>NC_079326.1:16304603-16939769 GCF_029931775.1 Euleptes europaea
AATTGCCAAAGCAGCCATTTTCTCAGGGGAACTGATTTCTATCTCTTGGAGATCAGTTGTAATAGTGGAAGATCTCCACCCACCACCTGGAGGTTGGCAACCCTAACAACCAGGGAGGAGGGCGAATAACAGCTACTGGGGGTATGCCAAACAAAGCAGAGCAATCTTCACTCACTGGCAGAAGACATCAATAGAGACAGACATAGTTCTCTGGGAAGGGAGTTCCAAACCTTTGGCACCATGATCAAGAAGGCTCGTTCCCGGGCTGCCACCCATTGTACTGCAGTTACTTGGCCAGAGCCACTTATATTGCAGACAGGAATTTTGCACCTCATCAGAAAAGAATAGCCTTGCTTCAGTAAAAGCAAAGTTTGGGGGATGATTCTGCTGCCAGTTGTTACAGGTGACTGTGCAGAAAACATTGTGGTCAACATGCCTTATCTGAACTATCTCAATTATACACAGATTAGCTCATGAGCACAAATAAAGTGAAACTTGGTTGTTTCTAGAAAGGAAGGGGGGAATATAATGATTCAAACCTGGGTAAAGAAGGTAAATGGAATTGAGATAGCTGGCCCTAAATGGGCACAGACCATTAAGTGATGTAAATGGATATGGTACTAGCAATAGTCTATCTAGAGTGGCAAAAGGCCTACTGACGATATCTGATAATATGAATGTGTTTCTGGGTGAGGTTAGACTTTTCTGGACAACATTCCAGGATGCCTGTTCAATTCCATTCGGCATGAATAAATTGGTATTGTCATGGTTCCTTTGTTGGGTCTCCGCTTTTTGTTTCTGTGCTGAATTATTTGTTCTAATGCAAAACATGATGGTTTTGGGGAGAGTAGAATGAGGAACTGGGACAGATAGTGGTAACAAGGCAGGAAGTCATAGAACGTCTAGACAAAGTGCAAACTAACAAGTCACAGGGACCAGACAGTATTAATCCTGGAGTTCTTCAAGAACTCAAATGGGAAATGGAATGGAAATTAGCATGCTGCCTCCCCTCTTACTTGTGATTGCTGGAACATGAGCATGGGGTATACACACAGAGGCACTGACCCTATTAATAGAACAAAAATTTTTTTTCCACATTCCTGATCGTGAGGATAGAACCTGCATGGGTACACCTTATACCTTGTACACATGTAGATGCCATGCTCATATTCTGTCAGTTGTCGATAGGCAGGGGGCAGTGCCAGCATTCTCATTCATGACCTTCCCTATGTGCATTGATGGGGTGGTGGTGGCTGTGGCTCAATGGCAGAGCATCTGCTTTACATGCAGAAAGTCCTAGGCTCAATCCCTGGCATTTTCAGTTTAAAAGAGCAGCTTGTGGGTGATGTGAAGGACCTCTACCTGAGACCCTGGAGAGCCACTGCTATTCTGTGTAGACTATATTGTCATTGAGAGAGCAATGATCTGACTTAGTAGATGGTAGCTTCATGTGTTAAACAGAAGGGTGTCACCTGGAGAGGGATAGTAATGATGGTTTTTGTGTTCCAATCCTAAAGAGTTATTTGCATAGATACCTGGAAATGAGATCAGGCTATCTGTTTCAGGGCAACTAACTCATACCCCATGAATTTAAAAAGAACACACCATCTTATTTAAAGGTAAAGGTGGTCTCCTGTGCAAGCATCGGGTCATTCCTGACCCATGGGTGACGTCACATCCTGACGTTTCCAAGGCAGATTTTGTTTGCGGGGTGGTTTGCCAGTGCCTTCCCCAGTCATCTTCCCTTTACCCCCAGCAAGCTGGGTACTCATTTTACCAACTCGGAAGGATGGAAGGCTGAGTCAACCTTGAGCCGGCTACCTGAAACTGACTTCCGTTGGGATCGAACTCAAGGTTGTGAGCAGAGCTTGGACTGCAGTACTGCAGCTTACCACTCTGCGCCACTGGGCTCTTACCATTGTGACAGCAGGTAGACTTCCCCTGACTATGGAAGATCCACTGATTTAACAATTTGTAATAATCTCTTTTCCTTTCTGTAAAATGTATTAGGGCAACCAGGGAATAGCTTGTTGCTGGGCAGAATCTCCCTGTGTGTCTGTGAGCTAGTAACTGGGGTAAGAGTCATGGAGGGTTACAGTAAACCATAACAAGAACTGGGTGAAACTATTACTCCACTGCCGCCTCGATGTCTGGAGTGTTATCAGCCTACCCTGAATGTTGATGGGTTGTCATATCTTGAATTTGGATAAATATCCCTTCCTCAGTATGATCGGGGCTCAGAGATTTTTACTCTGTAGAGTGCTCTGGGTCGCAGCTGCCAGAATAAACTGTTTTCTTGAATAACGATCTCAGGTCTCTCTCTCCCCCCACGAACCCCCGTTTGCCGTATCACCATCTTATCTACTCAATATAAATTATTTTAACAAGTGAAGGGTTGCATGAAATCTACTGCAACTATCTAACACAGCCAAGGAACAGATGGTGCATGTCCTTAGATGCCTCCCCCCTATTCTTCTGCTCGTGCTGTTTCTTCATGGGAGCTCTCCCATTCATAGGAGGTCTACTGAGGCCAGTAATGTTTAGTCTTCCTTCCTGGGAATCACTTATCTCGGGGTTGCTTAGCCATGTTTACCTTCATAGCCTGTAGTGCTTTTAAACCTGTAACCTGCCTATGTTTCACCATTACCAGCCTCACCTGCCTGTAGGCAGTCAGTCCTTTAATCTGTCTTTTTGCTCCTAATAAAGTATTACTGCTTCAGAGCTACCTGCCTGGATGAGTTTGCTTAAGGGATGCTAGGGACAGACGCCTGATCCTGACACCTATTGCCAAAGCGGCCATTTTCTCCAGGTGAACTGATCTCTATCAGCTGAAGATCAGTTGTAATAGCAGGAGATATCTAGCTAGTACCTGGAGGTTGGCAACCCTAGCCAGTAAAGACAGCTTCTGAACAGGCCTAAGCTTTTATTTTTCTAAGCTTTTATTTTTGACTAACTAGGGTTTGGACACGGCTATATCAATATTAATGGAGGAGAGAAAATGTTTGAGTTCACTAGGGTTAAAAGTTATATGTGAAGAAGATTGGATTTCTGTCCCACACAAGGAAGATATCTGATGGTTCAACTGTATTTTGAAGAGAAAATATTCTATGCTCCCCTGCCAAGAATCATGGTTGAAGTGATAAATGTGGCAGCTTGATATAAAAGTCCTTCTTCAGTTATTATCCTTTGTCATGTGAATTATCTGCAAAAGAGAATTTGACTATAATTTTACGTTGTTAAATCCAATTTATCACTATCACAAGATTATATGGTAATTTATCATCAAAATCTATCAATTGTAACTTGACACATCATTTACTGCAATTGCCTAAGGATCCTTTGAATAGGCCTCCTTGTAAATGTAAGGACTGAGTTCGATTGTCTTGTTGTGAGGCAAGGAAAAGACTTGAGAATTCATGGGGATTGTCTATGTCCTAAATCAAACAATGGGAGAACTCTAAAAAAAAAAAATCTAGTTATGAGTTTGCTTCCACATGGGTTCTCTGCCCCAAATTCAATGCTTTTGGGAAGCAGGGTTTTTTCCCCTGCCTCTCCACAGTATGGTGACCTACATTCCTGCACCTCCAGTGGTTTCCCCAGCTTTTCGCTGATCTTTCTCAATCCTCCTTTGCTCCAAAGTATTGGGAAAGATTGCAGTAACGTTTGGATAGCTATCATATGGGTAGGAAAATTTAGATTTCACCCATGTGGCTGCCATTTTCCCTTACCCTGTCCCCATAGTAGCCATTTTTTCCCCTTGCCGCTGGGGGCTTTTAGTATTATTTTTAATTGGCACTAGAGTATCTTTATACCAATATACCATTGTAACAATAGGTATAGCAGGTTCTCTGAATTCTCAGTTTTCATTTTTTTAAGTAAGTCTTTATTCCCTTCCCTTGTGGAGATATAAGGAAAATGGCATCACTTTTCAAGGGAAGGGGGCTAGAAAATAACTTTTTAAAAAAGGAAGCTGAGAACCTAGAGAACTTGCTACACCTATTGTTACAATGGTATATTAATATAACAATATTCTGACACATTTTTTTTTAAAAAAAATGCAAAAGCCCTGGTGGCCCTGGGGAGGGGAGGCTGCTGCTGGGGGGCTGGGAAAGGGAAGCTGCAGCAAAACCTGCCATGTGGAAGCCCAATTGCCATTGTGATGTACTGGCAGCCATAGCAGCAAAGGGGAAACCACAAAATCCCACTCAACATTAGATGCAGCTCAAGTTCCCATCCCAAGCCTTGCTTTTCATCTCTTGCACACTCTTATGTGCTGTAAGGTGCCAATCCTCACACACTTTCTCTCATGCAGAGCCATGCCTAGGATTCTGCTGATGCTGCCCATCTACAAGGGAGCCTGTGTCGCCGTCCTTTGTGAATTAAATACAATGTTTACCTATCAGTCATTAATATGGAGCTCATGTATAAGAATAAATGTACAGTGCAGCTTCTGTAATGTAATGCTGTAATGGTTATGCAATAGTCCTCAGAGGGAAGGGTTTTCAGCAGCCCTCCAGGGTAAGCGTACAGCTGTAAGGCTATGAGCTGTGTATAGTTTCTAGCCACTGCTTATCTGCTATCTTTCTGTCTTAGAATATGGTTCTGTAACTAAGGGTCTTTATCCCCTAAGCCTTAGAGCAAGGACAGATAAGAAGAGGGGAAGGAGTAATATGCCTTATGAAACTGCTGACTGTGAAATGGGCAGATGCTGTATGATAGTTAGCCCTTCTTACAGCTACTGTACCAAGAATATCACAAGTACTGTTTTATTATCCTCCAAGCCATAAGGCCAGTCAAGGCTATGCAATGCAATTTAAGCATATAATTGTATTTTATGATTTAAATGTGTTAACTTTATACTATTGATTCACAAATGAATGTATTAAATACGTCTTGTTCAGGAGGTGAGAATGGCTCCGAAATTGAATATATAAAGTACTCCTGAAGCTCAAAACTAATAGATTATGATTTAGTAAAACAGATCCAGAGGATATGGATGCCCAAATATGGTCTTATAAGGTAAAGGTAAAGGTCCCCTGTGCAAGCACCGGGTCATTCCTGACCCATGGGGCGACGTCACATCCTGACGTTTTCTAGGCAGACTTTGTTTTGCGGGGTGGTTTGCCAGTGCCTTCCCCAGTCATCTTCCCTTTACCCCCAGCGAGCTGGGTACTCATTTTACCGACCTCGGAAGGATGGAAGGCTGAGTCAACCTTGAGCCGGCTACCTGAAACCAACTTCCGCTGGGATCGAACTCAGGTAGTGAGCAGAGCTTCGACTGCAGTACTGCAGCTTTACCACTCTGCGCCACGGGGCTCCTGAGTGGTATTACAAGGTATTACAAGGAATGGTCTTACAAGGGTACAGTATTGACACCTTGTCCAGCTGTACAACCTTCATTTCATAGGTGCAGAAGACAAGCACTACAAAGCTGCTGGTGCTTTATCCCATGCTCCAGGGGTGCGGAGATACCCACACATATCAGATAACACTGATCTGGAGAGAATATAAGGACTAGCCCAACAGGCAGGAAGCAGAGGGTTGGTGGATGACGACACTGGTCATCTGGCCTCACTCTCTCAACATCTCCAAAGTTGTAAAACCCAGAGATGTGAATGGAGAACAACACTGGTTGTTTGGCCATTGGCTTTCTCCATCTTTTGCGTAAGACGTAACATTCAAAGATATAGAAGTGTGAGTGGAGGGCAACACTGTTGTCTGGCCATTTGCTCATTCTGTTATTTCATATCTTGCATGATATGTAACTCTACCATTTCACAAGTTCTTTATGAGAATGGGAAAGACTCTCCTTGAGAGAGATTCATTTCAAAATGACCTGCTAAGGCTGGATGTCTGAAATGACTGCTTGCAGACTATTCCATATGATGGAGACTCTTAGTATTCCTACTAACCTTACTATGGGGTCTAAGAGTATTGGATCAGTTCCATATTTGGAAACACTGACATCTCATTAATTCTAGCAAGGATTGATGGGTTCTCACTGAATGATCTAAATGGTCTGACTTGGCTTTCCTTGAGAAACATGGAAGTTGTGAAACCCAAGTTACAGAGCTGAAGAGACCAGAAACAGGATTCTTAGATACTCTTAGAGATTCCTCTAAGCAACCAGAGATATCTCTCAGGGTAAAGAGTCAGAGGTTTCCTCAACAACACAGGGGAAGCTTCTACACTCAGTGACAATAAGTGGCATACACAGTATGCATACACAGATTAGATTATATAGAGAGAGCTACTGAGCTCTTACCTGGAACTAAGGTTCATACAGGTTCTCTCTACATATTGAATTTAAAGCTACACATAGTCTTGTAAATTACTGACTTCAGCTTTACAAGAATCAGCTGTCTCTGATACAGAACAGTATTCCAATGAACCAAAAGCTCATTAAGTATTTTGGACTATAGCTCTCAAATAAACTAAAAACCAGAGAATCAAAGATATGGTAAAGACATAGAAACATGAGAAAAGACTATGTTCTTACAGAAAAGGTTTGCAATGTCCTGAATATAAGCTAAGAGAAGTTTAGAAATAATATAAGGGTGTTGGTTCTTGTAGGTTATCCGGGCTGTGTATTTGTGAAATTGTGTAATCAGTGAAATTGTGTAATCAGTTTACAGAAAGCCTGTCAAAATATGATTAGTATAAGGAGAGAAAGTCATAGTTAAAAACATCTTAATGCAGTATACAACCTTATATTGTCGAAGGCTTTCACGGTCAGAGTTCATTGGTTCTTGTAGGTTATTTGGGCTGTATAACCGTGGTCTTGGTATTTTCTTTCCTGATGTTTCGCCAGCAGCTGTGGCAGGCATCTTCAGAGGAGTAACACTGAAGGACAGTGTCTCTCAGTGTCAAGTGTGTAGGAAGAGTAATATATAGTCAGAAAGGGGTTGGGTTTGAGCTGAATCATTGTCCTGCAAAAAGTAACAAAGGTAATGTGCTAACCATTGAATCATTGTCCTGTAAGTATCAAGATAATGTGCTAATTAGGGTGTGGTATGTTAATATGGAACCATTGTATCCTGAAGTGATCTGTTAATGTGTGAAATCCAAAGCTAATCTGCATGGCTATTGTTGACTGTAGTCTTTGTTAGTCTGGAGGTTTTCAAGACAGGAAGCTAAGCCTTATTCATTCTTAAACTCTCTTCTTTTCTGTTAAAGTTGTGCTGATGTTTATAAATTTCATTAACAGATTAATTAACATTAATTAATCTGCATAAGACGTAACATTCAAAGATATAGAAGTGCGAGTGGAGGGCAACACTGTTGTCTGCCATTTGCTCATTCTGTTATTTCATATCTTGCATGATATGTAACTCTACCATTTCACAAGTTCTTTATGAGAATGGGAAAGACTCTCCTTGAGAGAGATTCATTTCAAAATGACCTGCTAAGGCTGGATGTCTGAAATGACTGCTTACAGATCACATTAACAGATCACTTCAGGATACAATGGTTCCATATTAACATACCACACCCTCATTAGCACATTATCTTGATACTTACAGGACAATGGTTAGCACATTGTTAGCACATTACCTTTGTTACTTTTTGCAGGACAATGATTCAGCTCAAACCCAACCCCTTTCTGACTATATATTACTCTTCCTACACACTTGACACTGAGAGACACTGTCCTTCAGTGTTACTCCTCTGAAGATGCCTGCCACAGCTACTGGCGAAACATCAGGAAAGAAAATACCAAGACCATGGTTATACAGCCCGGATAACCTACAAGAACCAATGAACTCAGACCGTGAAAGCCTTCGACAATATAAGGTTGTATTCTGCATTAAGATGTTTTTAACTATGACTTTCTCTCCTTATACTAATCATATTTTGACAGGCTTTCTGTAAACTGATTTATTCCTGAATGAAATGCATTACAGGTTTAAGGTTAGAAAATCTTACATAGAGAAATTGCTTATAAAGATTGTTTGAAACTGCTTGCTATATTAACATAAATTAACATGTAAGAGAATCATAAATGTTTGTACTTTATGACATGTTTTAATAATGTGTAAATATTCACATGCATATATTTTATGTGAAATAAATATGTTTTAATAACATGTCATATTTAATAACATGTCGTAACTTGTCCAATATTATAAATTTATTGGAGTGTTCAAAAGATGTCCTAGAGACGTTAATAAGTTTCTGGGAACCGTTGATTCCGGTCTAGTAGTGTCTCGCTGAATAAGATAACATATTCCTTCTCAAGAAGGGGTCCTTTCTAAGAGCGTAGGCACTTAACGGCCCGAACTGCGACACCTGCTTTCCAACACCTCTGGGTGCAACAGCTTTTGGTGAATTGCCCTTACTTCTGAAGTCTCAGGGTGCTTGCCCTATTTCCTTTTTTTAATTGGCAGCAACCTGCATTATTCCTGCCAATTTACTTTATTGCATGACCAGTTCTACAACTAGGGTTACCAGGTCCCTCTTTGCTATCGGCGTGAGATTTTTGGGGCGGAGCCTGAGGAGGGCAGGGTTTGGGAGGTGAGGGAGGTGAGGCTATTGGACTCTATTGCCATAGAGTCCAATAGCCAAAGTGGCCATTTTCTCCAGGTGAATTGATCTCTATCGGTTGGAGATCAGTTGTAATAGCAGGAGATCTGCTATTACCTGGAGGTTGACAACCCTATCTACAACACCTTGCACCATATGTTACCTGCTACTCCCACACTGATCATTCCTAGTGTGTAGGATTTCCCACTATGGCTTGGGAAGTTCCTACAAATTTGGGGGCACTGCCTGAGGAAGGCAGAGTTTGGGGAGAAGAGGGAGCTCAGCAGGGATGTGATACCATAGAGATCACCCTATGAAGCTACCATTTCTTTGAGAGTAACTGATCTCTGTAGTCTGGAGATTAGTTGTAATCGTAGGAAAATTCCATGCCCAACCAAGAGGCTGGCAACCCCACTAGGGTGGAAGCATGGGGAAATGCCAACAAAAAGCTTGACGGAAAGAAATTCTAAACAGTAGCTCTCTTGACTGAAAGTGGTGGAGCCACTTTACATATTAGCTCCCTTCCTGTCACCAACTGGCCAGATTGCATGAGGTGCTGCCACACAGTCATGCATCTCCATGCACATTGTGCCTCACGCTCCATCCCTTCTGGGGGCTATGGCCAAACCATAACCCCACTTCCACCCAGAGCAGCAATCAACAGCAGTTGGAAAACAGACCAAAATTGTGTATCGATCTCCATGGTTCACTGTCTCAAAGGGACAAGTTAATGAAATAAGCTTTTGCATTTGGTCCTTTACATGCCTAACTTCTCAAAAGTCAGTACAATAAAGATGGATTCTATTTACTTCTAAGCAGATGCCACACAAAGCCAGTGTCTGTGTACTTCACATAACCAGTTGCTCATCTATATAATTCCAAAGTGTGCCCCTTGCCTGTGGATACTTAAATCCACAGATAGGAGGCACACTTACCCCCAATAGGTTTTTCTATAGACTTAGGGGACCCCCTAAATCTGCAGAAAAATCTGAAATGTTTTAAAAAATTTTGAATGAGTGTTGTCCACCCCCTGCAATGAGGAGATGGGATTTTCCACCCAAAGTTTTGCGGGCCTCCACTTGTGCACATCAAAGGTTGGCATTCAGCTAGAAAATTACTGATTGCTTTTACAGCTCAGTTCTATATTATCAGTGCTTTGCTCATAACTCATATTTGCTTGCCTAAAGACATGCATGTTAATATTTTTCTCTCCACTTTAGTTTTAATAGGTATGCAGAACACTAAGCAGCTGAGGTATTCAGACAGAGGGAAATAATGGCCGCTGTTACTCTGATACATTACATGCACCTTGTCTTGGGAGATATTTATTTCTTCAGACATTCTTCAGCAAGGCTACAAGTAACAGCACTGACAGTTGTTCTATCATTTTAGAAAAGTTCCATAAAAGAAGTTGGGGTGGGGGGGAATCTAGGCAATGTTCATTTTGAGAACAAATTAATAGTAGCCAAGTGACACCAAGCAGCCAAGTGACTGAAATAGCTTTACCCAATGCAAAGATAGCTTTACCCAATTCAATGAAACAGTTACTGTTTCAGAAGGCCTTTCCAATAGGGCTGTTGAATTAAAAAAAATTCAGTATAGTTCGGATTTGGCTGAATTCGGCCCGTTTAGATTCGGGATATGCCGAAGTCCGAACTCCCCTGCTTCGGGTCCGTGCAATTCGGCGGGAATTCAAAGTTCGGCCGAAAAAAATTCGGCCGAATAAAGCCATTAAAAACACAACCGCGCCTTTCCGCGGCTCTGGGGGGGCATTTTTGGGGGTAGAGGTCCCAAACTTTCAGAGGAGCTTCAAAGGACCCTTCTTGCCAGACCCCCCAAGTTTTGTAAAGATTGGGTCAGGGGGGGCTCAGATATGGGCCCTGAAAGGGGTCCCCCCCACCCTTAATGTGCATCTTTGGGCAGAGCTTGCCGCCCACGCACAAAGCTCCCAGCCCTGACAAACAGCTGATGAGAGCAAGGGCAGGGACCTGCGTAGATATCTGACGGTTCTCTTGGCAGATTTTTTGCAAGAATCTGAAGAGGTGATTGCAGGGATGATTGTGACAGCCTACAGAATAAATTCAGCATATGCAACCAGGAATAAAGTACCGAGGGACTGCATGATTCAACTGTTTTCTAGAAGCCACAGAGACTTAATACTTAATACTCACTACAAATCACCATTGAAAGTTGGAGATGAGTCACTGAGGCTGATGAAAGAAATACCTGCAAGATTGCTGAGGAAGAGGAAGGATTTTATGGAGATTGCCCAGCGTTTAAGACTCAATGGAATCCAATACAGATGGGAATACCCGCAGGGTGTCTCTTTTATTTTTAAGACGAAAAGGTTCAAGCTTACAGAAGTGGATAAGGCAGACCAGTTTTTAAGAAGATATGATGCAGAACTGGTTAAACTTCCCAAGTCAGCTAAACAAGTTCCAACTAGAGAATCTACAGAAGAAGAAAAGGCATCTGAAGCTTCCGGTGGTGGAGATTTGCCAGTAGTTTCATCAGAGGACTCTCCAAATGACGAACCTGAAGACTGAAGAATGAATAGAAATGGGGGGTAGAGGGGGTTTGCAGTAGTAGGTGTCAAGTATGTATTTATTGTGGAAATATATGGAATTTAATTGAAAATTTGATATGTTACAGGTTATATCTTGGAATGTTAATGGATTGAACTCTCCCAACAAAAGGAGGAAAATATTTCATCATTTACAAAAATCTAATGCTAATATTATTTGCTTACAGGAAACTCATATACTCCCAAAGGATGTTTTTAGGTTGGAACATGCCAGGTTGGGTACTTTATTTACGGCTTGTAATGGGAGTAAAAAAACCAATGGAATAGCTATGTATATACCTGCTTTATTACAACCAAAAGTTATCTATCAAGATACAGAGGGAAGAGTTTTGTTGTTGGAGATAACAATTGGTTTCCAAAAGGTATTGCTTGTGGGAATATATGCACCTAATTCAAATCAAAAGGTATTTTATGAGAATTTAGCATTATTATTAGCTGAATATGCTACTGAAAAAATGATATGGATGGGGGACTTTAATGGAGTCAAGGTACCTAAGGTAGATAGATCTGGGAAAAAGAAAAAAGCAAGTAATGAAGGAAAGCTACCAGGGATTTTTGATGTTCTTACAGATCAGTGGGATATGTTTGATGTCTGGAGGTTGACACATGGTAATATGAAGCAATATACTTTTTTTTCACAGAGACATCTCACGTGTTCCAGGATTGATATGATATGGATGTCAGAGGGTCTGGTACAGAATTTAGAAAACTGTGAGATTTTACCTAGGGTGCTGTCAGACCACAATGCGATATCAGTTAAAATTGAAATGGGAAACAGGGGTTATAAACCCTGGAGAATTAATGACTTTCTTTTAAAAAATAAAAAAATTGTAGACAAATTAAAAATTGAAATATCAAATTATTTCAGAGAAAATATGGATAAAGGTACCAGTGAAGACATAGTTTGGGACGCTGGTAAAGCAGTAATTAGGGGATTTTTAATCCAACAAAACACAAGATATTAAAGGGAAAGGGAGAATAAGAAAAAATGCATATTAGATGAAATAAGGCAGGCGGAGAGATATTTAAATAGACTCCAAGATAAAGGGGCTAAACAAGAACAACAAAATAAGATTAGAAATTGCCAACATCAATTTGAATTTTTACTTGCTGAAGAAATTGAACGAAAAGTTATGTATACTAAACAAAGATTTTTTGAACATGCTAATAAACCAGGCAAAATGTTAGCTTGGCAAATTAAACAGAAAAAAAAAAACACCAATAACTCAAATAAGAAGGGAGGGCAAGATAACAAGAACTAAAGAGGAGATAGTAGATACATTTGTGAAATTTTATACAGATTTATATAAAAAAAGTTAGTTTCAGAGGTAGAAATGGAAGTTTATCTTGCTAAATGGGACTGGCGAAAAATAACACAAGAAAATAAAGAATTTTTAGATTCTCCAATAACCAAGGATGAATTGGAGCAGGCTATAAAAAAAAGTAAATTGAATAAATCTCCTGGACCAGATGGTTTTACAGCATATTATTATAAAACATTTAGAGAACAATTAATCCCCTATCTTTTGGAAGTTATGAATCTAGGGATGACAAAAGGTATTATCCCTCAGACCTGGAAGCAAGCAAACATAGCCTTAATACCAAAGGTGAATTCTGATATACTGGAAGTTAAAAATTATAGACCGATTTCATTGTTAAATATTGATTACAAATTATTTGTAGCAATTTTAGCTACTAGACTAAAAGGAGTATTGAATCAATTAATACATGATGATCAAGCTGGATTTCTACCAGGAAGACTGATTAGTCAAAATGTTAGGGTGGTAATAGATCTTTTAGAATATGCGGAGCAAGACACAACACCAATAGCTTTTATATTTTTGGATGCCGAAAAAGCTTTCGATAATGTTAATTGGCAGTTTATGATTAAGGTATTAGAATATATGGATTTTGGTGATAGTTTTAAAACTGCCATTAAAAGTATATATACATATCAAACAGCTAATTTGATTGTGAACGGGTCTTTATCACCAAAGATTGAAATTCAAAGGGGAACGAGACAGGGTTGTCCTCTTTCCCCTTTACTTTTTATTTTAGTATTAGAGGTATTACTGAATAATCTTAGAAATTCTAGTGATGTAGTAGGGGTAAGAATAGGGAGAAATCATTATAAACTTAAAGCTTATGCAGATGATTTAGTATGTTTTTTGACTGACCCGATTGAACAGTTTGACAAATGGAATAAAATATTGGAGGTTTATGGAAAGATTTCAGGTTTCAAAATTAATAAAGCAAAAACAAAAATATTGGTTAAAAATATGACTCTCTCACAGCAACAAACATTGATCAAAAAGTCGGGACTCAATATTGAACATAAAGTTAAATATTTAAGTATATGGTTATCGAATAATAATCTTAATTTATTCCAGGATAATTATGTGAAACAATGGCAACAAATAAAAAAAGATTTGATAAGTTGGGGAAAAGTTCCTTTATCACTTTGGGGAAGAATATCAGTAATTAAAATGATGTTATTACCCAAAATGCTTTTTTTGTTTCAAAATTTACCAATAGTGACGGGGGTACAGATATTTGAGGAATGGAAAAAAGATATTCTGAGATTTCTTTGGGGTAAAGAGAGACATAGGATTGCATACAATAATTTAATAGAATTAAGGGAGACGGGAGGATTGGGATTACCGGATCTAAAAATGTATTACCAAGCGGCATGTTTTACCTGGATTAAAGATTGGATTCTCTTGGAGAATCCAAAGCTATTAGAATTAGAAGGATATAAACTACGATTTGGATGGCATGCTTATTTATGGTATGAGAAACAGAAGGTGAATAAGGAATTTAATTTTCATATTATCAGGAAAAATTTATTACAAGTATGGAATAAATATAAAGATGCTTTAGAAAGTAAAACTCCCGGTTGGATAAATCCTATAGAAGCTTTTATGCGAAGAGGTGCACACCTAAACTTGGACTGTGATATTTATAGAGAATTGATAGAGTATAGAGATGGGATATGGATATTGAAAACACGTGAAGAACTTCAATTAAAAGACTGGTTTATGTATTATAAATTAAATGATGTTTTTAATAGAGACAATAGATTGGGATTTAATCATACTAAGTCCAACCTTGAAATAGTATTATTGAAAGGTAATAAAGGATTGATTGGTAGGATTTATAAAGTACTTATAGAATTGAACTTAGAACAAGAAAGGATTAAACCAGTCATGTTGAAATGGATGAGAGATCTAGGATATAATATTGATTTGGAAATTTGGGAAAAGCTCTGGAAAAACGAATTCAGGTTTACTATTTCGAATGAAATAAGAGAAAACTTATATAAAATGTTTTATAGATGGTATATAACCCCGGTTTTATTAAGTAAAATGAAAAAAGATGATAAAGCGTTATGTTGGAAATGTGGCATTGATACAGGAACGTTTATGCATAGTTGGTGGTTTTGTAAAAAAATTAGGAGATTTTGGCAATCAGTTATGAATGAAACTAATAACCTTATTAAAGTAAAAATCAAGCGAGATCCCGCTTTTTGTTTATTGGGTATTCCAAATAGAGAATTGGATAAAGGTGACAGAGTTATATGCCAATATAGTTTTGCAGCAGCTGGAATTATAATTGCAAAAAAGTGGAAGCAAATGATCAAACCTTCAATTAGAGAATGGAGAGAAAAATTATGGTTGTATATGCGGATGGCCAAAATTACAGCATCTTTACATGCTAAAGACATGGAGGAATTTAAAATTATGTGGTCAAAGGCCGCTGCATATTAGGATAAATCGGCAAAAACGGACTTTAAAAATATAGTTAACGAATTATAGTACAATGTGGTTTTAATTAATGTATAATAATGTGATTTTTTTTTTTATTAGTCACTACACCCCATCGGAAGTCCATTGGTGATGGGCACTGTGGTGGGTGGTGGATTTCTGAAGTAGGGCGCAATATATATTCTTATATGTATAACAAATTAGGTATAACAATATATGTATAACAATATAAACAATATGTATCTTTATATGCATAATGTAATAACAGAATTGTACGCTCTATGTATGTTTGTAATATTTTTTGTTTTTTTTCATTTTTATTTTATTAATATTATTTTTTATTATGTATATATATATTTGGATTTATTATAAAAATCAATAAAAAATTATAAAAAAAAAGAGCAAGGGCAGGGCAGGTGCTAAGAACTTTGCAAAGCAACACAACTGCAAAGCAACACCTTTGCCAACATGCAAAGGGCAGGGCAGGTGTGAAGAATTTTGCAAAACAATACAACTGCAAAGCAACACAAGCACACAATGCAACACCTTTGCAACAGTGCAAAGCAACACCTGACACCTGGGAGTTTGCAAACCATGGAAAGGGACAGAGGCAGCTAGCTATGCATAATGAGCAGGAGGGGGTGGAATTTCTCCTTTTGCAGTGGACTTGGGACCAGGCAGATGCATTCTTTAAGTCACCATTTGAAAACCAGTTTTGAGCAAGCATCAAAATAACCTAACTGATCTTATGAATGAGGGAAAACCTGAAGACATAAAAATGAAGCCCTCCCCTCAAACCAGGGAGAGAGAGACTGGAGGGGGAACACACACCCCAGGCAGAACCGGCAAAAGCCCCCTTTGGCTTCCCCCCCCCACAGAAACTGCTCCCTCCCCACACACACACAGACTCTGCTTTCCCCCCCACACACACAGAAAAGAAAAATTACAGATTAAAGCCCCCAAAGGGGTCTTACTGTGGCTGTCTTCTGTTCCATCAGGAGGGGCTGGGAGGCTGGGTAATTCAATATGATTCCATTTGTATCCAATATGAGATCCATATGTATGCATCTCTTGAGGGTGATCCATTCATCCCAATAGGGAAAAGGGGAAAGCCCATATCTTGGGACCCCCTGAACCAATGTTTACAAAACTTGGGGGGTCTCTTAAGAAGCCTTGTCTGATGCTCCGCTGAAGGTTTGGGTCGGCACACCCAAAAATGCGCCCCCTGCAGCCATGGAAAGAGAAAGGATGGGAGCCGATATTTCTGCCCCCACTGAACCCATCTTTACAAAACTTGGGTGGTCTCTTAAAAAGGATTGTCTGAAGCTATGATAAAAGTTTGGGGGCTGCACCCCCAAAAAAGTGCCCCCTGCAGCCACAGAAACGGAAAAGGGGGGAGAGGAAAAAGGGGTGGAGCCCATATCTCTGGACCCCCTGACCCAATGTTTACAAAACTTGGGGGGTCTCTTAAGAAGCCTTGTCTGATGCTCCGCTGAAAGTTTGGGGTCGGCACACCCAAAAATGCGCCCCCTGTAGCCATGGAAAGGAAAAGGGGGAGCCCATATCTCGGGACCCCCTGACTCAATGTTTACAAAACTTGGGTGGTCTCTTAAGAAGGCTTGTCTGAATATCCCTTGAAAGTTTGGGGTTTGTTCCCCAAAAAATGCGCCCCATGCAGCCACGGAAAGGAGCGAATGTGCACAAGCACCCCCGCACACACACACAAGGATTTCCCTCTCTCTCTCTCTCCCCGGCCTGGCTGCACATCAGCTGATTCCTCCAGTACTCAATCCTGACTGATTGGCTAGAAGAAGACCTAGCTTGGCCACCGATTGGCCGGAGGAGGAGAATGCTGCTTACTGATGGTTATGCTGCTTACTGACGGCCCCGAATTGGCCGGATTTATTCATGAACTCCCGAACTCGCTGAATTCGGCCCTCCCCTTTTCCTGCCATTTTTTAGTTCGGTTCGTCCCGAACTAAAAACCACCGAATCAAGGGAAATTCGGCTGATTTTCAGTTCGGGCCGAACCGAATCAACAGCCCTACTTTCCAAGCCTTTGTCATTGGAAAGTGATTTACAAATGACACTTTTTTCTCAGTCTAGTTACATCCACATATTATTACTTGTATCTGTTTAAAATGATATTTTCTTGTTTGATGACATAATAAATAGACTGACATCTTCTCCTAGCATTTGCTGCTTCAGAGGAAGCTCCTTTAATTCCAGTGAGATTTAATTCTGTGTTGTGGTAAAAACAAAATCAAATAAAAAGCACCATAAAAATAGCACAATGGTGTCTAAAATGCATAACTTTCATACTAATAATGCGTGTGTTTTTCAGACTTAGATTATATGGCCTTATTTATAAAAGAGTAACCATGTTAGAATCCGTTCCACCTCCTTGTTAAAAGCCTGGATCCACACCTGGACGCCATACAATAAATGCGGAATTATTGTGGCCTGAAAGATGTGGAGCCGGAAGGAGGGAGAAAGGAGGAGGGGAACCTCATTTAATTGTTTATTATAAAATTTACTGATGAACTGTGTATTCATTCTTTTTTTAGATCCATATCTAGCTGCTTCACCTGTTTGTTTTGTTACTGTAAATGCCAATAAAGGTTCTGTATTCTGTATTCTCTGAAAGTTTCTTATAGCCGCAGGTACAAATTGGTTTCCTTTTCTGTAGAAAAATTGGGTAATAGCTGAAAGCTTACTCTTAGTTGAGACAAGGGCTTGCTCTCTATGTAAAGACCAGTTCAAATTGTGGGGGAAAAGCAACCCCAAATATCTAAGTGTTTTAACTTGTTCAGTTTCCCTAGCCCCAATTCTCCAGATCTCCCTTTTCCATGTTAGTAACCATGTTAGAATGTTGCAGTAGAACTCACAAACATTTTTATGACATCTTAAAGATTATGTGTTGAATACCACAGATACATTGCTCCACCAAGGCAATTGACTGGCCACTGTGAAACAGGATACTGGACTAGATGGACCACTGGTGTGATCCAGAAGTGCGTTGTGTTTGCTGCTCTAGTGGAACTGCTTTCCTCCTGTGGAATATACATTCCATTGATGCAAGAGAGTCTTTTTAAAAAATATTTTTATTATATTTTTCAAAATACAAAGAAAAAAGGGGAAATTAGGGAAAGGAAAATAGAATTACATTCACTGTTTTTCACTGGCACACGGACTGTTTCACCATCTACATAGAATGTCTCTCTAATCTATTAATGGCCTTATTTCCTAAATCTAATACAATTTTCTTATACTACATCAATTCTTGTTCTTAACTCTGTCCTGATTTTTCATAATCAACGTTTCAAATTCTGTCAATTTTCTTTGTTTGGATCTTTATAAAAATAGTCCTTTCTTAATGCATGAATTATTTGATGATATGTAAACCAAGAGATTTTTACATTTTCTTCCTGAAGTTCTTGAAATGATTTTATTTGTCCATCTTTCTTAACTAGGTCGTTATAAGTGAGTAACCCATGTTTGATCATGCTTGCAAAGTCTGTGTATGCTTCAATAGGAGACATCATTTCTGGTGGTGGGGGACTGAGAAATCTTTTAAGTAAATTCCATACCTTCATCATCTGTATTGGTAAATTCTCTGTGTTTACATTCTTGAGTTTAGTTACAACTTTTTTGGTCCAAAGTAGTTGATGAAATCCATGTCCAAGATCAGCTTTTTCTAATTTTATCATTCTGTCTTCAGGGCAGATAATCCAGTTTGACAATGCAGCCAGTGTGGCTGCTTGATGATATAATTTGAGATTTGGTAGATTCAATCCTCCTCTACTTTTCTCGTCTTGTAGCACTGCAAATCTTACTCTGGGTTTCTTACCATTCCAAATAAATGTATCCATTCTTCTCTGCCATTTAGTCATTACCATTGGGTTTATGTCAATCGGAATTGTTTGAAAAAGAAAAATGAGTCTTGGCATAACATTCATTTTCAATACTGCTATTCGACCCAACCATGAGATTTGAAGTCTGTTCCATTTTTGTAGATCTTCTTCAATCTTCCCCCATACTTCTTTGTAGTTTAAATCAAAAAGTGTGTTGGATCTCGTTGGTATCTTAACACCCAAATACTTCACGCTCTTCTTTGGTGTGAACCATTGAAATCTATTTTGAATGTCTTGTCTTTCTTCTTCTGAGACGTTATAAAGAATCATATTGGTTTTAGTTTTGTTAAGCTTATATCTGGAGTAATAACTGAATAGATCAATTTGTTTCTGAATTTCATTCAATGGAAGTTCTGGTTTTCGACATATTAACACCACATCATCTGCGTAGCTTCTTATTTTAAATTCTTGGCCTTCATATTTTATTCCTTCTATTTTAGGATCGTTCCTTATCCTATTTGCAAGTATCTCCATTGACAAGTTGAACAACAGTGGTGACAAAGGACAGCCCTGTCTTGTTCCTTTTTGTATCATCAATTTATCCCATTGATCAGAAGTCTTGCGCTTTTATTGGTGTAAATAGAATTCACAGCTTTCAAAAACTGTGTACCACAGTCTAGCTGTTGGGTAAAAGAGGAAAGTGGGGGGGAGTTTAGGGAGGAGAATGGCCGGCTCGGGAAAACCCGACCTCCACCAGCTTCTTCTGAACCCGCTTGATGGCGAGACTCGGTTTGTACGGACCCCAATTTAATGAGGGAGGTACCTCTGCACCCCAAGGCTTCTAGACATGCTAGTTGCTTTCCTTGCTGGTGAGGTTGCAAGCAGCTTAGCTGAGGCACAGCTACTTGACGGCCATCTTCACCCGGAAGGACCGATGCAAGAGAGTCTTCTGCTGAGGAAAGAGCTACCAGATGAAGAAACCTGTAAGATATTTGCTATTAATCATACAACTCTATCACTAAGACTCACACAAGGCTGGGTTCATGATGAAGTATGTTGTATTCAGGTAACACAGTAAGTATAACTAGTAGATACAACAGAACAGCAGAGTCAACAGATTCAGCATAACCAGCTACTAACAGTGCAATCCTATGCAGAGTTACTCCAGTCTAAAACCATTGAAATAAATGGGATTAAAATGGAGCAATTCTCTTTAGGATTGCACTGTAAGTGAACCACAACTGTAGATTCACTTACACACATTCAAATACATAACAAATTCAATGCAGACAGTTGCACATATCAGACTGCAAGCATCGCCTGGTGAAATAATCATATGTTAAGTTTAGAGCATAAGTTAGTTCACTTGGAATGGTAAGAAAAGGGAAAAAAAACAAGGATTTCTTTGATATGATAATATAATACCAGCAGTAAGGCATGATTAGATTTTCAAAGATTAGAAAGTGCAGGAATATTTAAATTTCATAGTAACAGGGTTTGGGAAGCCTAGAGGAAGTTCTGTCCTTCATGTTGAAATTCTAATTTGAAATTAGCAAGATGTTTCATCTGCCAGATGAAACTGAACTTTAGAGTTTTCAGACACAGAAAATGGGGAAAATCTGTGGGGGGTTTTGTTTTGTTATTTTGCATTGCCCATTTTATTACCTTGATGATCAGAGGCACCCGAGGTTAACACTATATATATGTTAAGAAACTCAAAAGATAGTGTTTTTGTCAGAAGCTTCATCATACCAGTTTGAGACAAACCCAGTCTGAAACAACTAATTTCTCTATTGCTGTAATTTATTTTCCATAATGGAACTTGCAGAAATCTGTCAGGAGAAACCTGCTAAGCTACCTTATTACATTCGACCAGTAGAATAGAATTTAGTTGTATACTAAAGCTTTCTAAATTGTCAGCTATCTATACTAATGATCTTGTGATGGATTGTATCCAAAGGTTTTACTAATGGTGGTGCCTTCTTCCTATATAAGGAGCTTTCAATTGTGTCAAAGAGACTTCATCCAGCAGAAAAGGTGAGTTCTGACAATTGAAGGTTTCTGATGCTAGTTGAAGACAATGGGCATCGACAGTTAGCAGAACAAAACTTTATGATCCAACCTTTTTTGTTTTTGTTGCTGTTTTTGTACTGGTATATGAGTATTGTCCTGTCAGTAGAGTTGCCAGCCGTAGCTTGCACCTTGGCAACAGAATCTGAGGGGTGGGGACAAGTTCTTTAGCATTGTGTCAGTGCACAACAACACTCCCAGTGTGACCTGATCATGATGGGGTGACGCTCTTGGATACAATCAAAACTCTGAATTGAATCATCCTTCCCTTCCCCTCCCCCTGCAGCCTGACAAGTGGTGACTGGAAACAGGAGGCCCAGGCCAAGAGATCCCCTTCTTTAGAAGGAAACTTGGCCCCTCTAGACGTCAGTCATAATCATATACATTGCTTTGGGTACTTCTATTAGAAGTGTTACTTATATGTACTACTAGAAAAATGGGACATGAAAATCAACTTTTCTTCTTCTTTGGAGCGGTGGAGTCTGATCTGGAGAACCGGGTTTGATTCCCCACTCCTCCACAAGAGCAGCGGAGGCTAATTTGGTGAACTGGATTTGTTTCCCCACTCCTACACATGAAGCCAGCTGGGTGACCTTGGGCAAGTTACAGCACTGTTAGAGCTCTATCAGCCTCACCTACCTCACAGGGTGTCTGTTGTGGGAAGGGGAAGGTGATTGTAACCTGGTTTGAGTCTCCCTTAACTGGTAGAGAAAGTCAGCATATAAAAACCAACTCTTCTTCTTCTCATCTGATTTAAAGAGATTTTTTAAAAATCCAAACTCAGGGTAGCATATATGTGGGCAATTCTGTTACACAAAGAAACATAATGAATTAATGCTACCTAATTATAATTACTATTTTTTCCCTTTGCTGATGATTTCTCTCGACTCCTGACAGGATATTTTTGGCCAGCATAAATGTTTAAAGGACTGAAAATTATTCTGCATATTGATTTTCCTTCATACTTAACACATAAATCAATAGGTTGTGAAGATGAGGCTCTATTAAAATGATTTCTGGTAGCATCAGTTTTACCTGAAACTTTCCGCAGTCGTGACCCTTGAGTTTCTCTCTAAGAGGTCATTTAAACAGTAAATACAGTGAAATATTATGATTCTTTTGGATTTTTACTGCAATATGTCTTCATGGGGGAGAAGGAAATAATTATACAAACAGGGGACCCACAAGGACTTGTGGAAAACATCTCATTTTTTCTTCTCCATTATTTCATCTTCCATTTTCCCACCTTCCCTTTCCCTGGCAGCCAGGTATGCTATAAGAGCCTGGCTGCTGGGCTGGGCCCAGTTGCAGGGTGAGGAACTTGCAAGGACTTGAAGGGAGCACCTTAGTTTCCCCTGTACCCCCTTCCCACACAATTTATCTCCTCCTGGTAGCCCCCATCTTCAGCTAGATTATTTATTTATTTTACTCCACCTTTCTCCCTAACTGGGGCCTAAAGTAGCTTGCATTATTCTCCTCTCCTCCATTTCATCCTCACTACCATTTTGTTACGTGGTGGTGGAAAGTGCTGTCAATTCACAGCTGTTTTATGGTGATCCCTTAGGGTTTTCAAGGCAAGAGACGCTTAGAGGAGGTTTGCCATTGCCTTCCTCCGTGTGGGCTGAGAGAGTTCTGATAGAACTGTGACTGACCCAAGGTCACCTGGCAAGCTTCATGTGGAGAAGTGGGGGATCGAACCCAGATTAGAGTCTGCTGCTCTTAACCACTACACCACACTGGCTCTCCTTTGAAATGTGGTATTGGAAAAGAGTTTTACAGACACCATGGACCACCAAAAAGACAAATAAGTGGATTCCAGATCAAATCAAGCCTGAATTCTCCCCATAATCTAAAATTGTATGACTGGCCCAAAGTCACCCAGTGAGCTTCAAAAGCAAAATGAGAATTTGAACCTGGGTCTCCCAGATCCTAATCTGAAACTCTAGCCACTACACAATGCTGGCTTTCCTTGTATAGCTGCTGTTGAACAGTAGCAAGAAGATTGGACTGGTAAGTCATGCAACTCACATGACAGCAAATTGCTTGATGGTTGCTGCCAAGCCTGGCCCTGATGAGCCCTCCCTCAAAGGCCAAAACAGCTCTGGAAAGGACTCTGCCTCTCCCCCTCCCTTTTACTGACATGAACATATGTTTCAAGCAACCAAGCAAATGATAGAATATGTGGACATAACTGGGTGGCCAATATCAAAACCAAATAGATTAAATAATTGGATTAAATAATCGGAAGCAGAAGATGGAGCAGCTCTATTTTGTCAGCTAAACCAAGACCTGGGGATGATTGTGAAGCAGACCTTGAATTGCTAATTTTGAAAAAATAGAATACAATGGAAGAAAAACACCCAAACATTCATAGTGCTAAAATACAGTCTAAACAAATATTCCTGAAGAACAGATTTGTGTTACTAAATTCAAGTGACTGTGAACTAGAAGAACTATGGGTTGGAACCAGAGATTTTGTCATGGAAGAATTCAAGAAGAGTATTCCTGTAGCCAAAACAAATGAAAGGCCTTGATGGATGACTGAAGAAACTCTTAAAATCGCTAAAGATAGACCAGAATCAAAAGTAAAAGGTGGCAGAAATAGAATAAGAAATCTAAATGCAGCATTCCAGCAACTTGCGCATAGAAACAAAAAGAACTAATAATAAGTGTAAAGAAATAGAAGAGAACAACAAAAAAGGAAGAACATGTGATCTGTTCCACAAGATCTAAGAAATGAAAGGGAAATTTAAAGCACAATTAGGCATGCTGAAAGATCAAAATCTATATATCTAATTCCCAAGTGTATCCCCTACAGTTAGGGGGGAAAATATTTGATCCCCTGCTAAATTTGCCCGTTTGTCCTCTGACGAAGAAATGACCAGTCCATAATTTTAACGGTAGGTTTATTGTAGCTGTGAGAGACAAAATAACAACAGGAAAACCCCCAGAAACCCAGAAGACAAAAGTCAGAGACTTATGTGCATTATAATGAGTGAAACAAGTATTTGAACCCCTATCAACTAGCCAGATTAGGGTTAGGGTTAGGGTTCTGCTGTCGACAGAAGCAATCAATCCATCAGATTCCAAACTAGCCACCATGACCAAGACCAAAGAGCTGTCCAAGGATGTAAGGGACAAGATTGTAGACCTGCACAAGGTTGGACTGGGCTACAAGACTATTGCCAAGCAGCTTGGTGAGAAGGTGACAACCCTAACCCTAACCCTAACTGTCAACCTCCCTCAGTCTGGGGCTCCATGCAAGATCTCATCTCGTGGAGTTGCAATGATGATGAGAACGGTGATGAAGCAGCCCAGAACTTCACGGGGGGAACTTGTCAATGATCTCAGGGCAGCTGGGACCATAGTAACCATGAAAACAGTTGGTAACACATTACGCCGTGAAGGACTGAGATCTTGCAGAGCCCACAAGATCCCCTTGCTCAAGATAGCACATGTACAGGCCCGTCTGCAGTTTGCCAATGCATATCTGAATGACCCAGAGGAGAACTGGGTGAAAGTGTTGTGGTCAGATGAGACAAAAATCGAGCTCTTTGGCATCAACTCAACTTGCCGTGTTTGGAGGAGGAGGAATGCTGCCTACGACCCCAAGAACACCATCCCCACCGTCAAACATGGAGGGGGACATATTATGCTTTGGGGGTGTTTTTCTGCTAAGGGGACAGGACACCTTCACCGCATCGAAGGGACGATGGACGGGACCATGTATCGTCAAAACCTGGGTGAGCACCTCCTTCCCTCAGCCAGGGCATTGAAAATGGGTCGAGGATGGGTATTCCAGTATGATAATGACCCAAAACACACGGCCAAGGCAACAAAAGAGTGGCTCAAGAAGAAGCACACTAAGGTCCTAGAGTGGCCTAGCCAGTCTCCAGACCTTAATCCCATCGAAAATCTGTGGAGGGAGCTGAAGGTTCGAGTAGCTACACATCAGCCTCGAAATCTTACTGGCCATTTATTCATCGGAGGTTTTGCACTGGATTTGCCACTTTCTAGATGCACATTTTCCCGATCTAAATTCTCAAAACTCTGCATGGGGGCTTATTGATAAGTTCTGAGAATCTGGATGGGGAAAATGTGCGTCTAGAGAGTGGCAAATCCAAGGCAAAACCTCCCCTGAATAAATGGCCACTGACTTGGAGAGAATCTGCAAAGAGGAGTGGGACAAAATACCTCCTGAGATGTGTGCAAACCTGGTGGCCACCTACAAGAAACGTCTGACCTCTGTAATTGCCAACAAGGGTTTTGCGACCAAGTACTAAGTCATCTTTTGCAAAGGGATCAAATACTTATTTCACTCATTATAATGCACATCAATCTCTGACTTTTGTCTTCTGGGTTTCTGGGGTTTTTCCTGTTGTTATTCTGTCTCTCACAGCTACAATAGATCTACCATTAAAATTATGGACTGGTCATTTCTTCGTCAGAGGGCAAACGGGCAAATTCAGCAGGGGATCAAATACTTTTTTCCCTCACTGTACCTGCGGATCCCTACATCCATGGATTGGGACCACACTTACCCCAAAAAATGTTTCTGCAAACTTGGGGGACTTCCTAGGTTTGCAGAAAAAAATGACATTAAAAAAATTATTTGGGGGGTTTAAATTTAGATAAAGGTGGAGTGAAAATGGGTGGAATGAACATTAATAATTTGAGATATGCAGATGACACCACATTACTGACAGAAAATAGTGAAGGCTTGAAATTACTCCTGATGAAGATTAAAGCAGAAAGTACCAAAGCAGGATTATAGCTGAACGTCAAGAAGACAAAAGTAATGAGTACTGAGGAATTACACAACTTTAAGGTTGACGATGAAGAAATTGAAATTGTTCAAGATGTTCTATTACTTGGCTCCATCACCAGCCAAAATGGAGACTACAACCAAGAAATCAGAAGGAGATTGAAACTGAAAAGGCCAACCATGAGGGAGTTAGAAAATATTCTTATGTGTAAGGATATGTCGCTGGCAACCAAGATCAACATAATTCATACCATAGTATTCCCCATTACTATGTACAGGTGTGAAAACTGGACAATTAAGAAAGCAGACAGGAAGAAAGCTGATTTATTTGTAGGGTTGCCAGGTCCCTTTTCACCACTAGCGGGAGGTTTGAGGAGGGGGGGGACTTCAATGCCATAGAGTCCAATTGCTAAAGTGGCCATTTTCACCAGGTGAACTGATCTCTATTGGCTGGAGATCAGTTGCAATAGCAGGAGATCTCCAGCTAGTGCCTGGAGGTTGGCAACCCTATTTATTTGGAATGTGGGGTTGGAGGATAGTTTTATGGATGCTATGGACCACCAAAAAGACAAATAAGTGAGTTCTATCAAATCAAGCCTGAACTCTCTCTTGAAGCTAAAGTGACTAAACGGAAGCTATTGTACTTTGGTTACATTATGAGAAGACAAGAATCACTGTAAAAGACAATAATGCTAGGAAAAGCTAAAGGCAGAAGGAAAAGAGGAAGACCCAATATAAGATTGATTGACTCAATAAAGGATGCCATGGCCCTCAATTTATAAGCAAGGCTGTTAATGATAGGATGTTTTGGAGGACACTGATTCATAGGATTGCCATGAATCAGAAGCAACTTTATTGCAGTTAACACACACACACACATACACACACAATGTGAAGCCTTACACCTTAGTTTACTTAGCTTGTACATAAATCCAGCTCTCGATGAAAACAACAAAATTGATGGAGTCAAACTCTGAATATATTTCGGGAATCCTCAAGCTGTAAACATTTTATTTAAAAAAAGAAACCCACAAAGTGAGAAGGAGGCCTCTTTAGTAGCTGTCTGTTAACAGCACCAGTAAAATGAGGACTATCCAAAAAAGCCACAGATCCTCAATTCTGTGCTGTGGGAAAATTAGTGAGCAGGGTTACTACTGTGTATAAGCATGAGATTTTAAGGAAAGATGGGAGACCCCAACCATGCATGTGGGGAAGAAGAATGGGCTTGAGAACAGTTAATTAGCTAATGACTATATAATAACTTGGATGGATTAGTGAATGGCTGTTTGGGGAAAAGACTATTAGTTTCGCTTTATGCTTTTCTCTGCTTTTGCGCTGGCTGCAAATGGTTTTGCCATCTGGTTTCCTCTGTGTTGTCAAGCAACCTACAAGATATGCCCTTCAGCAATTATAAAAAAAATAAAAGGAAAGTACCAGTTCCGTTTCTGATTGAGTCTTGATGCTTGCTGCCAGTCACTGGCAGGAGTCTTTACTTGTTTATGCAGCCACAGGGTGTTCAGACAGATGACTGCTCTGCTCGGTTTCCATTTTCCAAGAGAAACATTGCTAGACAGCACATCATTTCCCAGAAGTTCTAATCGGAGTCAATTGCAAAGTCTTGAATGGTCTTTCCTCCACTGCCCATTTGGAAGCTGGCTTGTTTTACTGATTGAAAATATGTTTTCTGTCTTTTTAGCCTGGTGCCAAGCAGTTTAGACTTCTCTCTGGCAGAGAGTCTTCATTTTTATGTCCTGAAACTTCTGTTAAAATGAAGTACAGTTTTATAAGAACTATTTTATCTCATTAATGGTATAAGCTGCCGTCTTGTTTGGTTATAGGCTGCTTAAATTCCATTGAACTCCAAGGAACTGAAGCAGACTAAGCTGGGATCCATAGAGCTATGTATGGTGTTCCCTGATCTCCAGCCGATAGAGATCAGTCCACCTGGAGGAAATGGCCGCTTTAGCAATTGGACTCTATGGCATTGAAGTCCCTCCCCTCCCCAAACCCCGCCCTCCTCAGGCTCCACCCCAAAACCTCCCATTGGTGGCAAAGGAGGACCTGGCAACTCTAGTGTGGCAGCTGTGGGTTTGAGACTGGCCTCTCTCTTTGTTCATATTTTTCAAAACTTTTTCATGGTGTGTGGCTTGGAGCAAGGTTTGGGCAGCAGTTTTACTGCCAATCAGGCCCTTGCTGGGGGAAAGTGGTGGTCCTGCCTGCCACGTGGGTGCCCTTCTCCTATGGGCTGAACAGGGGGGGGGGGCTCAGACCACATGCCTCTGTTGGCGTTATACTTTTGCTGGGTCTTCCTTGTCCACTGGCCCTCTGTGGGTGGGGTGGGAGTGGGCATGTTGACAGATGGTGATTGATTTTGCCTATGTGTGCCATTCAAAGGTGCATCACCAGCTGCCATTGTCAGTTTGGTGGAAGTTGCCAGAGTTGCTATGGACTCAACATGCTTGCTGTACTGTCTGTGCCCTGTGGAAAGGTGTGTGTTGTTATTTCCCCCTTAAGAACATAAGAAAGGCCCTGCTGGATTAGACCAAGGCCCATGAAGTCCAGCAGTCTGTTCACACAGTGGCCAACCAGGTGCCTCTAGGAAGCCCCCAAACAAGATGATGACTGCAGCAGCACCATCCTGCCTGTGTTCCACTGCGCCTAATACATTCGGCATGCTCCTCTGATCCTAGAGAGAATAGGTATGCATCATGACCAGTAGTCATTTTGACTAGTAACCATGGATAGCCCTCTCCTCCAGGAACATGTCCACTTCCTTCTTAAAGCCTTCCGGGTTGGCAGCCAGCACCACATCCTGGGGCAGGGAGTTCCACAATTTAACTATGTGTTGTGTAAAGAAATACTTCCTTTTATCAGTTTTGAATCTCTCACCCTCCAGCTTCAGCAGATGACCCCACATTGTAGTATTATGGGAGAGGGAGAAAAGGTTCTCCCTGTCCACTCTCTCCATGCCATGCATAATTTTTTATAGACCTCTATCATGTCTCCCCTTAACCGCCTCCTTTCCAAGCTAAACAGCCCTAAGCATTTTAACTGCTCCTCGTAGGGCAGTTGCTCTAGTCCCCTGATCATTTTGGTTGGTCTTTTCTGCACCCTTGTGGAACGTCCACAGGGAACAGACAAGTGGTGCTACTTTTGCAAACGTGGCTTCCCATCACCACCACAGCAGCCCTCAGGACCCCACTGCCCATCTCAACAGCCAAGTCCAGTATTCTGTTGCCAATCCTGTTGGAAAATAAATTTCCTCCAAGGGCCTGTTTTTCTTATATTTCACAGTTATCGTGATTTTTATTCAAAGTCTATGTGAAATAACCTCCCCAGATCTTTAAATATGAATTTTATCCTTATTAATAAGTCATGAGAATTTATTTTTAACCATTGGAAGAGGTACAAAAAATTAAGGAAAATGTGCCTTTTCTCCTCCTTACACTTTAGCCACCCTTTAATAACACTTCAATCTTTTTGGCTTGCTCAAAAGCACACAATATTGATTTCTATCTACAATTATGTTGCCTTGTTTTCCTTCGAAGAGGATGAATAACAATTATTCTGTGGTTGGAATATAGTTTGAATATTTAGCATTCGATAATATGATGAAGTAATGAGATCTCCATTATTAGTACTGGCTTTGACAGAATAGAGTAGTTGTTCCTCTGAATGGTTCTATTTCTTTTGGCCGTGATCATTTTTTTTGTTCCACTTTTTTGAACAAACTAGACTATTTATTATTCTTAAAATTTCTTCTTGTCACCATAAAAATCTTCCATCATACTTTCAGCAGAGTTGTGCAATAATATATGATTGCCAATGGTTAGTTAAATTGATATATATTTTAAAAACTTAACTTACTGTGTGATATTTCATGTATTTAAAAGGAACCATTAGGGATTTCACTATTCCAGGAAGATGCCAAAAGAACTTCCAGGAATCGATGAGAACACCACCTTCTGGTTTCAAATATCCAGATAATACTAGCACCATGGCACAGGGCTTTGACTAGTGGCTGAGCATATGCTTTGGATGCAGTAGGTCCTGGATTCAACCCCCATCACCTCAAGCTAAAAGGATCAGGCAATAGGTGATATGAAAGACTACCTGAAACTCTTGAGACCCACTGCCAGTAAGAGTAGACAATGCTAATCTTGATAGATTAATGGTCTTATTCACTGTAAGGCAGTTCATGGGTCTCAAAAGGGTAACATGCACCTGTAGTATCGAATGCCACCAAGAGTTGCAGCAGGATCAACATAGTTTCATTCCCCCTGTTGTTCTCCTAGTGGAAGCAATCTCAGTTTTCCACTAAACTCACTAAATTACAACCAACCAAGGAGGATTAGGCTCAAAGTGGCATATAATGGCATGGACTTCTCCAAGTTCTTTATTGGCATTCCCAGGAAGAATCAGCTGAAACTCCTCCAAGCAGCTGTAATTAGCAGAGTCCAAAGAGAATTCTGGTATAGAACTTAAGCAAATATTGTGTCCAAGTCAGAATGGATACAGATGATTTTTATCTGTGAGGCACTTTGAATAAATTAGAACTTGCTAATGATGATTCTAATGGATCCACAATGGTAGGGTAAGAACTGTAGGATTCTTAACAACCTGGAAAAGCTCTCCTGAATGTTATTTCACATAAACAGTATTAGCAGAAAAGATTTCTTTGCCGATAACAATGGCACGGAGTAGCTTTCAAATGGGTTTAAATCCTGTTTTCTTCACTTTTTTTGTGTTTCCTACGTCCTATCAAGCAGCTACCCAGCATACCAGGGAGCTACTTTATTCCTGTGGTGGGGGAAATGCCTAAGGCATTAAGTATCTAATGCTTCGCTTCAAAATTCAACCAGAACATTGACATGAAAGATTATGAAATTGGCTGAAAATTCCCTAACAGCAACCTTGAAATCCTTTGGATCCAGTTGCCTTTGATGGTAAGCCATTTTAGTGCCTTCCATATATCCCTACACAGGTTCTGAGTGCCAGCATGACCAAGATTCACTATGTAGGGAGCTATCCATGGTTAAATGTCAACAATAGATTATCCCGCCAACAAATCACCACCTTCTAAAACAATTCAATCTGCATATTCAATCTGTGATGACTCATTTGCACATAAGAACCTTCATGTGTCAATTATAAAGCGATAAATATGTATCTGTGAATCAGCTTATAATCTTGATTTGCAGATAGATTTTAGTCCAGTTGCACCTTGGATACCAACTAGATTTTGGGGGCATGAGTTTTTGAAGAGTTAAAGCTCCCTTCCTCAGATTCAAAGGGAGCTTTTACTCTCGGAAGCTCATACCCAGAAAATGGTGATGGTTTCTAAGGTGCTACTGGACTCAAACGTGGCTGTCCTACTGCAGATCAACATGACTACACTCTGAAACTCATATTGTTTAATCCACCTTCCCTTTATGATTCCCTGTTGTTATGTATGCAGTGGGAAGCTGAAACTCTGTTGAGCTTGGAGTCTCTCCAGGCTCCTGCACTTGTGTTCCTATTGGCTGTAAGGGTTGCAGCCACCCAATCACAGACTTGGGGGGGCGTGGCCCTGCACGGCCGAGTGGGCATGTAAGCAGGGGTTTGTTACACGGTTCTCTAGTTCTGTTCTGCCTGTTCGTAATAAAGCAGTTGCTGTTGGAACTCTGTTTCCGGTATCATGTATCGCCCACATGTACTTAATACCTGTTATCCTGTTTCTACACTGGTACTATTTCTTTGTTTTAAATTTCTGTAAATCCCCCTTATTTGCTCATTAGACTGCATGTAATAAATGACATTGTATATATTTGCTATATAATTTAGCAACTATATCCAATAAACTAATTGGATGATAATTTCAGGGGTCCAGTTTGCATCCCTTTTTGAATACAGGCACAGCAATGCTTTGTTTCCAACCAGAAGGAAAGACGCCAGTAAAATTAATCTGGGTAAACAGTTTGGCCAAAACAGGTGACCACCATTCAGAAAAATGCCAAAGGCTCTGGGTTCAGGATGGAAGGGATACCAAATACCTGGGTATAGTGAATATACTAGTCTCTTGTAGAAATCTGTGCACCCCAACCAGGAAATATCTACCAAGTCCAAATGATACAAGTTCCAGGAACAAAGGCTCTTTCTTATCTTGAATGGCTGAACCTAATTCCTGCCATTGAAGTTTTGCATGTTTGAGTTTTTTAAAAGAAGTTTCTAATAGTCTGATCTTAGTTAGGAGATATTCCAGATTTTTGCCAATGAACCTGCCAAGTATAATACACCAACTCTTTCCTAGCAGGAAATATCTACCAAGTCCAAATGACATAAGTTCTCAGAACTAACATAACAGTCCAGTCCTAAGGAGAGTTACTCCAATCTAAACCCATTCATTTCAATGGGCTTAGACTGGAGTAACTCTGCATAGGATTGTGCTGTAAGACTCTTATCTGGAATGGCTAAACCTATTTCCTGCCATTGCAGTTTTGCATGGTTGAGTTTTTTGTTTTAAGTTTTTTATAGGCTGATCTTAACTGTATGAGTGAGTTAGAAGATATTCCAGATTTTTGCCGGTGAAACTAACTTTTTCCTAGCAGTCCTGCATTCGCAGTCAGACCACCCTTGACCTTGAGATGAGGTGATTTCAAAGGGTTTATTGTTAATAAACAGAGGGTTAAGGAATTGAATAATGATCTCAAAGCAGGTAATGACATCAGAGACATCTCTCAAAAGTTCCTTCTTTCAGAGCCTGGGCAGTATATAACTACAGGGATCATTTAATCCTCCTTACATTGGGTTGAGGTCCTCCTAATGGATCATGTGCTGAGCTAAGAAAAATATTATTCTCAAAGTCAAACACTAAACTTAAGGAGCAATCATCACTTTCAACCCTATTACCAACCTCAAAGCAGTGTGTGTGTGAAGCAGCAGCAAAGATGATAAGCAATATAATCAATCGTGTTTGTACCTCGAAAAGAAAGATAATATGCCCCTTGAGATATCAAACCTAGTACCTCGCAGACTATGCAGCTGCTGAAGGGGTAATAATTCTAACAATCTTAAACCCAGTTTATTGATAACCCGATCATGAGACAACTGGCCTAAGAGAATAGCTTGCTCAGCAATCTGATCATTGACAAACCCGGTAGGATCAGATCTTTGATTACAGTTTCTACTAATTTTCCTGGCACAGACATTAGGCTAACAGATCTGTAACTTCCTGTTTCCTCTCTAAACCCTTTAAAAAAATCAGTGTAACATTTGTTACTATCCAGTCTTCTGATACAGTGGCTGAATGTATTGATTTCTATATATGTGACAGTTAGATCAACAATCTCATACTTGAATTCCCTAAGAACTCTCAGGTGTATGCCATCAGGACCTGGAGACCTATTTGTTTTTAATTTTCCCAGTAGGTCTAGAACTTCATCTCTAATCACCTCATATTGACTCAGTTCTTCAGACTCCCTTCCTGAAAATAGTGGCAGTGGCATGGGTACATGCCCCACACTTTCCACCGTGAACACTGATGCAAAGATTTTATTGAGCTTCTCTGCCATCTCCCCATCTTCCTTTAGCAATCATTTTATTCCTTGGTCATCCAAAGGCCCAACTGCTTCTCTGACTGGTTTCCAGCTCTGGATATATTTAAATAAACTTTTATTGTTTGTCTTGATGAGCACTCTGGTCCTCAAATTCCTTTTTTGCACGCCTAATTATTAGCTTGCGTTTCTTTTGCCAGAGCCTGTGATCCCTTCTGTTTAATTCATTGAAGCAGTCTTCCCACTTTTAAAAAGAAGCCCTTTGAGTTTTATGGGTTCCTTGAATTGCATTGTTAACCATGCAGGCATTTTTTAGACTTGGCAGTACCTTTCCTAACCTGGGGAATGCATACTATATGGGCTTCAATTAGTATTGTTTTAAATAGATTCCAAGCATCTTCTAGTGATTTGACTCTCTTTTGTTTCCCTTTCAGCTTCCTTCTAACTATTACTCATTATTTCTGCTGCCAACCCTGGATTGCAAAGACAAGGGTAGTTATCCAGCATCTCTCAGGCCATGATGAATGTCTAGTAGATCACAACTTAGGAAAGACAACTTTGGATACAATTTATAATTTAGATACATTGGGTATATCAGAAATATGATGGAATCAGGAAATTCAATGTGACAGAGTCATCCCTGAGTATAAACTCTATAGGAAGAACAAGGAGGGAATTGTTAGTTGGAGGTGTTGTGCCATACATCAAAGAGGGCATACAAGCAAATAAGTTAGAAAACATCAGGGGGATAAACTCCCCAAGAGAAGTGATATGGCTGGAAATAATTTTTAAAAACTAATATTTTGGTGCTCATTGTTTTCTAAGAGTATTCTGACAGGTGTAATTACTATCATTTCATCAGCATTCTGTACTATGGTGAGGAATGAGAACAGAAACATGAATGGAAACCATAATAGAGGAGAGAATTGACCAAGGAAGAGCAACAAATTCCTCTTTTTAGCCACAAACTCCATTTCATGTTCTTTGGTATCCCTGTTCAGTTTATTCAAAGAAAAGGAACAAGCATTTGTCTTGGTCGATTCTGAGCCATCCATTAGTTGCTTGTGGCTTCATTCGGAAGCCTTCAGCAGCTAGAGAACAAAAATACTGGAAGCAACGTACTCCATACCCTTGTCAGATTTATTTAAAGAATAAAAGAATAGGACACTCAGTTTTAGCATCATTAAGATGGTTCCTGCTGCTCTAAATGCTGCCAGGAGAGCTATACATTCTCTGATTGTGCTGAGGAGGTAGAAAAGGGATGTCTCTAATCCCAACCTAATGAGACTTCCATCTTGAGTTTACAGAACCAGAGACATTTATGATTCAGTGAATAGAATGCTGCTCTTACAAGCAGACTTCTGGTGCTTTATAGTTTAAAGCTCACACATCACAGTTCTGTCTTCCAGGTAAAAAAAAAAAAAAAAACATTTCTCTGGTAGTTGTTTTTGGGCTCATGGCTCTGCTGACTCACTTCTATTGGTTTTATCCTTCCAGAATCTGCTTGAAGGCAGTACTGACTCTTTAAACAGCATGCCAGATCCCTCTGCCTGGTCTGTGTCCATTTGTAGAGTAGGAGAGAGTCACCGTGGCACAGAGTGGTAAGCTGCAGTACTGCAGTCCAAGCTCTGCTCACGAACTGAGTTTGATCCCCATGGATGTCGGTTTCAGGTAGCTCAAGGCTCAAGGTTGACTCAGCCTTCCATCCTTCCGAGGTCGGTAAAATGAGTATCCAGCTTGCTGGGGGTAAAGGGAAGATGACTGGGGAAGGCACTGGCAAACGACCCTGCAAACAAAGTCTGCCTAGTAAACATTGGGATGTGCCAGTCACAGTTCTTTCAGAACTCTCTGAGCCCTTGCAGAGGCAAGCAATGTCAAATCACCTGTGAATGACTCTTTCCTTGAAAACTCTGCAGGGTCATCATAGGTTGGCTGCGACTTGATGGAACTTTACACACTCAAAGATCAGAGGTCCCTAACTTTTTTTGAATTCTGTCACAGGGTTCTGAGTGCAGCCAAGAAAAGGGCAATGCAGGAAGGCCACACACATTCACACATATGCAGGAAGCCCAACTGCAAGGGAGAAGTGGAGTGAGAGAATAAAACAAACATTGTGATGGAGCTGCCACAAATGTTATGCTATTTTAATCTGATCTCCATTGGCCAGTTAGAAGCCCTGCTTGGCAAGATCCCCACCTGGTCCCACCTACTTTCTAAAAACACTTGGTGGGCATCAGGAAAGGTGTCAGGAGGCACCCACAGGTGCTCCTTTGGGAATCCCTGCTCTAGCTACAGTTTCATAATCCCACTGGTCTGGTTCTCTATTCCATACCTGTTACCCTTTAGTTTCTCTCCCCACCCATTTATTTGTCACCTATGTCCTGGCTCAGCCCCCCCCCCAATTTTTTTGTCACCTATGTCCTGGCTCAGCCCCCCCCCCAATTTTTTTGTCACCTATGTCCTGGCTCACCCTTGACATTATCCTTCATAATACTTGCTTCTAGGGCTGCCAGGTCCCTCTTTGCTACTGGCAGGAGGTTTTTTGGGCGGAGCCTGAGGAGGGCGGTGTTTGGAGAGGGGAGGGACTTCAATGTCATAGAGTCCAATTGCCAAAGCGGCCATTTTCTCCAGGTGAACTGATCTCTATTGGCTGGAGATCAGTTATAATAGCAGGAGATCGCCAGCTACTACCTGGAGGTTGGCAACCCTATTCTTGTTCAATATGTTCAGGTTTCTGCTGCCATGACTTGGTCCTCCATGTCAGCTCCACTGTCCACCCTTTCCTGAAATAAAGGTGTAACACAGAAATTTGTATTAAACTGGGTTGATGAACTAACTTATGATCTGTGTAAAATATTAACCCCCCACCCTTAGCACAAGCTACCTTTTCTATGGGAATGTGATAAATGTGTGCTTGTATTAAGGGCAACTTTGCTCTGCTGCCAAGCCCAGGTCAGCATTTTTGATGCACCCAGCTTCTCCTTTCCTTCATACCCATCAATATGCTTAGAAGAGCTGAACCCCCACAATACTTCTCCCCCATAATGGACAGCACTGGGGATCAAAAACATGAAGTCCCAGCTCCAAGCAGATTCCCTCTCCAAACCCCCAACCTGGTCAGCCATGAGAGGCTGGCTTGGGAAACCACCACCCCCATCCAGAACAAGTAAAACCACCACAGTATTCTGGCCTACCCTGTTGTAGCCTAAAAACAGGCCTATTTTAAAAAGCCAGCCTCCTTAGAACACAGCAGTGTGAAGCAGGTGAAGAAGGCCTTTCAATAACCCCCACCCAAATCACTGCTTGTCTATACAATGACCAGCTAAGCCCACATTGCTAATGGAAAGGGACAGGTGGATGGAACAGATCCAGACAGCAAATTCCAAGAATGGGACAGAGCATGAACATAAATGCATTTTTCTACCAAAGCACTTACTGGCTTGTATAAATCCTTCCAGCATGTCATATCCCTCATCCCCAATGGCTTCCTTTCAGGAAAATAGAAGGTAGGCAAAAATTGCTCCACACCCTTGTAGGACAGGGACTGAACATGGTTCCTACAGCATATGGAATCCAAATGTATTACTATTCTTTCTGTCCAATCAAGACTATTGGTTGAATTGGAGACAGCAAAATAAAACAATAAATGTTTGCACTACAAACTTTATACACCTTGCTGAAAGATGGCATAGTGTTTCAAAAACTATGTTGTAGAAATATGGCCTAGCCTTTTGAAACCCCGTGGCCCCGTGGCGCAGAGTGGTAAGCTGCAGTACTGTAGTCCAAGTTCTGCTCATGACCTGAGTTCAGGTAGCCTGCTCAAGGTTGACTCAGCCTTCCATCCTTCTGAGATCGGTAAAATGTGGACCCAGCTTGCTGGGGGTAAAGGGAAGATGACTGGGGAGGGCACTGGCAAACCACCCCATAAACAAAGTCTGCCCAGTAAATGTCAGGATGTGATGTCACCCCGTGGGTCAGGAATGACCCGATGCTTGCACAGGGATGCTTTACCTTTTTACCTTTGAAACCACTAAAGGGTAGCTTGCCTGGCCACTCTGGTCAGATCTGAAAGTCTACTGCAGCTCAGTCTGTCCAAGTCAGAAGTATTCAAACCAATTGGAAAATTTCTTGGAATTGATGGGGTGGCATGAGTTCTGTGTCTCGCTACAATGCTTTGAGATCAACATTCCCCCATCTCACAAACAGGCTTGGATGTTACTTTCTTTACTGCAGTGTTTACAATGCCATCCTAAGTGGAGTCACCCCCCTTCCAAATCCCTTTACTTCAATAGACTTAGGTGGGTGTAACTCTGTTTAAGATTGCACTGTTACATTCTGACTTTCCTAAGGTTAGTCTTAATCTTTTGTGGTGTACAAAAAGGCAAATACAATAAAACAATATCAAACTTAAAAAAAAAAACAGCTGGGGAAAATATGCAGAGAAATACTGTTCATTCCATAAGAAAGCAGTGTCGTATTCTGCATCTCTAAGAGAGGGGGTTAACTAAAGTTATTTATTTAAATTATTTATTGTATTAGATTTTTATCCTGTCCTTTCCCTACCAGAGTAGGGCTCAGGCTGGCTCACATCCAACATGCATCCACACAGTCCAATTTGAGTCAACATCATAACCATATAAGAAAATAGTTAAAAATATATAGCACAGTCTAAAAATTAAGCAATTATAAACCAGAAATGTAAATACAGATGGCTCCAATAATGCCTTCCCTATCAGTAGTAGTGGTGGACATTCAGATGGGAAAGTGGACAGGCATAAATAAAAAGTAAACCAAAGATGGAACAAAGATGGAGCAAGGAGGCCAGTTTATGATGGAACTGTTGCTGCCCTCAACCGTATGCTTGGCGGAACATCTCCATCTTACAGGCCCTGAGGAATTGAGCTAAGTCCCACAGGGATTTGACAGAGAGTTCCACCAGGCCCTGTTCCACAAAGCTCTGTCCCTGGTCGAGGATAGCCAGATACTTCTCGGGCCAGGGATTACTAATAAGTTGTTATTGAAAGAGCATAAAGCTCTTTGAGGGGTGTACCAGGATAGGCAGTCCCACCAATATGATGGTCCCAGACCATTTAGGGCCTTGAAGGTTAACACCAAATCTTTAGCCTGATCCGGTATTCCATCTGGAGCCAGTTCAGCTGACAGAGCACCAGTTGAATATGTGCTCTCCATAGGGTCTCTGTAAGGACCCTCACTGTCACATTGGTTAAGGAAGAGACACTTTTTGTAGCATGGGTATACTGAGGTGGGCAAAACCACGATGCCAAACAAGCAAAAAGTTTACTTGCATGGCGACTGCATGTGCTCATTGACTAATTTAAATCAAATCATCAATTGCTATAAGGTAAGAATGAATACAGCTTTTGTTGTCCATTTTTTTGTTTCCCTGTGTTGCCATTGTAAATGGATTTGATTTGCCCATTTTTAGTACTGCTGTATTTTTACACAATTTGTATGCGATTTGTAAGTTTAGTGTACCACATGTATACATCTAATATATGTATAATGCTACTTATTGATGTACAAATAATGTTGGAAAACGCTCACGTTTTATAGGGAGGGGGAGAATCCATGTAATGAATCTGACATGAAAATTACTCATCTGCACTTGGGCAAGGGAGAAGCAAAATTGGAATAGCAGTTTTCAAACTGAGCCAGTAAGCTTGACATCCCTGGCAGTAGCACACCAGTGCTGCGCCCACATAAGCTATGGATCGTAGGCACATTAATACTATGTGCTCAGGTAGGGTTTTTAAAACACAGGTAAGGAAACATCCTTTCCACCACACGTCACACCTGAACAAAGCCTTACCTGGAGATCTTAAGGTATGCAAAGCATCATTATTTTGCATCAAAAGCAAAAAAAAAAAAAATGGAAATAGTGAAGTCATCAGTTGCCAGTAAGAAACGTATAAGCAAATGAAGCCAAAACATAGTCAATAAAAGCAAATCACTATGAAATGAGCTCCAATAACTTGTTAAAGCTAAGGTAGTGTGCTAGCCCACTTATCCTTAAGTGCAATAGTTGCTGCCATGATGATAAGCAACATTGTAAATGCTGGAATTAATTTACCGTGTGAACGTCTGACTTGCATTTTCTCTCTGAACACAGTCATTTATTCAAGAGACATCCGCAAATCTCTCTGAATGGCACTGGTTGTACAATTAATTAGTGGTAAACACCATGAAATCTTGATTTTTGCTTCTAGGATTGCTGCCAGCATTCCATTGTTCTTCTTAAGAGCTAATTACCAAAATGTTATCTCTCAGATCCTCTTCCACAGGGGTCCTTGTATTGCTTCCCTCATGTAATCTTCTCTCTCACTGAATTTTTGGAGACCGTATACATCAGTATGCAATGGAGACATGCACAGATTACCTCCAGGAGAGACAATAGCCACTAAAGAGGGTTCAATGTATGTTTTTGACCAGACAAAAATGTCAGATTGCTTTAGTCCATTATTGAAGTCCATTAAAACAGTATTTCTATTTACTGGGGTTTAGATGTCAGACAAGGAAATATGTTTGTTTAATAGTATAAAAGGCACTCATCAATATTCAAGGAGTCATCACCACCTCCTCCGAGGGAAGTAGATTGTATTACTACCTCACTGACAGCTAAATCATTACCTTTTCCTCCGATTCCAATGGCAAATATTTTCCTGCGCGTTCAAAGGACTTTCTGAGTAGTCGCTGTTCGGTTTTTCTTGGCTGGACATTTTGTAAAGATATGTGTCCTCAAAAGCTGTATGTCTTATTTTTCCATTTGTATTCTCAGGTGCAAATGACAAAAGCATTCATTCCCAACTCGGGGAGAAAACACTATTGTGACTTGTGGCATTGTAATTGGTGCACATCTCCCATAATATCTCTCATGCTACATGCTTTAGAAGATTGGCCTGATCAAGAGAAGGCCCAGGGAAGAAACTGTAAATATTGTGCAAGTTTAAATAAAATTATGCCAAGTCCAGTATCATGTGGCAGTAAAATATGGGGAGAAGGTACTCTCCCGCTTATCTAGCCCTAGAGTAACATTCGATGTTTGGTTCTCATACAAAGCTTTCCCCCCCTTTCCACAGAAACAAGAAGAAGCTAAGCAAGTGTTGGAAAGGGAGGGAACCCACTGGGAGAGTATGGCAGCGGTGGATAAGACCACTTCTGGAGGGTATCAGCAAAGAGGCAGTTACAGATGTCCAAGTATGTATCTACAATGGGTTGACAAGGAAGAGATGTCCTGTATGCCATTTCAGAATTATTTGATACTGGCTGCATTCAGATCTCATCACAAGCTGCAATTGAACTGTAATCAGCCACAAAACAAAGCCTGTTTACCATATTTCGTGTGTTTCCATCCCACCTCTCTTTACACAGAACTCTTGATGCAAAATCCCCTGATTTGATCAAGTTTAGCTTCATCGTAATGCAGACAACTGAGTTAGTTGGAGTTTTCTTACTCCACACCAACAGGGATTCTAAATCAGGATTAAAGTCCAAAGAACATGCAGAATTCTTGTAGAATTCTAGTAGACTAGTTTAGAAAAAGATCTGGAATTGTAGCATTCCTGGATGTCTGTGGAAAATGAAGCTATTAGGGAGTAAGCTATACTAAAATCCTATTCTGCATGCACAGTTTCTCCTGTGTAGGGAGTGTATGATGTTGGGAAATGTTCAAACATGCAATAAACCCATTTGCATTCTGGGAAGAGTGTTGCACTCCCCACCCCCAAATATTAAAATCATCTCTTATTCAGGGAAAAAAAACAGCTGATATGAAGTATGAAGGTACCAATAGGAAAAACTGTGGACTTTCAGATATTCTGCATTTAAAAACAACAACAACATAGCACATCAAATACAAGACTAGGCATTCTCTATAGTTTGCTAGGTTTCCTTATGCAGATAGATTTTACAAGGGAAAACATTCAAAATGCCTCATTTCAGCCCATTTCAATCATATACACTCCATTTGTTATTTAGCAATTAAGTTTTCCTCATTTGTATTAACCTTGAAGCAAAATGCAAATACGCAAAATGAAGAAACCAACTTTCAGAAGTAAAAGAAAAAACAACAAAGATAGAGAACATTTTTTTTCTTTTTTTTTCTTTTTTGGAGAATCCAGTTAGCAAATTTAAGCAATGGGATAGATACTTCACCATACATCCAATATTTATTGAGACCCTTGGCAAGAATTTTTGACTTTTTTTACAGCCTTATCAATTTTATATGTTTGAATTACAGGTATTGCATTTCAAGTAAGACCTTGCAATGTTCTTGGCAGAGGGGAGGCAAGGGCTGCCAGATTTCTATCCATATATATTATTTAGCATTATTCATGCTCCTGATTGTTAGGCAGTTTTCATATTCAATGCATACAGCACCATCCCATCTTCACTCGTCTCAAATGGCAAATGACCTAAAACCATCACTTTCCTAACTTAGGGAAAGTTGCCAGCATTTAGTGTGAGCACATTAGACAGGGACACCTGAGATCCATATCATTATACATGATGAAATTCTTGTATCTCATGGCTAACTCTGGAAAAAACTCATATTACAAAATGTTATCACGAATGCATGACCATACTCTACAGTCTATTAGTACTGGCCAAAACCAGGAAATGTTAAGAACATAGCTAACTATCAAAAATAATCCCAAAATAATTATGTGGCAAGAAAAAATTCAGTATTATTATGTTCTTACCATTTAAATTTTAGAATTTAATGGTATTGAAAGCATATACCAGAAAATATATTCGCCTTCTGATACGTACATACATGGTGATCCGTGTAATTGCTATTCTATATACTATGAAATTACATTCTTCTGTGCTAAAGATAGTCTTTGTGACTCTTCTAAACACAGATTTGTAGGCTCACCAAGAGCTATTTAAATTTTTCAGAGGGCCCCCAAATGCCCAAATGCCCAGATTTTTCATCTGCATATTACCATAATTTAATGGTGATCTAGTTTCTTTAAGGAGATCAAAGAGCTGTGGTGTCCCAGTGGAGCAGCACTCAAAACTAGGCATGTGAATCTGGATATTTCCGGGCCAAAAATATACCTGAAAAATATCTTATCGGTATTTTTAGGTATATTCCAGCCAGCCAAAATGCTATTTGGGATTCTAGAATTCCTAGTACCAATTCCCCAAATTTTTAAAAAATATTTGGGCCCTCAATTTTAACATTCCCAAACCTGTTTTTTTTTTAATTTATCAAGGCTCCCTGGCAATGGGTGGGAGAGAGAGGGAGGCAACTGTCTCAGGTAATAGGATCAGATAAGTGAGACCACCCATTGTAACCTAAGTAGGTTAGTACTGTATACTCAAACAGGCAGCATCTCTCCCGAGTCTCAGATCACCTACTACTTTATTCTCTAAATTGGAGAAGCTGGGGATTAAACCTGGGACCTTATGCATGCAAAACAAAAGTGCTAGTTTTGACCACTCAGCTACGGTCTCTGTTGTGTATGTACAAATGTACTGTATGGGTTCAAGAGAAACAATTCCTAATGACTGGGTTAAAGGGAGACAATTCCCGGGCTCCTGAACTGCATGTTCCTATTGGCTACTGGGGTTATCCTCACCAATCACGGACTTGGGGGGGAGTGGCCGCAGGTGGCCAAGTGGGCATAAAAACAGGGGTCCGATCACAGTAGTTAGTTCTGTTCTGCCTGTTCTTAATAAAGCATTGCTGTTGGAATGCCATCTCCGTTCTTCTTGTATCGCCCATGCTACATAACAGTCTCTTTCTCAATTGTTCCAATATACAGTTTGCCTCTTTTTGCCATTAATGACCACCATGCCCGGTACCTGTAAGGGACACACATATCTGTAAGTCATTAAGTGTGAAATGTTAATGTGTTATGTACTTACAGAAATTAGGCAGCAGCAGAAGGAGAGATGGAGGAGGATGATCAATGACAAAGCTGTGGAGAATTCATCTCAGAATGCAGTTTGGCTGTCAAAGTTTAATAATGTCGTAAACCAACTTGCTGAGGCATTAATGGCCCAAAAGGAACAGCAACAGAGTAGTAGGGATGTACCAATATCTGGTGGGTTTGATAATGAGTGCCATGTGTGGAAATGTCAGTTACGATCAATTTACCAGCGTTATAGAGATTTGAATTTATTGCAACTTCCAAAGGAGTATTTCGACCTGAAAAAGGCCATCTACCTTTTATATAAAAATAAACAAAACAAATTTATGTTAAAAAATTGGGAATTCCTCAAACAAGCAACAAATAGGAATGACTCAAAGAAATTCTGGTCATAAATTGCTAACTCATTGGGGAGCAATGGCTTAGTTAATGGAGTGATCACTATGGGTGACTGGCATGAATATTTCTCTATGATTTTTCAGGGTGGTAGTGATGGCCGGGATGAAATGTTTTATCCCAATTTGACCGAGTGGCCCAGAATGGGATCCGGTCCAGCTTGAGGAGGTTGAATCTTTGATAGCATCTATTAAGCTGGGTAAAGCTGCTGGCCCGGATGTTATTCCATCTGATGCTATCAAATCTTTTCCTCATTGGTGGGCTCCCTTCCTAACAGTCCTTATAGATAGAACTGGGGTTATACCAGATGACTGGAGAAACGCCATAATAGTCCCTATTTTTTAAAAAAGGCGATCCTCAGCTTCCTTCCAACTATAGGCCAATCAGCCTCTTGTCATCCATTGGGAAGCTATATGCCAGCCATTTAGCGAGAAAGCTTAAAACCTGGATTGTAGATCAACAAATCCTGGGATTGGAGCAGATTGGCTTTTGTCAGGGCAAATCAACATTAGATCATTTTGCCGTTCTAAACCATCTTATAGGCAAATATAAAAAAGGGAAGGGGCCTAAATTACATGCTGCCTTTTTAGATTTAAAGGGTGCCTTCGATTCTGTACCCAGATCTATGCTGTGGAAAAAACTGTATGATATGGGGATTGATAAACGTCTTTTAATTCTATTAAAAAACTTACATTCTGGAACTACTTGCCAGATAAGATGCTCTACTGACGGTGAGTTAACCACCAAGATTTCAACAGAAATTGGGGTAAAGCAAGGATGCATCCTGGTGCCCACTTTATTTAATCTTTTCTTAAATGATTTGGCCCCCTTCTTGAGTGGTATAGATGGTCATTGTTGCTCAAAAATAGGGAATAAGCATGTGACATTGCTTTTATATGCTGACGATGCAGTCCTACTTTCACTATCGAAAATTGGACTGAAAAGATTGATAAATCAGTTTCTAACTTATTGTTCTAGAAATAAACTATCCCTAAATTTTGAAAAATCTAAAATTATGGTTTTTAGGAAAAATTGGAAGCCCACTAAATGGACCTTCCAAGGTAAATCCATTGAACAGGTTAAATGCTTTAAATATCTTGGCACCCATTTTCAGCATAATTTTAGTTGGGCCACTCATGTTAGGGAAACGGCAAAAGCTACAAATCGTACAGCTCTTGCAATTTCTCGTTTCTTTTTTACCAAAGGAAACCAGTTTATTCCTGCTGTATTTAAATTTAAAAATCTGCGCTAGATTACTATATGGTGCGCCAATCTGGACCTCTGCTTTCAGTGCACTGCTTGAACGAGTTCAAGCAAAGTTCTTGAGAAAATTTTTAGGGCTTCCAGCCTGTGTATCTTATGCGGCCATATGCTTGGAGTTGAACCAGAGACGTCAAGTAACTAAGGCCTGGATGATAACGATTAAATTTTGGCTACGTCTTCATTATAGATGTGACCCTAATAGCCTTATTTACCTTATGCTCACTGAGTACCATATTTCTGAATGGCTGGCCCTCATTGATAAGAAAATTTCAGTCATTGGTCTTAATATTAATGATTTGGTCCTGCTCTCTGAAAATAGTGCCTTTGCGTTGATCAAACAAAGACTGGTAGATGCTTTAAGCATTTCTGAGGAAATGCTCCTCAAATTGTCTCTACTTTCTGAATGGAGGAAGGTGGGTAGGAAGAAGATCTCTGCCCCAGGAGTCATATCTTGCTTCCAACCTGTTGGTTGCTAACAAGCTGATAAAGGCATGGCTACTTAGATCGACACCTTTCAGGACAGGCTTCTTTTACTAAATGTGATTCTCTCCCTCTGCCCCATAGGCACAGTTCGGCCCCTCCCCTTCTACACAAACACAACCTCAAACCCAGCAGAAAAGGACTGTAAGTAATCATTCTGGAGGCTTCTTTGTCTGCAGAGCCAAAAAACTCTGCAGCCTGAAGGGGGGAAAGGGGGGGTTGGCTTGGCGGGCCGGATTACAGCATTCAAAGGATCGGATCTGGTTCGCAGATTTATATTGTACTTATCCATATAAGTACAGATTTATATTGTACTTATACAATATAAGTACAATGTACCCCTGGTTTATATTGTACTTATTGTAATTTGATTACTTGTTTTCAAATCAGTTGAAGGCTGATTACAAGTCTTCTAAGTGGAAGGTATCATAGAAATTTTAAAATATAGAAAGGATAATAAATGCATAAGATATAACTGAAATTCTGGAAATATTACATTTTCACTGTTAGTGCTCTCTGTTAAAAAAATTAATAAAGGTGCTGGTACTCAAATATAAGGATATGCTGATTTCCATCAATTCCCCCATCAGGACTTCGGTGAGCTCCACCCCCTCCACCCACAAAAGGTGCTGGTATTCAGTACTGGTAAGTACTGCCACAAAAAAATGCCCTGCTCATTGCTGACGCTAGGTTTCCCCCACCACTAACCCTGTTTCATTTTATGTAAACAAGGCCTATCAAACTTATGAAGTTAGCCATTAGATTAGTCTGAAGGAATTTTGCATAGAATTACTGTTTAGGACTACTAAATTCAAGTTACAGGGAATTGGGTGGGAATAATATTGCCAGTATTATTAAAATACCGTTATTGTCCATAGAGTGTTTTCAGTCTCAGAAAACCTTTTAGGTTTGGCCAAAAGCTTACCAGGAGCACTTCATTTTCAATTAAAGCACAATAGGAAAGGCCACCTGGGTGCCTTTGATCACTCCCAACTGTACTACATATGCCTTTGACTGGATTTTTTTTAAGGTAGAGCGAAGCCAAGCTAAGGGTAGTCGTCTCCAGAATGATGTCAGTTCCTGACGGAGTCTTTTGTTCTGCTCTTTCTGCCTGCATTTATGGACTAATTGCACATTACTGGGAAAGTGGGCATTACACATCCTGATGCTGCTTTAACCTGATTTCTTACTGGAATGTCTCTGGTATATAGTTTGAATATATCAACCCTCACACTTGGTACAGCTATTGCCTGCTTATGTGTTTCCATATATTGTTAATGACTCTAAATATACAGATTGAACTGATGAAATGGGATCCTGTTCAGCTTGTGATCTGTGGATGATACTTAGGGATGATATGTTGCAATTCAAATGTAGCATCTTGAGAGCAAATGAAGTTATGACAACCCCCCTCCTACTATCTCCCAGTAATCAGTTTTTGTGCTGAGGGGGGGGGGGGGGGAGAGAGAGAGAGAGAGAGAGAGAGAGAGAGAGAGAGAGAGAGAGAGAGAGAGAGAGATTGCTTACTTGCTGTCTGCCAGAATGTGGTATGTGGAGATTATTTTTCTCCTTCTCAATCACCACCTTATTTTACCTCAGAATAAAATATGACACCAGAGGTTTCTTAAAGTTAACAAGGAAAACTGAGAAATTTATTAAGCAGTATTCAAAAGATGGATTTTGAGGGAAAACTGTATTATAGGGAAAGTAGAAAACCAGATATATATATATATTTACACGATTCAGTTCAGAGAAACCTTCGTTCGTATTTGGCTTAGATGTTACCCAAGTTACATTCCTTAAGATTTTAGTTCACAAACTTAGTTCTGTTCCCCAGAACTCCTATAGATGTTGTTTCACTGACTCTGCCACCTAGCTATCAGGGAAGGAAGAGACCATTCAACCTCTATTCCCCAGAGAATCACAGAAGTGTGGAGATTTATGTAAACCTCTCTTCCCGTTCTCACAACTGAACTACCCCACACCAGGGACAGTAATCCCTTCACACTACCGTGTGTCTGGAATAGCTCCTTCCCAGAGACTAATCCCTCTTTGGCCAAAAACGCATGGTCCCTTAACCCACTTTATTCCTCCATTTCAGCCAGGATCAAATTGACCCGGGCTGGGGGGAAACTGAACGCATTACCTTGAAAAGCAGGAACGAAACTGCGTGCAAATCCATCCATGTAAACAGAAAATGCGGGAGACGTTCCTGTTTCTGTTTAGCTTGCAACACCCCCGCCCCCGGTGATTGGTTGTTTCCCAGGGCAGGGAAGGCCCTCATTGGTCAATTTGAAACAACCAATCACCAGGGGCGTGGGGTGTATGCCAAATGAAGCAGGAACTTCATGTCTCCTGCAGTTTCTGTTTACATGGATCGATTGGCACAGTTTCATCCCTGCTTTTCAAGGTAATGCATACAATTCCCCCCCAGCCCGGGTAAATTTGATCCTGGCTGAAATGGGGAATAAAGTGGGTTAAGGGACCATGCGTTTTTGGCCTTTGTGACCTGAGAAAGCGATCTTTTCCTACCATTCTCAACCCTGTCACTCCACAAGTTGTGTGTTTCACTAGTTTAGGCCAAACATAACCCTCAGGTTCTCAGAGTCGTTCACAGTTTCTTCACCCGCAGATTACCAATCTTCGAATCCTTTCTTTCCTCAGAGCTCAGAGAATGAGCCTCTTGACTCCACCCACTCCTTGTTTCTCAGCTTCTACTTAAGATTAACCCTTTGTCCATCACAGAAGTCAATGGAGAAAGAAATCAGGTGAAGGCAAAGTAAAGGGATACGCAACAATGTACAAATAGGAATGCTGCAAAATTTGTGGAGGACATGTTCAGCAGGTGAGCATACCATTTTTGACAGCTACTGTAATTCATGAGCCAAACATTAGTTGTCTCCATCTTACCCCCATCTGACTTGAGCAGTGCTAAACAGCTTTGCACCTGTGCAGTTGCTGTGATGGTGGACTTTCATTTCCTTCTGCTTTGTTGCCACTTTTGCATCTGCACAGTAGGTGAAATCAATTTGGTTGGCCAGTTAAATGATGTAGGGGGGTATGATTTCCACAAGGCTGTGCTAGAACACAAATGTGTGAAATAACATTGGTAATAAGGATTAGATGAACACAAATAGGCTTTTGGGGGAAAATAGTATTTGTTCAAAAATCACTGACTGATGGGTTGGCTTATTCTTTATTTAAAGAATTGACTGTATAGCAGCACACACCAATTAAAGGTCTGTGATAGTGGCGACTAAAACTTCCATCTGGCCATGTGAGGATGTGCATATATGATATGCTACCAAGTACTGTTTGGATATGTAACCCAATGAACAGGCTTAAAGTGCTTATGAATAGTCAAACTGTCCAACAAAACAACTGGCTCTCAGATGACATCCAGTGAACAGAGCATGAGCTGAACTGGTGGGTATCTGAACTATTTACAAGCAATGCTGAAAAACTTAAAAAGAGAAACATTGCAAAAAATATTCCAATTTTTTTTGTTTTGTTTTGTGTAACCCAAGGAACTCTGAGCATCATTTTACCTTCAGAAATAACACTATAAGATAGGATGGGCTAAATCGTCTAAGGCCATCCAAAAAGATTTAGATCTGAATAGCACTGAAATATCCAAACAATTCTATATCCAGAGTGCAAGCCTAAACAGGATTATGGGTTTAAAGGGAATAGCTAGATGGGTTTAAAGGGAATAGCTCTGTTTAGGACTGCCCTGTTGGTTTCAATATACTTCTAGAGATCAGGTTAAGAAGTCTACTGTTTTGGAATCTTACATTAAATGTTATCAGAATCATTCAAATTATTGTGTGCCACTGCTGCTACATTCCTTCTTTTAAACAATGAATGTAAGTAGTTATGGTGTTTTATATCTTACATGATATTTATATAATGATTTGAGAACCCGCATGGTTAAGAGCGGTGGATTCTAATCTGGAGAACCGGGTTTGATTCCCCGCTCCTCCACATGAGCATCGGCCTCTAATCTGGAGAACCAGATTAGATTCCCAACTCCTCCACATGCAGCCTGCTGGGTGGCCTTGGGCTAGTCACAGTTTTCTCAGAACTCTTTCAGCCCCACCTACCTTACTAGGTGTCTGTTGTGGGGAGAGGAAGTGAAGGCGATTGTAAGCCACTTTGAGATTCCTTAAAGGTAGAGAAATGCAAGGTACAAAAACCAACTTTTCTTCTTCTAGTTCTTCTTTATCTTCTTCTATATTAAAAAATAAATAATACAGTTTTATAGCTAGGGAGGAAATAACCCTATAGGTCAAACTAGGGCTGTAGTTGGGGGGGGGGGGTAAGAAGAGCAGCCACTGCCCTTGTGGCATGCAGAGAGGGTAGTAGAACTGCATCTCCTACAGGACGAGAGGACCAGGTAGGAGAGGCAGTTCTGCCACCCTCTCTGCATGCTGCAGGGAAGGAGGCTGCCCTCCCCACCCACCCACTGCCAGTTACGGCCCTAGGTCAAATAAAGATTGATCTCCCACACAGATTTATTTATTTATTTGTTTATTTTTGCATTTTTAAGGGTGATAGTTGCAGCATTTCTAAGACCAGCCTTTTCAGGATTTCTATGTTTAGCTTTTAGTTCTTCTGCTTCTGATAATGGACAAACTTGTTAGTTTCTTTGACTGCTTATCTTCTTGCCCTCATGGTGCCTCTAAGCAGTTTGTATAAGTTAGATAATAAGCAAAATGATAAAAGGAACCTCTATCTAGAAATGTATTTTGTGGATTTAGTACTTAGCGAGCAGGAGGCTAGGGTCAACCCGTTTCCTTTTGAAAATGTATTTCCATCTGTTCATATATGACTGCAAATGACAAAGGTATTTATATGCTGCCACAACATTTGGAAAAATTATCACAAGCTGTCAGCAAATCTTATTCTAGGGACCAATAAGGGCTTTTAAACATCAGATTCCAGTGAACATTTTCTTGTCCCACATTAAGTTAAAATGCTAAAGATTATTGTCAAGATTATTTTCTTTCATTGTTGCTTCAGTGAAAAGATGGTCTGTGGTGAAGAGTCTCTAATGATTTGTGATCATACATACACACTCAGAATCATGGAAACACTTTTTCAAAATGTAAATACTGTGTGTCTATGAGTAGCACTAATTCATATAAAGTGTTTGTCATACAGTCACATGTATGTGAATGTTGAAGAAGGCCCATCTGAAGTGACAGCGTGAATTGGTTACTGGTGTGCAAATATTGTTCCTTTGGATCAAATTCTTGAATTTGGGCATGGAAGTACAAGACTAATATTTTGAATTCTAAATTTAATAGCATATAATTTAAAATCCATTTTAATCCAGATTAAAACTTTTCAGGAGGCAGCGGAATTGAGCCACGTATGTCTGAAGAATAAAGACCATATGGGTAAACCTTCAGACTAACTGGTACAGATGAGATGCTGTAAGTGGAAGTTGTATAATTTTAACATGGGATGCATATTTTATGTATATTTTACATTTTATGCTGGCCTTTGGCTGTAATAATAAATTATTTGAGCCACGTATGTATGTGTGTATGTACTTTTTTGGGGAAAGTATGTTTACAGCTAACTACATCCTTCAAAGGCTACATGCACACGCACACAGTGTATTCAAAATGGGGGTCTGATATAGAGGCTGTGCCCAACTGAGGTTGACCTATCCCTAGCTGCCTGGCTAGGGTTGCCAACCTCCAGGTACTAGCTGGAGATCTGCTATTACAACTGATTTCCAGCCGACAGAGATCAGTTCACCTGGAGAAAATGGCCGCTTTGGCAATTGGACTGTATGGCATTGAAGTCCCTCCCCTTCCCAAACCCCACCCTCCTCAGGCTCCACCCAAAAACCTCCCACTGGTGGTGAAGAGGGACCTGGCAACCCTACACCTGGCTGGTATATACAGTATTTGTATTCCTGCCTGCTGAGAGCACCAACCTGATCATCAGCTCTTTTAATATATCCCTGATACTGCTGATCTTCTTTGTATCCCATTCCTACTGCCATTGTTTCTTCTCCTAATACTATTGTTTCTCAGTTAAGCACCACTTTGTTGATAAGCCTTTTCTGCTAATCATAATGGCAGTTTTTCCTCTTGGCCATTTCTATTTTCTTCTACATTCAAAAGATGCAAGCTGAACCTAAAGGAGACCTTTAATGCTGGCAGAAGGGTCCCGGCGAAAGCATTTGCTCTCTGGTTTGATACAAACCAGTAGTAGGAGAGAGGGAGTGAAAATGATGAATTGAGAGTGGTGCTTAAGTTCATTATAAGTTGGAAAGAATATGAATTTTAAATGCTTTAAGATGTAAGATGTAGCTCAAGAATAATTGGCTAAAAATAATTTTGTCTCAAACCTTTTAGATTTCCAGGGCAAGCCTTGTCCTAGCACGTAAGGAATTCACTACAGGAAATAGATTTTGTGAAAATCTAGCAACAGCCGAAACTGCAGGCATGATATGACCTTCATTTGTCCAGCTCAGATGTTTCCAGTTTAACATCTCCACAGGCTCAAGGAAGAAATTATACTATATACTCATTAAGAAAAAGGTCACCTGTAACACTCATCTGCGTGCATGGAGAGAGGGAAATCTGATTTTGTTAAAAAGACACATTTTGGTCTCACCTGAAATACAAAGGTCACACTGCACATTAGGGATTTCTTTCCTCTACTAAGCAACCCAATAATGGATGTGTGGGACTGGTTTTCAAGAGCATCATCACCCCAGGAACACTCATATTAATTGTAACAGTCAGTAAGTGAATGATGTTGTTACTCCTGCCTTGCATTATATACTTTGGGATGGTGATGATAAGACCACTTTGTACTAGGATACTTTTCATCTGAGGGTTTCGAAGTCTTTTGCAAACAGTAATAATACAGCTTCCAGCAGTGATGAAGTTCCACAACGCTTCTGTGAAACAGGTGTGACGCAGATGGGAAGAAAGAAAAATGAACCCCAGCAATGTGGAGAGATGTATTAAAGGTCATCCTGAAAGTCAGGGCCCTGTTAGCAGTGGTAGACAAAGCACATTGGTTGTTCCTTTAATTTGCATTTCTAGCAATGAAGCCCTAGCAACAAAGCTTCATTATTCAGAACATGTGGGGACCTCTCATTTTTACATCTATAGAGGTATGCAAATATAAAAGGTTAGTATTTGGGGGCGGGGGAGATGGGCAGCCCAATCCTGAAGGGGGGAGCAGATCCGAGGTGGCCAGGAGCAGCGTAGTCACTCTGCCTCTTCCAAGGCTTCATGGCTGCTGTGGAGGCAAAAAAAAAAAAAAGTTTTAAAGAAATAAAAATAGTGGAAATGGGGGAAATCTCCCAATGCTTCCAATGGGACTGCGCCACCAAAAAGGGTGTCACAGCACCACCACAGCGCAAGGGGATGTTCCTGGGGTGATAGTGGTGAGGAAGATGCCTAATGGCAGATCCTCCCCTAGGAACGCCCCCCCCCCCATGCCAGCATGACTGTGCTGGCAGTGAAATGTGCTCTTAAACTCAGATTGAATACATTTATTTCACACTGAATGGCAGTGCTGGAGACAAACAAGGAAAGATACATTAAGTCCCAGAATCAGATAAAGCCATTTTATAAAAACATTATTTTTACAGCTGGAAGAGTTCTCTAATGAAAATCATCGCATTAAAAATTTCTCCAGTACATTACAGTGCTTAAAAAAGAAGAAGAATTAAAAGCAGTTCTGTTTTTTATTCCATCAGCTAACAGAAGTAAAATAACAATAAATGATGCCCTTGATTTATAACCGTAGAAAAACAAGAAGTGTTTAAGGCAAGAGCTGTCTCACACTATCATAATGCAACTCTCAGGGATAGTTTTTGCTTACAGTATAAGGTAGCTATTGAAATACAACGTAGTTTTTTTAAAAAAAAAAATCCACAAATTTAACAGAAATTGATAAATTTGCCTTCTGCAAAGGAAAGATCTGAAGAACTGGTAAGATCTGTTCTATGGTATTGTAGCTTTCCAAAGGAAGGAACAGCATGCTTACTGCACAGTGTTTGTTTCCCCATTGTTGCCACAGCTTCAAGACAGGACACTGGCAAGAGGTCTTCCAAATGGCAGGTTTCCTCATGGTTTCCCATTCAGCAGCTGTCCAGGTTTTGCTGTGACCTTTCCCAAAACTTCACATCAAATCAGGTTTGGGAAAGACTGTAGGAAAGCGAGACAAACTCTGCATAAATACACACTATGCTGTGTAGAAGCAGGGGGGAAATCCGCTTCCCAACAGCATCAAAACCAGGTCAAATAACCTGTATGACATTGTTGTTGTTGCTGTTGTTGCCACCAGCTTATGGCAACCCCATAGGGCTTTCAAATTTCACATTTCAATACCTTTATTGGCATACCATCAAGCAGTCGGCCATAGGGCTTTCAAGGCAAGAGACTAACAGAGGTGGCTTGCCATTGCCTTCCTCTGCATAGCAACCCTGGAATTCCTTGGTGGTCTCCCATCCAAATTCCGACCCTGCTTAGCTTCTGAGATCTGATGAGATCAGTCTAGCCTGGGCTTTATAACCTTCATTATAGGTTTGCACCACTTTAACCCCGCATCACTTGCCATGTTCTAAAATTCTATCAGTATCACATTTCCTACATTCAGTTTAAAAAATCTGTACATTGTAAAGTCTTTACTTTGGGCCAAATTAAGCATTCATGTTTTTAAAGAGGTAGATTTGGGTTTTAAAAAGTGAAAAAGACCCCAGCCAGTACTGGAATGCCACTCTTGCAACCCATTTTCCTGTGCAAAAACAGTGCATGGAGGGGAAATTATTTCCCCATTTTTGCTGTCCTACATGAACAGAATACTCCACATGGAGCTGCAAAAATGGGGGGAAATAGCCCCTCCGGGCTGCTTCTGCACGGGAAAATGTCTTGAGGGGGAGGCAGGAGCCTTCCTCCCTGTTCAGCTGTATTCTGAGCTTGTTTGGGTTCTCCTTTATTTTTCAAAAGCCATTCCCTGCAGCTGCTCTGTAGCTATGGGAAACATGATACAAGCTAGAGGTTTTTTTTGCCAGTAATGGATAAAAAGAGATTTCTTCAAAACATTTTTTTAAAAAAAACAAGTTAGCCAGTTAATGATTTGTTGTGGAGTTATTAGACAATTAACAAGCAAACAGAGAACATGGACATGTTCACACAGGTCCATTGGACATAATTGTGCAGATTCTCTCACAATGGTGAAATAATGGGTTCAATAATAATAATGAGTTCAATTCAGCCTAAATCTTTCACTTTCCCCCTCATACTGGCTGTTAGCTGCTCCAAGCCTACACGTCTCACTAAGAAATAGGGGATATCACTCTGAATGTATAGGACCAGATATAATTTAAGAAGACAATAATGAAGGTGGAGGAGCCCAGTGGCGCAGAGTGGTAAGCTGCAGTACTGCAGTCTAAGCTCTGCTCACGACCTGAGTTCGATCCCAACGGAAGTTGGTTTCAGGTAGCCGGCTCAAGGTTGACTCAGCCTTCCATCCTTCCGAGGTGGGTAAAATGAGTAACCAGCTTGCTGGGGGTAAAGGGAAGATGACTGGGGAAGGCACTGGCAAACCACCCTGTAAACAAAGTCTGCCTAGTAAACGTCGGGATGTGACATCACCCCATGGGTCAAGAATGACCCTGTGCTTGCACAGGGGACCTTTACCTTTTAAAATGCTGAGCCACAACTAATAAGGGAGCCTTAGCATAGATTTTGATAAACCCCAGCAGTACTGAGAGTCTTCAGTAACACTCACAAAAACATAGTCGCCAAACACAGAAAAAGACCAATAATAACCATACAGGCAGTTAAGAAGGGAAACAGGAGAAAACATCTCAAAAAGGAGGTGGGAGAAATGTATCTGATTCAGCAAACCACAAGCAAAGTTCTCATGATTAATGCAGAGAGCAAACATGCTAATGTTTGGTTCTTTTATCATTCTGACCTCTTCCCCCCCCCTCTCTCTATCGCTATCTATCTATCTATCTATCTATCTATCTATCTATCTATCATCTACCTGTGCACGATGTTTTTCATTCTGTATTGTGAACTGATGCTTGCTCCGAAATATATTCTATTCCCTAAAATAGCAAATTATTGCCCTATGGTTCAGTGCAAACTCCCCTTTCTCTTAAGAAGTATGCAACCTTTGTTGCACTCTTCTGTTATCTGTACTCTTCATCTGTTATCTGTCTTCTTCCAGACTAGTTATCATCAACTATATCCATCTTTTCTTGTGCTTCCACTCTCCCACCATGCATACTGATGATGAACAGAGCGCTCACTTCTTTTACATTCTACTCAGCATCTTTTTTGCCATCCCTGAGGCCAGCTAATGACCTACATTTTATCAGTGAAGATCTTTGTTCCCCCTCAACAGTTACACTTTTGCCATATTCCACCCAGGTGCCCCCAGGCACCACATACACACTCTCATTCTCTCCATTCAGTCATTTCAGTCCCCAGCCCTTCTACATGGCAGACACAGTTTACTAATGAAGGCGTGCTGATTTCAGGAGGCTAGTGAAGCAGGATTCTGAACAGCTTGATCAAACACCGGACATAACCTATTTAAAGTATTTTTAAATGATGTCAACCTATTTCAACCTATTGTCTTGCTCTAACACATGTCCAGTTGCTTTTTCTTCTCCATTTCTCCAATAAGACAGCATGAGAATCAGCACTCATCAGCTGGGGCAGCAAACCATTTATCTAGCCTTTGTTTAGTTATGTTCCCCTAAATCACATCTGGACCTTGATCTCTTTGGATGCTGAAACTTTGTGGATCGTAGAGTCAGCTTCAGTCATCCGGTATGGGTCCCTGCTGATTCTTTGTCTCCTATCTCTTTATCCTAGCACAGATTGGTCTTCTAGCATTTTACTGCCATGTCTAAATCATGATTCCTACTTTATTTCTGTCTTCTGAGAGCTAGCTCAGTTTCAGCACCCAGCTACACTATATACCACTGACTGATTTCTGGGGATTGTACTGGGATTATTTTCATCAACTGTGCACCCATTTCCTGATAAAGCGATCCATAGGAAACAGAATGATGTACTTTTAACTAGAGAACTTTGCTTAGAATGTTAGAAGAGATCAAAGCATTGTTTCTGTATCTCATTGTCTGATTAAATACCTGTCTTCATTTATGACAAGAACAAAGGAAATTATTATGGGGAAATTGTGCTACTCTGTTGCTTTCAGATATCTAAACACTGACAGCCTCCCACATATTGCTTATTCTCTTCAGTTTATTTTGATTGACATCAAATGGGGTTTATCTGCTGAGAAATAAACAAATGACATACAATGGTTGGAGCCATACCTTGCATCATATGCTGACAGTTTAGCTTGTTCTTTTTGAAAATAAGACAGCACAATTATAGTTGCCCTAACTCAGATTATACCTACTTCAAATGTTCTTAAACAGTCTTGATCTATGGTGTCTTTTCCCTATTCAATAACTGTAGGTTTGACAAGCATTGATGGGATTGCACTGGAAGTACAATTGCTTAGACTCAGGGTAAGATCTTCATGTTCATAAGAACATAAGAAAAGCCCTGCTGGATCAGACCAAGGCCCATGAAGTCCAGCAGTCTGTTCACACAGTAGCCAACCAGGTGCCTCTAGGAAGCCCCCAAACAAGACGACTGCAGCAGCACCATCCTGCCTGTGTTCCACAGCTCCTAAGATAATAGGCATGTCCTCTGATCCTGGAGAGAATAGGTATGCATCATGACTAGTATCCATTTTAACTAGAAGCCATGAATACCCCTTTCCTCCATGAACCTGTCCACTCCCCTCTTAAGGCCTTCCAAGTTGGCAGCCATCACCACATTTTGGGGCAGGGAGTTCCACAATTTAACTATGCATTGTGTGAAAAAATACTTCCTTTTATCAGTTTGGAATCTCTCACCCTCCAGCTTCAGCAGATGACCCCACGTTCTAGTATTATGGGAGAGGGAGAAAACTGTGGACCTGGGTCTTGAACCTAAATGAAGGAGCCGACTGTATCCAGGATACAAATTAATTGTGACCAAAAGGCCCAGACATCCTTAAATTTTAGCACCATATATATATGGTCATTTACTGTGGTTGTAACTAACACATTTGTATCTACTGAGGATAATAAACATTGCAAATTAAGTTGAATAATGACTCTACTGTCTGTTTTATTTCCACAGGATAGGTGCACTTGGGACTTTGTGTAAGACAGTATTTATAATGCAGTATATGTTTCATTCAAATACAGAACTGCAAGAAATGTCACAAACAATAATTTATTGTTTCTGCCTTAGGAAAAAGAAAACTATGCACATGCCAACATAGGTAGAAGTGGGGTTTTTTTCTTCCTTGCCATTTATAATTTGTCTGAGGAAAGGTCTAGATATTTTCAGGAAACCACAACACAGTCCTATGCAGAATTATTCCAGTCTAAACCCACTGAAATCAGTAGGATTAGATTTGAGTAACTCTGCATAGGATTGCACTACAAAAGTAGGAGAAAATGAGCTACAGCCGGCAAAAAGGTTGGACATGATACTAACTAGGCCAGAAATGAATTATCTCAATTTACAAAGTTCTTTAAAATATTCCCATGAAGAAAAATGCTGAAGTTGGGAACAAAATTACATATAGTAAGAATGAATGGGAACACTGTCTGCAATTGCCATAAATAAGCATTTGCAAAGCCACTTCTCTAGTGTGTTCTAGGCTGCTGACACGTATCTCAGTTTCCAAGATTTGTGGTGACATAAATGGAGTGTGTAAAAGCTATAGACCCACTATTCAAAGTAGTTAGGTATGTTAAGTAGCCCTATGATGGATGACTTCTCTTTTGTGCTGGGGGTACGGAACGGAGAGAAAATGTGGCTTATATCACAGGAAGATCAACTGACCTTATGAATTAGGCGAATGAACCCTGTAATTCAGCTCCCTGAACAGGAGAAATGATCTCATTCCTCCCTCAAACCAAAAACATACTGGTACCTTTATGTTTTCCCTGCCAGGCAAACAACAGTTTCAGGAGGGAAATTTACATCAGGGAAAATAGCACATGAGAATCCAACTGTGTGATCCCCATCCAGTCTCTAATGCTCTGGGTGATTTAAAAACAAATGGTTGAGACAGGCAATGTGACCTCCACTGAGGTTGATTCAAATATATAACAACTCACATAGAATTTAATAAGAACATAAAAACATAAGAAAAGCCATGCTGGAGCAGACCAAGGCCTATCAAGTCCAACAGTCTGTTCACACAGTGGCCAACCAGGTTAGGTCACCCTAAAGTCACCAAATATCCCATAGCATGTACACAGACTGCACTGCAAAAAATCAGGCATCCACTACTCTGTGGCACAGCCACGGCACAAATACATGGTCCCAAGACATGGACCCTTAAAGACCGACAAGGTTTTTACACAGGGTCACCCCAAACTCAAATGACATATTATGCCCATACCCACAGACTGCACCACAAAAAATCATGGATTTGTGGCACCACTATGGTTCCAAAACAGAGTTAATGATCATGTATCCTCACTATTCTTTCACTAAATTACTCCAGATTTACTTTCAGATTCCATATCATGTCCATAGCCACCAATTAGGAGCTAAAACTCGACGGTCTGGCTCAAGGGGTCAGGTGGGAGACTCCAACCCGGAACTTGACAACTACAAATGTTCCTTTATAATCTTTCCTTTCATAACAAAAAGCACGAAAAAACATCTGACTTGCTGCCTGAAATACCTTAAATTCTTCCCACCTTCAATGTATTATTGACCCTCCATTTCCACTTTCACAATATCTTTTTTTATGAAACTGATCCACAGAGAAATGTACAAGCCAATATTTTAATATAATATTGTGATTTGGACATATGCACACATGTTGAAAATGGTTGATATTGTTCACACATGTTTGCCTTTTCTTGATGGTGGTAGCAGCGGTCTGTGAGTGTTTTATTAAATCCATTTTCATAAGCAACTATGAATGAGAGACGGAGGTAAAGCTTATCAACGTCCTGTGCTTTATCTACCATAAAGGCATGTAGAGTTAATCTTTTTAGAAGCCTGTATCTGCGACGCAATGACATTTGACAACTGATAGATGCTAGATGCTTTTTAGAATTTGGAAGCCCAATTATAGCCTGCCATTTCAAAGCAGAGGTCATTCCATTCAACGTAACTGAATTGCCATACTGCAAAAATTCAGTGTTTAGATTATGATAGTTATTTTTGGTCAAGGTTGACCCTCAGTAAACAGGATTTCCAGCTAAAATGACATGCATGTTATTTAAGCACAATGATTATATCTGCATGTTTGAAGTAAAGGAATTAGATGACAGATGACAGATGACAGATGACAAATGGATAGACAGACAGACAGACAGACAGACAGACAGATAGATAGATTGATAGATAGATAAATAGATCTACCAGATCTTATTCTGCATCTGGCAGATGTATAGAGCTGTCAAATGAGAGAGAGAGCAATCGGGGGTTGATCTTCAAATTCGTCAGTTTGGACTAGAGGCACTCCCTCAGAACTGAGTCTAATGCCAACTTCAAATCCAAAAAGGCCACGTAAAGTTTCCCTCTCTTAGTTCTGCTGTACTTTTCGGCTAAATGGTGTAAGGTGGCGCAGTGGACAAGTGTAGATTTGCCCTTCCAGAAGCCTGCCTGTTCCTGTCCTATCAAAGGGGATTCCCGAACCAGGGGTTTGGTGAGTAGATGGTTCGCATATAGCTTGCCAATTATTGAAAGAAGGCTGATTGGGCGATAATTCGCTGGCATAGATGGGTCTCCTTTTTTGAAAATTGGAACCACTATAACAGTAGTCCATTACTCGGGCATTAGACCGCTTTGGTCAATCCAAGTAAAAAGAGAGGCTAGAGGGGGCCCCCACCGTTCAGGGAATTTAAACAGGGTTATTTATTCAATTTTTATGTAAACTCTCTTATTAAGCAGTTTCCTTTCCTTTTATCCCTTAGAAGCTCCTTGATCAATTGATCTTGAGCAGCATATGTCTAGTGTTGGAGGGTTATAAGGACTGAAACAAATCTTGCCACTGACAATTAAGCAGTTTCAAGAGCTAGACATAGATGCCCCGAAATTAGCAACAAAGAGGCTGCCTATTTTACTGTATGCAGATGATGCTGTTATACTATCCCAGACACAGATTGGCCTTGGAAGAGCTCTTAAGGAATTAGTACATTTTTGTAAGGAGGAGCAATTAATAATAAATTATCAAAAAATAAAAATTATGGTCTTCTCCAACAGCAGGAAAATCCATAGGTGGCATTTAGATGACCATGACATTGAACTTGCTTTAGATATCTAGGAGTTTTTTTTTCAAGCCTCCAAAAATACAGTGTTCATATTAAATATATATCTTCTATGGGCCAAAAAAGTACAGCGGCAATTTTAACATTTTATCAAACAAAGGGAAATAATTTTATCCCAGCTGCTATTAAACTTTTTGCTGCAAAAAGCACACTAGTGCCTTTCTCTAATCTTGATTCTTATTAAAAAAATCAAAATGGGTTCTTAAGATCACTATTTTTGACTCCTCACGGTCTTTCAAATGCAACCCTGAGATTGGAGTCTGGTCTGCTTAAGATTGAAGCCAAAGTTTGGCTGGCTACCCTAAACATATGGCTAAAACTTAACAAATTTCCAAATGGCTTACTTTCTCTGATGTTGACTGATAACTTCCAAACAAAACGGTGGAAGGAAATCACAGGTAAACGGCTTGTATATGGTCTTTCCCCAGACTATCTATTAACCATAGAACTTGGGAGGGCCACAAGTATTATAAAAGAGCAGATCTGGGATATAGAATTCCAAAATGATATTAACCAAACTGCCAACGATTATTGGATGTTATGAGATCTTCAAAGATCTTACCCAGCAACTTAAGTTTATTAGATTATCCCAAAATCACTGGGCATTTTCTAGAGCCCGCTTTAATGCCCTCCCTTCAGCCTTATTAGACAGCAGATGATACCAGTTGATCAGAGAATATGCCCATGTAGCACAGATGAGATCGAAACAATTGGTCACATTCTCTTATACTGCATGTTTTATTGTGATATCCGAAGAGATCTGATCCAACCACTATTAAGAGAGTTACCTGGTCACACAGAGGAATTTTATGTTAAATATCTTCTCTCAAATAAAGACCCAAAAGTCACCAAACTTGCTGCAAAATTGTGTTTCACAGCAACAAGATAAGACATGCTATGGTGAAAGCAACAGAAGGATGAATATTAATTTTGATTTTAAGTAAATATTAGTTTTTAAAATGATAATTTAATGTAACTTAATTATATGTACTCATAGCCAGTATATTAACAGAGGCTTTGAGTTATGTCACTACACTCTTAGAGGTGAGAAAGTAGTCCCTGACAGGGCCATTTTATTGATGGTTCCTCAATTTTGCTTTGCCTTTCCCACAGCTGTCTGTTCCTAGCACCAAGCTTGTTCAGTGTCAGTCACAGTTTAGGCACAGACATTCCTTTTTTGTTGCCCAATCTTTTGGCTGATTTTGTTTGGTTTTCCCCTGCCTCTTTTTTGCTGAGATCAATTAAAGATATAGGGTTGGATTCTTCAAGTACAAGAACCTCTCACACTGCAAGAAGGCTCCTTGCACCAGAGGAAGGTGCCAGCATTTCCAGAACAGGTTAGCAGGATCCTACCATTCGTATTTCATGATGGTTTTATTAATGTACTTAGTTTCAGGGATTAGTTGTTTGGATTTTTTTAAAATCCTGTATAGTCCTATGCAGAGCTCCTATAGTCAATGCCTATTAAAATCAGTAAGTTTAGACTAGAGGAGCTCTGCATGGGATTGCTCTGTAAAACCCTTACATCTTTCTTGGTTGTATCTTTTAATATTATTATTATTATTATTATTATTATTATTATTATTATTATTATTATTATTATTTATTGATTATTTGTATCTTTCAAATCTTGTCAGGAGCCATTGCCTGAAAGCTGCAGTCTAAATTTTAAATAAATATCATTTCAGCTTTAAGGTGTTGTGTGTTCTACCTGAGTTTTAAAATAATAAATCCCCACTATTTAGCTTTAAGTCCATCCCAATTCTCTGATCTCAGTTAAGAACATATGATATTCCTCTGTTGAAATTGCAATTTGATTGTGAATTACTAGCAGCACCTTCTGCTGTGGCTTTTTATTGAGCATTGAGAACTGCTGGAAATTGTATCGCAGATGTTCCACCCATACATATTATCATCTTATTTTCCTATGGCTATCCTCTTCCTGGTCATACAACAGGAAAAAATATTCATTTCCAGAGCAGGTTATTTCCTTAGTCATCTCCATTCTTCTAAGGTTGGGAGTGGAGGGAGAACTGCGTGGCTTCTTCTTCTGTTGTTTCAGCCATCTGGGGATGGTTGCTGAACTGATGACTGATTAATTGAACCAAATGCGCAGCCCCAAAAGCAGCATCTGTACTCAAAACATAGACTATTTTGACTGATGCATGTTCTGTCCATCTTGGGGCGTGCATAAGCCTAGCAATGCCATAAAGGGTAAGCATATATCACTAAATGGCTGCCCAGCCAGCTGCCATAGCGAATGCTGCCAACTGTACAGACTCCAAAACTACTCAAAATGTTGCTTGTTTTGAATTGTGAACAAATCATCAAACTGAGAGAAGGGGGTACTTAACTTAAGAGAAAATGGGCACTGCAAGCAGGGTATGCTTTATTTTCAAATGTGCCATTTGCAAAAACTGAAGCATCACCAATCTCAACCCTTTCATCATCTGTCTTCGGAGTTGAGAACCAGGAAATATAAATGAGTTTCCTTTTGCTGCTCTCTTCATTTTCTTTTGTGATGAGACAATGGGATGTGGGAAGGAAACGGCTTTCATGAAATGTTAGGGAACCGTTTTCATAGTACCCCTAATCCCATCCTTCTACACATGTCCTAACTTTCATTCTTACAATGAGTAGGAAATAACCTCAAGGAACGACATGCTGCTTAAGATGTCATTGACCTTCAGCTCTTCTGTTCTCCCAGTGCAGTGCTGATGCCAAGCCAATGCCTTTTATTATACATCCAGGGATTAACTTGGCAGTTCTCATAGTTCACAGTGCTATTTCTACAAGGTTCTGCCCTCTCTTCCCCATCCACATAACCCCAAAATGTCAAAAGCAACCATGTGCATAGGTTGATAAATATGGCTCAAATGCCACTGAATGCTGATGTGCATTTTCAGGATCTAATTCTGCGATGGCTTTAGTGTGAAAGGGCTTGGAGACAGTGACATTTTGCTAGAACATATATTCAGCCTCCTTGTGTGCTACAGATTTTCCATTGGCATACGAAAGGCAGAAATTGTATGATATAGATCACATCCTTCCTACCCAATTAAAAGACATTTATTATATCTTACCTCACAGGACTGACAGAAGGATTACAGAGATGATATATGTGAACTGCAGTGAACTGTGAAATGTGTTCTTGCTACTGTTATTGTTGATGGTGATGATATTAAGCAATAGGGATTTACATTGGCCTTGTCAGTAGAGGAGTCATGCCCCCAAATCTGCCCTGTCTATAAACTTTTGACTTATGGTTTTACTTTTGCTAATTTTAGCATTTAGGGGAATAGCTAGCCATATTTCACTTCTACTTTGAATTAAATACTAAAGAAAACAGTGATTTCTAAGAAACAGTGATTTCTATTTTGTTAGTGTATCTGTTTTAAACAAATACACATGGTAATGGGTTAGCTAAAATAAACCCATAGTAGTGTTATCATGAGAATGAGCCTTCTTTTGCTATAAGGTTTTCAGACACTCAGACCACCTTTTAGAGCAGGTGACAAAACTATCAGCCAAGCTAAGGTTATAGTCAGGGATTGACCAAGCACCTGCAGAACCCACAGCCTGGTACAGGGACTACCCCTGAGTAGAGACACCAGGTCAATCCCATTTTGCAATAAGAGAAGTGCCTAGTTTTGGTAGAGGAAGAAGAACACAATGTAATAGTATTTCTGTTGCCTCTTGATTGCTGTGGCATAATGGTTAGAGTGTCAGACCAAAAAACCTTCCCCTCTTAAATATCTGAGCATGCTCAACACTGAGGAGTACTGGGAACAGTTGAATGGCAGCTGGGGCAGAGAAAGAAAAAATGGGGGGAATTGGCCTTGAGCTTGGAGAAGAATTATTCAGATCCTATCTGATGTATACTTTTCAGGACTCTGACTACTTTGCAGCCATAAGAGTTTGGGGAAGATGAGATTGATAAGAATAAAATGGAAAATAAAATGGAAAATGATCCTAATCCATTGCCCTCCTCTGAATGATTTTTTCAGGAGCAAAGGTGGCATAGCCCCAAACCTGGAATGCTTAATGTTGGGAAATGCATGTCTACCCCCATTCCTCCCCTCCTCCCAAAGTCTCTTGTACCTCTTGTATCTCTCGCATGTTGTACCATTCATGTTCAGTCAGCTTTAAAGGCCAGTTGTGCTAAACTTCTAAAGTTCAGAGTTAGGCGAACAAAAAAAATAATTGAATTTAGCCTTACAGCCCAGCAGTGCGGCAATAGCACACAGAGGGGATTTCCAATTTCACAGATCTTTACAATCCTCCATATGTAGATAGACTTATGTGATAATCCAGATGTTTGTTCACTTACTATCAATCTCATATGAAAAGCCCTGATCATAGACTTGCCTCATGCACCCCATTTGGCCTGCGCAACTGAGAACAAAAAGGGCTGTCATCATCCACAGGCACTGTGCAACACTGGTGTGCATGTTTTGTTATCTATGATAATATATTTTTGGAAGTGTGGAGCAGCTATAAATCACATGGGGAAATCGACTAGTATACACCATAGAGTGTTTAGGTGAGAAGCATCACAACTGCTTTTCTATTCCCTTAACTACAGCTCACACCACCCTATGAAAACAAAGCTCACGTTTTTGGGATTGCTGTAAGACGTTCTCAGGATTGCACCCTCATAATCAACCCATGTTACTGGTGTGGTTTTTGCTTCCCTGTGGTGGACATCAGTACCAGTTCTGATGGCATCATGTGGGATGGGTGGAACACATCACACATTCCTAGGGAAATATGGATGTAACACCTGTATGGGATCCAGCTATTAAAAAGAACAGCAGTATGGGATCCAACTATAAAAAAGAAGCAACAGTTAGTTGGGTTATGCATTTTGACAGAAACTAATCAAAAACTGATCCAACTAGGTTACGTCCTTTAAATTAAAACTCTTTATTAAAAAATCTGGAGAAAAATTCTACTCCAATTGCATTGCAGGGGGGGCGGGGGGCGGAGAATGCATACTTTCTCATTTTTGTCCTGCAACTTTGTCTTTTTAGGATACTGCCTGTGCACCTGGGCATAATATAGGCCACAGTACTCACACTACCCAGATCCAACTCAAACATGAAAACAGATCACATGTTTTGGCCAGGTCCATGGGCCCCCAGGCAGACTAAACTTCTGAAATGTTGTGCCCCTACTCCAGGCTCCCCTGAGTTTGTCCCTCAGCAATCTTCTGATTGATGATTTTCCTGCTTTCATCTGCAGTATGAAAGATGCTTTCATTTATTTTTTTAAAAAACCCATGCTATTTGTATAAGGGTAATGCTATGTGAAAAAAACTGATTTATGAATGAGACCACAGGACTCACATGATCATTGACAAATGGTGAGGATATTTCTAAAGTTATTTTAGAAAGTGTGCCAGGACTTCATTAGCTCTTCACTATTGCTTTTTGGAATGTTCCAAAGGGTTCACAACTGTTGTTGATTTTCAGCCTGACAACCATTGGGAACTATGGAGAATGGTCTCCAATAGCTTGTAGATAGGGAGGTTGCTTGAGATTATTGTTTTTATTTACAAGACTAATGACAAAGCTCTGTTAATTGTGCTCTACATTCCTTCCCACGAGAGAGAACTGTGTTATAGGATGGTTCTGGATTTCTAAAATGTTACAAGATAGCTGGGAATTCATTTGGCATTTTGAGCCCATAAAGCATTTGCATATGTTTTAAGTATCCATTTCTTTTGGTCTAGAAACAAAGCGATCTCTGGAGGCACAAATCTCACAGATGTTTAATGAATATGTGAAGGGTCAATGTGCATACTAACGAAGTCTTATCACAGCTTGTCATGGGAAAATACAATGGTTTAGAACTAACCAATTTTGGCGCAGAAATAGTTTTTGTTTTTAAAGAGCTGTAAAAGACAACCAAGCAAGTGTTATGTTTTCTCAATTTTTATGTTAATTAACAAAAAGCCACTGGTGCAATTTTTCACACTACAAAAGAGTTTCAATTGGCCTAATCCTATACTCTGCTGGTCTCAACATATTAAGAGTCTCACCATATTAATGGTCATATGTGACCTTTTTGTTCAACACTTTGCAGATAAAGGTCTTTTATGCATGGGCTGGATCTCCCTGCTTGGACCTGGGTTCATCGCACATTAAAGTAACATGGGTTGGAAGAAACTGTATGCATTGGCTTCAATGATCAGGAACAAAACTGTGTGCTGATCGAACCATGAATACAGAAAAACAGTCTCCCAAGCTCAAATCAAGTCCCACCCCTTTAAATTCTGCTCTGTAATTGGCTTACCTCCCCATGAGAGAAGATTTCCTTCCCCCCAAACCCAACTGCCGCATAAAAAAGCATTTTAAGAACAAAAAACAAAAACGGAGCAATCTGAAAGAAGGAAGGGGGGAGAAATCCAAGTCTCATTTTTTTAAAAAGCCTTTCTTTTGCTCACAGAGAGCTCCAAGGTAGCAGGAAGCCGGAAGCACTTGAATCCCCGCCTCTTTATACACTGCTTCATGATTGGCTGTGAGAGAAGCCAATTTTCTGTTTCCCTCTGTTTAACCATTAGCATGCTGCTTTGAAGAGGGGGTTGGAAAAGGGTGGGGCGCGATGGCTTGGGGAAGCTCAACCCGAGAATGGAGTATGCTCGCTCTGTGACTCCAGAAAGAGCCAGGATTAACAGTTTAATTTGGGCCAGAAGAGGAATGGGAAAAGCCGGGTTCATTTTGCATCGAAACCACGTTAGGCTTCCAAGGAAAGAGATATCGTGCATACTGAAAAATTTGATCCTGGCTGAAACGAGGAATAAAGGAGGTTAAAGCAACCATGCATAAAACACCAAAATCTCTCGCATCTATTCTAACTTGGACTGTACAGTAGCAGTGACAGGGCCAGGTGGTGCCAGGGTGCCAACTTGTCCTGCGGTTTGGGATAATTTTCAGTTCATTCAGCTTGAAGTTATGGACAGGATCCTTGGAGTATTGAGGCCTACCACTGGCTTCCTGGTTATTTAAATCTGCCAGCGCGGCTGGCTGACTTGGTTGAAGAGGTACTTAATGCCTCCTTGAGAGGTCACCCTAGCCTTGAAACATGATCTGGGGCATCCTCTTACAATGAGGCTGCCTGGCAACTGGTGGGAGCTTGGAGGTGGGGACATGGGAGGGCATGGTGTCACATGCACTATGATGTCACTTCCAGGAAAAAAAACAGAAATAACATAAGGTCACTCTAAAATCACTCTAGGAATCACCGGGGATTGAATTTGGGACCTTTCTGCATGCAAAGCAGAGGCTCTTCCACAGAGCCCCAGCCCTTCCTCTATAAATTACATATGGGTGTTATTTAGGGCCAGAGTTTTTAGTTTCAATGAAACTGTTAAGCACAATCCTTCTGCTGTTCCATATGCAAGAATTTTCACTAGTTTGGTGTTTACACATTTGCGATCAGAAGAAGTGAGCTAACTCAAGGGTCAGGCACGGTTCTTTTGCTTCAATTAAGCCAAGACTCAGAAAGCACAAGCATCACTTTCTAGATGAGTTTTCATTTGTCACTGATGCCTAGAAATGAATGCAGGAAAAGACGTTCTGGTGGCTGGCTGGAGTATCCATGGAAATATGCCCACGTGAATCAAATGTTGATGTAAAAGCCTCCCAGAGTTTGACTATCTCACCTCAATTTTCTAAATGGGCAGGCTGGCATGTCTTAGAAAGCACCAGCTGTGCGAGTGTTGTGGGAAATTGAGATGGTGCTGAATGGATGCCCACCCAGGGATGATACATATGCTTTTCTAAAGTAGACATTTACTTATTTTAATACCAAAATTTCTGAATTAATCTGAGAAGCTTAAGGCTGCTGTAATGCCACTTTTGTTTTTTGTTTTGTTTTCTTTCCTGCAATTACAATGCTCAGTCACAGCTTTCCAGGGTTATTCAGAAGCAGAAAATTGATGCCTGCTTATTCTCTCATGTTCATTGTTCAGACCTTGGGCAACGCACCTCATCTCATCATTGGCAGCAAAAGATGCCAACAGGAATGTCGCATCAAAAGGGTTTTTTGATCTAGCAGTCAGGGAGAAACAGGCTTCACATTTGTAGGCACCATAATGAAAATAATACTTAACATGGTATAAAGCATTTTTTGAGCTTTACAGATATATTAGTAATCTTTAAAACAGTCCCACAGAGTAGGTCAGCATTGTGTGTGTAAAGTGCTGTCAAGTCACAGCCGACTTATGGCGACCCCTTTTTGGGGTTTTCATGGCAAGAGACTAACAGAGGTGGTTTGCCAGTGCCTTCCTCTGGACAGCAACCCCAGTATGCCTTTGTGGTCTCCCATCCAAATACTAACCAGGGCTGACCCTGCTTAGCTTCTGAGATCTGACGAGATCAGGCTAGCCTGGGCCATCCAGGTCAGGGTGTAAATGGGGGTACAAACGTATTAAAAAACCTCACAGCCATGGAACTTAATATTAGGCTGCAATTTTATGCAATTTTACTTTCAAGTCAGATCCATTCAGATCAATGGAATGTACTTCACAGACCTGGCAAAAGCCTAATTTCATTGTTCTGCCACACTGAGAACCAGCAGTGAAATGCCAGGCTGCCATGAGGTCTGGGGGTACAAAGTTCTGGGTTCCAAGGTGCTCTGGCACTAGCTAAAGAAGCAATGGAGGATAGTAGCAGTGTGCATGTTCCAATCAAACACTTTATGAGCATTCTTCTGAATGAACTCAGACAGAATCTTGCTCTGGGTGCTCAGAGGGGCTTTCAGAAGCCCTGTTGAAATGGGTTTTTTAAATGGATTTATCCCAAGCATAGACCACTGCCAATTTGTTGATGAAATGCTCAGACAACTACTTCACCAGAACACCAACGATTGACCCTCAGTTCCTTAAGTAAGTGCTGACATTACTGTGGAGTTCATCTTCTGCGTCCTCAACACAAGTGAGATAAAAGATGAGGCTTAAATACCTCTAAGCAAAACAGTGACAACTGCAGAAGTCTCCAGGGTCAGAAGTAAGAGGCACTTAACTTCAGGAATGTTTGCATGATCTGATTTTGAGAGATTAGGTCTTAATCCTTCTGTTGGTGCTTACCCTTTTGCATTCCAAATAGACCTCACTGAAAACAAGAGATCTTCTCTAACGGCTAGCAGCCAGGGATGTCTGCAGAATTAAGGATTTCTGTTTAAAAGCACGAGTCTAATCATAACATTTCCCCTGTCCTTTCTACCTCCAGTCTAAGGCAGAAAAAGAATAGGATTTAGTATAGATATGCATTTCCATCTTGAAAGCACTGCTACTGGATAAAACAAAATGATTAAAAAGAAAGGGGTCAGTATGCATACGCTCAAAGAGAATTCATGAATAACATTGACAATCAAATACTGCACTAATATTTTCAAGACAAAATATGATGCAAAACACCAGTGATTCTTTTTTAAAAAATGTACTAGCATCTATTGACTTCTTATATGGGGAAAATACCATACTGATGTGAAAGTGTAATAAGATTCCCCTTTCTATGGGATAAAGATACACAAATATCTTATTTTATTATTGAAAAAAAAATAAGTAGTGGACACTCTACAATAAATTGTTGGTAGGATGCAGCCTTAAGGGTTTTGTTTATTTGTCCTTTGCAGCCACAGCCCAGTGTGGAGTTAAGTATAGTTAATGGGAGAAGCACAATGTCCTTCAAGACCTCAGCCTTCCCAAGCAGTGTTACCTCTGTCTTGTGAGGATTCAGTTTCAAATTGTTCACTCTCAGCCATTTAACCACATCAGTCAGGCAATGGGATGAGACCTCTACTAGATCACCAGGCAATATGTATGAAGAAATATTAAGCAGGATGTTATCAGCATATTGATGACAGCCAACTCTAGAACCATTAATGGTTTCTCCTAAGGGCTTTACATAGAGATTGAATAACATGGGGGATAGGACTGCACCTTGTGGAACTCCATAGGACAATTCCAACCCTGATGACGGTTGGTCTCCAATAGCAACCATTACAACAGCATTCTGGACCTTCCATGGAGCAGCTACATCGCTTAAAGAAATTCCATCTGATTTTATTCTTTAGTTATTAAAATAATTATATTTGCCTTTCTTCTGGGTACAAGGTGGCTTCTCATAGAAGCTATCCATGCATCCTTTCATTCCAGGGTCTTGGCCTCTGGGGTGCTTGGGAATGTCTAAGGAAGTATGGCTGCTCCTGTGTCTTGCTGGAAGGATGTTTCCAGCTGCGAATCAGCTGATTGACTAGTGAGTGCCTCATGGCAGGGAGAGCTAGGGTTGCCAACCTCCAGGTGGTGGCTGGAGATCTCCTGCTATTACAACTGATCTCTTGTTGACAGACATCAGTTCCCCTGGAGAAAATGGCCGCTCTGGCAATTGGACTCTATGGCATTGAAGTCCTTCCCTTCTCCAAACCCCACCCTACTCAGGCTCTACCCCAAAAATCTTTAGGTATTTCCCAACCAAGAGCTGGCAACCGTAGGGAGAGCACCTAAAGTGATTGCAGAGAGCTAGATAATGATGCTCAGATGTTGATACTGAGGACACCATGCTATGTCCTCAGCCACCACCCCTCCTTGCATAGAATAGGGGGGTTCCTCAGCATTTTGTCTGTGCCCTCTGGCCCTTGAGGCTCTTTCTTCCACCAATAAAATTATTTCAATAGTCAGTTGTCTGGCTGGAAACTGAGAATGCCCAGGACCAATCAGAGTGGGGGGTAGGAGGGGAATTTTTTTCTGGGCCTCAAGCTCAAAGGGAGCCTCAAAAATTAATATTTTGGCATTTGATAAATTTTACAACTTGTTTTTATGTGCATATACTATCATATGGTTAAACACCTCAAAAGCTGGAAATGGCCTGAGCCTCTCTGGACTAGGATTGGCCAGGGGGAGGGCGGAATTTTGGGTTTATCGGGTGTGATTATTTTTTTTGTAAACCTGGAATACCCATACCGATAAATTTTGGTATTTGGCTTATTTCTGGGTTTATTGAAAAAATTAGGTCCATTATAATCTATGGGGATTTTTTGAAGCTCCTGTGGAGGCATTTTTGGAGGTAGAGTCCCCAAATTTGCAGTGTGGCTACAAGTGACTCTCTTTAGATGAACACCAAAGTTTGGTGAACTTTGGGACAGGAGGTCCAATTTTATGGGCCCACAAAGGGGTCACCCTCATCCTCCAGGCATTTGCTAGCCAAGCTGTCCATCAGTTTTCAGGTTCAGAAGTTCAGCATTGTCTAGGACTGGCAGAAAGAGCCGATTGCCAGGCTGGCACCCCAGAGTCTGAAGGCTCTGTTCATATCTGGGGCACACAATATGATGTCCATGCAAATTAGCTTCCAAACTGAAGAAAAAGGCTTAAATACAAGCAAAATAAGGCACAGCAAACGTTTCTTTTGGTGAAAAATGACATCCTGTGAACAGTCCTTTATTGTGGTCATCAAAAATCTGATTTCAAGAGACGGTCACGGTGTGGGGAAATGAAGCCTCTATCCAGGGCGACCTTCAGTTTGTGAGCAGGTTTTCGGGGGGGGGTGAAATTGGAGCCAGCCAAAGTCATGACCAAAGCAGCTCTTGTGAAGGAGATTGCTCATCCGTGCGGGTTAGGAGTCTTCTTCAAAAGGCTAATGAGTAGCTGTAAAAGTGGTCATTTTTTTAGTTGGAAAGTATATCCTTCCAGATGGGACTGGGTGAGCCTCATCTTTTAAAGTGCAGATCCACCCACTGCCTGGTTGGTCAGACCAAGTTGCCTCAAATTACACAACCCCGACTTCAAATGAGCCCCAACTATGGGGCCCTAACAAAATCAGTCAAAAAAAGATAGAAAAATGGGAGAAAGCACAGGGCCGTGCCTCTGAGGAAAGGCGAATTATTCGGCTTTTTTCGGGAATCACCTATTCAGCTTCTGGGAGCTCCCCAGGTTTTGGCATTTGGTAAACCTGAAGCCCCAAAATTACCAAAACGGCTAATTTCGGGTTTATTTTTGATTCGGGTTTATTGATATGCACAACCATACTCTGGACCTCAAAGAAAGTCCGGCAGCACTTACATGGGAAATACATTCCCCACCAGCAAGGAAACCTAAAACACTGATTCTGAGGTTGCTAGGTAGGGTTGCCAATCTCCCGGTACTATCTGAAGATCTCCTGCTATTATAACCAATCTCCAGCCAATAGAGATCAGTTCACCTGGAGCTGCAACCCTATTGCTAGGCTAGACTATGCCAAGGAGACAAATGTGTGTCTAAGGAATCATCCCTGCCTATCCTCTGAATTACAGCGAAGACCTGAGAGTACTCCTGCAGTACCCCCACTGCTTGATAGCTTCAGAAGGTACCCATGTTGGTCTACTAGTAGAACAGCTAGATTTGAGTCCAGCAGCAGCTTAGAGATCAACAAGATTTTGGAGTGTAAGCTTTCAAGTGTCTATGAACCCTTCATCAGATATAAACTGGAATGGAGCATTGTAATCAGCTTGATTAGAGCAGAGGGGAAATGCTTGGGGGCAAAAAATCTGTAGTGAGATAAAAATCCTATGTCTCCACCAGGACTGAATAGGGACATGGGATTCTTATCTCACTACAGATGCTAATTTTCTGCCTCCAAGCACTTCCTGTCTGGTCTAATCAGGCTGATTACAATGTGCATTGTACCTCTACATCTCGAGCTCCTTCTCTGCAGTACCCCTCCCACCTTCTGACTGAGATATAAGGACTCCAAGATCTCCCTTCCAATCTGACAAAATCTGACAAAGAGAATGTGAGAGATCCCCCTCTCTGAGTTTGCTTCTCCAAATCAGTTGCTCAGACGTTGATACAGAAACAATAGATTTATTGAAGCCTTCAGGAGATGAGACAGGCACAGGTAGAAAGTTGCAAGTGAGGGGCTATACGGGTTTACAGAATATATTGACTCCAGGGCACTGGGGCACTGGGGTTCACACTTATTGTTATGGGAAGTTACAAGCTTGGCATAATACAAAACATCAGACGGATCCCAGGAAGTCTGGTGCGGCTATCACACTTCCAAGGCCGCACCGGCCTGAGGGAGTACTGGCAGGAAGAACAGCGGGGGGGGAAGATACATGGGCCATCAGGCCTGGCGCCTGAGACCCGAAGGTGTGAACTGCTTTTACGAGTTCACTGATAACACCGCAGGTGATGGAAAGCAGAGACACAAAGGCAGAGACCCTCACATTCTGCCCCCCTTAAGGCCCCCCTCCGAGAGGACGAGGCTTATCGGGATAAGCGAGGTGGAATTCTCGGACCAAGCGAGGAGCCGCCATGTGGGGTGCGGCCACCCATTCGTCATGAGCGGAGCCAAGGTTTTTCCAGCGAACAAAGTAAAATAGTTTCCCTTTCTTCCATTTGGAATCTAAAACCTTGGATATTTCCAAATGGGTATCCCCTCCTACTACGGTCGGAATCTCATGAGCGGGAGGGGGGTGGAACTGGGGAGCTGCTACATAAGGTTTGAGGAGGCTTATATGGAATACTGGATGAACTCCCTTGAGAGTCTTAGGGAGACTCAGTTCCACGGTAACCTCGTTGATTACTCTGGTAATGGGGAAAGGTCCTACATAACGATCGCTCAGTTTTTTGCAGGGGCGAAGAGAGCGGAGGTTTTTGGTGGACAGATAGACTTGCTCCCCCACCTTGAGTTCCCATCCCGGAGACCGGTGTTTGTCTGCTTGTTCCTTGTACTTGCTTTTTGCCCTTTCCAGATTTTTGAGCAACCATGGCCAGGTGGATTTAACCACCTGAATCCACTCCTGAAGATCAGGGGTAGACTGGAGCTCTGGCGAGACGGGGGCAGCACCGAATGGGCCAAAATCCGTCCCGTATATAACTTGGAAGGGACTAAAGCCGGTAGAGGAATGAGGCGCATTGTTGTATGCATATTCGGCAAATGGCAGCAGGTCGACCCAGTCGTCCTGGTGGAAATTTACATAGCAACGCAAATAACATTCTACTACCGCATTTACTCGTTCCGTTTGACCATCCGTTTGGGGGTGATAGGCGGAAGAAAGGCCCTGTTCCTCCACTCCCATTAACGTTAGGAAAGCCCGCCAGAATTTGGCAACAAACTGGACCCCCCGGTCGGAGAGGACCTTCCTCGGGATCGAGTGTAGTCGGAGGACGTGCGTGATGAACAGTTTAGCTAAGCCCTGGGCCGAAGGAAGACCTGCACATGGAACGAAATGAACCTGTTTGGAAAAGAGGTCTGTGACAACCCAGAGAACCGTTTTCCCCCGACTTGGAGGTAGGTCGGTGATAAAATCCATGGCGATGACTTCCCAGGGACGGGCGGGGTTCTCAAGCGGTTTGAGAAGCCCCGGGGGTTTTCCCATCCGTTTCTTGGCTGTGGCGCAGGTGGGGCAGCTGCGCACATACAACTCTACATCAGATCTCATACCGGGCCACCAGAATTGCCTTCGAACCAGGTGAAGCGTTTTTACGAAACCAAAATGACCCGCTAGCCTGGCCCCATGTACAAGTCCCAATACTTCTTTGCGAAGGGAAGATGGGACATATAGTTTCCCCCCCTGCACCCACCAAGTGTTGGTGCGTTCCAAGCCAGTGGGGAGGAGATGGTGCTCCTCCTCCTGTAAGGAGGCGTCCCGGAGTCGCTGTTGGAATGCTTCCGGGATACCTTTGAGTGTAGGGGGGGTCTCCGGTTGGCGGGCTTGGGATCGGGTGGTGACGGCCAAGCCAGGGACTTCCCCTCGCTGTTCGGGAGTGAACAGGGAGTCGACGGGGCGATCGAAATCGTTGCGATACTGGGGAAGTCGTGACAAAGCATCGGCTAGGGCATTTTCTTTGCCAGGGACATGTTTGAGGGTGAACCGGAACTTTGCAAAAAATTGGGCCCACCGAATTTGTTTGGCATTGAGTTTTCTAGCTCCCTTGAGAGCCTCAAGATTCTTGTGATCTGTGCACACTTCGAACGGCAGCTCGGCCCCCTCCAAGAAGTGTCTCCATATGGTAAGGGCATGTTTGACCGCTGCTGCCTCCTTCTCCCAAATGGCCCAGTTGATTTCAGACTGGGAAAACTTCTTGGAGAAGTAGGCGCATGGCCTCAACCGTCCCCCCTCATCCCTCTGCCCCGCCCATGGCTACATCCGAGGCATCCACCTGCACCACGAAGGGCTTGGTGCAATCCGGGTGAGCTAAAACGGGTTCGGATGAAAAAAGTAGCTTTAAACGTTCAAAAGCTTGCTGGCACTGGGGAGACCATTGCAGACGGGCTGAGGGGAGTGCGGCGCTAGCCCCCCTGTCCTTGGTACGCAACAGGGCAGTGAGGGGAAGCGCAACTTGGGCAAAGTTGGGAATGAAATTCCGGTAAAAGTTGGCAAACCCCAAAAACTGTTGAAGTTGGCGGCGGGTAGTGGGGGTTTCCCAGTCCCGCACCGCCTGGACCTTGGCGGGGTCCATTTCCAACCCTTGGTGGGAAATCACATACCCCAGAAATGTAATAGAAGGTTGGTGGAACTCACACTTGGACACCTTAGCATACAGTTTGTGCTCCCGCAGCCGCTGGAGCACTTCTCGCACTAGGCGCACATGTTCTTCCATGGTTTCAGAGTAAATAAGAATGTCATCGAGAAATACCACCACCCCCCGAAACAGTAAATCATGCAAAACTTCATTAATTAATTGCATAAAGACACTCGGAGCCCCCGAAAGTCCGAACGGCATGACCAGGTACTCAAACATCCCAAAACAACTGGAAAAGGCTGTTTTGGGTTCGTCTCCTTCTTTGATGCGAATGCGGTGGTAGGCTTCTACCAAGTCCAGTTTGGTGAAGATTCGGCCCTCCTTTAATTGTGCTAGAAGGTCAGGAATAAGAGGGAGGGGGTAAGCATTAGACTGGGTGACTGCGTTCAGTCTGCGAAAGTCAATACACAGTCTTAAATCTCCCGTCTTTTTCTTTACAAAGAAAGCTGGGGCTGAATAAGGAGCCTTGGAGGGGCGTATGAAACCCCTCGCCAGATTGACATCCAGATAGTCTCGCAATACAGTCTTTTCACTAGGGCTCATGGGGTAAACCTTCCCCTTAGACAGTTTGCCTTCCCCTACAATCTCGATGGCACAGTCCGTTTCTCTGTGGGGAGGCAGTTCGTCGCACTCTCTAACATCGAAAACATCAGTAAACTGCAAGTACTCAGAGGGTAATTGAGGAGAGACTGGGGCGGGGGACCCTACCAGTGCGGCGGCTGGAGTTCTGAGTACCCGTTCCTTGTCATGCAACCCACAGGGGTTTTCGGGGAAGGAAAGCACCCGTTTAACCCAATCAATGGAGGGATTGTGTCCCCTTAACCAGTTCATCCCTAACACCACAGGGGTTACAATAGGGGCGATGGTGAAATACAACCGTTCCCAATGTTCCCCCACGGACATAATCACGGCTGCAGTTCTGTGGGTCACAGGGCCCCGTTTAAAGTCACTCCCGTCCATTTGGGAAAAACGGAGGGGTCCCGGAAGCCGCTTGCGCCGGACACCCAACTTCTTGGCAGTTTCCTCATTTATCATGGTGCGGGCACACCCCGAGTCGACCAACGCGGGGACCTCTAACGGGGGACCCCCTTTGGGTAGGGACAGATGAACACGCACAAATACATTGTCCTCTTGGGCGCTTACCATCGGTGGAGCTCCTTGCACAACGATAGGGACGGTCTGCTGCGGAGCCCCCTCTACAGCAGACCGACGGCGTTTTTTGCCGGCTGTTCCCACTCTTCCTCCTCGCTGGAAGAGGGGGACGGAGTGGTGGCTTCCGGGGAGCCGTCCGAATCAAAGACGGTATTTGTAATCCGGGACCCCGATGGGACCGTAGAGTCGGATGCCCCATCCTGGGGGCGCGCGTGGAGAGCGGAGGGTGCGCCGGAGCGCCGGCTCAGTGGTCCACTTCTGCGGCGAGGCTGGCTGTCGGCGGCCGGTTTCGTCGGCTCGGCCTGGGTTTGGCGGGGGGGGGTCGGACGGCCTGAGCGAGAGGGGCATTGCGATGCAAAGTGACCCTTTCCCCCGCAGATCAGGCAGACGCCGGCCTCGAACCGCTTGCGGCGTTCCGCGGCCGAGAGACCCCCGCCACCCCCTTGCCGGAGTTCCCGGCCACGGTCACCTCGGGGTCTGGGGTCTCGCCCAAGCCGTTGCTTGGACAAGTTCAGGAGTTGTTTGCGATTCTCGATGTCAGCAGCATGGCGAACCCAACCCTCCACATCCGGGGGGTTCCCTTGCATGAAGGCCCAATGTTGGAGGTCCGGGTTGAGACCCTCCCTGAAACATTGTACCAAGGTAGCTTCACTCCAGTCCAGAATTCGGCTAGCCAGTGACTGGAACTCACTTGCATACTGCGCCACCGACTTAGTCCCTTGGCGCAGTTGCATCAGGGAGGCTTTAGCGCGCTCACCCAGAGTTGGGTCCTCAAAACGGTTTCGGAGTGCTACCATGAACTCGTCCAGGGTTCGCAGCACCGGCGAGCGGAGTTCATACTGCAACACCATCCAGGCAGCCGCCTCCCCTTGCAGTAAGGAAGCCACGTACTGCACCCGGGACTCCTCAGAAACGAAGGTTCGGCCTTGTTCCCGCATAAAAATGTCGACTTGGACCATAAAAAAGGTCAACTGGTCTCCCGACCCGTCATACGTGACTTTCAGGTCCCGACGGGCCGGGGGGGCAGGGGTTGCGGGCGGAACTACCGGCGCCCCGTCTGGGGGAGCACCGGCTGGAGGTTGCAACTTCAGCGCATCTAGGGCCGTGGCCATCTCACCCATTACGCGTTGCATGGTCTCCATCTGCTCCTGCATAGCCCGGCGGTCTTCCTGCCACTGCTTTCGTTCTTCCTCCATGAGGGCCTCTTTGCGGGCCGGGTCCCCTTCGAGTCCCGTGCTGGGGAAGGCCAACCGGCGATCCTTCGCCGCGGTCCGCGAGAGCGACCAGCCCTTGGGAGAGTCCAGCCAATAAGTAAGCCCCCGGGGACGTTCGTCCCGATCTTGGTCGGGGGCGCGACCCTTCGGTTTCTTTGGCTTGGCTCCCTCCTCCTTCGGGTCCGGCTTCTCCGGCTCGTCCGGTTCCTTGGGGGTATCGGGGTTAGGAGTGGTGTCCTCGTCGGCTGACATTCTGTCCAAAACGGTACAGCTGCAGTCCGAGAGGCAAAGACTTGCAACTTAATGTGAGAGATCCCCCTCTCTGAGTTTGCTTCTCCAAATCAGTTGCTCAGACGTTGATACAGAAACAATAGATTTATTGAAGCCTTCAGGAGATGAGACAGGCACAGGTAGAAAGTTGCAAGTGAGGGGCTATACGGGTTTACAGAATATATTGACTCCAGGGCACTGGGGCACTGGGGTTCACACTTATTGTTATGGGAAGTTACAAGCTTGGCATAATACAAAACATCAGACGGATCCCAGGAAGTCTGGTGCGGCTATCACACTTCCAAGGCCGCACCGGCCTGAGGGAGTACTGGCAGGAAGAACAGCGGGGGGGGAAGATACATGGGCCATCAGGCCTGGCGCCTGAGACCCGAAGGTGTGAACTGCTTTTACGAGTTCACTGATAACACCGCAGGTGATGGAAAGCAGAGACACAAAGGCAGAGACCCTCACAGAGAGCTTTGAGTCTTGAAAGCTTACATCCTGAAAATTTTGTTCTCTGCCTCTCGACTTGAATCTAGCTGTTCCCTTTGCTTGAAGTACCTCACTTTCTATCTAAAGTGGACAGGACTAGCAATTTTATATCTTATTTTGGTCTAAATAAAGGTAATCATAATTTACCATTAAAATCAAAGACTGGATTCCTATTGAGTACCACAAAGTATTTGGGATACTTACAAAGGTATGACAAGGAATGAGTCCTGACACCTGCCTGGGTTCATCCTGTTTCCTAAGAAATGTAAAGGAACAATTGATTTATCTGCAGGTGTCAGAACATTATTCATTCTTGGCCTGTTGACCTTTTGATTTATATTCCTGCAATCTTTTGCAAAGAGTCACTGCTTAACAGCAAGCACAGAAGTGGCCAACTTGAAAGCATATTGTTAAGGTTGCCAAGTTCAAATCATGCCTAATTTAATTACATATAAATATACAGTGGCAGCTTTAACTAGTATTTATAGCCAGGCCACTTGAATATGGTAGGACACCATTGCCTTGGATATAAATAAAGTCATGGTGATGGACAAATATATAAACTAGGGAGGTTTATCTCCCTGTGTGTAAGGCTAGTGAAAATTGATAGGATTCAAAGAGCCTCACACTGTGCTATGTGAATAGTGGACCCTTACTTCCCACCTAACAACAGCCCCCTATGTCAAGTGAAATACTGTTCCAGTATTTGGGACGCTTTCCCAAACATTCTTTTGTGAAGTACATGAAGTTAATATGGAGAAAGAAGGGTATTGGAAGAAGTCTAAAGGTGTTACTTAGATCCCATCCTTTCTTACACGCATGCTTTTGAATGCCTGAGCTGGTATTTGGAGACAACATGGCTGCGCTGCCTCCAAAGGAGGTTTCGGCCCTGCCAAAACCTTGCAGTAGCAAAAATCCGTGCAACCCTCATAGGGACTCCCCAGGAACGCCTCCCGGGATGCCAGCACGGCCTTTGATGGTGTTGGGATGCCGCCGGAAGGCCTGCCGGTGTCCTGGGGTGGCGATGCTGTGGCAGCACCCGGGACAGGCGTCAGGGCCTTCACGCCAGCGTTGGGGCCACTAACGCTGGTGTAAGTAGCCCAGACGCCGGAGCTGGGGCCCCGGATGCTGGTGCAGCGCCTTCCTGGGCTCCTAACGGCTTTCACCCTTATAGCTAAGGAATGCACTGTAAGTACACTAACCTGAGTTTCTTGGAGGACAAGTAGGATAAAAATGTGATAGCTAGCTATCCAGATAAGACTATTTATTACAAATTGACAGCAAGTGGGTGAGCGGGCATTTTTCTTTGGTTGCATACTGACATTAACTTACACAATTTGGAAACATCACTGTGATAAAGAAAATAATTTGTATTAACAATATGTAAGTTCAACTTCTTTAGTGAACCCTTCAGTCCTCAGTTCTAATAAGTTCCTTTTCTGGGTCCAACATTTTCCTATTCTATGATTTTGTCCCAGCAGAAGAGCAATTTAATGTTGCATTCCTTCCTCTGCCTCCCTCCCTTCATTTTGACAGAAATAGGGTTATTTGTTAGCATGTTAAAGGTAAAGGTAAAGGTCCCCTGTGCAAGCACTGGGTCATTCCTGACCCATGGGGTGACGTCACATCCCAACGTTTCCTAGGCAGACTTTGTTTACGGGGTGGTTTGCCAGTGTCTTCCCCAGTCATCTTCCCTTTATCCCCAGTGAGCTGGGTCTTCATTTGACCGACCTCGGAAGGATGGAAGGCTGAGTCAACCTTGAGCCGGCTACCTGAAACCGACTTCCATCGGGATCAAACTCAGGTTGTGAGCAGAGCTTTTGACTGCAGTACTGCAGCTTACCACTCTGCATGTTAGCATGTTACACCATCAGAAAATAGTGCTACAAAATAATATTTTGTAATGTCATGCTAACATCTTTGTTAGTATTTCTCTCTCTTTGCTGGCACAATAACCTTCAAGAACATGGATGCTTGATCATCTTTGGTTTATTTATTCCTAAATTGAAAGCAGGACCTGCAAATCTTCTTTTTAAAGTTTCAGACATTTGAAATTAGATGAAAATTGTTCTGTGTATGAGCATTGTTACATTGCTTTCCCCATAGCTGTCTGTCTCCATCATATTTGTTACATTTTAAAACAAAAATTTAAAAAGAGGTTTTTCAGTTTTCTTCAGGCAGGTTGGGGAATACTTCATTGCTTGTCTCTCCATTCTAGCCTTGCCCATTTTGCCTTCGTGAGCTTGTTCCTGTAGAGCCAAGTTGCCCAGGAAAATTAGGTGGCTTGCTTCTCTAGTCATCCAGTCTGGCTCACTTTGCTTCTCTGCCTGGCTTCAAAAGCTGAACATGTCCATTTGCGTTAACTGAATGTATGCTTTCTTGCATTGCCACCTGGGAAATGTAGTTTGATGCGGTCAGTTCTGAGCATACTCCACAACAATATATACCACCACCTAATGAATGTTACTGACTGAACTGGCGCAAAAGCAGCGCATGCACTCTAATGCAGCTGATTTTAAATTATTCATCAGTGCCCATAGTGACCCTTGGGCATACATAATACATTTAAGCCAGTAAATTGTGAGTCTGCATCAGCAGCAGGTACTCTGCCAGCCACCATGCTCATTGCCACCACTACATAGATGTCAGGTTTCTTGAAATACTCTTCATTTTGCATTGCAGGCAAATTGTCAAGGCTATCATATGAGGTGTTAGACTCAAACCAACAACAGCCAGATATTATCAAAATAAGCTACATTAAAATGTTGATTGTATATTTTGTGAATTTCACAGAATCCCTAATTAGAAAAAGATTATTGGTGAGGTTTTATTTGTGTTGTGTTATAATAAACAATGTGACAAAAGTGTGACATGTATATATGAAATATTTTTTAAAAAAAATTCACAGGTGCTATGAACATGATTTTGGCTATCTGGGACTATTTCTCCAAAGTGAAATCAAACATTTCCCCTATTCGTAATTTTATAGCACAAATCCCCCGTTAATACACCACTGAAGTTGCTAACCCTTCTTGTCCCACATCCCCAGACTCCAGAAGACCATCATTATAATTCAATACATCATTCACTAAGCCTGTAATTGAAAGAACATTTGGTGCATGGAAAATTAGATTCAGGAACATGAAGAAGTCTGATGGGACATCACAGCATAGTCCCTTTAAAATGTAGAAGGCTCCTTCTGTGTGCCTGCCTGCTCTGTGTGACATTGCTGCAGGAAGAGTATAGATTGAGGACAAGCTCATAGTAAATGAGTCCAATAATGGTGATTGATTTAGATGACACTGCACTCAAAGGACCAGGCCCTAAGTGGGTAGAACTTGGTATAACACGATTAAATTCTGCATCTCATATTGGAGTTATAAATATCAAGAGCCAACGTCATTCCTGGTGCAAGTAGGTCATGTTTTAGTGATTTTATTTTTATCAGAACTGTACAGAACTCCATTAATTTACCGTGAAGTTAATATCAGGCTGGGGTGACAGCTGCGACCATTTCTGGGGAAAATGGACCTCAGCCTATGTCACACATGCTTTGGTAACATCAAAATAAGTTTACTGTAAACTACTATTTAAGCAGAATGTGGTATCAAAAGTCATCACTGGAATAATGATATAACACCAATATAAAATCTGCCTCAAGCAGGTCTCTGGAAAGATGGCACAGAAATGTTCTAAATACTTTTTTTCCTAAATAAATTAAACCAACAACAGTGGTTACTAGTTTGGTTCTGGGCTCAACTAAAAATACTAGCATTCACCCATTAAGCCCATAATGCTGTGGTTTCCCCATAGAACCTCATGCACTTCTTCCACATGTGTTAAACTGCTCAAGTTTTGAGGTGTATTCATGACATTTTCCTGAGGTAAATTATTTTATCAGACGTGAGGCTGGCTGGAATCCATAGGTTTTTCAACTGTTGCCCCTAGTATTCAACACCGTTCCCATGGAGGTTAGGTTAGAGTAGCTTACAGGCCTTCTGGCCGAAACAGAAGTTTAAAAAAAAAAAAAGCAAACAGAGGACCTATGAGCCAAAGTGAGAGAAGAACTGCGAAGGCTAAATATTGTTATTTCAATTGAATTGTATTTATTATACGTTGCATTTCTAAACATTTGTAAACTCTTTTGGGAGCCTGAGAGGACCAAAAAGTGGGCTATAAATATTCTAAGATAAAAATTATCAAACAAATAAGTAAAATTTATAGCACTTGGTGTGTGTTTCCATTTTGAGATGCGGGACAATCCAAAAGGCCTACAAGAAAAAGATAACATCATAAATGAACTGGTTATGATTTTTTTTCTGCTGTAGAAGGAGGGCCTAGCTGAAGCCAGTCCCCAAACCTGTCAGGGCCCTTTCCCTAGATAAGAGAAATATTAACATATTAGAAAAATTGTTTCTTGCTAGCTCTTGCTAGCACTCCTAAATGCTGCAGCAGATTCTTTGCAATCAGAGAAGCATCAACCCTTATCTGAGATTTCCTATAAATTGCATGCTGGGAAGTCAAGGAAGTGCTTCTAAAAACTGCAAAGAAAGGTTTCATAGTGGTCAGGACAGTTAGCACTGGTTGCTATGGGATTCACAGCCAAACTGATCATATTGATGCCAGACTCCAAATGGTTTACCAGACATTCCCTCTCCCAAGGGGGTGCTGGAATTCTGGGAAGGGTCTCTAGGGACTCTGTTATATCTCTGCACACTTTTTTTTACGATCAAGTCACAGCTGACTTATGATGACTCCATAGGGTTTTTAAGGCAAGAGACTTTCAGAGGTGGTTTGCCATTGCCTGCCTCTGCATCATGCCCCTGGTATTCTTTGGAGGTCTCCAATCCAAATACTTGCCAGAGTTGAGGCTGAGACTGTATGACTGGCCCAAGGTCACCTAGCAAGTTTCCATGGCAGAGTAGAGATTCGAACCTGACTTCCCCAGATTTTAGTCCAACCCTTTAACAACTATATCACACTGGCTCTCTGCACACTTACCAAACTATAATCCCTAGGTTACTTTGGGAAAAGTCAAGGCAGTTAAGCTAGTATAACAGTGATAAATGTTTCTGGTGCAGCTATATCCAGAGTGTCGGGGTCAGAGGGTCTTTCTGTTTTGTTTCAGGCTAACTGGAGATACCAGTGTATATTTTTAATGAATTGAAGAAAGTGCAGGAATTCTCCAAGGCTGAACAGATTGTATTTTTTTTAAGTAGATAGAAAAGAAAGTCAGGTCAAGAAATAGAAAAATGGAGACTCCTGTGAGTAGGAAATGGAACTGATCTATTACAATGTGGCCCTTCTCTACCATATAAAAGGTGAGCACATCGAGATAACTCAAGACAAAAGAATCCATAAAGAAGATAAAACTGTTATGCCATGATCCAGATTGCTTGGCAAACAAATGACTGGCACTGTCTCATTTAGCCTTATCAGGAAGGACTATTACATAATTATATTTTCATCCTATGGTTCCATCAAAGAGCTCAGTCAAGTGTGCATGATGGTATCAGTACCCCCAAATAAAGACACAAGACACCAATGTGGGAGTTAACTCATTTATTAGTGGTTGATCTGCTTCAATGGAACACCTTTGAATTGTGTAAATTGTTGCTAACATGGCTACCATCATTGGGACAAACCCACCATGGCTCCAAATTTAGCTAGTGTTATCTCTGGCTCCATTTATCCTTTCTTGCACATAAAACAGTGCCAAGAGAAGTGACTCGTTTCCTCGCTCGACGTACTACTTTAACAATTAAGGGCTCAGATGATGCTTCTTAACCAAGAGCATGTCCCCTCCCCAGCGCACCAGGCCACTCAAGTCAATGATGGGCTAGCTTGGAAACAGCTCCTTATTCTTAGGTGGCTCAGGATGCTTACCAATTAGTCTTTCTAATACTATAGCAATTCAAACTATTCCCACCATCACTACTTAAAAACTAACCAGTCCAAAGACCAGGCCTGGACAGAGAATTATTACCACTCCTCAAGACCTCAAGAGCAGGTGAAAAAAGTCCTCCCTCACAAGCTTATCTGAAGGAGACCCCAAAAAATTCCTACTCAGCCCCTTAAATGTTAACCAGTTAATCCCACATTATCCACAGGTAGGCTGGATGGGTCAACTTTCAGCAAAGCCCACTGCAGTGAGCAGGACTGAGCTCAGCTTCTCCAACCACCTTCCAACTGACCATTCCACACAAGGCAGAGAAAGGTTCATCAAGACACAATAGTGTTCTCTTACTTTATTTAAAATTGGGACTGGCACAAGGCAGTCCCCCAGTGATATAAAATGAGAACTAAGTTTTCCTCAAAACACCCCTTTGAGGTAAATTAGGCTGAGATAACTGGGTCAAGGTCACTTAGTGGGATACTACCTCTGAACCTGGAGTTTCCTGAAGCCATCATAGGTTTATTGATGGCCATTTGTTATCCTCCATGAGCATGTCTAATAACCTATTAAAGCCATCTAAGCCTGTGGCCCTTATCATATTTCTTTGCAGTGAATTCTACAAATTAATGCATAGGATGTAACCATACTTCTGGTGTCACATGAATTTACTACTAGTGATTTTCATTGGTTGACCCTATAGGAGTCTGTTTACTTTCTGCACTCCATGCACAGTTTTATAAACTCTTTGTTTTCTTGTCTTTTTCCAGAAGAACAGAAGGGTGTTTCATTTTATTAAAAATACGACTAAGGGGACTTGTAGGGTTGCCAGGCCCCTCTTCGACACCAGTGGGAGGTTTTTGGGGTGGAGCCTGCAGAGTTTGGGTAGGGGGGGACTTCAATGCCATAGTGTCCAATTGCCAAAGCAGTCATTTTCTCCAGGTGAACTGACCTCTATCGGCTGGAGATCAGCTAGTACCTGGAGGTTCTAACACAAACAATCACCTATGCTGAAATAGTATAAGCTAGAAATAAACAGCAGCACGGGGGCTCTTAAGTTAGTAGTACCATATATTGTGAAAGAAATATATATGACTAATATAATAACAACCAAGACTGAATGTCCAAGGTAGGTATATTACAAGCATACACCAGGTAAGATTCCCAAATCACAAATGTTACAAATTATACATAAATGAAGAAGGTTACTTCACCTGAGAGATTGAAATAAACAATACAGGTTGCTTCACCAAAGAAAAAATGACAATACAGGTTGCTTCACCAAGGGAGAACAATAGCAATATGGGGTTAAAAAACCTTACAACAGATCAATGAATACAAACAAAGTATAACCCAGAAAATTTCAGTTTCTTCAAAGTAACAGCGAAGAAAATCTCTCAGGCAGCACCCGAGAAAGGTCTCTCAAGAAAATAGCCCATGCGAGCATAAACAGCATCAAGAACAAAAGACGACACCTCCGGATTGGTGAACGTTTCGCTTCGGAGCAGCTTCTTCAGTTGTGTTCAGGGCAATGCCTCTGTAAACAATATAATTAAATAATTGCAAGCTGTCTCGTTCTGTAAAAAATTTCTTATTAACAAAAGTGTTAATAAAATACCATCTTACCGGTGTGAAGTTTGGCTTTATATGAATATCATTCTAGAGATGGGCATATAAGCCTCTACAATAGAGGCTTATATGCCCATCTCTAGAATGATATTCATATAAAGCCAAACTTCACACCGGTAAGATGGTATTTTATTAACACTTTTGTTAATAAGAAATTTTTTACAGAACGAGACAGCTTGCAATTATTTAATTATATTGTTTACAGAGGCATTGCCCTGAACACAACTGAAGAAGCTGCTCCGAAGCGAAACGTTCACCAATCCGGAGGTGTCGTCTTTTGTTCTTGATGCTGTTTATGCTCGCATGGGCTATTTTCTTGAGAGACCTTTCTCGGGTGCTGCCTGAGAGATTTTCTTCGCTGTTACTTTGAAGAAACTGAAATTTTCTGGGTTATACTTTGTTTGTATTCATTGATCTGTTGTAAGGTTTTTTAACCCCATATTGCTATTGTTCTCCCTTGGTGAAGCAACCTGTATTGTCATTTTTTCTTTGGTGAAGCAACCTGTATTGTTTATTTCAATCTCTCAGGTGAAGTAACCTTCTTCATTTATGTATAATTTGTAACATTTGTGATTTGGGAATCTTACCTGGTGTATGCTTGTAATATACCTACCTTGGACATTCAGTCTTGGTTGTTATTATATTAGTCATATATATTTCTTTCACAATATATGGTACTACTAACTTAAGAGCCCCCGTGCTGCTGTTTATTTCTAGCTTATACTATTTCAGCATAGGTGATTGTTTGTGTTAGTATTTCCTGACTATGGCTCAGAAACTCACCTTATTTAGTTATACTAGTTCTGATAAAGAACGCATTTTTAAAATGTTACCTAAAAAATCGTTGCAGAGCAACACACAAAACAAAGACATGTCCAAGATTTGGAATACTATGCGCAGGACTATTAGGGCAGAGTCACATGCGGTGGCACTTTCCGAGTATATCAACAATGATATTATCCCTAGGGGACTACGAATTCAGAAATCCCCTGCATTATACAGATCTGATAAGGAGTTCAATGATAAATGGGTGTCTATACTTAACAAGTGTTCGGTTGATCTTATGATGCTTGTAATTGAACGGTCTCTTAAAGAAGCCGAAATGTCTAAAGATCTTGCGGACCAATTAAAAATGGAATTAAAAACTTGTCTTCCGGAAGAGGATTTTAAAAGTCAATTGATCAAATTGGAGAATGATTTAGACAAATATGCCACTGAAATTGATACATACAAACATAAGAAGTTCTCACGGGACCAAGAGGATTATGCGCGTAATAGGGTTTATTTTTGGCTCGGACAAGGGGCTCAGCAGCGCGCACCTAGGGATAGAGCTGAACCTCGAGAGGGCTCTGACTCTGAAGCCTCGTCCTCAGATCAGGCAGGCTCTAGCTTTTCTAGTGGGGGCTCCTATGGGTCTTCATATTTCCTTCGCCCTACCCGACGGGATTTTTCATACGCCCCAAGGCCACAGCGGGGTCCTCCTCGTCGCAAACCTCAGCTGCGCCAACAAACCTGATCATCAACTTATCCTCTAGGAATTTTTCTACTGATGAGGAACGCATTCTTAATTTGGGGCTGGGCTTCGTTCCCACACCCCGCTACTCGGCGTTTCAGACTAGAGTAGACCTTTTTAAATTTTTCCGGAACATTAAGTTAAAAGAATTCTTTGGGGAACAAGCCAGTTCCATCAGAAATTTTCGGCCCAAATCATTTTTCACACCCAAGAATCCCAGTCACTTTATTAACACCTTCCAGTCTTTGGTACTTAGGGACATTAACAAACTGGAAAAACGTAAGGCATGGCGCAAAGACAATTCCTCTAATTTTTCTTCTGAAGATTATTCTATTCTCCAGAATCTTTCTAATGATTCTTCCATAGTTATCAGACCGGCAGATAAGGGCGGGGCCATCGTCATCCAGGACGCAGTACGTTATCATTCTGAAAATCTTAGACAGTTACAGGATAGCCGTTTTTATGAAACTATTTCTTCGGACCCTACTCAAAAAATTCTGAATGTAATTAAAACAGTTATTTTTGAAGGGCTTGCTCTAAATTATATTGACAAACCCACTGCTGATTATTTAATGACTCAAAGTTTTAGAGTCCCTATTTTTTATAGTTTACCCAAGGTCCATAAAACACTTATTGACCCTCCAGGCCGTCCTATTATCTCTGCCATTGGCAGCATATTAGAACCGCTTTCTAAGTTTTTAGATTCTTTTTTGCAGCCATTCAGCAAAATGACTCCTTCGTATATTAAAGACACACGTGAATTTATTAACCACATTGAAAACTTGCCCTTATCTCCTGAAGCAGTTTTTGTTTCTCTGGACGTATCTGCCCTTTACACCAACGTACCTTTGGAAGATGCACGTAATATTATCCAGGATAAATTAGATTCCCGCTCCGTTCTTCAGCCTCCCACACATTTTCTGTTATCTTTGGTGGATATTATTTTTGAGAATAATTTTTTTAGGTATGCAGACCAATTTTATGTCCAAAAACAAGGGGTAGCTATGGGGGCAGCCTTTGCTCCCTCTATAGCTAACCTCTATATGATTTCATTTGAGGAAAAGCATCTGTTTGGCAGTGAATTGTTCCAACATCATATCACTTCTTATCTTAGATATATTGATGATTTATTTTTCATTATGGATTCTGTTTCCAGCTTTGAGCTTTTACTTACTTGGATCAATTCATTGGATCCGCATTTAAAATTCACCGGCAATTATAGCACTACTTCTCTTGCTTATCTTGATGTGACGGTCTTTAGGACCGCGCAGAACACAGCAGCTGTCAAGCCTTTTCACAAACCCACGGACTTGGGGGCCGGATTACATTTTCAGTCACATCACCCTCTGCATTTAAAACGCAATCTTCCTTTTAGTCACTTGTTAAGACTAAAAAGAAATTCTACTCTGGAAAATGACTATCACCTAGCTGCGGAACGCCTTATTAATAGATTAAGAACGAGAGGATACGATGATCATATTACCTCCCAAGCCAGAATAAAAGTGGCAAACAAAACCCGACAAGAATTGTTATCCAGTAAGGAACCTCGGGAGCTTACACCTAGAGTGTTTGCCTCTCTGCAGTTCACCCACCTGTCAGGAGAAATTAAGAAAATAATTTTACGACATTGGCACATTCTACTGAGTGTGCCAGGATGCCAGGAAACACCACTGTTAGGTCTCAGGAGAACACAATCTCTGAGAAATTGTCTAGTCCATACGGACTGTCTTTCTAAGAAAGTGAAATCCAAACCGCATGGCCACTTCAAATGTGGCACATGCGCAATGTGTAAATTTTGTTTACCTGTTAAGGAAGTCAGTTCCACCGCTTTCAGATTCAGTTATAAAATTAAACAATTCAGCAATTGTCTATCTCAAAATGTTATTTACGCGGTCAAATGTCCCTGTTCTCTTTTATATATAGGTTCCACATCTAGACAGATAAAAGTGCGCATTGCTGAACACAGAACGCGAATTCGCGCACGCGTGATGGAGGCTCCACTAACGGAGCATTTTCTTAAGAAAGGCCACACAGAGGACGATCTATTATTTTTTGTTTTATGGAAGTATTCTCCCAAACCATACCAGACGGAAGACATCTCCACTGTATTACACAGGCAGGAGATGAAAATGATATTTTTATTTAAAACTTTGGCTCCAGCAGGTCTTAATAATGACTTTGATCTAGGCTGTTTCCTTTAAGTGTTCTGTAAGTTCTTATTTTTTTGCTCCCATACTACATAGGGATGAGGCTTGGAGATAATGTTATTCAGCTGGGATCTAGCTTTCTCCTCCCTTTCTCCTTCCTTAAAATAGTGCTGGGTTTCTAGCAGATTCAAGCACTTCATTGCTAGGGAACCCGCTGGGTCGTTCTCTTCTGTACTCGGGTAAGCTGCTTTCCTGCTACTCTGCCTGCTTGCTTCTTTAATATTGCCAATTGATTTTTGCTTAGATTTTCTATTTATTTATTGTAGAGGCTTATATGCCCATCTCTAGAATGATATTCATATAAAGCCAAACTTCACACCGGTAAGATGGTATTTTATTAACACTTTTGTTAATAAGAAATTTTTTACAGAACGAGACAGCTTGCAATTATTTAATTATATTGTTTACAGAGGCATTGCCCTGAACACAACTGAAGAAGCTGCTCCGAAGCGAAACGTTCACCAATCCGGAGGTGTCGTCTTTTGTTCTTGATGCTGTTTATGCTCGCATGGGCTATTTTCTTGAGAGACCTTTCTCGGGTGCTGCCTGAGAGATTTTCTTCGCTGTTACTTTGAAGAAACTGAAATTTTCTGGGTTATACTTTGTTTGTATTCATTGATCTGTTGTAAGGTTTTTTAACCCCATATTGCTATTGTTCTCCCTTGGTGAAGCAACCTGTATTGTCATTTTTTCTTTGGTGAAGCAACCTGTATTGTTTATTTCAATCTCTCAGGTGAAGTAACCTTCTTCATTTATGTATAATTTGTAACATTTGTGATTTGGGAATCTTACCTGGTGTATGCTTGTAATATACCTACCTTGGACATTCAGTCTTGGTTGTTATTATATTAGTCATATATATTTCTTTCACAATATATGGTACTACTAACTTAAGAGCCCCCGTGCTGCTGTTTATTTCTATCTAGTACCTGGAGGTTGGCAACCCTAAGGACTTGACAAAGATTATATTGCAGAATTCTCTGCCACAAGATATAGTTATGACTACTAGCTTAGATGACTTTGTAAGAGGATTAGATAAATTAGTGAAAGAAAGCTCCACCAATGGCTAATTACCACAATGACTTAATGGCTTAACCATGTTCTGAGTCAGGGTACTTCTAAATATCAGTTCCTGGAAGTCAGGGTCATGCTATGGCCTTTGTGCCTCTGATTGTGGATTTTGTTTGGGGGGGGGGGACATCTAGTTGGATGCTGTGGAAAACAGGATTCTGGACTAGATGGCTCTTTGGTTTGATCTGGCAAGGTTCTTATGTTGTTAATGCTACTCATAAGGGCTCAGCAAAAGAACAAAGAACCCCTAGAATCACAGTGTGCTCTTCAGAAATATCTTCTGATGCAGCACTATAGCAAACAGAATGTGTCAGGAAAAAGTAAATAATTCAGGGAAACTGGAGGTGGACATGGTTTTTAAAGGCTGCTGGAGTTTAGCCATGACCTTGGATAATAAACCTTGACCTTTTGATATTTATTTTTGTCTTCCACACAAGGAATCTCACCCCATTTTCTTTCATTGAAATCCTATCTCTTTCACTTCTTCTTTCTTTCTCTCTGAAATGTGAGAGAAAGATGGATGTTGGGGAATAAACTGAACAATACCTGCAAAAATTCTTTTTGACAAAAGCAGCAACAGTGCTCTTCCTACCAAATTCAAACCAAGGGCTACCAAATTCAAACCAAGAGGTAGATATTCCAAGCAAAACAAAGCTAAAGGAACATATGCACAGCTCCAGAACAGCTGCCAGGGAGAACGTACACCACACTGGTCTTCCAGAGCAGGGGGGAAAGCCCTCTAGGAATCCAGACTTTAACCCTTAGATGATTGAAAAGAACAATGAGTGTTCTTTTGCTAGAGGTAGGAATTAGACAGATAGTACAGACTCTTCTGATCCAGAGTGGATGAAGCCATGGACTTTCACCATAAGCCTGGCCCTAATTAGGCAAGTATGCTAAAATGATAAAGATTCTGCCAAGTGATGGATGTCATTGACTGCCAGACACCAAGGCTGTAATTGTAAGAACACTTTCCTGTGAGTAAGCCTCCAAGAATAAAATAGAACTTCTGAGTAGAACTGCTTAGGATTGCTCCCAAATAGGGTTGCCAGCTTCAGGTCTGGAAATACATGGAGATTTTGGGGGTGAAACCGGAGGAGGGTGGGGTTTGGGAATTGAATGCTGTATAATGCCACAGAGTCCTCCTTCCAAAGTGGCCATTTTCTTTAGGTGAACTGATCTCTGTCACCTGGAGATGGGTTGTAATAGCGGGAGATCTCCAGCCACCTCCTGAAGGCTGGCAACCCTACTCCCAATGCAGTGCATATAATTGAAATTTTAGCTAGTTTTAGTTGTCCTGCTTATTATGACTTTAAAAGGTAAAGGTAAAGGTCCCCTGTGCAAGCACCGGGTCATTCCTGACCCATGGGGTGACTTCACATCCCGACGTTCACTAGGCAGACTTTGTTTACGGGGTGGTTTGCCGTTGCCTTCCCCAGTTATCTTCCCTTTACCCCCAGCAAGCTGGGTGCTCATTTTACCAACCTTGGAAGGATGGAAGGCTGAGTCAACCTTGAGCTGGCTAATTGAAACCAATTTCCATTGGGATTAGACTCATGTCAGGAGCAGAGCTTGGACTGCAGTACTGCAGCTTACCACTCTGCGCCACAGGGCTCTTGATATTATGACTTTAAGGCACATGTAAACCAAGCAAGACAGTGAATTGTAAGTATGTTCAAACAGCTGCTTCCCAGCCCAGCAAGCCACCATTCTGGATGCCACCAGCTGTACTGATGCAGAACTACTTGTGTCATAAAATTTTGAACAAATCATCACTGCAATTATATGGGCTGCTCAATTCGGGAGAAAACAAGCAAGCTGAGCAAGGTAAGTTCATTTTTGAATGCCCTTTTTGCAAAAACAACAGCAGCAGATTTTCTTTACTTCAGAGTAACACATACCCATATTCAAAGAGATAAGAGTAGTTTGGGTCTGTCCATGAATTGAGTATCTGTCCTGGCAGATCATTATCTCACCCTCTATATCTTATTCAGACTTCCCAATGCTTCATTCATATTATAGATATCAGTTTCTCCGTTACTATTTTAGAGCTTTTTAAGGCTGATGCACATGTGCACACAAAAAATGTATTTACTTCAGAATGCAAGTAGAGGACTGTAGGACTGAATACTCTTCCTCAACAAAAGGTCCACACAAAAAGAAACTTGGCACCTGAAGAAGAAGGGGGAGTCTAGAATCCTCCCATCTGCTAGGTTTCTGATACCATTATAAAATCTCCCACCTCTATTCTGGAGTTGTACATTACCAGAAAAAGGATGGAAGGCAGTATGGTATAGCACGATCTCGGAAGTTAAGCAGGGTTGGTACTTGCATGGGAGACTATCAAGGAAGATTCTGCACAGGAAGGCAATGGCAAACTTCCTCTGCTTCTCACTTGCCTTAAAGCCCCTTTCTGGAGTTGTCTTAAGGCAGTTGCGACAATCTAACGGTTCCGGACTTACCCGGAGCCGAGATTGGGGGCCCGTGCAAGAGGAAAAGTGACAGCAGTTTGGGTGGGGCTGTTGCTTGTGGTGGCAAAAGGGTCCCGGCCGGGCCGCTGCTGGTCCTGGAGCTTCTGGGGCTCAGACAAATCATGCCCCAGTGGGGTTTTTTGAATGAGCCAATGGGGAGCATGGCTGGGCCAGGCTGGAAAAATCTGAGCTGGAGGGGAGTTTTCATTCTGGTCCTCCAGCACAGCATAAAAGGAGAGGCGGGCCAGCAGCATGCTTCAGTCCGTCTCCGGCTTTGTCCCACCCACCCTTCCCTCTTTCTAAAAGTTTGATTGATTGTTAAAATTTTGTCACAACTTGGCAGTGTAGGCATGGGACTGGATTTGCTTATGAGGGGCGAGTGGCCTGCGTGCCCCTCTCTGCCATTTTGGGAACCCCAATAAGGGGGTTTGAGTGAGGCTTGGCTCTGGGTGCCCAGCTTGGGGGAAGCGTAGGAGGGCCTCTACCCAAGTGGTGGGGGAACCACCAAGTGGCTGAAGCCCAGGTGATTTCCCAGCTCCGCCATCCTTTGCGCCCCTCCCAGGGGGACTGCCGGAAGGATGGGTTGCATCAGTCCGCAAGGTGGCGGCTGATATACATCCAGTTCCCATGCCATGCCAAGGCACAAAACAGCTGTTTGCCAATAAAAAAGTTGTGGCCATTCCTCCAAAAGTTAATAAGCTGTGTCTGAGTCTTTATTGTTAAGATTATATGAGTTTGAAATTGTTTAAAATGCCGCTGTAACCCCAATAGCACTGGGTCAGCAACAGCAATTCCATTTCCAGATAAGCTCAGGGCCGGTGTTACCATTAGGTGAACTAGGCGGTTGCCTGGGGCGCAGACCTCAGAGGGGCACAGAACTGACCTGAAGGGCACAGTTTTTAAACAAATTAGTTTCTTGAAAAAAATGCAACTGTCAATTTGTATTTTTTTTATTTTAAGATAAGTACCACAACCGTGCCATGGAACAGAATTAATTATAATATCTTATAAAACGTTTTGTGCTTTTATTTTTTCTACAAGATATCTGTTTTTTAAATTGGTTAGCAAAGGTGGTGGTGGTGGTGCACAAGTAGTTAGCCTTGCCTAGGGCTCAAAAATTACTGGCACCAGCCCTGGATAAGCTGCACCCATCTACTTCCTCTGAACATCAACTTTCACTTATAAATAAATCCCATTGGATTCAGCTTTGCTTATTCATTGGTCGGAGTGATTAATGGAGATTTCCATCACTATTGTAAAGTAGAATAACAAGCTCCTAGCCCTCCATCTGCTATATATTGGAGCTTTTCGTTCATCATTTCCAATGATCTTGAAGTTTGGTCAGGACAAACTGATGACAACCAAGGACATATTCCAGAACACTGCTGTAATTTGCAGTAATCTTTCCATTCTAGTTTGACTATTCACTAATTGCAGCATTCTGTGGTGAACTCAAGCAGCAGCGCTAATTAAAGCACAAAGAGCAATTGGAATTAAATTACATGAAAACACACTGTTTGTATGGGGATTTAAGTAATGCACCATAAATGCTCCAAAACCATGCTGAAAGTTAATTTGATAATAAAAACATTACACGGTTTAAAACCGGAATGTGCTTGTAAGGATAGGCAATTTTCAACAAACATTGTATAGCCCACGTTGTTGTTGTTTTTTTTGTCTTTCTCATTATCAATTTATTTTAACGCTTCTATCTGCTGGCCACTGTATGCTACGTTTTCCCACACAGATTTAGCCAGGTCTGTAATACCATTAATGATATTTATTCATTTAGCTTTTAAAAAATTTATACCCTGCCTTTCCTTGTGGTCCAAGGTGGCTTGGAATATCAATACAGGTTGAGTATCCCTTATCCGGGCTGCTTGGGACCAGAAGTGGTCCTGCATGGTGTAGTGGTTAAAAGAAGTGGTTTGGAGTGGTGGACTCTGATCTGGAGAACTAGATTTATTTCCCCAATTCTACACACGAAGCCAGCTGGGTAACCTTGGGCAAGTTACAGCTCTGTTAGAGCTCTCTCAGCCCCATCTACCTCATAGGTGTCTGTTGTAGGGAGGGGAAGGGAAGGTGATTGTAAGCTGGTTTGAGTCTCCTTTAAATGGTAGAGATAGTAGGCATATAAAAACAAACTCTTCTTCTTCTTCATTTTGGATCTTTCTGTATACTGGAATATTTTGGAATTTTTGCAGATACTTCAAGAGATATCTTGGGGATGGGACCCAAATTCATTTATATTTTATATACACTTTATACTCATCACTTGGATGTAATGTTTAACAATATTTTAATAATTTTGTGTACATTGAACCATCAGAAGGCAAAGGTGCAACCATCTCACCAGAATACTTGTATCCGCTGCAACAGCAAACAACAAACCAACTAACAACGGCAGGCTTTCAGTCTCCACCTATGATGCAGCGTACACTGCATTTCATTTTGTTTAAGTGAGAGGAAACACTGAAAGCAGGCAGCATGGATCTGCCTACATGCTCGCTCAAAGGGTCCGGTTTTTGGATCAGTCTGGATATGGGATACTCTATGTCTATATCAAAATGGCAGACAGAAAGTAGAGGCTGAGGGACATTGTTTCTTCCCACTCCTCTTTCAAAAGGAACTATACCTTTGGGCAGGTTGAGCTGCCAGCCAATCAGTCAGGCTGTAATGATGATATATTTAAAGCCCTATTCCCATTGGTGCCAGCTTTTTCTCCAGCAGAGTTCTCCCACTTATCCTCCCTTTAATTTACATTTTGGGATTTGTTGGTCATTTTGGCGACAAGCAGGTATCTTTTGGTCTGCCTCAAATTGACCAAGAATGTTATTTGTTTGTTTACTTCATACTGTGAAGGGAGAGTGGTTATTGAATAGGTCTGTTGAGAATAGACTGGGAAAAGGCTTGCATTAAAATTAGTTTCAGATCAATCAATGACAGTAATCAAAAGTTATTTCAGAATGAAAACTCCATGGAATGAAAAAACAAATTTGTTTTCATCCAAAGTGCGCTGTGATGAGTAAGAAACCATGGACTGTGTTGACATTTTTATACACTTGCACGGCGGCAGCCGCTTCATTCATCCATTTTTATGTAAGCAAGGAATTGCTTCACCATGGAAGAGAATGGGGATTTGAGAGGCCATTATGTAGTCTCCACACTTGTGATGGCTCAAAGTATGCTTGTCCAAAAATCAAAAATTACGTTTTGATATTTTGCTTAGAAAATAAGGCTAGTTGATTTCAAAGGGATTGGATTTCTCAGTTAGCTTGCAAATAAGAGAAAATATAATTAAGATCGTATATATGTGGCATTTAACTCCAATTAGAATAAGTAAAATCTACAAATCAATGAACAATAGTTGCTGGTACTGCGATAAAAAACAAGCAGACTTCATTCATATGTGGTGGAAGTGTGAGAGAGCTATAACGTTCTGGACTGAAATAGTGAAATATCTGTCTGTTGGAATGGAGATTGATATCCCATGTAAACCTGAGATACTTTTGTTAAATTTACCCCCTAACCTAACTAAAGATAAACGATGTATGGGGTTACACATGATAACTGCTGCTAGAATGACTTTTGCCAGACATTGGAAACAAAAAACGACTCCAAAGATAAAGGAATGGTTGGTTAAAGTAAAAGAAATATATGTATTAATTAAGTTAACAACATATCAGAAAAATGGTGATACAATGAACCTAGACGAGCTATGGTTACAAACTATAAATAAAATGGAAAATCTTATAATCAAGGGTGGGAAAGGACAACTTTCTGCGATGACAGTCTAGCTATTTTATAGAGGACTAAACAGTGAAGCTGTAATATAGAAATTATGAAGACTGCTATATATATTTTTGTTTTTGCTGTTGTTAATTTTATTGAATAAATATAATTTTAAAAAATAAGGCTAGTTGAGATGTGATTTGCTGCGGGTATTAATCTCACTGCTACGAGACAATTATTCTAAACGTAGAAAATATTGTCTTAATGCCACACTGGAACAATTGCCTCCTTTTAAACTCACGTAAAATATGCTTCTTTCAAGAAAATGTTTTTCGTCATATGCCTTGAATGTGGCAGTTTAATGCTTTTCAGCTGTAAGTGTGACAGATAAGTCACTAAACTAATTCTGGCATTAGAAGAAACACTCAGTCCACCGTCTTATCAGAATGCTCACAGATACACCATCTTGAGGGATTTTAATATTTCTATTTCTGCCTTCCCCTCCTCCTCTGTCAGAGTTTGTCAGCTGTCTGCCCAGCAAATCATTCTCAGAATCAGAAAGGATCACGGGGTCCTCTGTGAAACACCAGGGAGCAACTCGAATTTTCAGCATAAAGCACACTAAAATAATTCCCATTCCAAATCATACACTTGACTTGATAAAAAGTAGGTTGGGCAAACCTCCCTTCTCTTCCACCCCATCGCTAGTGTAGCTGATCACAGCTCTGTCCCCTCTTTATCCCTGTCAACACACCCTGTATCCCACAGGAGGTCTGCATTGTTTTGCACAAGGTCTTTCCCTGAAACCAGAGATATTGAGCCGCCATATACTTGATCGAAAGTGACTGGATGGGTGACAGCTTAGCCTTGCTGTTTCCAAGGGGTGTGTGCATGTGTTAAAATCACCATACGCTAATATGACATCCAGAGATAGCTGTTAAATCATTCATTTGGAGCCAAGGTTTTCAAACAGTTTTTGCATAAACAGCATCATTCTTCCCCTCCCCAAGAAATCTGCCCTTCCCAATGACATAATTTATCTACAGTCCAATAGAACTGAAGGAAGATAGACTTCACATCAAGGGACAAGGGTGTTTTCGAATTTCTCATTCCTGCTGTATTGACTCCAAAAATCTGTATTTCGATTTTCTTTTTGAAATGTGATTTGGACCATTTTCTGTTTTCAACATTATTTGTGCATGAAATCGCAGACTTTGTTTGCGGGGTGGTTTGCCAGTGTCTTCCCCAGTCATCTTCCCTTTACCCCCAGCAAGCTGGGTACTCATTTGACCAACCTCGGAAGGATGGAAGGCTGAATCAACTTTGAGCTGGCTACCTGAAACCAACTTCCGTCGGGATCGAACTCAGGTCGTGAGCAGAGCTTTTGACTGCAGTACTGCAGCTTACCACTCTGCGCCATGGGGCTCTTTCCACTAGCAAATAGGCACCCACAATATCCATGCAAACACAAGCCAAACTGTTCTCCAACTAGATGCTATATGGAACATGTGATCACCATGGGGATTTGCAACTGCATCAGTTGGGAAGTCAGTTCTGAAGCACTGCAGAGGCCCAATCTGGATCAGAACTTTGGCATTGTGGGACAATGGGCTTCACCCTTCCCCCATGCCATTTACCAGATTCAAAATAGCCCCTGGGGCATTATTTAACCCACTGCGGTGCTGCATATGCACTGAAAGCAGCCCTCCCCATGGAGCAAATAATGCACCTGGTCCATTTTAGGCTGGGAAATGGCATGCGGGGGGTGGGGAGGCTAAAGGCCCTTGTCCTCCACCTTCTGCAGCACAGTTCCAATCGATATTGGGACCCTGTGGCTCTTTGGAATTGAATCCCCATGGGAAACTTGCAGCTGCTGCATTGCTGCAAGTCCCCATGGAGATCAAGTGTTACATGCAATGTCTCTTTTGGCCCTGTACAGATTAATGCAATATGCACCCCAGTTTGTTGGTGGTTGGAATTATCAAATTGCTTCAAGCTGAATACTGGCAAATGCAACAGCTTCAAGCCAGGGAACACAGAGCAATTCTCAGAACAGATCTTGGCTTACTTCCCTTTCAGGTAGCTGCCCCATGACCTCAAAAGACTAGTCTTTAGGGTCAGGAGACTACCTCTGAATGGCTTTGATGAATATGCATAAAGCCACAGTAGAAGCTCTACACTGTCACTCTCTTTACTTCAGTCAGTCTCAACTCAGTGAGGAGTTGCAAAACATTGGAAATCTCAGTGAAGTTGTAAATATGCCTTAAAGATTATCCTTTGATGTTGCTCTTTGAAAGTTTGGTATGCCTTTGCTTCACGAGCAGATACTTGCCATTGTGTTGATTTTTTTCCTGCAAGATAACAAGGAGGTTACCTGTAGGCCCAACAGTTCAATTCATTAATGATTTTCTTTCATCTTCCAGGAAGCACGGAAACAAGAACTGTTAGTTGCTACCTGCAGTTGTCAGTTCTGATCAACATTCACTGTATTCCTGCATCTGAATGTGAAAAGGGACCACGTCAGTGACCCTGAACTTCTCCTTGACATTATAGAAGCTACTCTACTTGTTGAGGTCAGCCTTAGTTACACATATGGCTTTTATGCATAGTTTTTCAATGGTTCTACATGGAAAACCTACTTTTACTTCTTTATTTTCCAGGTTTTTATCATGTCTAGGCATAATTTGCTTTTATTATCCATTAGCTTATATGCTTTTGATGTGGTTGTAATTTAAGGTAGTCATTTTGTATTGCTTTTCTTTTGGTACAAACCGAATATCAAAAATGGTTGTTTAATACATGGTTTGTTGGGTCCAAAGGTTTTCTTCACTGCAGAAGAATAAAAGTTTTAATATTCCATTTTGAAGATCACATAAGACATTCTACCAAGGTGCAGAATGAATTCAGCCATGGCTAATGAACATTCTCACAAAACAAAAGATAAAACTTTTCACATCTCATTTGATTTGTGCTATTGCATTTCCATTCTTGAATGCACAAATACAGCTGCTTTTACCTGCCATCCCAATAATTTAAATGGCATAAATGTTAATCATCAAAACAAACAAACATTATTAACTGCTTGAGAAAGCATCTTAAATGAGCAAGATGGTACAGAAAAAATCAGAGTTCTTAGCTATTGAACTTGCAACTCATCTGGGATTTCAGTGTGGGACTGTGTATACACTTCTGATTGCAGCATCTAAGATCTTACATATAGATGGAATGAGAGTAACAGAAGAAGAAAGTAACAGGTTTGTATGACTGGTCCCTCTTGTCCATTCTCCTTCAATTCAAGGAATATTCAGAGGCATGGATAATTTTCCTCACTGATAGAAACAAGAACCATGAACAAGAGGTATAATGACACTGTAGCGCCAATATTAGCAACGACTGTATAATGAAACCTTTTTGCATAGAAACCACTGTGTTGATTAAAATATGCATTGGCCAGGCAGAGACCTTCCATATATCCATATTTAGGGGCGGGGGGACTTTGTTAGAATTCAATAGCAACCCACTATGTACATGCTTAATGGTACTTTCTTTTTATCACATTTTCATATTTTTTGTGATTGAGCAGTGTTTGGGTTAATCCCCTGATTCAGATTCACTTTTTGATTTTTATAACAGATATGAAGTGCAGATAGACGCCTGGTCATCTGCCAATTTTGCTTACAGCAAGATTCAAGAGCAGAGTTTTTATGAAATGCCATTGCTAGAAGAATTTAAGGGCCAATTACTGGGAAAATAGTGAGAAGGTACCTGGTATTTCATCCAAGATTTTGCCACCCGTATTGTGGATATTCAAGAGAACAGAATAAATGTTTCCCTGGTCTCTGCTGGGCCAGCTAGTCAGCATACCTTAAAATTACATGAGTAGACCCCAGGTAGAATTTCTATGAGAAACACAGGCATCTGCTCAGGGACATCTGTAGGAAAGTGGGCAATATTGCTAACATTTGCCAGTGGGAATTATAGAGCTCAATTCCATGAGATGTCATTAATCTAACATTTAATTAATGTTATAAATTAAACAAGATGTAAAATATATTTACTGGGGTATAAACTCAATACAAAACAATGTCAAAAGAAAGAAAGGACCTTTTCACTTGTTTCCTTCCACTTTTTACGTACAGTCATTCTAGAGGCACTACATACGTAATAGCAGGCTTCTGTATGCATATCCTAAATGCATAGAGACCTGGATGCACTAACAAATTCGGTATCTGCAGTTGCTCTCTCCTGTCAGCTAGGGATTCTGTTTGGGACAGAAAGCAATATTCAGCCCCTCCTGACTTCCCCTTCAGTGACAAAAAAAAAAGATGGGTGGATTTTAACTCTTTTGAGTTATATCCAATTTCTTGGGACTGGGCTCATGACTCATAAGATTGTATGTAAGCAATGGGATTGTCTGTGGGAAGTAAATCACAAAATTACAGTGGGCCTATGAAATGATGCTTAGGCCCTGCAAATGGAATCCTGACTCAAAAACAATCTACTAAGAAACCCAACATTTTATTTGAAGTCCACTTCATCCTATATGTTTTCTTCATCTTTGACCAGCTATTACAGCCTTCAAATGAGCTTTGGTTCAAGTTCCTCTTCCAAATACATGATCAAATTTATCACATACTAATGGATACTCCACTGACAGTGACCATTTCACTGTTTAATCTCAGTCAACAAAGGCCATCAAAATATTACTCGATTGAGCTTGTAGCCACTTCTGCTATTTTTAGAAGATGGGCAGGCCAATAAAGTGTAGGGGTGAAGGTTAACAATCACACAGCGAGTGCACTGAAAGTGATAAGTGGCAATATTTTCAGAGAGCAAAGATAAAGGGAAACTGTGGATTCATCTGCGGTGCTGCCCCTGGGAAGGATATTGATTTATCTGCCAATTGAACACCTTTGATCTAAGGCAAATGCCTGGCCTTTGCGTGTCTAGTTGTTATTTTACAAGTACTTTGATGGCATGCTTCAGTGTTCTACCCTAGGAGGTATCACAGCTATGTTCTTTTTCTCTTCTGCTTCCTTTTCCCTCTTACAGTGAGAGGAGGTACGTAGCTTCTTGTGGAAGGAAAGGAAGTCTATGGGGCAGTTTGTCCTAGGCCTTACATTCCTTTCTAATGCTTAGTTGCATGGAAACTGATGCAACTTCTGCTCGCACTGTTCAATACTATTGTCTATGGCCACAATGTAGGAATCCTGTGACTCCTACATGACAATCTTGCCCCATCCAGAAACAGGGCAATTCCAGCATGGAAAGCAGCATCAGTTTCCATGCAACTAAACATTAGAAAGGAATGTAAGGCCTAGGACAAACTGCCCCATAGACTTCCTTTCTGGCCAATTTAGGGCCAAAATTTTGTTTAAGGTGGTGAGAAAGGTGGAAAGAAAAAGAAAATATAATAATCTAAGAAAAAATGTTTATTTTGCTGTTCAGAACCCACAAGCCACTGTTCGATTCACTTAGTAAACAGAGAAACATCAAACGGATTTTCAAATATCTCCAGCTGGGTTTTGATAGTAGAATTAATAATACAAATGAGATCAGAGGACTAGCAACTGCCTTCTCACTAGCATATTTACTTATGTAACAACAAAAAGTGTTGCAAAAATAACAGCCAGAGATTAAAGAGACATTATAGCAGACATGGGACTACCGCAGAAAATGGCAGCCACGATGTCTAGTTCTCTACCTCTTCTCTGTAATGTCTTGTGAAACTCACCATGGCATTGCATGTCTTCCCATTCCTACTGGTCCAACAGTGGTAGAGAAACTCACAGTAAAATGATGAAGCCATGTGACATGGTTAGCTTTAACAGATTCCACAGAAAAATTGAGAATCTAAGCACAGAACCATCATTGCTAGTTTAATATGGTCAATAATAATCAGCCCAACTCTCAAGTCGACAGGTTACTATCCTCGTTCTGATTAAGATATGACCCTAACACCTATAATTTTCAAACATGTTCTTCATGGAAATAATGTGTACTTGCTACATACATTTTCTTAATAATATTCTGTCTATTTTTTTTATCCACACACAAAAGCAAATATACAAATGGTAGAACTAACCACAATAAATGTGATTCTCCCCGGTCCTTACACTAAAAGGGCTTCAACTCCACTGAAATCAAAAGAGACATCCCATGAGCTAAGTTCAGTTTAAGGGTGACAATGTTATGCAAGATAATATGTCTTTCCCTGTTTTGCAGCCAGGGTACAAAGGATTATTAACATGGATCACATTTTACTCTTTTATATTACAGGTTTTTGCTTTACTAAAGTGCTTTTCTCTTGCTACATATCACGCCAGAACACATTTGTGCTGCTCTGTAATGCGTAGAAAACATCACCATTTTTGTTTTGATAATGTAATAATACACAGTAGCAACATGATGGACGACCCACTTAGTCACATGCTTCAGCATTCTTGTGCCATATTTTTTATAGAATGAGAAACATTTCCAATTATTTAATGTTGTATTAACTTCCAGTTTGCCTCATCCGGGTTTGATTTATTGTCCAGCTCCTTGCCAGAATTGCTGATTCCCTATAAATCATTGCATGCAAATCAATAAAATGAAATCAAACAAATCAAGGGACCGAACAATATTTCATTACCTCCATTTTTACAGTTTCGTATAAACTTAATTAAAGTTTGTGATTAATTAAATTTAGTTGTCATCAGCCCTGCTGTATATAAACGATTTAGTTTCCAAGTCTTCTGCAGGACTGTGCACCATTATTATACACTGGCAGTTGCGTAAGAGAAGAAATGCTCAAAATCCTAAAAGTGGATGTTGTCACTTCTGGTGTATTCCAGTGGTCCAATAATCTGCTCTACAAATCACCATTTTATGTGCCTCTGCCCACACGTAGTATGATCTGGTGCTTATGTGTGTATATATACAAATAGGCCTTCACATACAGTCAGCTGTAAACAAGGCCCATGAACGCACTAGAAACTTACCTCGCAATTTAAACGTGTCCAGTACTCAAGCATCCAACACGACTTAAAATTTCTGTTCCCACCGCGACACCTTCCTCCGCTGTATTAGATAAAATCCATATGTTTTTCCCTCGCGGCAGCATTCACGCACCAGCTCAAAGGAGCATTGTGATTGGCTGAGGTGGTAGCCTGGCGCGCATGCCCACTCAGTGCTTGAAACAAGGATGGCGATTGGTCCAGCGTGGGCAGTGAGGCGGGGGGAGTGGATGGTGGGCTGGAAGCAGGAAGTGGATTGAAGACAGATTTTATGTTCGCACTTCAGGCTCCGGGTGAGGAAAACATTTAATTTCTATTAATTCGCCGTATAAGCGAATGCTCTTAACAGGGAGAAATTGTGCTCTGGAGACGTCTCCGGAACCCTTCGGAAGTGCGAACATGCAAGGAAACCCCATAGAAATCGGAGCTGCAAATGCGAAGTGCAGACATGGTCAAGGAAGCAAACAGACAAGGTACATGCACACCAGACAATACAACACATTCCTGAGACTTGCCCCATGTGTTATTGTAGGTAGACTCTCCATGCCTGGAACATGTGTGAACTAACCCAATTATGTTAAAGCTCACTGATATCTTAAAGAGAGTTCATCCTCCACATGGCTCTTAGGCCTTTTATGCAGGGATGTTTCCCCGCGGTCACCCCTGCCAACTGCTTTGGGGCTTCCTTTTAGTTATGCATGCCTTTTCCGCCCATCAGAGGTTTCCTCGCACATTTTGCCTGCATTTTCCAGATACTGGCTAAAACAGAATCTGAAAAACATGAGCAAAACACGCGGGGAGAGCGAGGCGACCTCCGACAGGCAGAAAAGGAAGCCCCAAAGCAGTCGGCGGGGGTGACCATGGGGAAACATCCCTGCATAAAAGGCCTTACAGCCCATTCCTGAGGCGTGCCGGCTGGCGCCCAAAGCCCTTAGGAGGCCGACAAAGGCCTCTGCCAGTGCAGGGGCCCACAACACCAGCACCTGGAAGGTGCACACTGGCATGAGTGGCCCCAGCGCCAGCGTGCAGGCCCGGACGCTGGTCCCTGGCTGCCGCTGTGGCAGTGCTGGGCTCGGACGCTGCGGCAGCCTCCCACCGGCCTCTGGCCGCTGGCACAGGCCGTGGCTATGAGCCAGGAGGCATTCCAGCACCCTGAGAGGTGGCCCCGGGGTGTTCCGACGCTGGCCAGGGGGCGGGGGCAGCGTTAGTCAGCCTCCTGAGCTGTTTCAGCTCAGGAACGCCCCCCTTTTTTTCAGAGATACGCCAACTTTTTCTCAGGAGTGTGCTGTTAATGCCCTTTGCTCTAGAACATCAAGGACAGTGGAAGACAAAGTAATGGATGGCCATAGGGAGCAATCTGAAACTGGGATACTCATAGGAAAGTCCCATATTATTCAGTGGGGCTTACTCCCAGGAGAGTGATCTTCGAATTGCAGCCATAGAGCTCCAGGACTTGTCTCTTGAGAAGGTAGGGGATGCATTTTTATCATAGTAATGGTCTATTGATTGCCTTCTTTGAGAAGAATGTTTTTCTGGTTCTAATTGGACTCTCATCATTGGGATATATATTCCTGTTACTATCAAAGTAGGCAGTCGGTTGGACCTCATTACAGCACCCATTCTCTGTAATGCATGGCGCTCTGTTATCTGGACTGTGTGAAATTGGTGTCTGGACTATCCTGGTTGTAATAGACCTGTGTGAGACGGATGGCTGGATGGTCTTGTCTTCAAGCAGGAGAGTTGCACTAAATGCCTTTATGGACTCTTTCAGTTCTGCAAGTTACCAAGCATCCTTGGAATGTCTTTAGAAATGCTAGTTTATAATGCTGGTCAAATACGTGGTTCTGAAAGTTAAGGGAACAAAATGTTTCTTAAGAGGGGACAGTGATTTCCACTGGGATCCATTGAATTCCCCCCAATTTTTTCCTGGGGGTCAGCAGATCTTCAGGGACAGCATAGTGGAAACTTGCACTGGGATGAAAAAAATTGGAAATTGCCACCTTTTCTTTAGATAATTTAAGCACCCTTATAACTTCAGAATGTGGTTGAATATAGGCTGTTGTTAGGACTGGAGCAGATCCAAAGATTGTATTTTCCCAACACTGATGAATAGGGGGCAGGATTGTTTTATAATCTTAACAAGGTACAACAGAGATCTTGTGCTTTTTCATCCCCCATGTTTGTACTGTACAGTCATAATCTAGTCATCCTTAACTCCATGTGAACTCATGATTTCCATTTTACACAAGGTTGAGCAGACAGATTTGTCCAAGAAAACTACCAGGAACTCTAGATGACAACTAATTTGGCTGGAGGAGCAGTGGAGTACCTTTTCCCCATTCAAAGGAAAAAATAGCAATCCCGATGGGCATTTGCTTAATGTCTCTCTTGGGATACTGGCACCGCCAGGTTTTAGAGATTCATTGATTGAGAATTGAGAAGAAATTGTATATTCCCCATTCCCTCCCGATGTATTTTGATTTTCTGACAATCCCACAATACAGATGATTATTTATGTTGTCTAGACTAAATGCCATTCCATCAGGGGAGTTAACGGGTCATCTAAACAGGGTACCATATTGTGAGAGAGTATGCCAATGTGGTTCTGGCCAAATAGACTCTCTTCAGCATTCCTTGTTTAGCTGTGACCTGCTCAATGAAGTGAGAGACAGATGGATAAAGCCTTTTGTCTGGGAATCTGCTTGTGAACTGGAAAATCTGAGGGTTCTTTTAGCAAGTGTGGATTTTAATACCTCATTGGCTGTTGCCAAGTTTTTATCTCAGTCAATCAAGATTAAAAAAAATACAAATTATCTTATTGTTTATCTAGACATCTGTTTATGTCTGTCTGCCTGTCTGTCTGTCTGTCTGTCTGTCTGTCTGTCTGTCTGTTTATCCATCCATCCCTCCATCCCTCCATCTATCCAGCTATCCATCCATCCATCCATCTATCTATCTATCTATCTATCTATCTATCTATCTATCTATCTATCTATCTATCTATTTTTTAATTTTGATCGTAGTGAGACATTGTTCAGGCCTGAACTGGCCATATGAACAGTATCATTAAAGTAAGTAAAGTAAGTAAAATGGCATGGCCCAGCAGTGGTTCATCATAAGGCGCTTATGCGCCAATTAACTATGCTATGTTTTCAGGGTTAGATCCTGTCATTTTTCTTTCTCTCAAGCTTGCCCAATTTCCCCTCTTACTACAACCCTATGCAGGTCCCATGATCCTCAGTATAGCCTTATTAGTGGTCAAATGGGGCTTCCTCCTTCCCATGTCACCAGTGGAAAAGCTGGTTGGATCAAACCTGTAATTTTTACTGATTTCTGGAGTATGACCCTATATTATTTTGTGTATAAAAACTCTCAATCCAAATAATTTTCTATTGCATTTTACAAAAAGAAAAGACAAGAAACCTCTGAAGTTTAGCTACATGAACTATTTTTAGACAGTTTGCCATTTATTTCTTCTCATTCAATGTATTGGAAAGCAAGTTAGGATGCAGTTAGGTTGCTTAAATCGTATTAACTTCGATCAATCACATTGATTAGAACTACAATGTAAACACAGCCTGTTGTTATAGCCAGATAAGATGGAAATTGAATGCTATCCTTTAAAAATGGTAAGTGAACTCATCTATCTGGCTGGACCTTCTCTGAACTTTTAAAATATAATGACAGAATGCAAGTTCTATTCAGAAAAGAGTCCTTTCAACAGAGAGTTTCTGTAAAAAACAAACAAAAAATTAAACAGTGATGCAATTAGCATTCCAATATTCTCAGGAACAGTGCATTTTCCAGGAACAGTGCATTTGCTATACTTAGATAAGTTAGTGGATGTATTTGCTCCTGTAAAAGCTAGAAGGCTGTGCAAATATTACCAACATTTGCTGACAGTTCTCCTCATTTAGTGGTATTTGTTTTATCATGAAATTCTTCTAGCTTTCAAGTTGCACTATATGGACAAGTAAATCCAGGAAGTAAACACAAAACGGGGAGTTACTGAGCAATGGAATTTCTTCTGATCTGCAGAAATGACATTTTAAAATGTAAATGTAAAAGTTCAAACTTCACATATTCGATGTCATACTATCTTTCCCCCCCCAGAAATGTTGGCAAATGTTGGTGATGGAAAATAAATTACTTTCACCATTTTGATTCAAATGCAAAAACTTCAATATTGTAATACTTGATCATCCCTTCCCCCATTTCTCCATCCTTTACCTCTCCTTCATCTTGTACTTCTCATTTTGCAGTACACCGGTACTGCTCTACTGGTTTGTGATCAGCGAACAAACAAATGTTCAGGCAGATGGACGAATAGATCCACCACACCTTATACTTGCCATCATTTCCCACACTGCCTCAAGGGTTTTCCTTGGTACTGCTCGGGATACCATCTGTACTTCCCTTCTTCTGCCACTGCCATGTAGCACACTGCTTCAACCAATCCCTTCTCCTGCAAGGGGGCCCTTCATTTAGAAGCCAGATTTTATATGTGCCTGCAACATAATTTTGATCGGGGCTAACCTGAAATACATAGATGCAGCTTTTTAAAATGTTAGGATAATGGATGCATGTGACTACTTTTGTACAGCCAGAGTCAGATTAGGGCTATGCATTTACATTTATTTATTTAATTTGTTTATTTATCCCCCCCTTTATCTCCAAGGTGAACCCAAAAGGGCTTACATCATGCTCCTCTCCTCCCTTTTATCCTCAGAACAACCCTTTGAGGTAGGCTGAGATGTGAAAGCAGGCAATGGCAAACCACCTCCAAATGTCTCTTCCCTTGAAAACCCTACAGGGTCGCCATAAGTCAGCTGTAGTTTGATGGCAAGAAAAGAAAAGAAAAGAAAAAGGTTTCTAACTGAGAAAAGAAAGTTAAGATTTCACTAAATGCTCATCCATTTTGATTTTTTACAGGTTGAAACTAGAGCTTGCAGAGTGAGATAATATATATTTTCTGGGCCCAGAAAGGACACTAGCTGGCCCAGCTAGTATCAGTAGGGCTGCTCTGCATGTGTGATCCAGTCAGAGGCATTTCCATAGATTCTGCACCCCCAAAGGGCTTACTTCTCCTCCCACCCCTTTTGCTGCTGTTAACATTGCTGCTGTTGCTTCATTCAGTGTCCCCCTTCAGATTACTGTGTCTGTTTTTCCCCTGTTTAGTTGCTATGGGACCACAAGGCAGGGTAGGAGCGGTAGACTATCGCATGAGGCATGATTTTGCAAAGTTAAAGTTAAGCGCCACTAATTTTAATGGGAGAGTTAAGCATATGCTTAAACTTCCCCCACTGAAATTAAAGAGTCTTACAATTTCTTAACTTGTCACTAGATCATGCCCATGGAGCCTTTCATACCATGTGGGGGGGGGGGGAATGCTTGAAATCTTACCCTAGCCTGTGCAATATTTTGTGTTAAAGAATGCAGAAAACAGAGCTGTCAGTGGGAAAAGACATCAGCAGGAGATGTTTACCAAAGAGATAATGGGGCTGAAAGTGACAGAAGCTTAAGGATGAGCGCTCCTTTAAAAAGTTTACCTGTTTCATCTTAGCAGTGATCCCTCTGCGGGAATGAAAGTCCTTCAAAGGCATTCTAATCCCTTAAGTAGGTGAGCTTCTGCGCTTAAAACTGGGGGACTGTTCCTAGGAGGGGCACAGTCGAATTTGACACAGTCAAGGATGCTTTGACTAGTCTGACAAAGAAGACACATTCTCATACTACTTCATGCAAAACATTTTAATTGAAGAGGGCTGTGCATTTTAGGAGCCTACATTTAATTTCCTTAACCAGACAAGCCAAGAAGGAGTTGTGGATTTTCTCAAGATCTTTCTCTGACAATATAGTTGTATTGATATTTGTTTGTTTGTTTGTTTGTTCGTTTGTATTTATGGCCCGCCCTCATTCCCAGTGTAACCAGGCTCAGGGCAGGTAACAACCTTTAAAATCACATAAAATCATAAAACATAAATTAAAAACCCAACAATTATAACAACTATAAAACAAGATGCTGTAAAATTAAGAACATAGTAGCCACTGTGGGCCAGACAAGCAGAGAACCCCCCACAGATTACAGTAGTGGGGGGAGATGGGGAGGCCAGCAACGGTGGACAACTTGAGGATGCCCTCAGTTATAGTTCTGCTTTACAGGTCCTGTGGAACTCTGCAGAGCCCTGATGTCACTAGGAAGACTTTTCCACTTGGCCCTTGTAAAGGACATTCACACACTCTTTGGACCAGGGACCACCAGTAAGTTGTTATTTTTGGAGCATAAAGCTCTCTGGGGGGCATACCAGGAGAGGCGGTCCCAAAGGTACAATGGCCCCAGACCATGTAAGGTTTTAAAGGTCAAAACCAGCACCTTGATCCTGATCCAGTACTCCAGCTGGAGCCAGTGTAGCTGCTTATACTGGAGTTCTGAGCCTGCTCTGAGCCCGACTTTCTGGTTGGGAAAAGCGGGGTAGAAATGTAATAAAAATAAATAAAAATAAATAACTAAAAAATATGATCGTGCGGTGAGGACCTTGTCAGGAGCCTCACCATGGCATTCTGTGCCAGCTGGAGCTTCCGGATAAGTCTCAAGGGCAGCCCTAAGTAGAGCCAGTTACAGTAATCCAGCTTAGAGTTGACCGTCAAATGGATCACTGTGGCTAGATCGGGGTGGGAGAGGTAAGGAACCAACTGCCTGGCCCAGCGGAGATGGGAAAAGGCCACCTTGACCACAACTGTGACCTGAGCCTCCATTGACAAGGAGGCATCAAAGATTACTCCCAGACTCTTGAAACAGGTGCAGGTGTTAATTGCATGCTGTCAAGAGCTGAGAGCTGGAAACCCACACCGAGGCTGGCCTGGCCGAGCCACAGGACCTCCGTCTTCGATGGATTCAGTTTCAGCTGGCTTTTCCTCAATCATCCAGTCATGGCTATCCATTAACAGATAAAGCTGGGTGTCATCAGTGTACTGATTGACAACGCAGCCTGAACCTCCTGACAAGCTGGGCAAGAGGGCACATATAGATGTTAAATAACACAGGGGAGAGGATCTCACCCTGTGGCACCCCACACAACATGGAGTGCTGCTGCGAAACTTCCTTCCCTAGCGACACCCTGTGTCCCCAACCCTGGAGAAAAGAGTGCAGCCATTGAAAGGCTATGCCCGAATCCCAATGTCGGAGAGGTGGTGGTCTAAGAGGTCATGATCGACCATGTCAAAGGCTGCTTATAAATCTAAGAGTACCAGCAGCCCCAACCCATTTTGATCCAGATGTCGACGGAGATCGTCTCTAAGGGCGACCAGAGCCATCTCTTTCCCATGACCAGGGTGGAAGCCCAACTGGAATGGGTCTAATAACAATGTGTCATCCAGGAATCTCTGAAGCTGCTCAGCAACCGCTCTCTCAACCACCTTACCCAGGTATGAAAAATCTGAAACCGGGGAGGGGCATTGGCTCAGGGGTAGAGCACCTGCTTTGGATCCCTGGCATCTCCAGTTAAAGGGACTAGGCAAGTAGCCTGTCTGGCTTTCAATGTCTTCCACCCTTTGCTTCAAGAAACTTGATGCTTGGTCTACACCCATGGCTAACAGGGTAAGTGGAGAAAGGTCCAGGCAGGCCCTTTTATTAAGGACCATCTTTAGCCATGTTGACTGGAACTTATCCTGTAGAAGCAGGGGTAGCAGTCCTTGAGGGATAAGATTTAATTTGAGCCAAAGAATAATGGAAGCAGTACAGACCCTTGCCTCCACCCTCACCAGTCCTGCCTCCAGTCTAGCAGTAGCATTTGATATGCAATGAGGTAAATGGAGGGCTGCTCTCAAGAATTTAGATTGAACCCGCTCCAGTGGGACAAAAGTAGATGAAGGTGGACCAAGTAAAGTCCCACATGTCAGTTGTGCCAGTGTTTTCGCTTGGTAAAGCTTAAGAGCGGCTGGAAAGTAATGCCCTTTCTTAGTTCTTAAAAATGTAATGATGTTTAAGGCAGATTTTTGCCCTTTCTCTGCTGCATAATCACTGTGAGCTTTTCTAGAATCAGAGGCTTATTCTCCTAAGTATTTAAAATACTCCTAAGTATTTAAACTTGAGTACCTGGTCTATTTTGTGACCATCAATGCTCCATGTTCGTACTTTAGGGAGCTTGCCAAAGGCCGTAACTTTTGTCTTTGAGAAATTAATGTCTAGTTGTTCAAAAGAACAATATTGCGATAGCCTCTACATGTCTCTTTTAAGGCCCACCAGGGTCCTGGAAAGCAGAACCGCATCATCAGCATAGAGTATCCCCATACTGCGTCAATGCTCCTGTGGCTGTATTCAATAAAGCTGTGGCTTTGGCCTACTTTCCCCCAATCTGGTGTATGTGTGGCCCTTTCCCCAAACTTACTCTACACATTGCCCTTGGGCCCACAGGCATAAGTGAACTTCTTTACTAGTATTTGAGACTAGTACTTGAAATTAATAACCAAATTACGATTGAGATGGAGGAGACTTTACCCATCACTAAAAGCAATCTCTATGGTGTGTATCAAATGCCTCTCTCAGATTGTGTTCTTCCAGATGTACGTTAACTGGCATTTTTTTTTATCCTACCCTTTCTTCAAAGACCTCCTGGTGGTTACATAGTTTTCCCCTCCACAATTTTTCCTTACATCGATCCTGTGAGACAGGCTGGGCTGACTGATTGGCCCAGGGTCACTCAATGAGCTTAACTGCTGAGCGGGGATTTGAATCCTTGTCTCCTAGACTAGCATATTCATTTTAGCCCCTTTTAAGGATCAGTTTTCAGTGTGTTTAATACAGTTTAAAATGGTGAACTGAATCTATAACTATTGTTTTGGGGAGATGTCTTTCTTTGACTATATGAGGATTAGATTAAGAAGCAAACTTCTCTCTTCTCAAAAATTTGTGGAAGGCATAAGGAAAGTTTTTGTTGTGTGTTATGCACCATCAAGTACCTTCTGACTTACGGCAACCCTATAAATTAATGACCTCCAAAATGTCCTATAGTTAACATCCTTCCAAACTGAAGGCTGTGGTTTCCTTTATTGAGTTAATCCATCTCATGTTGGGTCTTCCTCTTTTCCTACTACCTTCAGCATTTCCTACCATCATTGTCTTTTCCAGTGAGTCTTGTCTTCTCATGATGTGACCAAAGTATGATAGCCTCGGTTTAGTCATGTTAACTTCTAGAGAGAACTCAGGCCTGATCTGATCTAGAAGCCACTTGTTTGTCTTTTTGGTGGTCCATGGAATCTGTAAAACTCTTCTGCAATACCACATTTCAAATGAGAACCAGCATGGTGTAGTGGTTAAGAGCAGCAGACTCTAATCGGGAGAAACAGGTTTGATTCCCCACTCCTCCACATGCGGCCTACTGGGTGACCTTGGGCCAGTCACGGTTCTCTCAGAACACTCTCAGCTCCACCTACCTTGAAAGGTGCCTGTTGTGGGGAGAGGCATGGAATGCCACTGTAAGCCACTTTGAGATTCCTTAAGGTCGAGGAAAGTTGGGTATAAAAACCTACTCTTCTTCTGAATCAATTTTCTCCTGTCAGCTTTCTTCATTGTCCAACTTTCACATCCATACATGGGGAATACCATAATATGAATTATCTTGATCTTGGTCCCCAGTGATCTTTTCTAGTCCCTTCATGGCTACCCTTCCCAGAGTCAATCTTCTTCTAATTTCTTAGTTTGGGTCTCCTTTTTGGTTGATGATAGAAAATCTTTAATAATTTCAATTTCCTCTTTGTCAACCTTCGAGTTGTGTAATTCTTCATTCTTCATTACTTTTGTCTACACACAAATCCTCTGGATAGCAATAAAATCCCATAGGTATTTACAATTTGTTGTGCACTGAATTGCTACAACAATGAGAGTGATGAAATGGAATTTAAGAAGGAAGGAATATCCAATAAACCTGGACAGGCATGAGAATGGTAAACTATGAGCTTGAATGTGTGTTTGAAGGATTTATCATCTTTTGTCTGGAATAATAATGGCATCTATGAAAGAGGACATGTTCTGCAGCAAAAAAAAGGCTGGAGTCATGCTAAGCTAAGAAGAAAACAAAAGGAAAGTCATAACCTTCAGTCATGGCTCTTTCTTTTGTCTCTTCAGAAAGGGCAGATGGTTTCCAGAATAATATTTCTCCAGTTCAAAGCTTTCCATCGTTCTACTTTTAGTACAAAATACACATTTGTTAGAAATTGCATTATATAAGGGTAAACTTCCCTGATATCAATTGAAACATGTAGCTATATATCCATTTTAAAAAAAAAACCCTTTATGGCAGAAGCTCTCAGGGTCTGGATTTGTTTTCCAATTTACAAAACTGTGATGTTCAATAATCAAGTGAACTAGACTGCGGAGTTAAGAGCTTTGGTACAAACCAGCCTTTTCAAAGCACCGCTGACAAAGGGAGCCCGAATCCTTGATTACATTAACTGCATCACAAGTTGGTAGAGGTTTTAGCCAGAGGCATCTCAATTTACCCAAAGCTTTTGTTGATATTTTTTTTTCAAACAACAACAAAAACAGAGATAAGCAACATTTTATTCTGATCTTTTGATTTACTTCACCTTAACAATATTCATAAATACTACACGGACATGTGAAAATGCCTCAGGACAGCCCTAAGAACTACAAGGTCAGAAACAGGTGTAGAGATAGCCACCATGGCTTCACCCATCAAACCCATTGGAGACACATACTATGAATAAACATGCTAGTAGCAATCTAAAATTAGTTTTTATACATTCACAGCCCATTCCTGACCTCCAAGGATGAAAGTCCTTTGGAGGCCAGGAAGGGGCAGTGCCGGTGTTCAGGCTTCCTGTGCTGGCATTACTTGCACCACCTAGGATGGGCCGGACACCAGCAGGGAGGCATGGACACAGGTCTTCTGGTGCTGCTGCAGCAGCGCCTCCCAGGGTGTGCTGGGGGAGGGAGCGGAACTACCAGTAGGCAGCTTCCTGTCCCCTTTAGGCCCGGCATGGCGTTGCTGTGACTGCTTTTTTGCAAAATGCCCCATTTAAAATTTAAAAGCAGGTGAAAGGCTTTTTAAAGCCGGGAAATGGGTTTGGAGGTGCTGTGGCGGCGCCTTGGCCATGCCGTCCTCGGATGCCAAAAGGTAAGGAATGGGCTGTCAAGATGTTAAGAGTGGGTTTATTTTTGAAGGTAAGAAAGGCCATGCTGGATCAGACCAAGGTCTATCAAGTCCAGCAGTCTGTTCACACATTGGCCATCCAGGTGGCTCTAGGAAGCCCACAGACAACTACAGCAGCATTATCCTGCCTATGTTCCACAGCACCTAATATAATAGGCATGCTCCTCAGATACTTGAGAGAATAGGTATGCATCAAGACTAGTATCCATTTTTACTAGTAGCCACAAATAGTCCTCTCCTCCATGAAAATGTTTACTCCCCTCTTAAAGCCCTCCAAGCTAGCAGCCATCACCACATCCTGGGGTAGGAAGTTCCACAATTTAACTATGTGTTGGGAAGAAATACTTCCATTTATCTGTTTTATCCTGTGTGATCCTAAGCAGGGTTACACCCTTCTGAGTCCACTGACTGAAATTAATGGGCTTAGAAAGCTGTAACTCTGTTTAGGATTGTATTGGTACTCTGCTGCTGATTTAGGACTACAGGAGGGTTTCTATTTTAGAGCTATGCATAAAAGTCCCATAAAAGAATGCTGAAGCAAACATACATTTAACCTGTCTTACCAAAAACAAGACACATAATGACCTAGTGTTTCCAAAATATAATGAGGTTTTGTTAGTCTTCAAAGGAAGGTACACCTACCAAGCCTATATTTCCCCAGTCAATTGTGGGGATAGTTTGGAGAAAGCAGGTGATGTTGTTGACAAATTTCATCATCTGGTCTATGGTAGATGAATTTTATGACACTTTAATGCACATGCTGAACATGTAAAGTATCACTGCTTCAAGGAAGCATACCAAGAACTTTGACTCGTATTATTAGAAAATCTGGAAGATATTCATACTAATAATTTCCCACTAGTTTTGGCTTAAATCCACCACAGTGTTTGAGCAGACAAGAGGATTTCCACATATAGTCTGCTTTATATGAAGCTGCTTTAGTGCAGATGCTGAATCAATCCCCTTTGTGCCAGTAAATCTGCCACTGGCCCCTCCTCTAAGAGTTAAAATGAACCTGGGGGGATCAAGAATCCTTATAATGATGTGTGAAGCCCCCAAGGTCTAGGGCCCCCATTCCCCTGGAGGAGGGGCCATCTTTTATCAGCATTGTCAGAGATGAGTGAATGTGTCGGAACTGTGAAACTTGCACTTTGTTTGGTTTCTTCACATTGCCAACTCAAATCAAATCAAAAACCTTTAATGGCATATAATATCAGGCCAGTACAAAATACCAATTAAAACATCAGATATATACACAAATTAGGTATAACAATTTACTCCCAGTTCCCTTTTTTGTGAATCATTAGAGTGTTATTAAGGAATTTGGCAACCTCCTCAGTTATGCCTGGAGAAGTATCTTTCAACATATATTGTTCTTTAGCTTGATCAGACAGGCCCACCAGGTTTGTAAAGATGGGGTCAATATATTTAAGCCGTATAGCTGTATAGAATGGGCAATGGAAAAGGATGTGCCAAATTGATTCAGTGCTTTTCAGTTCACCTGGGCAAAGTCTGTCATCATAGTCCACTTTTTGGAATCTACCAAATAAAACCGCTGATGGCATAACATTGAATCTAGCCAGGGAAAAAGTTCTATGCAGATGTGGATTTTCTAAAGATGAAGATATGAGGTTATGCTTCCTACCTTCAGTGAAAGCCCTGGCCTTAAGGGGGAACAGCTTTTGTCAGCTGCACTTCCAAGATCTTGAAATTGAATATCCAACACAATGCCAACTCTAGAGGTTAACTGCCAACTTGTAGCCCAGACAGTTCATGACTCCACACCCCACCTGTTCACACCTAGATGCTACGGCAGGTTTCTCAGCCTGTGTTACAAGCACCCGCTGCATCGTCTAGCTTTCAGTTCCTCTCTCAGCCACTTCCTGTGTGCTTCCAGGGGTGTTGGGGGCTTGGAGGCTGATCCACTGCCCTGAGGTCAGGGGGTACTTCCGAGCTAGAAGGCTACTGTGCATCTGAGATTGCCTGCATTTGTACTTCTGGCTGTGCCTCTGAGCTCGCAGGCTGCTGTGTCTCTGGGAATGCCTGTACTTGTTCTTCAGACTGGGTGTCTGGAGTCGGCTGTGGTCCACTTCCACAGGCCTCCTCCTCCGAGTCCTCACTGGCACTAAGCCCATGCTGGGCCATGACAGCCTGCCTTTTCAAAATTCCTTCAGCTCCTGTTTTGGCCACTGTACCTTTCTTGCAGAGTTAAGCCAGGGGGTAGCCAGTCTACCTGTGTCAGGTGGGGAAAGTCCCTTCTGGCTTCCCTTGGGGTCAGGAATACCACCTTCCAACCTTCCAGGAGGCTTGATACTCTCTCACCTGCAAAGCCCCTTAGACTGTTTGTTCACAGCCCCCTCCCAGCCTCCAGCCCCCTCTACCACCTTTGGCTGGGCTATTTCTGGCTGGCCTTCCACTTGTTTTCTCCTTCCTTGCTTTGGCAGACCCCACTGGCAGTTTCCTTGGCTCTGCAATTAGGCTGCAACCTCCCTTAGGGCAGTGCCAATGCGTCACCCCTTTTTTCCCAGGAGGAGGGTGCCCAGGGCTGTGACATGGTCCTTTGGACATTTATTTTTCTGTGCTTGATTCTGGGTTCTTTTGTGAAGGGGCATACTTTGCTTTCACACCATTCCCTACCTGCCGACACCTTTCCTGGTGCCCTCCAAATGTTTTTAGAAAGTGGGTGGGGCCCTTGCCCAGCATGGCAACTGACTGACTATTGGAGATCTGATGGGCTGCACCGATTTTTTAAAACATTCATTTGGCTGCAAATATCTCCACAGTGTTGGTGTTATTATTCTCTCACTCCTCTTTCCCAGTGTAGTTTTTAACATTACCCTTCTTCTTCCCTGCACTTGAGCTTCCTATGTAGAATCATAGAATCATAGAGTTGGAAGGGACCACCAGGGCCATCAAGTCCAACCCCCTGCACAATGCAGGAAATTCACAACTATCTCCCCCCTCCACACCCCTAGTGACCAGAAGATGCCAAAGATGCCCTCCCTCTCATAATTTGCCTAAGGTCACAGAATCAGCATTGCTGACAGATGGCCATCTAACCTCTTCTTAAAAACCTCCAGGGAAGGAGAGCTTACCACCTCCCGAGGAAGCCTGTTCCACTGAGGAACCGCTCTTAACTGTTAGAAAATTCTTCCTAATACCTAGACGGAAACTCTTTTGATTTAATTTCAACCCATTGGTTCTAGTCCGACCTTCTTGAGCAACAGAAAACAACTCGGCACCCTCCTCTATATGACAGCCCTTCAAGTACTTGAACATGGTTATCATATCCCCTCTCAGTCTTCTCCTCTTCAGGCTAAACATACCCAGCTCCTTCAACCTTTCCTCATAGGACTTGGTCTCCAGACCCCTCACCATCTTTGTTGCCCTTCTCTGGACACGTTCCAGCTTGTCTACATCTTTCTTAAATTGTGGTGCCCAAAACTGAACACAGTACTCTAGCTGAGGTCTAACCAGAGTGGAGTAAAGCGATACCATCACTTCGCATGATCTGGACACTATACTTCTGTTGATGCAGCCCAAGACTGCATTTGCCTTTTTAGTTACAGCATCACTCTGCTGACTCATGTTCAGTGTTTGGTCTACTAAGACCCCAAGATCCTTTTCACACTACTGCTCAAACAAGTCTCCCCCATCCTATAATTATGCATTTGATTTTTCCTACCTAAATGCAGAACTTTACATTTGTCTTTGTTGAAGTGCATTTTATTAGTTCTAGCCCATTTCTCCAGGCTGTCAAGATCATCCTGCATCTTGGCTCTGTCTTCTACCATATTTGCTACCCCTCCCAATTTAGTATCATCTGCAAATTTAATAAGCATCCCCTCTATTCCTTCATCCAAATCATTTATAAAGATGTTGAACAACACAGGGCCCAGCACAGATCCCTGAGGAACTCCACTCGTCACTTCTCTCCAAGTGGACAAGGAACCATTAACTAGCACTCTTTCAGTACGATCTGTCAACCAGTTGCAGATCCATCTAACAATAACAGGATCTAACCCACATTTTCCCAATTTGTCAACTAGAATACTATGTGGAACCTTATCAAAAACCTTACTGAAATCTAGATAAACTATGTCTACAGCATTCCCCTGATCCAGCAAGGTAGTAACTTTCTCAAAAAAGGAGATAAGATTAGTCTGACATGACTTATTCTTAAGAAACCCATGCTGGCTCTTAGTGATCAGATCCATCCTTTCTAAATGCTCAAGGACGGACTGTTTGATGATTTGTTCGAACACTTTTCCTGGTATAGAAGTCAAGCTGATGGGTCGGTAGTTACCCAGATCCTCCTTTTTCCCCTTCTTGAAGATGGGGACAACATTTGCCCTCCTCCAATCTTCTGGCACCTCACCTGTTTGCCAAGACTTTTCAAAAATAATGGACAGAAGTTCAAAAATTACATCTGCAAGTTCTTTGAGTACCCTTGGGTGCAACTCATCTGGCCCAGAGGATTGTGTTTCATTTAAAGAAACCAGGTGTTTGTGCACTACCCCAATGCCATTCTAGGCTGCAAATCCCTTCCCTCATCACATGTTCTGTTTATGCCATGTTGAGCACCACTTCCCTCACGAGAAAAAACTGAGGAAAAATAGGAATTGAGGAGTTCTGCCCTTTCTTCATCTCCTGTTACAATTTCACTTTCCGGTCCACACAATGGGTTTATCTTGTCCTTGTTCTTACTCTTACTCTGTACATAGGAAAAGAATCCTTTTTTGTTGCGTTTAGCATCTCTTGCTAGCCTAAGTTCATACTGAGCTTTAACTTTCCTAACACTCTTCCTTCAAGCACTAGTTATTTGCTTATATTCCTCTTTGGTTATAAGGCCCTCCTTCCACATTTAAGAAGTCTTTTTTATTTCTCAACTCTTTAAAAAGCTGTTTATGGAGCCACCCTGGCCTCTTTAGGCTCCTCCCATTTTTCCTTCTCATAGGAATGGTTTGGTTCTCATAGGAATGTTCTCATAGGAATGGTTCTCATAGGAATGTATGCGTGTGTGTGGGGGGGGCTCTGCCTCACATGGCAGCCATTTTATGGTTGTCTTCATCTCCTGTGGCAGCCATTTGGTGGTTGTGCCCACTACCCTGTGTATGAATTCAGAGGTGTCCATGGGTTCAAAAGGTTGGTGACCCCTGATATAAATGATAAAAGATACAGTAGCAGATAAGTAGTAATGGGCACATGGTTGTTTGTTCAATTTCAGTTATTTTTTAACCCACAATTTTCCCCCCAAGCCCATTCTGAAATTTAAATCCCCATTGTGCTTTATGGCACCATTAGGAGTAGAATGGCTATCATGGCTCATCAGAACTGGAATGTAGTTCTGGGACAAGGAGAGATTTGGAATTCAACATTCTTCTGCCATAGAACACACCTGAAACTATCTTTGTAAATGTTTGTTTCATATTATATGCATGTTAAAAGAATATCATTTTCTAGTCTACTTCAGTAAGCCAGCAACAAGAAGAGCAAAGCCAATAGCAAAGTATACATCTAATTGAAAACTGAACTGCTAAGAATGTTGTGAGCATTGCTTTACATATGTGCCCCCCCACACACACACACACACAAATCTTGTCCTTTGGGAGTGTTTCCTTTTTTCAGCATGACATAGACAGATTTGTAAAACAAGTGACATATTGTATGCATGTCTTTAATCAGTGTTACTCTTGTATTCTATTGGGACAGATTAGATAAAGAATTGTCTTTAATTTCTAGTGAGAATTACTCGCTAAGATTCAGACAGAAGCTAATTGCTTTTCTCACACTGTGTGGAAGGAAGGTCTTTATTTAGTTTGAGGTCATGAAAAGGAGAGGTATTTGATAAAGAAAATATAGTCCTTGTTGCGGTTTCGATTGTGACTCTTATATAATTTCCCTCTCCAACTACATTTAACAGGATTAGGGTTCAAATGTACATAACTGGCTGTTTCTCAGAAGGAAAAGTTGGCTCTATGAGAATATTTTAAAGGGTTATTAAGAAGGAAATATATACCAATGGGTTGGCTTAGACAAAGTGGAAGGTGCCCGGCAACATAGATCTTTCCCACCTTGTCCTCTCTCCTTCCCCCCCCCCCAACCTTGGAGACCTTTGAGAAGCTGATGCTTGGGTTTTCCTTCCGAAAAAGGAGAACAAGTAAGTCTTAACCAGAAGATGATTACACAAGAAATCGTAGATGCCATAAATAATTTGAAATCTGATAAAGCACCAGGCCTGGATGGGTTTACTCTGAACTTTTATAAACTCTATGAGCAGCAACTCACCCCTGCTTTGTTATCACTGTTTAATGATGTAATAGAAAATGGGAACATTCCAACATCCTGGCAGGATGGACACATATTTCTATTACCAAAAGAAGGCACTGATCCATATCTCCCTCAGGCCTATAGACCAATTTCTCTGCTAAATGTTGACTATAAATTATTTGTCTCCATACTAACCAAAAGACTTCAAAGGTGCATCACTAAGTTGGTGCATCCAGACCAAACTGGGTTCATTCCCAAAAGACTTATGAGAGACAATGTAAGACTAGTTCTCAGTGCATTTAAACATATCAAGTCAAAATCACTGAAGGCTGCTATGATCTTCCTTGATGCAGAAAAAGCCTTTGATAACGTTTCCTGGCGTTTTATCTCAAAGACATTAAAACAAATGGGCTGTGGAGACACTTTCGTTAAAGTATTTAATACAATATATTCAGTCCAAAAGACTTTTAGTTAATGGTTCTTTGTCAGCAGAATTCAATATTGCAAAAGGCACCAGACAAGGCTGTCCACTTTCACCGCTTCTATTTGATTTATCAATGGAGATCTTAGCGAATTATATAAGAAATGATCAAGGGACTCAAATTTGGAAAAGATGAACACAAAATCAAAAGTTATGCAGATGATGTGGTATTGATCTGCCAAAACCCAAAGGATACTCTTCCATGCGTACTACATATTACAGAATTTGCAAAGTACACAGGGTATAAATTAAACAAAGCAAAGACGAAGATACTGACATTTAATACTACAAAAACTGATGAAATGCATATCAAAGATATCACAGGATGCCAAATAACGAAGATCCACTTAAGTATCTAGGCATCAATATATCGTCACAAAACAAGGCACTCTTCAAAATGAACTATACAAAGATCTGGGGAGAAATAGAAAAAGACTTGAGTCAATGGTCAAAGATGAATATTTCCTGGCTAGGAAGAATATCCACAATAAAGATGAACATACTTCCAAGAATAAACTTCCTATTCCAGTTTTTACCAAGAAGTATACCTGACAAAACAATAGACAACTGGCAGAAGCAAATAAATCACTTTGTGTGGAACGGCAAGAAGCTAAGAATTAGGTTTAAAGTACTACAGGATGAGAAGAAAAGAGGCGGGTTAGCGTTACCGAATTTTAAATTATATTATCATGCAGCCTGCCTGACTTGGGTCGTAGATTGGATCAAGCATCCTAAGAACAGAAATATCACATTGGAAAGAGCAGACCTCTTGCAAGGCTTTCATAAAGCCTTGTGGAACCCTAGGACACCATCGCAATTAGGTAAAACCTTCGAAGATTGTGATATCAAGCCGGTGATCTTAAAAGTCTGGAAAAGATATAAAAAGAGAATCAGTCCTTCTCCTCCATGTATAATGTCTCCGATTGAAGCCTACCAAGAAGATATAGTATTAAAAAACGAATCACCACTAATATACCGTGATATGGTAGATCCTACAGGAGAGATCAAAAGTTTATCAGTGCTCCAAGATAAATTCGAAGATATAGACTGGCTGACATATCTCCAACTGAGATCCAACTTAAAAAGAGATTGTTTAAAATCTGGGTCGTTCCGAGAACTAACAGAATTTGAGACAATTATAACCAAGAATGATGATAATTTGCTAGGAAAAATCTATAAACTGCTTCTGAAGTATGATTCAGAAGAAGAACAAGTTAAGATAAACATGATTAAATGGATGCAAAACTTTGGTGAGATGGTCACGATGGAAACATGGGAAAAACTATGCACACTTGAACTAAAATACACCTCAAATCAAGAAGTGAAGGAAAATTGGTATAAGACGTTTTACAGGTGGTACATGACGTCCAACATGATTGCTCAGATGACCACTTCGAAGGGAAATAAAGGGTTGTGTTGGAAATGCAAACAGACAGATGGCTCTTACTTTCACGTTTGGTGGACTTGCCCGAGGCTACAAATCTACTGGAAGAAGATCCAATGTGAACTACAAAACATAATTAAAATAAAAATAAGATTGGACCCCAAATACTTTTTACTAAGTATAATACCATCTGATTTACGTAAGAGATTCAGAGATCTGTTCAAATATGCTACAACGGCTGCAAGAATTGTGTTGGCAAGAACCTGGAAGCAAGCGTCTACACCTGACATAGAAGAATGGAAAGACAAAATGCTCGACTATGCAAACATGGCTAGAATGACTGTTATGATGAACCCTACCCATGATGAGTCAGTAGAACAGTTTAACAAGAAATGGCAACCATTTTACACTTATATGTTAGCGAACTAACAGATAAATATAAGAAACCAGAAAATATAATCAGTTAAATGTAAATATATTAGATTAATGAAAATGTTTGGTAACTATACTCTGAAAATGTAAAATGCTTTCAAACTTATCAGACCAAAAAATGTGTTTGTCTACATCAGACGGATTCCCCTTATCCCTTTTTTCCCCTTTCTGTATCCTGAACTTAAATTAAAAATAAAAACTTTTTAAAAAATGATGCTTGGGTTTTCAAGACCTATGTGAACAAAAAGCCACATGCGGAGGGTCCTGCACTGCTGATGGACAGTTGGAAAAAAATTACTCCCATCTTCTTCTTCTGCCCCAATACTTATCTTGACAACAGATTCAGTGCTGGCAACAGACTGAGGTGGGGAAAATTCCACATGGCTTTTCCCTTGTTGCAGGGCCCCTGGGCTAGATGACATTTTGTCCACATGTGTCCTACAACCTCAACCATCAGGCTTTTTGTTGGTGTCAGGTTACTGCTGAGGCAAGGGGAGGGCAGAAAAGCTCTGCGTCTGTAAGATCGCTCATGCACACCATTTGTAAAATCCAGTTCATTGTGTCTGCACAGCAGTGCATAAAACATAAAGAAATGTTTTACCAATTTTGGTCGTATCTTTTCAATGAATTGGAAAGCAAGCAAGCAAGCAATTGGGTTGCCAGCCTCCAGGTAATTATTCAATCCAAGTTGACTTTAATTGTGAGCCTCCAGGTAATAGCTGGAGATCTCCTGCTAATACAACTGATCTCCAGCCGATAGAGATCAGTTCACCTGGAGGAAATGGTTGCTTTGGCAATTGGACTCTATGGCATTGAAGTCCCTCTACTCCCCAAACCCCGCCCTCCTCAGGCTCTGCCCCAAAAACTTCCTGCCAGTGGCGAAGAGGGACCTGGCAACCCTAGCAAGCAAGAGACCAGTGTTAAGAACTATGACTTGAATCTAAACAGCCACGAAGAGAGTGGAACTTGTGGAAGGAATCTCTGCTGATTACCTCCTGCTCAATACAGTCGTTTTATGTGGACCTAGAATAGCCTTGAGAATGGCCTGGTATAACAACATGGAGGACTGAAACGAGAAGGAGCAAATTTCACTGTCATGTGGACACCTTGTTCCATTTGTGCAAGAGCTCAAATTCCTTTTCCCTCCTGATATGCCATGGTCACAAAGGTTTTCCTAACTCTCAGAAATTGGTTTTCAGAGGGCTTTATGGGATGGTAAAAGCACCAAAGATCCACTCTGTGAAGTCTTCTAGGTTATGGATTATGCTTATTATATGACGTAATGAATATTACATATATGTACCACCTGTATCATAGGAGCCCCGTGGGGCAGAGTGGTAAGCTGCAGTACTGCAGTCAAAAGCTCTGCTCAAAACCTGAGTTCGATCCCGATGGGAGTCTGTTTCAGGTAGCTGGCTCAAGGTTGACTCTGCCTTCCATCCTTCCGAGGTCAGTGAAAGGGAAGATGACTGGGGAAGGCACTGGCAAACCACCCAGCAACCAAAGTCTGCCTTGGAAACGTCGGAATGTGACATCACCTTATGGGTCAGGAATGACCCGGTGCTTGCACAGGGGACCTTTACCTTTTTACCACCTGTATCATAGTAATTCATTTTCATACTAGTGACAGTTGTCAGCCAGTTCTAATCCCTCCCAAACCATTTGACGTATAGTCAAATTAGCTCAGGAAAAAACAAACAAGGCTTACTGAGGGGGAGCATGATAAGTGTTCACAAAACTATGCATAGCGTAAAGAATGCAGATAGAAAGACCTTTTTCTTTCCCATAAGACATGGGAACGCAAAGTTCAGGGTATGCAACATGCATGGGCTATTAGATACAAGGCCTACGAAAGAAGTATTACTTCATGCAACACAATCAAATTCACTGCCACATGATTTGGTGACTCAGACAGCTTTAAAAAGGACTGGCACATTCACAGAGAGCAGTGATGCAATTAGCCATAATTGTTCAATATAACCTCAATACCCAGAAACAATGTGAATGATGGGCATCTAATGGACCATTGTGGAAAGCTGGATGTTGGATTGGCCCATGGTCTCATCCAGGAGCATTCTTCTCAGATTCTAGAGCTTCTTCATGTGTGTTTTGTACAATCACTGTGCTAAATCCAGTGACTGAAGTTTTCATTAAATGTACAACAGATCTTTACAATTTCATGCTCTAAGCATTTAAAAAATGATTTTTTATTGGAAATGTCACTTCATTCACCTGAATGCACCCAAGAAAATGACACAGTGTAGATGTTTCTCCCTTCTCCCCAATTACACACACAACTTGGTAAAAATAACAGTTCAGACATTAAACAGATGAACTGTGATTGCTGTACGATTTTGGGGGGAAATAACTTTGGAAGGCTTTAAAAACGGCAGCTAGATGGGAAGCTACAAGCACAAACGTTCCTATGCTCTCAGATTCATCCAAGGATGTCTCAGGGGTATAAGAACAATGCATCACAACAGTCTCTTAGTGTAACATTTTGAAAACTCTGGAGAGATTTTGTAAATAACAATAACCCTCTTTATCCTATTTTTCCATTTGACTCTTTCAGTCAATAAACTCATCCCTGTAATGGCTTCACCAACATTGCTTATTTCTGTATTTTATCACCTCTATTTGATCACTTATTTCAGATTTATTATGGTCAGGTACATGGCATGCTGCCTTCAGCTGGCAACTGGGAATTTAAGTCAATAACTTTGTATAATCATGGGAGCAGCTTCATCAATTCATATTTCAAAACATATTGATTGCATGCCAATCAACCTGCCTACCAGATTTCTAATTTACCTCTATCTCTTTCTCACTGACCTATTTATGCTTGATTCTTTCTACGGAAATACCAGTCCACAAGAATTGCTACAGCTCTCACATTATATGTACATTCACACAGAGAGTGATGCAAATACACACACTCAATTTGTATTTAACTCCCTCTTCTTCCCATCTGGTTAAGTTTGATCCTCTATATACCAATCTGTCCTGCTGAAAAGATATGAATGAAGTTATCTTGAACTGTGTCAAAACATTGGTCCATGTAGCTCAATAAAATAGACTCTGGCATTAGCTCTCCAAGGTCTCAGGCAGAGAGAGCTATTTCTCACTATACACTACTAGAAATCTTTCAAAGTGAAGATGCTGGGGTTTTGCCTCGGATCTGCACACAGAGCTGTGTTGCCAACCTTCAGGTGGGGTCTGGAGATCACCCACTTTTACAATTGATCTCCAGATGACAGAGATCAGTTCCTCTGGAGAAAATGGCTGCTTTGGGCTGTGGACTCTGAGGCATTGTACCCTGCTGAGGTCCCTTCCCCCAAAATCCCTCCATTCCCAAAATCCCCAGGCTTTTCCCTGTCCAGAGCTGACAACCCTAGGCTTCTTCACAACATTTAGACCATCTTGCTCAACACCATATTCAGGGGTTTGTGGCTCTCCACAATAAACAGAAGCATTGTAATTGCTGAATGAACTTTTGAGGGATGTTTTCCAACCTTAATTACGCTGTCATTTACAATTAAGGATGTTAATGTGGCTGGTAAATGTCATAAATCGCTTGCAGCTTTTGCTCCTTGCTTGGCAAATGGGAATGTCCAGCAGCATATTTTATTATGAAACATGCCGATGCATTTTGACATGTTAATCAATTTTATGGTACAATAAAAAGGTACATTGCCTAGTTTTTCCATTGAACAAATTGAACTGCAGCAACATTTGGTGGTCCAGCATAATAATGTACAGACAAATTTCATTTTGTTAAGGTGGCGGATTATTTAGGGTGAAGATGAACCAAGTACAGCAGCTTAAGCACTCTGTACCAGAGTGAAGAGATGGCTAAAAGCTGTGTGTTTTTCAGGGTACCAAGTCATGGATTCACCAGCCAATATTCAGAGGCATCCATTTACACCCATCAGGGACATTTTTCTTATTATATTCACAAACAGCTCCAATTTTGTTCCATCACAACACATTATTTTATTCCACCTATGGGCACCTAAGTTTTCTAGATTTGGGAAATTGGATATTTTATTAAGAAACCAGCAGCCAGGACCGAGAAGGCACTTCCAGTGCTATCACTGCACATAACGCCTATTCATGCATTATATTTTTACAAACATCTGAATGTTTGGGGTGTATATAAAAATGTAATGTGTGAATATGGCAAACAAGTATTACACAGGTGCATCTGGCAGCAGCTGGCTACTCAATGTCGTGCCAGAGTGGGCTTCCTGCCATGTATTGTGAGAAGCAGCTTTTACAGCTTCTAGTAGTTGGAATGGGGATTCAATTAACATTTGTATAGATTTGTGCTTTTATTTTAACACTAAGGACTGAGTCACACATACATCGTTCAAGAACAAATACCTGTTGCCTTACAGACAACAATCTGCATTGCCACCAGTGTAAAGGATGCCATCTGAGATATATGATCGGTGTGCATATTGTTTAATTTCTTGGCTAGTTCATACAGGTAAACTTACTACAGAACATTTACTACAGGACATTTAAATAATGCACTTTAGGGCCATTTATGCATGGTAATTAGCAGCGCATTCCAGGCTGAATTGCCCCGCATTTTTAATTTTTTACGCTGAACCGTCATTCCGGAAGTGACTGTGAAGCTGGCGCATACCTGCTTCGCATTACTTAAGAGCCCATTTAACACAACCTTTGGTGTTTGCCCTGAAGAACCCCCTCAAGGAACCATGCAAAATAAAGCTGTGCATCAGCTATGCACATGCTAATGGCTATGCAAACAGGAACGAAGGAGCAGGCGAGTGGGGGAGTGGAATTTCTCCTTTTGAGTCAGGACTGTGAAAAGGCATTTTTAAAGTCGCATTTAAAAAAAGAGCTTTGAGCGAGCATCAAAACTGACCATGCATAAATGGCCTAGGAGTTCTAAGTAGTTTGTTCATATCTGAAACTTTGCATTGCACAATATGACAACATTGTAAATTAGGGTGGTATTAGTTGTTTCAGGCTAAGGTCCCTTCATGAGTGTATGCTTGTGACCGGTGAGATTTGCACCACAGACTTCTTACTTCGACATTCATATCCTTAGTCACTACGCAATGTCATTTCTCAAGCTGGCACTGATTGTTTTGCAGTTTAAGATAGATGTTCGTGTGAACTCACCCCAAGGTAAAATGCCAATCACTTTGTATATCATTTCCCAATTACTATCATGAGAACATGCAAACAACCTACGTGAAGACATATAGACTTGAATGCACCAGAGTTATTTCCATTAATGGAAAGAGATCTATGACCTCTTTCCACTGTAGTCCAAAATGCTGCTTTGGGAAACTCTCTGATGGATCCAAGCCATTCTGTTGGAAGTAATCTGGCTTTGTTTTTTTTACCAGTGACAACCGTTTCACACATGCTGGTTACCATTTCAAGATGTTGTGATTGCACTGCTTAGCATATTATCTCAGTACCTGATACAGCACAATTTACAATCAGAGAATTCAGAATTTGGTTGGGTATTGGATTGTTGTTTGGGAGCTATCTGTAATCTTTTTCCAGTTGAACACACGTAGTTGCCTTAGGCTGAATCAGACCTTTGGTCTATCAAGGTTAGTACTATGCATCAGCTGTCTTTTCAAGAAACAAGAAACTTTCTATATTGTGGGTTAATCACCATGTTCACTACTGCGATTAATACTGATCCATTTTCAGTGTGTTTGAAAAATGTCACGAACACCAGTTTTCAGAATTTGCCTGATAAGGATATAATTCCATCTTTGAGTATGTGCATCTCTATTAAATCCAACACTTTCAGCCCATTCCTGAAAAGTCAGCGTGCGGAGTTGGCGGGGAAGAGGAGCAGCAGGGAAGAGGCGCCTCTTCCTAAGCCGATTTGCGCACGCCGCGGGAACAAAAAGCCCCATTGAAAACAGCAAGGCTGCACCTGCTCAAAAGCAGGCACAGCAACGCTGTTCCCGCTGCCTGCGTAACCGGCCGGACCGGGATAGGAGGCCGCCTAACCAGCGGCTACTCCCCCCCGGCTCACCCCCGGAACGCCCCCGTGCCCTGGCGAGGCCTCTCTATGCCATTGCCAGCGCCATGGAGAGGCCGCGCTGGCAGAAGGGCAAGGTACGGTCCCACGGTGCTCGCCCGCCGACGGGACTGGCCTTGCCGCCAGCGTAAGTATGTGTAATCGAGCGATTACACGTACTTATGCTGGAGGCAAGGTCACACCGTCTCCTAAAGGGTTTCAGCCCAGTTTTCAGGAATGGGCTGTTAGTATGCTCAAAAACTCATGCTGGGGGGCTTATTTGTGTCTGATAATGAAAAATGGGGTCCATGGAGTTTTACCAGGCAGGCGGTTGTACACCCAAATATGAACTGTATCCAGATATTTGAAATTATATTTTTTGATATGGAATGAATTTTTTTTTTGAAAAGGTATGCATCCTTTCTTAATTTTTGTTCCTGAAGGATGTGTCTTCTTTTCATGGGACCTCAACATTTTACATACCTGTGTATCGCCTGGTGCAAGCAACAATTAAATTTCAGATGTTCAAAATAAAGTTTGAAAGGTTTTCTGCCAAGAGTACTCTTCTTTAAACAATATGCATGCCCAAAACTTCACTTCTTGCTGAACAAATCAAATAAAAAATTAATTAAAAAGGTTAATGAGAACAATACATTGGACAGCAAAGCATCATTAAATCCCACTGATTGCAGCAGGAAAAAAAAACTTAAGCAATCAGATTTCAGATCAATCAATGGATCTAAAAATGCTTTACTTTGGCTAAAGTGAACCCACAATTTTTTGCTAACAAGCAGCAATGTTTGGTAATGATACAGGAGAAACTCTCTGTACAAGAAATGTGAAATTTCTTTCAAAATTATGCTGAATTTAATCATTTTAATCTTGGGAAAAATCCCAAGGTTTCATTCAAACAAGAACGTATTAATAAAACCGGTCAGGTGCAAAAATAATAAATAAATAAATAAATTACAATTCTCTATCAGATGAACAACATTTGGCAAGAGCATTGCAGTACCACTTAGAATATATCTAAAATAAAGTGAACGTAGCACTTGACTTCAATCATGGAAGTTAAAATTCTGATGGCCAAAGGGGACTGGCTTGTTTCTTTCACAGTGTCAATTGCTAGGGTTGTAATTCACCTTGACAAATACACAAATGTACTTCAGGGTCTTCACCTAAATAAAATAATAAAACTTGCATTCATCAGGAGGCTTCCTTGCCAACAAATGGGAAAAAAAATAATTCCCAGTTACTCTGCTAAATTTAAATCTTCCTTGTAGCAGACTTAATGGGCAGCTGTGAAAGACCAAATAAAAACTGACAGACTCTTCCGTGATGTGCTACCCCAGTAGACATTGCAATGGAATTTCAGCCTATCTGCAAGAGAAAAAGGCAAGAATGCACTTCACAAAAGATTTCATCATTTCAAGAGTAAAGTATTACTCAGTGGCATTACATTGTTAATAAAATTTCTTTATCTGAAACTATAATTTAATATCCATGTATCTAATTTACATGTGACAAAGTAGCATATTCTAAAATCAGAGCATAACCAGCAAACTATCAACTACTGTAAACAATACAAAAAAACACAACCCCAAACATTTCTTAGTAAACTAAAAAATACAACTTTTAACCAGGGAGTTACTGCTGTTGTTGATTCCAATTGAAACATCACTGTAAGTATGGCTTGAAAAAAACTGTTCAAGCACACAAACATTTTCTGCCAAGGGAGTCTTGTGTATATACATAAAGTCCAAGAGTATACTACCAAAATTTTGCTTACTGGTTTATAGTAGGTGCAGCAATAATAGTGAATACTGAAATGGGGAGGGGAGAGAATATCAAAGCAATATGTATACTTGATACCTGACTCACCTGATTTTCCTGTGTAAACCATAACAAAAGCCATTTATTTTATTAACTCAATATTTTTATGCTTGACAGTGAAAGAATTGCACTTCTTGTAAAGTCACAATAGTGTTAGATTGCAGCTCTCCCGTTTAAATATTAGTGGCCTTAATTTTATGACAGGTTGTGTCCATTATGCTGAAGTCAAGGAGTGACGCGCATTTTAAACAAAACAAAACAAAAATGGAGCAACTACATACAGAACAAACAGTGAATCTTAACAGAATCAACATGCACTAACCCTACTCTTATGCAAAATTAATTTCTCCCAGGAAACTGCAACCAACTGTTGACCTTCCATAAATGTATAGGTTTTGTCCTTGGTAATACATTTGGACTTGTGTATTCAAATCCCAGTTTATTAGCTCATTGTTACAAAATGTGCTGTTCCACTGGTATGTCCTTCAGCTGTCCTTGGGCTTCTGCAGCGTCTGCTCTCTTACAGTCACTCTTGTTTATGGTTTCAGTGAGCCTCAATTTAAGTCTCCTCAGTTCTGTACAAATAAGTCCCCTTATTCATCTTCTTCTGGTTCCTGTGGTAAAATTGGTGCTTCCTCCTTTAAACAAGCACTAAAGAAACTGATGATTGTGCTATAAAGATGATATTTACTCTTCTCTGATGTGATGTAATGACCTTCATCTGGATAAATCTAAGTGAAGAAAGAAGTAAATAGACTTTAAAGATCAGATTATATGGCAAAATAATTAATTTTGCCTGGGACTTTTTTTTTTTAAAAAAAGCTTTTACATCAACATAAAATGAGAGCATCTGACAAAGCTATGGCTTTACCAGCATAGTGTGCATCAAAAGATTTAGCACTAAAGCACTATTTTCACATTAATGGCATTTGTGATTACGATTTCATGATGGTTTCATGGAATTAAATATTTAGTTTCTTTCAAATGTTGATGGATATGCTTGGATTATATCCAAGCCTGGTATACAATTTCATAAAGAATATGGATATGTTTTATAAGTTGATCTTAAATTTTGCTGGGCTAGCAAACAACTCATTAAATTAGGACTGAGCACTAGATAGGATTATGGCTGTTAGAATTCATATTTCTAGTCTGTGTGTCTGAAACTGCGGATTGGTACGGATACTGGAGTGCCTTAATGCAAGGAACTTTTTAAAAACACAGTTGCTAAACTTACCGTACTATCAATGTCAAAAAGGGATGATAGCCATTTTGCTTAGATGATCATTCAAGTCACAGAGGTACGTCTCCAACACATCCCTGTCTGCCATCATTCCTAACATCTAATGTCCATTTTAGCAGGGGTTCACGGCCTATCACTCACAGGCATAGCAATCCTGAAAGGGGGGGGGGATAGTTGCAGGGCATGCAAGGATGGTGCAGCTATGCCGCCTCCTGATTGGTTTGCAGAGGTGTGGCTGCATTAAAAAAACAGATTTTCCCCAAGCCCAATGAAACTGCTCTATAGAATTCCATGGGGCTACGCCATTCTTTTTTGCAGACAAAGTTCACGCTGGCAAAAGGGGATATTCCCAGGGTGAAAGGGTTCAGCCCTGCCCTGGGAATGCCCCTTTTGTTGCTGGCACAGGCCTCTGCACAAGAGAAATGCTGCCAGCGAGGCTCCGCCAGCATCCCAGCTTCATGCTCCTGCATGGCTGCCTGGTGCTGGCGTAAGTCACCGTGAGCTGGCATTAATGCCCATTTTCACATCATAAGTGGCACTAACTGGGGAAGGCACTGGCAAGCCACCCCATAAACATAGTCTGCCTAGTAAACGTCGGCATGTGACGTCACCCCATGGGTCAGTAATGACCCGGTGCTTGCACAGGGGACTACCTTTACCTTTTTAAAAGAAGATATGCCTTATGTATTTCAAATATCTGCAGGAAGAAGATTATTGTAAAGCTACTGAAACTGTTTAAAATTAAAACATGATGATATAAGATGCTTTGGAGACACATACCTGCATAGTATAATTCACTCCAGCTTTTATTAGATGTTTAATTAGTTCTGCTGAATGCTGGAAATGGACTTTAGCTATGGGACAACAACATTTGAGTGTTAGTGATAAGCATTTTTAATGTGAATCAGATCCCACAAATTAGCCTGACACTGTGTGAATGCTCCTTCACCACACACACACACACACACACACACACACACACACACACACAAACCTATTAAACGTCTATTCTGAAATTCAGGCACACCACCACATATGCTGGATAATATAAAATTTATTTCCTTCCTTTGCAGTTCTGAGGATATCTTTTTTCCTTCCATGGACCATGGACTAGGGTAGATTACTGTTTCAAATTCATCTCAGTTCCAACTCATTAGGTAGCCTTATATAAGACATTATTAGTGAAAGCCAAGTTACACTCCTTTAAACCCATTGACTTCATTTGACTTAGAAGGGTGTAATTCCACTTAGGTTTAAATTGTAAGCCAGCACCTGCTCTTCCAATCTAATCTTCATAGTGGAGGACAAAATCCCTAACCATCCTTTTAGGATAAGAAAACGGACCTACCTTACCGGGTTGCTGTAAAGATTATTAAAATAGCATGTGAAGCATTTTGAATACTCAATAACTAGTATGTAAACGTGGTTATTATTATTTGAATACACTGCTGATAATATTTCAAAAAGTTTCAAAGTATATAGTACTAATGTATTAATACAATGTAATGTTGGCTGGTTTTGTAGATGGAAGAACAGCATGGTTATTGAGCACGCCACCCTACAGACATCATGCCCTTCTTCTTCATCATCTGCCCTGCTGTCTTACAGCCCATTCTTCAAAGCCGCAGCAGCCAGGATTGGTGTGGTGCAGCACTGCAGCGGCGCCTCCAAAAAGGTTTTGCAGCTGCTGCAGGGGTAAAAAGGTTTTTTTAAAAAAAGAAAGGGGGGAAGGCCCCATAGGAAACAGCGATGCTGTGCCAACAAAAAGGTGGTGCAGCAACACCATTGCTTTAGGAGGCATTCCCAGGCTGAAAGTGGTTAGGAAGCTGCCTAATGGCAGCTCTGCCTCCCAGAATGCCCCGGGAACAGCTCCTGGCATGGGGACTTGCTGGCAGGAGACTGCACCAACATACAAGGGCTGCGCTGCTGCTGCTGTCCAGGGGGCCCGGCGTAAGTGCCCATACACCAGCGTTCGTGCCAGTTTGCATGGCGCAAGTGGCATGGACGCCGGTGTAGGGATCCCGCCTCCTTCTATGACCATTCCCCCCCCTCAGCAGTGCACTGTTAGAGACACAATGACTCCCTGATGCTATTATGATGCATAGGAATGACTGAAGCAAAATTATAATAGCTATACTTATTGGATATATAGTTGTTCTTGAAATGCAACATCATCTTGGCCAAAGAAATTTCAATTGGGGTTCCCATTCTTAATGCACTTGTCTGTCAGGACAAACCAACATGTTCATATCCTACAGATCTAGTAAAGAAATGATTGGGTTACCAATGTATGCCAACATTTGCAATGCCATTATCTCTATTTGGTGTGTATGTTGCATACATTAGGGGGAAAATGGAAAATTATATTTTAGTTCTGATCTGAAAAGGTTTATTAAAGGTGAACACAAGCTCATGCTGCAGCATCATGATTTTATGTGTCCTGCACTGTGACATTCTCAGGATTGAACCAGATCTGTGATTAGGCAAATTTCGTTGGCATTTTTTGAAAGTTAATTAGCAGCCATACATCTTTGTGCCTGTTATTTGCTCATTTACATAGCTGTATCCCACCTTCGTATTCCCTATTACTATGTATGGGTGTGAGAGCTGGACAATGAAGAAAGCTGATAGGAAGAAAGTAGACTCCTTTGAAATGTGGTGTTGGAGGAAAGTGTTATGGGTACCCTGGACCAGCAAAAAAACAAATCAGTGGGTTATAGATCAAATCAAGCCTGAACTGACCCTAGAAGATAAAATGACTAAACTGAGGCTGTCATACTTTGGACATGTTATGAGAAGACAAGAGTCACTGGAAAAGACATTCATGCTAGGAAAAGTTGAAGGCAGCAGGAAAAGAGGAAAACCCAACAAGAGATGGATTGACTCTATAAAGGAAGCCACGACCCTCATTTTGCAAGACTTGAGCAAGGCTGTCAAAGATAGGATGTTTTGGAGGACTTTCATTCATAGGGCTTGACCCTTAGACTACATATTAGATAGGAGTAGACCATCTTTTCAAACTTATTAGAGAACTCCTTCTGTGAAGTTAAAGTAATTTCCTTGTTTGCTTAGCTGAGTAATTTATTCTGTGTTGGTAAGGTTTATTTATAAAAGGATTTATTTGGATGTGTGTCCCTGCTGAGCCAAACATTAACCATTTTCATTTTTTAAAGAGCTTAAGTTTTTATTAAGAAAGTCAGCAAAGGATGAGCATGTATTATCGGTCAAACTACAAACAAAGTAAGCCAATCAGATGAAGAGGAAGTTTGTCGGATTAGATTATTTCCCCAGGGACAGATATATTCCCCTTCTCTATAAAAAGTAATATAATCCTGAACAGGCTGAATTATCACTTCTTGTACCTGTCCAATGACAGGACAGAGTTAGATGTGATCTAGTTTCATATCAAAAGGATCTAGAAAAAATATCATGAAATAACAGTAATTATTTACTGTTCAAGGGACATTTACAGTAATGCTGGTACAGTCTGACAATCAGTGTTAAATACAGACAAATAATCCTCGGGGGATTTAGTTCATTGCCTGCTTGCTGATACTTTATCTTTACATTATGGTAAATCACACATTCGGTATTTTTGTAATTTTAAATGTTTTAGGCAGCTGCTTTGACAGTAATTGGAAAAGCAGGGCATACATTTTTAACATAAAATAAAACTACTGACTTATTGCAACGAGATTTACAAACAAAATCTTAAATTTTTCACTAAGTGATTATTAGGGGGAGGTGGCTAAGAGGTACAAAAAGACCCAGACCCAAAAAGAGCATGATCTTTTGTAAGTAGATTGTTTGATATCCCAGTAACCCTGTCACTTTTTTCATTTTCTTATCGTTTCCATACAAAGTACAGTGTAGTAAAGTGTTGAAGGGTGAATGTTTATGTTCTTTTTTATGTTTTCTTTCATGTCACCTCAAAGAGTCTGGCATGGGTATCTTTAAACTTTTTGCATTCTTATCTTCTCTCTTCAGGGTCTGTGACGGAGACAGTTCCGGCTCAGCTTCCATCCTGCTGAGATCTGCCCCTGTCTACTCTTCCGGAGGGCCTTTTAAACTCTTCCGGGAAGCAGCAAATTCTATCACTCAGGGATCAGTGACTTGTCATCTGTTCCAGAGCACGTCTGTTTACAAAAAGGCTAGCTGGCATGGGCTCAGAGGCACTAATGCTGGCTGTGGGCACCAGCAGGCATGCTTTTTTTTTTTTTAGAAGCTAAAATGACTAAACTGAGGCTATCGTATTTTGGTGACATCATGAGACGACAAGAGTCACTGGAAAAGACAGTCATGCTAGGAAAGGTTGAGGGCAGCAGGAAAAGAGGAAGACCCAACAAGAGATGGATTGACTCAATAAAGGAAGCCACAGCCCTCAATTTGCAAGACTTGAGCAAGGCTGTCAAAGATAGGATGTTTTGGAGGACTTTCATTCATAGGGTCGCCATGAGTTGGAAGCGACTTGATGGCACTTAACACACACACACACGCATATTTATTATTATATCGGTTGTTATGTTTCACTTCCCACAAGTGGGGCAGGAAACATTTTAAGAACATTTTAATGTGACTTTGTAAGATACTTTGAGCACTGACTATTAAACTGAAACTATTTTGTTTCAGTAGTAGTAGTATTTATTATTATTATTTGTTATTATTGTTATTGAATTGCAACCTATGAAGAAAATGGCGGAATTCACTGAACTGACCTCTTTTGCTTCTTCATACAGCTTCATACACTACCCCATAAAGATGTTGTTAAAGATCAAGGGATCCTTGGTAATAAAGTATTATGAAGCAAGAACTGGGAATCAGCAGAAATTCCCTCCATTCTCCTATATGAGCTCTTCTGGATGAATTCTCAGAAAAAATATTGTTTTGTTTTCAGAAGGGTTCATGGATAAGAGGAAAGAGTTATTTCTACTGATCTACCTTCAGGCTGCCAAATGATGTGCTATAGGAGGCCCATGATGCAGTTAGGATTGCCAACCTCCAGGTAGGGGCTGGAGATCTTCCAGAATTACAACTGATCTACATAATTTGCTTATTATTTATTTATTTAAAACATTTATTCTACTTCTCTTAGAGAAAATGGCTGCTTTGGAAGGTAGAATGCATGGCATTATACCCTATTAAGGTCCTTCCCCTCCCTCAGCTCCACTCTTCCAGGATCCACCCTCAAATCTCCAGGTATTTCTGAAACTGGAGTTGGCAACCCTACGCTGATACTGATGATCCCTTAACCTTCAGGAACAGTTTTTCATGGGCTACTGGATAAATGAGATTCATTGGCGGTTCACAGGATCCAACCCACAATAATAAAGGGTTTGCTTTAAGCTATCACTGTGTTGTCTCATTGAATGTGTGCCAGTGCAGACACAGTTCATTCATATATTAATGTTTACTTAAAGTAAGCACACAGTATTTAACTATGTATCATACCTGGTGCAGGATCGTCCCACCCTGTAAGAGATGTGCATACAACAGAAGCACACCACGAACAGTGATAGGAACCCTATGGAGAGGGGAAGCAATGTTGTCTCTTTCCTCTGTATGCCACTTATCAAAAAGTTAGATATGCTAACCCTGAGACAGCTGTAGTAACAAGCTGGAATGAGTTGGCACCTGTATTCCAAAAGCTGGCTACACATGCTATGAAAGGAGATGGGACAGTACTATAGAATGGGAAGAATTCATTATTTGGAAGAAGGATGTTTATGAGGAGGTCAAAGGATAGCCAAAGAAGCAGACTAACAAATATACCACATAATACTGATGGGCATGGCACAAGACCATTATACAGAGCTGTAAATTAGAGATGCTGTTGAATTTATTCTAACATTTGTGTTAACATGCATGTGTATGCACGTATCTCATGAAATTCACATCTAGCGTCTTCAGAAGAACATGGGATGCTGTAAAGATAATAATGGACAATCATGATATGGATCACTGAAAATATATAGCTCTTAAATGGGATGAAGAAAGAAATAATTACTCATTACAAAAGCACCTAAACTGTTAATATACTGTAAGATGTTGTATGCTAGAGTTGTTGCTTGCTTCTGTTTGCCAAGGGCAGAATAGGCATTAATTTAAAAGCAGATTAAATATTGATGTTATTAATTATTAATACCAATTGGCTTTCACCAATAACATTGTGTTTTATGAGGTGTAAACAAACTAGTACTTATGGCTGCTAAGAGTTACAAATATTCAGTTAAGAGAAATGTCACCTGTTAAGATCTAAAATTGACAATTGAATCTGACAACTGGATCTCTAGGGGCAGACAAAGCTCAGAATTATCAAAAAAATACACATGCTTGCTCCATGCCTATCCTTTGCTGAACTTCTTTGTGTGACAAGCTACAACTGCAAATGAAATGGCTTTTGTAACTACTTACTATCAGCTGTCCCATGGACGATTAAGAGATTTCCTTCCTTGAAGCCATGAATATTGTGTAGTACACTGGATGCCTTTAGGAAAGACACGCACACAGGGATACACACATCTGTAACTGATACACATTTCAAATGCCCTTGCCATCCCCATACATTCAAGCTCCTCACTGCAGCTGGCTTACCTGATATGCATTTTCTTCCTTAGAAGGAAGACCCAGATACCTTTCTGAAAAAGCTGATGCTGTTCATGGAAAACAGAAAGACACTTTATTTCAAATTGTTTTCAAAAGAGGAGTGTTGGCATTTATGGGCCTAATTAACTGATGAATACAAAATGATAGAGAATTTACCAAGTCGCCTCCAACAGTTCCATTGCCAAAGAGTTTTGCATATAATGTATAAATATAGAAGGGGAAAACCCCACTGACCTTCATGTCTATGAACACGTGAATACAAAATAATCACCATATAGTCTCATGTCTGTAATTGGAGCTATCACAGTTCCACACTTGAAAAGTCTTTCATTGGACTCCAGAATCATTGATGCAATGTATCCTCCATAGCCCTACAAAACAAGCTAATGTGAGTTCAGTTACTGCCCTCTACAGCCTTAATGAAACCATGTTTTTATTTTAGTTGGCAAACTTACTGCTTTTATGTTTTAAAAACAGTTTAAGTTGTTTACAATAAAATAACAATAAACATCATAATCACAACAATAAAAACACAACTGGAGAAAGCAAAGGCCCCAACAATCTACAAGACCAACAGGGTACAAAATAAACAACTAAAAATAATAGGAACTTCTCTATTAGAAAGGCTTCTGGGCCTTTTGGCTAAGGTCAAGTGTAGTGTGTAACAGAAACTTTCATGAAGATCCTCATTAAATTAAGTCCGGCAAAAAAATGGGAGATCTAATGAAGAGAAACTGCTGAAAATGCCCTGCTCCCAGTAGATGGCAATTAGGTTTGCCAGGTCCCCCCTCTCCACCGGCGGGAGGTTTTTGGGGCAGACCCTGAGAAGGGCGGGATTTGTGGAAGGGAGGGCCTTCAATGCCACAGAGTCCAATTGCCAAAGCATCCATTTTCTCCAGGGGAACTGATCTCTATCAGTTGGAGATCAGTTGTAATAGCAGGAGCTCTCCAGCTATTACCTGGAGGTTGGCAACCCTAATGAAAATCAACCTGAAACCTCAGTAATGGACTGTAAGAGCTGTCTTCCACTCACCTATCACTTTCTATATGGCATGTACAGAAAAATAAGTGGTATGTTAATTCAACGTCTTCTACCTTTATAATCTTTCTTCAGTATAATATGTCAAACCTTAGACAGTTTTGTTGCTTAGGAAGCTCTTTATTGATACTGACCAGTTTCCTTAGACATTTTTTATTATATGCTAGCATTGTTTTCCAACTCTTTAATCCTAGCCTATGAATTGTTTGTTTATTAGGGATCTGTGCTGTTTGATTGCTGTTTGATTGATCATGTTTTGTAATCCATCTTGAGTTTCAGAAAGAAAGGTAGACTATAAATGAAGCCACTAATTATAATACATAATAATTCTATGGTTGTCACTGTAGGTCTTTCTCAAAATTTAACTTTAGACTTCCATTATTGAAAAAATAAAAACGTTGAAACAGATCATTTTTATAATCTTCCCAGGTATTCTTGTTTGTGTGTGTTTGGCTGCAACTGAGTATAGCAATCCATATAAAATGGCATGGCTGTAGATTGATTCCACACTTCCAAGAAATGGAGTTCAAGGTCTAGCAACTCTGATTTAAAACTTATACCACCAACAATAGGTTTTTAACAACAACAACAAATAAGACTGCTATCTTTTCCCATTCCTACTGGGGGGGGGGAATCACCCATTTGAAAATTATAATTCCCTGAAAACAGGTCACTAAAAATGACAATCTTTGAAATCACATTTTTAAAAAAGGAGTATCCAGTTCTAAATAAACTCATTTCAGGATGAATAACAACCACCTCCAAAATCTTATTTAATTCAGGATAAACAAATTCTATAATAAATGATATAATGAATTAGGGAGTACGGAATACCAGTGCACCACTTTCACTATTAATTTAGCATCCCATGTGGCTGCTTTGTACTAATGACAAAAAAAAGGGAGATCCTGATTATGTATCTCCTGAGATGAAGTTCAAACTCTAGTTCAAACTCTACTTTGGTTTGGAACAAATGAAAAGGAAGGAGAAAGAGCACAGGGAGGGAGAAAAGAATCATGGGGTGAGAAGAGGGGCAAGAGAGAATGGTGGATGGAACAAGGATGGAGAAAATGAGGAAAGAGGTTAATGGGAGATAGCCATCCAACCTTTTCTTCTACCCATCCTTTCCCCTTCTCCACTGCAAATTTTTTGTAGGTGGCTTTACTTTTTAATTAGGGATGTGCAAAAAAAAAAAAAATCTGGTAAATTTTGGATTTTTTCAGGAAACCTACATTTACCAATACTGGTAAATGTGGGAATTCAGCTTTTTTGGGGGTTTTCCCGAAAAAACCGGGTCCAATAAAGCCTATGGGCCTTTCTGCGGCTCCTGGGGGCATTTTTGCAGGTAGAGCCCACAAATTTTCAGCATGGCTCCAAGGGACTCTCCTTGCAAGAACCTCCAGGTTTGGTGAAGATTGGGTCAGGGAGTCCAGAGTTATGGGGTCTGGAAGGGGTAGCCCCCAATCCTCCATAGAAAAGAAATAGCAAAGTGGCTGTATTCAGATTCTTTAGTGGGAACTTCGCTATGTATCTCTATGGAGGAGCCGGTCTTTAAACCTTGGGAAAGTTCACCCCATTCCTCCATAGAGATACAATATATCCATAGATACTTCAACTAAAGTATTTTATTTTAATACTGAATGCATGAAGTCTCTACTGTTGTGCATATATATGTGCACAAACTGTTGCAGCATTTAATATGACGCTTTGAGCACAAAAAGTGAATCTTTTCAAGAGCTACTTTTTCTCTCATATGAAAAGAGCAAACGTCTGTTTTTGTAGTTCTAAAAGGTGCAGCACTTTTTTCTAGTTAAATTCTAAATGCTGTTTGAGAGAGTGAGAGAAAGAGAGAGAGAGAAAGAGAGAGAGAGCTGTTTAGAATCTTTTTAACTTTTTACTAAAGGTGAAACAATTTGTCTGGCTCTTCTGTCTAATGCCAGAGGCAACAGCACCCTGCAGCCGACAGACTAGCCAATGATCTCTTGAACAGATGGCAAAAAAAAAAAGTACTCACAGCACAATAGGCTGTAAATTGGTTTGCATGTAAAATATGCATTAAAAGGGACACTGCGAATTTACCAGATAGCCATTTTACATTTTTTGAAGGATGTTCAAAACAAGTGCCTTGCACTATTAACTGAGTGACTCACATACAGGAAGTTATCTGTGTCCTTTAAACATATGCTCAAAAGCATTAAATAATTATATCTAAATGTATAACAAACAAGTTGAGCATTCATGTAAATCATAACCACTGAAATAAATGAGACTTAAAATATGAAAGGAATTTTCTGCAAACTACAGGTTGGGGAGTATGGTTTGTGGTGTTTGTGTGTTTTGTCCTTTTGGGGGCTGTCTTCAATTTAGTAAACTCTGATTACTAACCTTCATAACTTTTAAAGAAAATGTAACAAAGGATTCAGAATGGACAAAAATGATGCTAATAAGAACAGGCTACTATCTTTTACCCTCCTGAATTTTACCTTTCCAAATATGCTCAACCTGTTAGAATCAATGAATGGTTGTTTCAGCAATGATCTGTAATAGAGACAATAATAGCACATTATTAAAAAGTCATATTTTGGCAATGTTATTTACTGAAAGAATGTTCATAGTTCTTACTATTTCATTACAGAGATTTAAACAAAGAACATAAAATAAACTATTTTTCTTATGGCTTTCAAATGTCTTTTTATCCTTCTAATAATACCTGCTGAAGTCTATATTTTTTATCCTGACAATCTTCACAATTATAAATTATCTTGCAGAAAAAATTCAGCAGCAATGTAAGTTGAAAAACCATTAATGATATTCTGTTGCCTACAGCAAAATATTTGTTGCCCCTTTATTGGATACCAGGAAAGAAAAGAGGATATTAGAATCACTCTTTCCATGTTAATCACACAGGATCAAAACATTCGCCTATTTGCGAATAAAATGAGTGGAAAATAATTGTCAGCCGATTATATGCACAAACTATTATAAACTATTTGGGGGAAATCATTTCTTGTGAATGACCTTTAGGTGCAATAAGTTAATGCAGTGGCGTATTATTCTAAAGCAGCACACTCTTTTTGAAAGCAGCTGTATTTTTCAAACCTGAGGTAATCTTGTACAATCTGTCACAATAAATTTTAGGCATTTGGACAAAGCATCTGGAAAGTACTCTTGGTTATGCCATGTTTCAGTCAAGAAAAATATCAAAGGTTAAAAACAGCAGAGCAATCAGACCATGCCCAGAATTCTGCTTTATCAGATACATCAACCAAAAAACATTTCTTCTTTGGGATTTATTGATTTTTTATTATATTTTTCTTGCCATGTTTCAGTGAGTACTTGAATTTTTCTATAATGAGGCACTGCACAAAAGCTCTAACATCCAATACATTTCAATCTGTTGTTTCAAACGAAGGAAATATCAAAATAAAAGAAATTCTGGCACATACGTACTCTACAGCTGCTATCTGATCCTTCAGTTCGACTGATCCTAAGGAACGGTGGACTTCCTGCAGAATCTTTAGGCCTTGGAATCCACTCCCTCTTCCATCAAACCGAGCTACGATGACATTATCAGAGTTGACAAGCACAGAATCCCAGTCAATGTGAAACTTATCTGTAACCAACTGGCTGCCTGGAGCTTCATCACTGTAAATACCAACACACCAGACACAAACGGACTATTGACAATGTGATGCACTTTGCAGTTCAATATTTTATTTAACCTGGATGGCAGAGTTCTCTTAGAGTTATGCAATCCAGATGAATTATTGTCAGTTTAATCTATAACAGCATATTAACCAATCCTATTATCTCTTATGGGAACAGTAAGCAAAAATAACTTCTTGAGCTGTACAGAAATAACACACTGTTCACCTCTTTAGACCAGGAAATAAGATAGGCTGGACTTGCTACATCAAGGGTGTCTGTGTGTGTGTGTTGAAAATGGAAATATTGGAAAGGGGGAGAGGTAATAAACTCACATGAAAATGAAGAAAAAAGATTGGATAACATTTTAAAAAAATAGAAGCAAAATTAGAACCAAACTATTTTTTTTCCTGTTGACCAACAGCGTTTTCTAGAAATTTGTAGGCAGTTTATCTAAATTTCGGTAAGTCACTATTTTTCTTTAGTACCAGTGCTGCTTTGCAGGTGGCTGGTGGCACAAGGGGAGGAGAAGTAAGTTCTTAGATTTTAAAACAATCCACAGAAATTTTCTCTCCAAACCAATACTATCAGGGATGACATTTTTTACCAATCTCCTATTCTCAGTTCAGGTTCAATCCCCGGCATCTCCAGTTAAAGGGACTAGGTAAGTAGGTGATGTGAAAGTCCTCTGTCTGAGACCCTGGAGAGCTGCTGCTGGTCTGAGTAGACAATATTGACTTTGATGGACCAAGGGTCTGATTCAGTATAAGGCAGCTTCATATGTTCATGAGTTCACTAGGTATACAGCACATAAAAAGATATAAAGAAACTCCAAGTGAATCATGAATGTCCTTTCCATGTTTCTGTGGCCTTCTGCAAATACAAAGAGGGATCCATCACATTTTGCCCAAACAAAGACTCGAGACGTCATGGGTTCAACTAGTTTATTTAAACCAGCTGATCTACATCAATCTATGCAACTAGTTTATTTAAATCAGCTGATCTACACTTACATATGAGTTACAGTTGAAGACACAGCATCTCAGGTGAGCAGGAGAATGGTGAAGTCCCCCCCCCCATACACACACACTAATAGCAGGCATTCAAGAAAAAACAGCTGACACACTGCTGGAGTTAAACAGGCCACAGCTGGTTTGTTACAGCGGAAGAGCATTGGTATAGCAGAGGGGCAACGGATCCAGGCATTGACCCACCCACCTGCCAGCCAATGAGCAGACCTCCTACTCCCAACTCGCCTGCTGAGGAAGAACCCTAGGATGAGCATGTGGGATTCCACATGGGCACAGGCCACTGCGTGGTTCCCTCTGCCACTTGGGGTGAGGATGCCCTCACAGCCCCTGAGCTGAGCATGTCCCCTGCAAGTTCTTACCCCAAAATCCCTTAAGGAGATCCCCAAAGCAGATTTCCCCCCAAAAGGATCCAGGCTCAAGCTGACACTGGATAAATCCCAGATAAATGGACTAGAGGGAGAACTCCATCACTCCTCCCAGCCACGTCAAGCAGGCTGGGGGAGAGGCGATGCAGCCACAGAGGCTTCCCCAGCTATTGCAAAGCCGCAGCTCTGGGGACTGGAGAACAGAGCTGCATCACCTCCCTCCTGCTCCACGTGGGCCTGCAAACATTGTCCAGGGTTAGTCCAGGGGCCCTTGTTTGTCATAGGGGCCCTTGTTTGTCATAGGGTTAGTCCAGGGGCCCTTGTTTGTCATAGCTATGACAACTGTATATCAATGGGGTTTACATGCATTTAGCATGTTCATGTGCATGTAAGCGTGTTCTCCTTTGGTTGCAACCACCCCAAGTTAAATCCAGCCTTCCATATTACCAGACTTGGAGAACACTAGCAAAGGCAGTCTCTAAGCAAGTACAAAGGACAGAGTTTCCCTATTACTTCAGCCCTTCCCCTACGCATGTGTGTGACTAAGTGGCCAAGACTGCATGGGGAGGAGTTTGAAACACATTATCATGGGTCAGCCTGCTGAGGCTTCCTCGGATGAAGAGGATTTTGAAGAAAAAGGCAGTGAAAGAAGGAAGCAGTGGTAGGCTGAGCAGCCACAGGCAAAAGGGTCCTCCCCGTGTCTACAGCCGCCCAGCGCAGGGGACTTACCTGTGCCAGAAGCTCAGCCTCAAGCAGTGTTACCAGAGAGCCCCCAGAGCCACTGGAGCAGAGGCGCAAAAGACTCAGGGCACCACTACACAACTGGAGAATGAGTGCTAGATTACAAGCCCAATGAAGAACACTCCTTGATGGCAGTAATAAGGCTGACGAGCTGCACCAGGCATGGAACACTGAAACAAGGTAATGAGCATCAACTGGTCCACTTCAGGACTATTTAAGCAGGCCACTGTGTCTGGACCAATGTGGAAACAACTTGTTGCAACCACCTCATTTTTGCTGTGCAGTCTGGCTACTCCTGAGACTTGAGTGATTCTGACCCTGGAATAGACTCTAACTCTTCCTTTTGATCATGCTTCTTATATTGCTGCTTTGGACCTAGACCTACAAACAACCTGGAATTTGACTTGGACCCCTACCTGACTAAGCCTCTGGCCCTCAGATCATGCCTGCTGGGTCACAGATCTAAGGAAAAGAACAGGAAAAAAATCATCACACTAAGCTAAACTTGGCAATACAGTAGGTTTTGTCTAACATCCCTCTCAGGAGGTCCACACAGCAAATGCAAATCCTGACCTTTACCTACTCCATGTAGAGGAATCTAACATAGCATTTGAACGAAGACTAGCAGATGTTTCAGCTTTTAACCCTTCATGCCTTGGGGAAGCCTATCCCAATCCAGATTTAGGGAACTTGCCCCACGTGGGAAGGTGAGCCCCAATCTCCAAATTATCTAACAGTGCATATCCCACACCCAGATCATGTTGTAAAATGTTGTAAATACCCAGATCATGTTTTACAACAGCTATCCATCTTGCTCTTCCTGGCAGGTACAGCAAATTGTTAATTCTTTGTGGAAATGCATCTCTGCTCTCGCTGACCTCTTGGTGCATTTTATGGCTCTCATTCCTGGGAAAGTAAGCTGCTGTCAGGGTCCCAAGGACTCCTGGTGAGCTTCAAACCACCTTACATCTCCTGAGCATGACAACAGTTATGTCCAATAATAAAAAATGTGCACAAAAAATTAAATGGGTCATATGAGCAGCCAGTGTGATGCAGTGACAAAAAAAAGCGCTAATGCACTTTGGGGGTGTTATGCACAGAGGCATAACATCCAAATTGCAAGATGTCATAGTTCAGCTGTACACTGCATTGGTCAAGCTGAACCTGGAGTATTGTGTGCAGTTCTGGAGGACTCATTTCTAAAAGGATGTGGACAAAACCAGTGTTTATATAAATTATGTATAATACAATTATTTTTTGCAGTTTTATATTGGTATAATTAGGTTTACCATGGATGTTCCTCTTTCAACCCAAAACCCCTTATGAATTTCCTTATCTTGAATATTTACATGAATGTCCAGTTTTGGACATCTGACATAATAGATACAACTTTCATATCACTAGCAGCTGTCATCTCAAATGCAGTACTTTTACAAGGAGGCAATTCACATATTCCATTGCCATTCATCAAGTGTGGAGCAAACAAGTAATGGGAAACAAGTGGGACATATGAATGTGTGAACCAGCCTTTAACCAGTATAAGTAAAGAAGGTATAGAAGAAAACAAGTGGGCTGTAATTGTAGGAAAGGAAACAGCGGGGCGGGGGAGAATGCTTTCTCAACACTGATGAACATTTCAAATTTTCCTTTCTAACATGGGGAAGAATATGCAGGTGATATCCATTTATAATTTCTATAATTTCTTACAGTAGTATGTCACTCAATTTCATTAGAAATCTAAAGATTCTACTTTTACCTAATCCTCATGAAGTTTCTGTTGCTTGTGCTTCTACATCCGCAGTTCTTTTTATCAGTGGAGGTCTCCATTTGTTCCCTGGTCTACTAACTCAAAGCAAATCAAGTGTGTGCCTGTGTCTGTGTATGTTAAGTGCCATTAAGTTGTTTCCGACTCATGGCAACCCTATGAATCAGTGTCCTCCAAAGTGTCCGATCCTTAACAGCCTTGCTCAGATCTTGCAAATTGAGGGCTGTGGCTTCCTTTATAGAATCAATCCATCTCTTGTTGGGTCTTCCTCTTTTCCTGCTGCCTTCAACTTTTCCTAGCATGATTGTCTTTTCCAGTGACTCTTCTCTTCTCATAATATGTCCAAAGTACAACAGCCTCACCCTGACCTGGATGGCTCAGGCTAGCCTGATCTCGTCAGATCTCAGAAGCTAAGCAGGGTCAGCCCTGGTTAGTATTTTGATGGGAGACCACCAAGGAAGGCCAGGGTTGCTGTGCAGAGGAAGGCACTGGCAAGCCACCTCTGTTAGTCTCTTGCCATGAAAACCCCAAAAGGGGTTGCCATAAGTCGGCTGCGACTTGACGGCACTTTACACACACACACACACACACAACAGCCTCAGTGTAGTCATTTTAGCTTCTAGGGTCAATGTGTGCCTACAGATATTAATGATTTGTATCTTATGAAACTCATTGGTGGCAAGATTTATAAGCATTCAGAAACTCTGCCAAAGCTGATGTTCTTTTTTAAAGAGACAAAAGTTACCAATTATAGACCATAATTCCTGGACCTTAGCACATAATTTACATGCTTCCTGCAGCCTAATCCTTCACACCTTAAGACTGTTCTGTGGAAAAGGTAGTTCATCTCTCACTGTTATATTCTCAAAACAGCTAGGCTTGCCAGGTCCCTCTTCACCACCGGGCAGGAGGTTTTTGGGGAGGAGCCCCAGGAGGGCAGGGTGTGGGGAGGGGAGGGACTTCAATGCCAAAGAGGCCATTTTTTCTTCATTTGCCAAAGTGGCCATTTTTTCCAGGTGAACTGATCTCTATAGGCTGGAGATCAGTTGTAATAGCAGGAGATCTCCACCCAGTACTTGGAGGCTGGCAACCCTAACAATACCGCCCCTGCCTAGCCTTGCTCTAGTACTGGAAGTCAAGTGCATTGGGAGAATTAAAAAAAAAACACTTGCTGAAATTAAGCAAACAATGGGGTTATGTAAGGGAGCTACATTGTTCATTTGCACCTGGCCCATGTGTTCCATTTTTGTTTTTTTAAGGAGGAAAAACATTTCTATGTGTCCACAGTTCTAGTACTACCTACTTTAAATGGCTAAACACTGGAAACTGTTGAAAAACTACTGAATCATAGTACGATTAGCATGCTTTTACAGCCACACCCACCTACACTATTTTCAAGTGTAGCAGATTAGCAATTAACAGGGTTCTGTCTGGCTTTTTATAAATAGATCTGCCCAGAATTTTATTTTTTGCATCACATTCATATTTATAGCTCAGTCTTTAAAAAGCTGAATATACTCCGCACATACTAAACTGTAAATAGATTTTTTTCCCTCTAGGACAATTTGGTAATTAAAAATACACTAATTACTCTGCCCTGTTCTCTGAGAAAGCTTCAAAGAAAACACCAGCTGCACACATGATTTTCTTCCACGCACATATATTTCTAGATACACGTTTTGTTCTGCGGAAGGGAAAGGGCAGCGTCTACTGTACATTTAAACAGTTCCAAGCGACCATCTATTGTTCTGTCATTATCACACGTACTGCATATTGATCAAAGCTAAGAATACCTCTGCAGCAAACAAAGCCCGTAGATATCGATACATACAAGAGTGTTATATTTAAAGCGTGGGTAGGTTTTCCTTCTGAAAAATATGCTGCTGCTCATATTGTACACGGCATAGTCTGCATTATTCTATCCCACTGCTCAAGGCTAATAAAAATTCATCGCAGCATCTGTCAAAGTTTTTGGATGAGAGAGGGGGCAATTGAGCCTATGAACTTTGGTAGTCAGTGGCCTAGATCTGGCATAATTTCCATGTTAGTGCAAATAATCTCTCTGCATAAAGAATGCAGAGACAAGCAGGCTATACAAGTTAGGGAAAGAAAAGCTTGTCTTGATTATTTTAAGATTAGTACCATCTCAAACTGACTGTATCCAATAAGAGTTTGTACCTTTTCAAATAGTATTAAATAATGAAAGCTGGTATTTAAGACGCATCATCTGCAGATTTCAATGGAAGGAGGTTAATTGTGTTGGGGGGGGGGGAGAATGATTATCACCTCTCACTTTTATTACACAGATTAAATTCTATAGTCTTCAGTCTATTGCATGCTACCAGGGAGTGTATCTGGCAACTATTTAAATAAATAAGGTGAACATTAATGAGGAAAATCAAAGATCTGAAAGTTAAACTTTGATCCTAATTATACAGAAAAGAGATAATAATCATTCTTTCAGGCAATTATAGTACAACTCTCTAATCTATAGACTAGTGCATGTAATGTAGTTAAAGGAAGCTGTGTGTGAAACATATTAGTAAGAGGGAAGGAATCCAAAGAATTGGCAATTTTACAATGTATTTGGCGTCTGCATCACATCTCACTGACCCTGACAAAAACTTGCCTTGCTAAAATGGCAAGAGGATACAGAGGAATTTCCCATCACCGTCCCTGAAGTCTTGGAACCACTAATGCTGAAACAGTCCATTGAATTAGCTTACATGGAGTATGCTCAATAAGAAACTGCAAAGAGACTTTGGGTCCTTTCCTGGACATATACACAATTAGTACACCCCCCCCCAAAAAAAAAAACTACCTCCAGCAGCTACACCAAGAAAAATGTACAAGCACTTGAGGGGAATGGTTCTTGTAGGTTATCCAGGCTGTGTGACCGTGGTCTTGGTATTTTCTTTCCTGATTATTAATAAGGTAGGATACATTTCATCAGCTTAATGTAATAAAATATTGTCCTGCAGATTGTATTTTGTGCATTTCATTGTTGACATGGGTTTCATGGAATTTTCTATTAATCTTGAACTCCCTTCTAAGTTTCTGTTTCTACTGTGCTTTTTCTTTTGTTTTTCTCTTTATAATGACTTAGATCAGTATATACTGCAAATTTTACTATGCCAATAAAGGTATTTGAAATTTGAATTAGACTTAGATCAGAGGTCCCCATCTTGTTGACCCTGTGGGAACTTTTGGAATTTTGGGGACACAGAGTGAGTGCAAGCATAAAAATGTTGCCATGTGGGCGGTTGCAAGGAAGGCATTCATCTGCAATGGAGGCAACACTTTCTAAATGGGTACTCCTTGCAGACACATAGATGATGCCTTCTGATTTTTTTCTAAAGAATCTCCTATTCCAGGAGGTGGAAGAAAGCAGGACTGGCTATTTGTTTTGGGGGAAAGGAGCAAACGGTTGCCAAGAAACCCATTGGTGGACGCCATGACGCTCATGGGCTCCAGTTTGGGGATCATGTTTATGTGATTTGGTTCACTGCTCATGATCACAATTATGTGATTTAGTTACTCCTTAGGATATGAGGATATTTATTTGCATGTTTCTTACATAGATTTTTAAAGAATATATCACAGTTGAGTAATTGCACATGTATGGAATATTAGAACTACACTGTTATGCAAACTGCATAGAAAACAGATTCATCTCAGCATATGAATCACTATTTTTAAGAGATAGTGGATATACACAAGAAGTGTGAAACAGTGGGTTTAGAATGTGTGTGTGTGGGAGAAGCAGGGGGGAGAAGCAGGACAGCCAGGGCCAGTAGGTAGAGGCTGCAGTGCCATAGCTGGGAAGGCTGGTCTGCAACTGGCTGTCCCAATGGCAAGGGGTGGGTGGGATTCCCTCTCCGTGAGTCTCAGGGAAATCTGAACCAATGTATGTTGCAAAGATTCCATAGCAAATCATTTAATTTGTCAAAAGCTTTACTTTAAGCAAGAATTATTCCAATCACCTGGCACCTCAGCATCTTGAATTTTCTACAGTATCTTAAATTGCATACTTTGTAACTTATGGAGCACCAACAACTATCAGCTATGAAGAAGGCTGCCCATGTCATTTGCATTAGTAACAGGAGCTAGAAAACAGAGAAGAGATTATTTCACCATTATCCTGTGTGCTTCATTGAAATATCTGTTAATGACTACTGCCAAATAGTTTAATAAGTATGACTGTGAGCACATAAGTCAGCCTTATACCAAATCAGACCATTAGTCTATCAAGCTCAGTATTGTCTACTTTGACTAGCAGCAGCTTTCCAGGGCCTTAGGTAGAGGCCTTTCTTATCACCTTCTACAGATACTTTCAACTTAAGATACCGGGAATTGAAGATACCTGGGACTTTCTGCAAAGCACGTGCACTACAGCCCCTCTAACAATGAGCCACAGCCTCGGTGGTGCAACAAAAGTCTTGCTTTGTTCACATGACCTTTCACTGATGGCTCAGCATATATGGGGGGAATAGGCATAACAAGTTAGTGGTCTGCATAAATAAAAGACTGGAAAATAGCATAGTTTACTCTAAAATACAGAACAACTCTTTGTAAAAACTGGTGGACACCAAAGGTAATGCCTTGTAGAGGTGATTTAAATGCAGGACTCTAAAATGCAGGGTGGGGAGTCAGTGCCCAGGACAGTTACCCTTAAAACTTTGGTTCCTGATGCACTGGGCTAGTGAACTGACTCCCAAATGACCTGGCCAAATCACTGGTATCCAATTAACAGAGGTACTACACCTAGGACCAAAGGAACGGGATACCATCCTTGTCTGCCCAAATGGACAGTGCTTGAGAAAACACCCCATTGTTGAGACACTATTAATTTTCCAAAATAGGAAATGTGCAGAGAAGCTACCCAGCCTCAAGAGTAAGAGATAACACATCGTTCCAAAGCTAGCTCCATTGGGTAAACATAGAAGCTGGGAACCTTGCTTCCATTTGTGCCCTGGTTCTCCATTTTGAAGGTGACCCTCTCCTCTGCAGGTCTTTCCTCTAATCATGCTTGGTGCTTTTTTGCTCACTGAAAGGCTTTCACGAGTGTAAGCTAATACTGCAGGAGGAATGTGCTCTGCACATTGAAAATAGCCCAACTAGTCTTGGGATTCAAACCAGAGACTGTATGGCTCTTTCACTGAAGGAATCTCATTGTCCCCTCACACGTCAGAAAAATCTAGCTACAACATTAGTTGATATCTGTGGAACTCAAAAGACTGGCTCCTAAAATCTTTAGCGCATAGGCTCCTTAAAAACTAAAGCTGGCTCCTTAAAAACTAAAGCTGGTAGTCCAGTAATCCCTCAAAGAAATCCCTCAAACAATAGTAGTGACTGTGTGATGCCAGCACAGCAGGGTCACACCCTAATGAGAGTGTTTGAACTGAAATTCATTATTTTATCCAGAGACCAGGAAAACAAACTCTACAATTGCATAAATCAGTTTAATTAATCTTAATGATGCTAAAGTCATACTTACACTATTAACAGGAGTGGATACTTATTCCGGTCTGTGAAATCCGTTGGAAGGGACAACTGTAAAGGAAGGTCTTTTAGGAAAAGAGCAAAACATTAAAGGCTGGTAGTTTCAAAGATGAAAAAAAAATTCTCTGAAAAAATATTTGGTTTATACTAATAACATCTAGGTACATTTACCATAGTCATCAATGTGAAGCATTTTAATTTCTGTCCGGAATGTTTTTTTCTTTAAAAGGGCTTCTTGTAATACAGAATTGTTTTCCAATATATAAAATTCTGTAAGAACAACATGACAGAAGAAGGAAGAAATCTGTTTCAATGTGGGCAACAGTGCAACTGTAAAATACATTTATGAATGGACAAATAAAAATCCCTGGTTTAGATCCTAAACCTGGCTTCCTATATGCCCTTTTCTACAAAGGTGGTGGTCCTCTTCTATGGAGCACATTCCTCAGGGATTACTGCTTTTGCAAGGCTAGAGTCTTTCAGTGAGCTTTAAAAACTCAGTACCAGAAAAAGAGAAGAGGAGTTGTTGTTTTTATATGCTGACTTTTTCTACCACTTAAGGAAGAATCAAACCGGCTTATAATCACCTTCCCTCCCCCTTCCCACAACAGACACCTTGTGAGGTAGGTGGGGTTGAGAGAGCTCTAAGAGAGTTGTGACTAGCCCAAGGTCACCCAGCTGGCTTCGTGTGCAGGAGTGGGGAAACAAATCCAGTTCACCACATTAGCCTCTGCCGCTCATGTGGAGGAGTGGGGAATCAAACCTGGCTCTCCAGATCAGAGTCCACCACTCCAAACCACCGCTCTTAACCACTACACCACGCTGGCTCCTCAGCAGCAGATGACTGCCTCCACAATGGGTAGGATGCAGCACAAGCAAAGCATAGGATACAAACCTCCCGTTTTAAAGTATTTTATCTTATTTGCTGTATTCATAGCCTGCCTTTTTCACTATGACTCAAGGCAGATTACGGGACATAAAGCAGTGTAATTAAGCAGCATAAACCAAGGAGACCTCCAAGGAATACCAGGGTTGCTGTGCACAGGAAAGCACTGGCAAACCACCTCTGTTAGTCTCTTGCCTTGAAAACCCCAAAAGGGGTTGCCATAAGTCGGCTGCGACTGGACAGCACTTTACACACACACACACACACACACACACACACACACACACACACACACGCACACAGTAAATCAACACCAAGTGCACCTTTTAAAACTCTTCTATACATTTCGGGGGGTGGAAAAGTCGAGCTCAATTTATGATGCATAAGGAAATGATATTAATGAAATGATATTAATGATATTTTCCTTATTTGTATATAACAGAACTTTTTTAAAAAAAAATTGATTCTGCTATTGGGTGTAGCAGAAACATCATCTTCTATCTAAAAAGGATGAGCACTCAGCAGGAATATGACTCCAGTAAGCTGCCACACACAGATTCCCATCTAGGGGTGCCATTTGCTTGCTATAAAAAGGCAAACCTCTGCTGGCGTTCCCTTACTACCACCAGAGTGCTCAGTGGAGTGGCATGGGGTAATGGCATCACTTGATGCCTCAGCCTCACTTCTGGCTGAAATTGGGAAGTGACATCATGTAACATTCTAGGAATTTTCCTGATCCCTATGGGTTTTACCATAGAGATTGGGGGGGGGAGTCCTAGAGTGTGGCACAACCTGATGCCACCACAACCACATTCCTAGCTGGAAGTGATGTTGCAGCACTGCCCGATGCTGTTTTGCAAGTGTTCACACCCCAAATGCTCCTGCTGCTGTTTCCATATGGTTCACCAGCTCCCCATAGGAACTTACTAGTATCCTTCCTCAAGTTTATTAAGAGAGGTGCCACCATTTGGCATCCCATGAAGCAGTAGTCTCAATATATTAATCTCCAAGAAAGCGAGACAAACACTTCACACGTTTTGTAGAGATGTCGGGCAGCCCATTCCTGAGCTCTGAGGCCAAAAGGGCTCAGGAGGTGTGCAAGTGGCCACGCTGGCATCTAGGCAGCTTGCATTGGCATCCGGGCCACTTGCGCCCCTGAGTGGCATGGACACTGGCGTTGGGACACTCCCGCCGGCCTCCCTGAGCTGGCAGTCCCTGTGCCGTTGACCTGGGGGGGTGTTCCCAGGGCATTCCAGGGGGTGGAGCTCCCAATAGGCAGCTTCCTGACCCCTTACAGGATGGGGACGCCCCCTCATGCCTCAGCAGCGCTACGCTAGGTTTTTGCTGGTGCAGCCTCCTTTTCCTCTATAGGGCTTCCCCCGTTTTCTATTTTTTAAACTCTTTTTTAAGCCTTGCGGTGGCTGTGGAACCTCTTTTGAGGTGCTGCGGCGGCACCTTGGCTATGCTGTCCCTGGCTGCCACAAGGCTCAGGAATGGGCTGTTAATGTTTTTTTTTTATGACATAACAATTTTTAAGGAAGGTCCACATGCAGGAATCTAGCTTTCATAGAATTCTCCTAGAAAACGTGTTTCATTGGTTCCCATATATCGTTTTTCATCCGTATTGTTCAAGATTGTTGACATGTTCCACTGTGTTTCTTAGCCTTTCCCACCTGCATGGATGCATGTAACAATTTTACAAAATGAAGGGGGAAATGTATGCAGAAAAGAATATCTTTACAGTATGTCAAAGGATCAAAAAAGTTGAAGTGATGTTTTATAACTTGCACATACACCCACACGCATGCACTAACACGCACACACACACACCCTAGCAGAAAAGCTTTGATTGCTGGCAGTAAATCTGCAGTGTGGTAATTTTGGTCCAAGCTATTTGTCTGGTCTACTATTCAGAAATGTTAGAATTTCCTGGTAGTGCTTTACAATGCCTACATTCCTCTCACCTTCTATAATAAAGAGGTAGTGGCAGAAAATACAAAATACCATTAAATACTTGGAGTACTGCATTTACAGTCACAGCTCTTGCTTCTGATATAAGAGTCCACTTCCTCATCTAGAAAGCTGCAAATCCTAAACATTTGTTTGAAGCAATATTTTTTAATCCATATGTATTTGACTGGTTTTCTCTCAGTTTCTAATCTTCCTCCATTAATACAGATTTTTTTAAACTCTCCTTTAGGGCAACAAAAGATAAACTGCTTAAAATGGTAATTCTGGGCAGCCAACCAAACAGTTGTAATAATTGATTCCAATACAATAATTGAAGTAAACTTCAATCATGTGTTTTCCACTTTATTAATGGAAGAGATCATCTAACTGTGCATTTGGGCATTAGATACATAGTTTTCAAGTCATTATTGTTTCTGCACTAATTTTATTCTTGGTTGTAAATAATAACATCTTGACCTTCTGCATACTTTTCCTTCCAAAATCACTGTACAAAATGAATTATTGCTTTGATCCTAGGCAGATGAGAATTCTAAAAAAGATCAGAGCAGAACATGTTCTTTTTCTCCAAATATCAAACTATTATACTTACTATTGCCAAGTCTAATGACTATGAGCAACAGTATGGTGCTATAAAGAGAATATTATAAAGACAAGCACAAGGGATCATTTGAATCTTTCCTGCAATTAAACGGCAGAGTTAAATGATCAAAATCCTCATCTGCATGAAGAGGATTGTTCTCATCAGTATAATACTCCCTTATGTGTACAACTAAAGCTTATTGGGACAGTACTCCTCTGGTTGGGATGAGTTCACAATAAACTAGAGTATACCAAATAGCAATACAGTTTAAATTAGGGCTTCACTGAATGTCTACAAATGATAATTAGGGTGCATTACAGCCCTCCAATCTGTGTCGAATCCATCCTGTGTTTAGCCTGATAAATGGAATGCTCATTGTTTCATCCTGGAAGGCACAGCGAAAAACAAGTCATATCAAGGAACTATTCCTAAAAGTAGCTCCTGCACCAAGTGAACTGGAACATGGGAAACATTGGCATAGATAAGAAAGACATATCCTGGCATGTTCTGGATGAACAAAGTGTGAACTAAAAGTGCCCGACTGACATGTCTTTTTGCAGTCATTTTAGCATAACCGACAGTGTTAACTTTTTCATGGGTCTTACTTAGGCATGTCAGAACTACCATTTTTGCTCAAGAGTCCCAAATAGTGTTTGATCTCTAGGACATTTTCTGCAAGAGGCACCCAAACAAGAAAAAAGTACTCAAAACTGATCAAACTGAGCACATCTGCAGCAGCTACGGCTGCGTACAGCTCAGTAATAGAATCCTAGAGATCAGCTATGAGGAACTGTGGTGGGGAACTAAATCGAGCACTCTGTTATTCTTCCTGTACAGGGCACAGCAAAAGATAAAGGGTTGGATTTAAGACTTAACTAGATAATGCAGCCATCACAGGAAGATTTTTGTTTTCATGGTGTGTATTTGTTTGTTTGAAATGATCCCCACATGCATTTGGCATGTTGAGTTTATTCATAATATTTCTATGACACCTCTTCAGTGTTCTGCTTGAGGTGGCTTACAATTAAAATAGGATAACAGTATAAAACAACAAGCCATTAAAAGCAAGTCTTTGGACATGAACAGCATAAAAAACTGTCCATAGAACAGACATTAGACCAGAAGCAGACCACTTATAAAAGCTGATAAAACACCTAATTAAAAGCCTGCATAAAAAGATGTGTTTTGGCCTGGCATGTAAAAGACAGTAAAAGTGGTGCCAGGTGAAACTCAAGGGGGAGGGTGTTTCAGCTGGTAGCTTGCCACCTCAAGAATCTACCTTAACAATTTCAGGATGATTTTATGTTATCTTATGACCTGTTGCAGCAAGTAGACAGTTTGCATTATATTTGCAGGGAATTAGGTTTTTTATATTGGCAGGCAATCGAGGCCATGGTTTTCCCATGCTATGGAGGTTGATTACAGAACAACAGAAAGAATGGAAACTACCTATGGTTCTATTATAGCTTTCTAAGTGGAGTTACAGCTTTCCAAGTCCATTGAGATCATTCTAAGACTCTGCTTAGTATGGCACTATGGTTCTTCTTTCAAACTACTGGCTTCTACAACTTCCTTTGGGAACCTTGGAAAGACTTATGGGATATGAAAAAGTATCACACCATGGAACACAGATTAATATTTACAATGATCCACACTTGTGGGATGTATTCTTGCCACACATCACATCACTGGAAAGAGCCAGGTTCAAATCCTCACCCTCACAATCCTCACAAACCTTAGTAGGTGATCTTGGGCAAATAATTCACAGCATAAACCACTTATAAAGTAGTGAGATGAAAAGAAGGAGGGACCATGTGCACTGTCCTGAGCTCCTTGAAGAAAGTGTGGTATATTTTAAAAGGTTATTTTACAGTAATTGCATAAACAATACACATGCAGATGTACGCAATTCCCCCATCAACTTATGAAAACATGGAGCTTGTTCAGCTGAACTGAAATGATTACACTCACAAAGTGGTGACTGGAAGAACGAACCACTTCTGGACAAAGTATTATCTTCCATGACACATTTAAAATTAACTATATTTCATCTGATAAACTGAATACTAAGAGAAGTTAAGCTAAAATAATATATATATATATATATAGTTTTGAAATTTCAAGGGGAATTTCATATTCTTTGTTATACACGTATGTACGAAAGGGTTTATGTCATTTTGCTTAGAGTCTCACAGGTTATGAGGAACATAGTGAATAGTAATTGTACTAGATTGCAGAAGCTTAAGCAGAAGTAGAATTTGGCTTATCACATGTAGGATGAATTTGACAAATAGCACTCTGAAGGCAACACCTTAATCCAAAGTAATTGGATTACAGCTTTGAAATATTTTAACACATGCATCAGAGTTGGTGTAACAGAAACTCAGTTTGCATAGTTAGTAAAAGGAATCATGCCATTATACCACCTAATTAGCACAAGTATTAATATGAGATAAAAGATATACATCTAGTATTATGCCAATCCTGGTATGTTATAGTCTCTTGATTAATTTCCCTCTATTCTTATCACTTATGGGCATATTTATTGCTAGGCTGTAATTAAGATGGGTTTATAGACATTAATTCTTTAATAAGTCTAAAAAGAATCAGGGGGAAAAGGCTCAAGAAAATTCCCAATGGACCTACTTTCGGGATTACTTGTACTATGCACACTGACAACTGGGATATCAGGTCCTGTAAGAGGAGGAAAGGACAATAGTTATTAAATGTAAAATTTATTGATACAGCTTAGTACTTCAGTGAAGAGCAAGAATCTTTTGGTGTGCATTAACAGCTCTGCCCTCAATTCTCAAAACAATTAATGTGTATGCTTTAATACTACGCACTTGAGTAGTTCCCATAATGCCAAGACATCACTAGGATAGTCTCATGGGGAACGCTACAAGTCCGTGGCATTATTATTATTATCATCTCAATTTTACAGATGAGAAATTGACACAGAGCAATTAATAGTCTGATTATTAAAAGTATGAAGCACCTACTGCTACTGTTAGATCAAAAAAAATAGTGAATACTCAGCACTTTTCAAAGTCATTTGGAAGATGTTCAAGAATTGCTAAAGATTGCACAAGAACTGTGTCTGCTTCTACAACCCAAGGCCAGAGCCATGATCCAAAGAAGTCATTTACATGTAAATAGCAGCATACTTAACTGGATTTTCTTTGACATTTGTCCTGCAGCAGCTGCCAGCACTGAACAGGAAAGCTTACCTTATGGACAGCTGCAGCTGCTGCAAAGAAACACCAAAGAAAGCTGCAACTGAGTGTGGAAATGCACATAGTCAACCTCATGGCCTAAAGCATAGGAAAAAAAAACCATATTCTTTCCTTTTACTTAATTCTTGTTTCCTTTGTCACAATACATTCTCAAAACGACAGGATACTTACTCTGAAACAGTCTTGACTTATTCTGGAGTAAAATTACTGCAGAAAATACTTCTGGAGGAAGAGGTTTTCCACTGCATTAGCAGCTAGTCCATTCAGTCCATTCATATGGATAAATTCACCCACAAAATCATGAACATGAGTAAACAGCCACAGGGAAAAAGCCTAATGTGAACCGGGTCAGGAAAAATTCAACCAGGGTTATATGAACAGGGCAGATTACACCAACCTTACTTCTTGTTGTTGTAGACCCATTTAATTTTAGGAATGTTTTGGAATTTCAGTCAGAAGTGGCCCTAATCATCTTCATATTTTTGTACCATCATAACATAAATTATACAGACAAATTTTAGATGCAGTACTATTATTGCAAAACGAATGCCACAGAACCAGTGGAGTGGATCCAACCATTCTCCAAGTAGTGTTCCTCCAGCCTCCTTTTTCTCTACCTTAAGGTGTCTCAAAGCGGCTTAGAATCACAATCCCTTCCACTCCCCACAACAGGCACCATGTGAGGTAGGTGAGGCTGAGAGAGTTCTGAGAGAACCCTAGGTCACCCAGCAGGCTTCATGTGGAGGCATGGGAACTCAAACCCAGTTCTTCAGATTAGAGTCTGCCACTCTTAACCACTACACCATGCCAAAAAAGAAAGGTGGAGCCAGGCAAAAAGTGGGCGACATGGACCAGAGAGGGAATCTCATCCTGCCCCAAGCTCCCAGTGCTGCCTGTGATTGGCACTGAAGCCATCACTGCAGAAGCCTGCAGCACATTGGGCCCTATGGTGATGAAGAAAAGGGGAGAGGCATCCTGCTGTCCACCTTGTGCCACAAAACATCCTCCAGGTAAGTCCAGAGCCTTGCTTTTAATAAACAAACTATGTACATTAAAGTGGTAGGATAGAGGTAGAATCCACCCCATTACAGATAGGAACTGGAAATGACTGAGTCAAATTTTACATTTAGGGCCAAATTAGACATCATGTGGGGCCCTGAAGCTACTGCAGGGCAAGGGGAATGGAGAGACAGGGTGGTAAGACTGGTAGCTTTTCGTTCGACTTCTATGCTGCCCTTTCCCAACCAAGTAAGGCTCAGGGTGGCTCACAACAGATTCCAATAACAATTAAAATCATATCAATTTACAATCAATAATCCTTAGTATCTCTTAAAATCCTAATGGCACCCTTAAACCATAACAATAATGGGGCACCAACCAAAGAGGGGAAAGAATAAAGGAAGGAAGGAACAATGAAGTACCCTCAATCAGGGAAGGGATGAGGAATAAAGTAGGAGTGGAGGGAGGCCAGCTAAGTTGGCAACCATTGTTGTCCGCAACCATAGGCCTGGCAGAACATGTCAGTCTTACAGGCCCTGTGGAATTGCATCAGGTCATGCAGGGCCTGGGTCTCACTTGACAGAGAGTTCCACCAGGCCAGGGCCAGAGTTGAAAAGGCTTTGGCTCTGGTTGAGGAAAGCTGGATGCTTTTTGGGATAGGGACCACCAGTAATTTGTTCCCAGTTGAGCACAGCACTCTTAGGGGGTGTATCAGGAAAGGCAGTGCTGCAGGTACAATGGTCCCAGACCGTTTAGAGCTTTACTCAACCTGGAGCCAGTGCATAAGGCAGAGCACCGGTTGTAGATTCTCTCTTTGAGGGGTCCCCGTAAGGACCCATGCCACTGCATTCTGGACCAGTTGAAGTTCCTGGAGCAGCCTCAAGGGAAGCCCTCCATAGAGCAAGTTACAGTAGTCTAATCTGGAGGTGACTGATGCATGGATCACTGTGGCTAGGTCAGGGCGAGATAGGAAGGGCACCAGTTGGCTAACCTGGCGAAGATGAAAAAGTGCCACTCTGGCTACACTTGTGACCTGTGCTTCCATTGAAAGGGAAACAAAACAACACTTGTGATGGAACATCTTTAAAACGTATCACCAGCAACTGAAGAAGGGAGCACGAAATAAGGACTTACCGGATCCTTATATTGCTTTTGTATGTGGCATTGCTCCGTTTTAACATCGTCACTCTCATTTCTGGAGTCAACTGGAAATTTCTTTCTAACTATCGCTAATGACACTTCAAATGACAGGATTGAGGACAGCAACAGTTTTCCAACTTGGCTGGCCTCCCTTCCCCTCTACACTTCCTCTTCTTTTTCTTTTTCCTATCCTGCCTCTTTAGTTATATTAACAGTCATGCCTACCCTAACCTTGATCCCTTCCTTGTTGAGATCGTTCTTACCACTACTTGGCTGGCACCCGCCACTGGAACAATTAAGGGTGCAATTAGAAATTGTAAGATGGAAAAGAATTTTAACTGGAATCATATGTTTTAAAATTGTGTACTATGTTGTTGTGGGCTGCCCTGAGCCCAACATTGCCAGGGAGGGGCAAGATACAAATCGATCAAATAAACAAACAAAGTTTAAATTATTTGTACCAAAATGACATTTTGCATTGTTTATTTCTTTAGTTGTATAACACTTGGAACAGAATGGGTGTTTTACACAAATGCAAGGTGTGATCTTTAAAATAATCTGAACACTTGAAATGTTAAATTGAGAAGTTTGACTTACCTTTACATTGTAGAATGAAATACTTGTTTGTAGGGCTAAACTTTGCATTGAAATAAGTGCAGTTATCTTTCATAAAACTGCATGAAAGGCACTGACGATTCAATAATTCAAATGTTGACACACTGTAGTGGTGGAAAAAAATTAAGAAAGTAACTATTAAGTTAACATGCATTCAAAAATACATTACTATGCACTTGGATTATGTGCATACTTTACAGAACTGTTAAGAATAATATTATCCTGAACCATTGTCTGCAGTCTGTAATGGAGCAAGTGAATATAAACATGGAAATGCTGTTGTTTGGGAATGTGCTTAACCTGAGGATAGGAATTCAGCCTATGTTAGATGGGACTCCACTCTTCTTTTAACCGCAGAATCACAGATTCTGGCTCTACTTCTGCACATGGATGTGCAGACTGCAGAAGGAGCCAGGAACACATTTTATCATATAAGCTGGTTCACCAGCTTTCTATCTATGGCAGATTTGAGTATGGGTTTTCAAGAGCCAAACACAATTCTTTAACCATTATACAGCACTGGCTCTTTCTTAGGGAAGAGCAAAGGGAAAGTTAAATGAATGATGAATGCAATACTTTCTTTTTTTTGTCTAAAAAAGGCAGAGTGATTTTATAATTATCAGATTTCTGTTTCATTCATTTGTGCTGATTCCCTCTAAGCCTCCACATAAAGCCATTTCACCCAGCCCATACTTTGGCTTCTGTTTCCCAGTCATTTCTGGAATTACCAGTCAAGTATTTCTTCTTCTACCTAGAGCTTTCCAAGTTCAGAATAAAATCTCTTCCTTGACAGAGTTATTTCTCCAAGCACCATCAGACTTCTTCCATCCTATCCAATGGAAAATTACTAATCTCTCATCCAGGAATTTTCTATGAGTTCGTTGCTCCTGAGTCTTTAAGCAACAGGAGGAAATTCATTAGCTCTTGTGGCTACCAGGACTTGATTATCCTCACCTAGGTAAACAAGAGGGTAGCTAGAAAAAACTTGATCTGCAACCTGTTAAGATGTGGGTAAACTGTCATCAGATTGCAGCCGACTCATAGCAACCCCCGGTGGGGTTTTCAAGGCAAGTGATTACACAGTGGTGGAATTTGCCTTCCTCTGCTGAATCTTCCTTGGAGATCTCCCTTCCAAGTACTGACCCAGTTTAGCTTCAGAGATCTGATGAGATTGGGCTACACTATACCATTGCATATCCTCTACAACCTGTTACCTAGCCAATAAGACAATTTTACATTATTCTTTGAGTGTAAGTTCACCATGCTGCTTACCTATGTAGCTGTCTTCCTCTTGGTGAATTCTCAGTACTTAAAAAATAGCTGGGAAACAGAATAGGATACATTCAGACCAGATAATATTCATTAATTTTCTGCAACTATAAGCAAAAGGAACATTCACATTTTATTTTAAAGACTGTACAGTTGTCAAACTTCCAATCTGTAAGCAATGTATTAACTAAGCAAACTTAGTAATGCAGGACAAATTCACATGCTATTGTAAGGCAGGAAAGGGAAAGATTAACCTGCTCCTTCCCCTTGCCTTCATTCACTGCACTCATATTTTAATTAGTTAATATCCAAGTACACATTGCTACAGAAAAAAGCACATTAACACGTTTAAACAATTCAAATACAGTTAAAATGATAAAATTCAATTAGAAACACATAAACACATTTGTATTTCAATTTGTATTTCAATGTTTGTGTGAATTTACATTGAAATAATTGATTTAAAGAAAATATCCATATTGTATTTTCTTTTGGATTTTTTTTCTTATTACTCCTTTTTTTAAACGTTAAAATGTCGAAGTTCTTGATCTATTTTTCCTTAAATGTGTAAGTATATATCCCCTTCCATAATTATACATATAAATGTTGTACTTTCTAAGTATCATCAAAGTCATATATAATCAGCCCATTCCTGAAGGGAGGGTGGATGTGTGGTGGCCAGAAGCGGCGCAGCTGTGGCGCTTCAACAGAAGCTTCCTGGCTGCCAAAGAGAAAATAAAACAATTTAAAATGTAAAATGGGGAAAATGCTCCCATAGAAAACAGAGAGTCTACACCACTATAAAGGTGGCGTAGCAATGCTGCAACTCAAGGGGGAGTTTCCAGGGTGAAAGGGGTTAGGATGCCGCCTAGAGGCAGCTCCGCCCCCTGGAACATGCCCCCCCCCCCATGCTGGCACGGGCTCCCACTTCCGGGATTTCACTCCCAGCATAGCTGCACTGACAGCATAGCCCCGCACAGCAGTGTGGCTCACCGGTGCCGGCATGAATGCCCCCCATGCCAGCGTAAGTGCCCCTTATCCTGGGATGAATGGGCATTTATGTCAGTGCGGGGTCATGCCTGCTCCTATGCCGATTTGCCCCCCCTTCCAAGATTATGCTCAAAATATACAATAAATTCATATAACAGCTGGACATAATAAAAGTGAATCTACAAAACCACTGCAAAAAGTTGAAATTATTTAAAAATATAAACATATATCAGTAACAATAACAATAACAACAATAATAATAAGAGTTGGTTTTCATATGACGACTTTCTCTACCACTTAAGGAAGAATCAAACCGGCTTACGATCACCTTCCTTTCCCCTCCCTACAACAGACACCCTGTGAGGTAGGTGGGGCTGAGAGAGTGTGACTAGCCCAAGGCCACCCAGTTGGCTTCATGTGTAGGAGTGGGGAAACAAAATCAGTTCATCAGATTAGCCTCCACCGCTCATGTAGAGGAGTGGGGAATTGAACCCAGTTCTCCAGATCAGAGTCCACCACTCCAAGCCACCACTCTTAACCACTACACCTCGCTGGCAGGCAGGCAAGCAGGCAATATTAGTTCATTTCTAATCATTACTGCTGAACTCAAATGACCAAGTGGCTATGAAGTAGCCAACTTAAATCCAAATATATATCAGTTGAACAATGTATAGCAGCTCAGAATACAGGCTTCCAGAATATATAATGTAATGTCGAACCATTCCTCATATAGGTTTGTGGTGTCATGGAAAGAATAAGACATTTCATGTGAAGTGTTGTGCACAAAATGCTCTCTATATGTAACAATTATTTCATAGTTACGAGTACTTGCTATATAGGGTTGCCAACTGCCTGGTTATGGCAGGCAATTGCCTGCCAATTAACTGTACTGCCTGCTGTTTCTCAGCTGGCCAGCAGGTGGAAGCAGACCAGCTAAGAGGGAGGCATCCCGTGCACACCCAGCGCATGCAGCACAATGGCATAACTTCCCCAGAAGTGCTGGCATCATGATGGGGATGCTCTAGCACTCTCCCAAAAAACCTCTATGGTTTCCATAGAGTTTTTGGAACCCCACCCCACACCCATGAAGCTCCCGCCGGCAGCAAGGAGGGATCTGGCAACCCTACTGATATGTATATATTTATAGAAAATACTTGAAGGACAATAGGCAAATGTGTTTCTAGACTTAAAGGAAACCCTCCACTTTCTCCTGATTGAAGATCTCTAACATGTATCTCTAAGAATTTTATTAACAAGTAGGGAAAAATCCCAGTTGCTGGATTTTTGCTTTGATTTTTTGTGACTCATGGGATAAGACTCGTGCTACCTCAAATCCTTCCTTTGGAATTTTATTTCTGAAGCTTGCTATAATTAGAAACACACTTCTTCATTCTGCACTAAATAGTACAAAAATTCTCGACAAATTCTAGTGGAAAAGACAATGAATGTTTCTTCCATTTACTATCTCTAATAATTGTTAAAAAAATTGCCCCCAATTTTAAGTTTACAATCTCTGAATGTTTATGGATTTAAAAGGCTAGAATTATGCCCATTCTGCCTAATACATAGACAGCCTTTTTTTGAAGGGGGGATGGATGCACTGCAACTAGAAGCAGAGAAAATAAAACAATTTAAAATGTAAAATGGGGAGTAGCAACGCTGTAACTCAAGGGGGTGTTCCCAAGCAAAAGTGGATAGGATGCTGCCTAAAGGCAGCTCTGCCCCCTGTAGCGACCCCCACATGGCAGTGCAAGCTCGCACTTCTGAGATTTCGCTCCTGGCATGGCTGCACTGGCGGGGGATCCCTGCACAGCAGCGTGGCTTGTCAGCGCTGGCATGAATGCCCCCCATGCCAGCTTAAGTGCCCCTTATCCAGAGATGAATGGGCACTTACGTCGGTGCGGGTTCATGCTGGCTCCTATGCCGATTCGTCCCCCTTTCAGGATTGCACTCTAAGGCACTTTAGATTCTTTGCCACAAGCATAAAAACTTTGTGACTTCTAGATTCCACAGTAGAAAATGATAACTGTCCAATGCACCTATTTAAAACTGAAAATTTCAGGTTGACTGCGGAAAAATAAATTTAAGCCACTTTAAAACCTTTAGCAAAATTATCATTAAAATTTTTGGGAATCTTTAAGATAGTTTCTTTTCTTGACAGTGGGAAGCAGATATCTATCTGTTTAAAACCTATTATCTTTTCCCTTTTGTTAGAGAGCGAAGATCTCTAACGGACATTCCAGAATAACCTAATGAATGAAATTTGTACATGGAAGATTTAACAATTTTAATTAATAACATGTTTATAAGCTTCCTAATGATGTATTCATTTTATTTCCTAGATCCAATGAGAACTCATTTGAGAAATTCATTTTTTTCTGACACAGCTATTTAATTACTCTTAATTCAATCAATGCAGTAAGTAAAAAAAAAAGTCAGAATCTTTCCTTTCTCTTTAACTGAGAATAGTACTTGCAGTATATTGGCAGATTAAATGAATTAAACTTTGCATTTATGGTTATAGCTAATTTTATCACTTGAAAATGAAAGAATGAATAACTGATATTAAATGTGCTATTTCCAGTAAAATGGATTCTGTCTTGTTAATACACAGATATTTTACCTGCACAGACAAAGAAAAATAATGCTCACATCTTTCGCGTTTTTTCATCATATGCCAAAATTTTGATAACTTCCCAGTTTCCTGATGTCAGATGTCGTACGCTCTTAGCCTGCAAGAAAACCAAATATTCTTCATTTACATCATTGACTCCATTTGTTTTGTTATTATAGCATTAAAAATCCATACTAAAAGACAGACATATTCACTGAGTATGCATGGTGCTGAATTCCATACAGAAGGTTTGAAGGGGTCACCGTTGCATCCCTCCCACACACAGTTTGACATCATGCCTAAAATCTGCAGAGGTGGAAAAATGGTGGAGGTGATTGACAAGGAGAAACCCACATTTTGGAACAGCCTGCCAGATATGGTATGGAAAGTTCCCTACTCTCTCTCTTCCATAAAAGAGTGCAAAGTAGAATTATCTCGATGCACCTTTGGCAGAAGTAACTATTGAATATCTCTAACCGGCCGCTAGTGGTGCTAGTGGTGTTGCAGAAGTTGTAGTTTTAATTTATAATTTTAATTTTTTTCTTTATTGCAATGAGAAAAGTCCAATGAGCAAAGTAATAATAATATGCTAATGACTCCAACAAAAGGATTCAACATTGTCAAACAGGGATACTCATTTTTGGAGCTGCAGACTTCAATCGCTATTATAAATCTTTTCATGAGACATTTAGGGTACAGTAGGTTGGATCCAGAGTTCCATGAACAGAACAAGTTTGGAGAGGTAGCCCTTTTACACTTGATTGATTGATTGATTGGAATTCTACCCCACCCTTTCCCAACTAGGGTCAGGATCAGGGTGGCTCACAACCAGAAAAATATCACAATAACTCATACAATATAAATTATGCTTAAAACCTTTTATTTAAAATTCTTTAAAAAAATTCCACAGTCAATTCCAGAAGAATTACAGCGTATTTCAGATGGCACCACTCATGTTGACACAATGACAAAGTAACCAGTCAAGATGGAGTAATAGGGCAGGGATAGGAATAAGATAGGGAGGCCATCTAAGATGAAACTGTCACTGTCCTCAGCCATAGGCCTGGCAGAATATAGGCCCTGTGGAATTGAGCCAAGTCCCGCTGGGCCTGGGTCTCACTTGACAGAGAATTTCATCAGGCCATAGTCAGAGCTGAAAAGGCTCTGTCTCTGGTCGAGGACAGCTGGATACTTCTTGGGCTGGGAACACCAATAAGTTATTATTAGATGAGCGTAGCACTCTTTGGGGGTTGTATCAGGAGAGGTGGTCCCGCAGATACAATGGTCCCAGACCATTTAGGGCTTAAAGGTGTTCAACCTGGAGCCAGTGCAGCTGGCAGGGCACCGGTTGGATATACGCTCTCAATAGGGTCTCCCTAAGGAACCTCGCCACCGCATTCTGGACCAGCTGAAGTTTCCAGAGCAGTCTCAAGGGCAGCCCTGCATAGAGTACAGTACAGTAGTCCAACCTGGAGGTGACTGTTGCATGGATCACTGTGGTTAGATCAGGGCAAGACCTTCCTCTTTCTCCAGCGGGGTTGAGGTACCCTCCAGAATCATATGCCACATGGCACAGGGCAACTGTAGTGGGAAAGGGCAGGAAAAAAACCAACCTTTGAACCATTCATGGAACTTGCTCTACCTGCACAGTATGAGGGCTTAATTTCACCTGTTTCCATTTTCTTGCTGCAGCCCACTGAATCTCATGGCATATTATTCAGGAGGGTCCCACTTTCCCAGAAGCAGTTAATTTATGGAGGGGAGATGGGGAAGACCACTTCTGCAATCTCCTTCAGTTCATCTGAACCTGCTACAATTACACTCATGATTGGAAACTTGGGGGGGGGGAACCCTTACCTGAACATTAAACATGGCAATATGATGGAATTCTCCACGGCCACCTTGTTTCACAGGAACTGTCATAAAGAATTCGCTGCCATTTTTGGAGAAAACTGGCTCCTCATTCTACAACAATGAAACAGAACATCACACTGAAATTTCCTGTTAAACCTGAGTTATGTAACCTACTAGTGAAATGTAAAAATGAACAAAGTTAAACAAAATTTAGTGAGAAAAGTGGCAAAATTATTATTATTGCTTATATCCGTGACAGAATTCTCCTACCATAAGCCTCTTCCCAAACAGCTGCAATACTGTGTGTGTGTGTAAAGTGCCTTCAAGCCGCACCCGACTCATGGCGACCCAGGGTTTTCATGCCAAGAGACTAACAGAGGTGGTTTGCCAGTGCCTTCCTCTGCACAGCAACCCTGGTATTCCTTGGTGGTCTCCCATCCAAATACTAACCAGGGCTGACCCTGCTTAGCTTCTGAGATCTGACTAGATCAGGCTAGCCTGGGCCATCCAGGTCAGGGCAGCGCACATTTAAAAAGGAGTATTAAGTGAGACTTACTTTTAAGTAACTAGAGTTAGATTTTTTTTCTGTAAGAATTTTAAAAAGCTGTTTCTAACATTTTCATTTTTCATTAAGATTGGAAGTACCAAAAAACAGTGGATGTGTTGAGGCAACTGCTGAAGTCAATTGCAGTCTCGACCATGATGACATTGATGGTATTTTGCTGGAAGCTCTGCAGCCAGAACTTTCTACATCACATAATCTTTCACTTCTAAACTTAAATCTGCTTTGAATTTAGTTCAGTTTTATAGAGAGTGTTACGTTGTACTAAATTGCCAATTACAATGCAGTTCTGTACAACCCAACAATAGCTACAACAAAAGATTATATTATTATTTTTAATATCTCAAGCATTAGCTGCTTGTGTATGTAATGACTGCAATGTAATAGCTGGTGATTGTGAATTGTCAGTTCTTCCACAGAATTAATTCTGGGTATTCTTGTGTTAGTAGCATAGTTTGCCCTGCTTTAGAGCAGTAATCAGAAGAAATTGTGCCGTCCATCCTCATCTGCCAATGGACTTTCAATTGGTACAAAAAGAATCCACTGGTAGAAGGGAGACAGGAGTGCTTTTGCCTGATTCCCTCTATTTAATGCAGCTCCTCCTCACCCAATAGCTTTTCATTCATGATGCTCCACAGACCTAAGCATTAGCTTTTCAGGGGTCACAATAGTCTGCTAAGAAAAGCAGAAGGCAGTGGAGCTCTGCATCTGCACAGCCTTCATAGGATCAAAATGTGGGGTTTTAACTATGACAAATGGGGGACCCACGAGGACTTGCAAAGGGCATCTCATTTTTCCCTGTATTCCCTCCCCCGTTATTTCCTATTATATTAGGTGCTGTGGAACACAGGCAGGATGCTGCTGCAGTCGTCTTGTTTGTGTCCCTCCCAGAGGCACCTGGTTGGCCACTGTGTGAACAGACTGCTGGACTTGATGGGCTTTGGTCTGATACAGCATGGCTTTTCTTATGTTTTTAAGTTCCTCTTTCTCTTCCCTGACAGCTCCCATAGCTTCTTACTTTTCCTGCTTCCTTCTTTCCTTCCCACCTACCAGCCAACCTGCCTTTATCTGCTCCCTTGTCTTCAGCTTTCCCTCCTTCCCTCCCTGGCAGCCTCTCCCTAGGAAAGATGTGACTAAGCTGCATGGTGGCTGCAACCACTGGGCTGTGCGAAGCTATGTGGTGGCCACTGCTGGGCTGGGCCCAGTTGCATGGTGGCTGCAATCACTGGGTATGGCCTGGTAGTGTGGGTACTGAGTCTCTAGTGGTTTCCAGTGGACTTATTCCCAGCAAGATCAGTGGGTATTTTTTCCTTAAAGCTATAGGTGTTGTTTCTATTATTTCAGAGAATTTTAATGTGTGAGTGTAAAGTGCTATCAAGTCACAGCCAATTTATGGCAACCCAGTAGGTTTTTAAGGTAAGCGACTGACGGAGGTGGTTTGCCATTCCCTGGTGGTCTTCCATCGAAATACTAACTAGGAGCAACCCTGCTGAGCTTTCAAGATCTGATGGGATCAGGCTCCCCTGAGCCATCCAAGTCAGGGCAGACATACCCAATGTGTGTATTTAGATTTCAGATTATCTCCCCCCAAAATAGGGTGATTCTACTACATTCAGAATATTTGATTTTCAAATCAAGCTAGAAATAAAGAAAACAAAGAGAACGACAGTGATCAGTATAAGAACAAAAAATCTCATGGAATCTTACATATTAACAAATATATTGTTGCACAAGGCTTCATAGGCAATAGATTACTTTCTGAGATACAATTTTGCCTATCATCAACATATGTCACAGCTGCTTTCAGCATTTCACCACCTGATAGCAGATGCCTTCAGTCTTTTTTGCTTGCTGTGTTGAGAATGAAGCCAGTGGGAGGAGCCTTATTCTGTATCACTGTATATGTGAAAACCTCATGTGCAGTCTTGCATTAAAAACGTTTTGGATGAGACAGTTGAATACATACTGCATATTCTATTCTGGAATACCTGTCTAAAATGCCAGTGCTGATGCCTTTGTGACTCCAGTGCACCATCACGTTTTTGTGATGTTTTGTGTTAAAAATAAACATTTCCTATCTTTAAATGTACCTAGAATTCTAAATTAATTATATTATTGAATAGTTTTCTTTAAAACATGAAACTCTGATTACATTCTGCCAAGAAGAAAAAAACAATAACCAGAATAACCAAGATAAGTACCTGTTTTGAAAGCCATACTTCAGATGTAAAGTCATATTTCTGAAAAGTAAAGCATTCCAGTTATGAAGTGCATACAAATGTAGAGCTCACCCAAAATCACAGAATCACATTCTTTCCTCTGTTATTGAACACAAACATAAGCAGATTATGTATTGAAACACCTGGCACACAGGCCAAGTAATACCTTTTACAAGCTATCATATGTTCTGGAAAGCAACTTTAAAAAGGACATTTTGACCTGTGTTATTATCTAAAAATGACAAATGTTTAGGTCATTCAGTGCTGTTAGGCAAACAGCCAGCATTAGCCTTTTAAGAGCCCTTTTAAAAATGCAACCATTGTTGTGAACATAGTTTTTAATTGTTAGCTTTTTAATGTTAGCACAGCAAAAGAAACCAAATACTGGACAATGTACCATTAATTACAGAATTACCAACTTTGTAATGCAGGGCATTCCCTTATATATCTATTAAAAATTTGCTGAATTATTAGCACAATCTGTGGAGTGGCAAAGAACCCTGCTACTGTTCTCTTCACTTAAGAACATATTATAAAAATAATGTGCAATTTAAATTAAATGAGATATTTAATATATATATTGTTAGAATTTTGTTAGATAGTGCGTAACATAGTGGAACTTTTCCTAGGAAAATTATGTACTTTAAAATGGCTATTCTGTTACTAAGTCTGCAGTTCTAGGCTTCTTTTTCTAAGTATTAGCCTGACTGTCAAAGCTGATCTTAAATATGTTACATAGATGTATGCGGTGAAACAAACCAGCAGAGCCTCACGCTGTTAGTGTCTGTTTTGCCCACGTAGTGAATCCTGGTAGGGCATTGCACTCACTCAATTTTGCTTCTATCTTGTGTGAACTGGATTTGCGACTCTTAAATTTTGTACCGTTTCCATTATTTATATATCACTAAATCAACATTATACATGTACTTTGCACATACTAATAACATATAATTTGCATATAAAATACATCGCATTGATGTATAAAACTAACCCAGAAAAGCATAACACTGATAGAGAGGGGGAGGGAGAGGGGGAGAGAGAGGGAGAGAGAGGGGAAATGAAATAGGGAACATATACTTATCCCTAATTTCTGAAAACTCTGATAGTTAAAAAAGAGTCACGGTTGTTAGCATTTCCAGATGCAAGACTTCCCTGTGGATAAAGAATAATTTTCTTGCTGTTTCTTCTGCTTGCTGAGTGGTGCTAAGTATTCTACAGAAGATTCACATTTTCCCACTGTTTAACAGGTGAGTTTTGACTTGACTTGCCTAGAAATCATTCAAGTCCAGAATTTGTGAATGCACAAATTGTTATGTGATCATCCAGGCCAATTTTAGAAATAGCATGATAGCTGAGCACCGGTGTGTGTGTGTGTGTGTGTGTGTGTGTGCGTGCGTACGTGCGTGTGTGGTGGTGGGAATGCTGTACCCACATTGATTTTCACTACAAAGGGATTTCCAATAACTGACGCTTGAAAAACAGTTAGATGCATTGGATCCAAAACACAACTCCAAACTATGCTTTCAGTAGATATGAAAAATAATGTTTAACATGTCCCTGGAAAACTTGAAGAAAGAAATTGCATACCATGCTACAAGCACCAATTGTTGTCTCACACACTGTAAGGATGGATAGGTTCTGAGGTCTACTCAACCACCGCACAACTGTCTTAGTATTGCTGATCCACTTCACCATCATAATGTAATATTCTCTGTGAAACAGATGCATTAAAAAACAACAGATATATTATTCACCGGTAAGCTGTGAAATCACCTTCCCCAAACTGCAGGAGAGAACATTTTTAAAATTATTTTGTTATGCATCACATTGGTGATTGCCAGCATCCTAAAACCACGCTCATCAGGCAAAACTGATGAAGAAATATTATTTCATTACCATATTCAAAATAAACATGAAAAATGTTCCTTGTGTTGACGTTATTATCTTACTATGTTTCCCCAGGCTAAGGAAAACAAAGTTGGAAACAACTTGAAAAACACAGATGTTTTCAGTGCTACAGGGATGCCAGAGAGAATTTAGAATGATACAGATATTTTGCAAGTAATCCCTGCAAGAAGGGAAGCAGACAGACAAAGCAGCATGGATAGTTGCTTCCATAACACCATACACACACACACACACACGTGTGTGTGTGTGTATGTTAGCATCTTGTATTAATAGACAAATAGCCTGTCTTCAGCCATGTTTAGCTAAATGAGGGTATCCTACAAAGAGGATCAGTGGCACAAACGTTGCCTTTTCCCACAAACCCATTAGATTGGCATGCAGAAGTTGTTGCTGAGAATCCCTTCTGCAAGCTGTCACAACTAGGAAGCTTGCCATACATAGTTCAGTGTAGTGTTCATGGCAGCTGACAGGCAGCTTTCACCTATCACAGTCCAGCTCAGCAATGTTCCAAATAAGATTTAAATTCCTCTAGGAACTCCAGTGGCAGCTCTGAAGCCACTGAATGTGGAGAAACCTTAATCTGCTTCAATGGCACAGTTTAGGATTCCATACCTTAAGGAGTGCAACTTTGATTTCATTTTAACATCATTTGAGCAACTGCTAAGTTAGGCATTAACACAGAGCTGATAAAATATTTATCTACGTATCTACTATAAATAATCTATAGCGATGATTTTCAACTGTACGTATATACATACTCGTGCTAGGGGCAGAGAGATTGTATTCTGGAACAGCACACTGGAATTTTCCCTTACCTATGAGGCATTTTGAAATATTTTACTAACCATCCTATCAGACTTGTAACTTCCACCTTGTTAACAACCACCTTAAAAAAAAACTTTAATAAGACAATCCATTGAAACAATTATTGTTTACAATTTTTTTCTTTTAATTTGGTAGCTCAAACGGATGACATTTAACATTATAATTTAACAAATTGATTATTCTCCTTCCCCATTCATGAATTTTGGAATTTGAGAGAAATATCTTCCTGACTGCTATGATGTGCTTAATGATGTAAACAGACACAGTAAACTGAACAAAGAAAAGGAATTTTCATTTGTAGCCTGGAAGCATAGCCTATATTTCATAATCTAAATTAACCTTGAGGAATAGCTTAAAGTCACATTAGAATGATCTTATCCTTAAGCATAATCATCATGATCTCTTTAGAGTACAGAATGATCTGCTGTCATTCTCAAAATATAGCTTTGAGGTAAGTCGTTAATACTATCATTTTAGAAATAGAGAACTGATGCTGAAAGTGATTCACCCAAGGCCGCTTACTGCATTGATGAATGAACCAGGGTTTCCACCTTGAGCTTCTTGTTCAAGACTAACACTCTAGCAGCTTGTGATTAGTCTTAACACTGAATTTAGAAGCTGGCTTGAACATCTGGATTGGCCAGGGATCCTGGAAGTTGTTTGCCTTCCTCTAGGCATAGAGCAATGGAGCCCCATGGTGCAGAGTGGTAAGCTGCAGTACTGCAGTCAAAGCTCTGTGCACGACCTGAGTTCAATCTTGATGGAAGTCGCTTTCAGGTAGCCAGCTCAAGATTGAATCAGCCTTCCATCCTTCTAAGGTCGGTAAAATGAGTGCCCAGCTTGCTGGGGGTAAAGTATAGATGACTGGGGAAGGCAATGGCAAGCCACCCCGTAAACATAGTCTGCCTAGTAAATGTCGTGATGTGACGTCATCCTATGGGCCAGTAATGACCCGGTTCTTGCACAGGGGACTACCTTTACCTTTTTAGACACAGAGCAGGGAACACCGGGGGAGTGGGGGGTGGGAGATAGTTGTGAATGTCCTGTGTTGGGCAGGGGGTTGGACTATATGACCCTTGAGGTACCTTCCAGAACTGTCTTTCTATGTTTTTATGCTAACTAACTTACAACCAATGGCCAAATGATTGAACTGTTGCTGATGCCTATCTTTGTAGACATTACAAATGAAGACCTCTACTTGCATCTCTTTTTCTTTCACTCATTTGAATGGAGGAACACAACATGCAATGCCATGAGGGAACTTAGGTATGGTGTGTTGCTAGTTTTCTGGCATATATCTTTCCTAATCAGAAGGCTGCTGACATCTTTCTTTGCCCCCTTTTTTTTGCCTTGCAGAGCTGACACCAGGTCATCCAAACCCCAGCAGCACAGAGCAAGAACAATGACAGAAACACTAACTGGCACAGTTGCAGGTTGTGGATGTTTTTAAGGGTGAACGCAGCACAGAGACACAGTAAGAGTGTGTGTGTTAGTGTAAGTGTGTGTGTGAGAAAGATACAAGAACATGCAGTATTTTTCCAGTCTATTTGTGTTTTATACTGCCATAGAGCTTCAGTTTTCTGTAACCAGGACATTATGCTTTCATAGGTAAAATTAAAATTAAAATTGATTTTTCTAGGAGTGTACATGCTTCTTCAAACTCCTGTGATGTGACAGTAGAATGGTTTTTTTTATAATCATCTTCAACTCAAAGAGAATACAGCATATGCATGAAATATTTAGCAAACCTGAAGAGGCCACAGATTTAAGAATGAAAGATGGTTCGTTTAAATGTGCAACTTTCTTGCCACAGGAGAAATACCTATCATGCATATTTTTTTCCCTGAAATGATGATAAGGGGTTATATCTGAATTATGGGAGAAAATAATTTGCACTATTATCATTTAAAATCAGTGTCCCTAATGAGTTTTGTGGCTTGAACTATCCAATCTCCATGATATTTTAGATCACACAGAAATCATACTTGTAACTATGAGGTCCAGTTTAAATAAATTTGGGGCATCCAAGTGATTTTCTTTTAAAAACTTCACCTCACTCTGATCTAGGAAAACAGCTAAAAAAGAAATGTTGCTCTTCCTTGGGTTCATGGTCTCCCATAGCTGGGACATACTATTATGCATAAAGGACTGCACTGTAGTTGTGACCCGTTTTATTTTGAAAGCCTTTTGATTAGATGTGACCTATTTAAACTCAAATTGATTGCTTATTTCCTATTACATGCACAAATAAGTCATTTGGAGTTGATATTTATGTTGAGGTGTACAAAGCAAAATGAAACAATTTGCATTAACATCTGGAATCCTGGAACAAAGATGATTGTGGTGTTGAGTTATGGATCATTATATTTCAGCCAAGTTATCTACAACAAATTAAACCTCAGGGTCCAGATCACTTACCTTGATTTAAAGCTGTCAGGTGGCATCAGTTCCAATGTATGTGTTGGTCCATATAGATTTACTACATATAGCTTTACTGTTGGATTCATCTGACCTGCCTTTGACAAGAAGAAAAGACAACTATGTTTCATATGTAAAGATACAAAAGAAGCATGCCAGCTATGAAGATCAATCCTTCAGAGCCACATAGCTATCCATCATGCATCTTCATTAGTTTCATAAGTGTGACCCACACCATTTGCTGAGGAAATGAGTAACATCGCCATTTCTGTCCACTGCAATCTTAACATGGAAGACCTATTCAAGAGCTACAAAGATCACTCTGTCCGTAACATATCCTTTAACAAGCTTAACGCTGTAAACAGAATATAAAATCTACACCCCTTCTTCCTCAGACTACTGATTGATATTACTTCTAAGCTCAACTGATTCACCATGATTTATAAGCCACATAACTTACATCTCTCATACATATACCCCTCCTCAATACTCCTGGTGTCCAATAGAACTGGAGGGAGAAAGAGGGGAGGGATTCTTTTGGTGGTGGTACCCAAAGATTAAGGGGTTGGGAAAATACTTTTTTGTTTTGTTTTGAAATTTTAAAAGAATACAAGCCAGATCCTAGTGTTCTCTTGGCTAGCCATGGTGTGGGAAGGTAGTGGTAGGGGAACAGTGAGGATTATGACAGTCTACACTTTGGTTCCGATATCAGGAGCACTTGACAGCAAAATAAAAAGATCAGAACTAAAATCCAGCCAAGTGTGAGACAATGTCACATGAGAATGGAAAGTCTTTTAGTGTGTTTCTATTCCAACTGCTAGTGCAACTGTTTTAAAAATGTCTAATAGAGGATGGGCAAGGACAAGAAGAATACCATTACATTATTCATGTGGTATACTCGTAGAACAAACATAAAAGGAAAAGGCAAGGGCAGTACTGTTGGGAGTCTGAGTGGGTTCACAGCAAGAGTAGTCTGGGTTGCTCAGGGTGCCCCCTTCATGACTTCCCTATCGTTTCTGGTCAGAAGGAATGGAGCAGAAGAACTACATGCAGAAGAACACAGGCTGGGTAGAGTGCCCTACATATTCAAAGTAAAGAGTTTACAAAAAGTGACAGCCCTGGACTTAACGTTTGCAGCCTTGTGGATAGGTTATAGAACAAAAAACAGCACAAAGGCTCACAAGAAGAGAATTCAAAGCTCTATAATGAGAAATAATTCAATTTATGTACAAGGTAACAAATAACATCATTTGTAATATCATTTCAGTACCATCTATAACATATGTAAATAAGGAATTGAAACTTCAATGAGTCAAAAGTCCATACTAAATAATCAATGATCAGCGTTTCTGTGTACTTGCTGTAAAGGCAGATGAGACCAAAAGTGGAAAGTTCAAAGAAAGTAAGGCGCTCAAGGCAGTGTGGCACACGGAGCACCACTGGTGTAATACGGAGAACCGTGGGGACAAGAAGGGAGCTGTCAGCCCAGGAGTATGGAAACAAGGAACAGAACCCTTGGGGATAGGAGCAGGCAAAAAGGGGGACGGTTTCCTCTCCCTTTCCCTTGGTTCTGCAGCTGTGGCCAGGAGCCTGCTGGGCAGGTTCTGGCAGCTGCCATGCTGGCCAATCATTGGCCTCTTGGGCTGGGCCAGAGAGGGAGAGCTACTTTGAGAGTAGAGTTTTCATTGTGGTCTGCTCCACCCATTTGTATCAGGCTTTGTCACCTGAAACCACACAGTCAGCTCCAACTTCCCTTCCCTATCTCTCCTTCAGTTTTATGCATTCACAACATTTTGTTATTTCAGACTTTCTTCTTGTTTGCATGTTGTCATCACAGCTTTGGGTGGGCATTGGGTCAGATCCATTTAGACGGGAGGCTGTGCCTGTGTGCCCACCTCCCCCATTTTGGGGACCCCCATAAGGGGAGTTGGGGGTTGGAACCATTCAGTGATGTGCCCAGCTCAGGGACTGTTGGTCAAGTTCACTCCCAGGTGGGAAGGGAACCACACAATGGCCATGTGGATCCCAAGACTTCCCATTTCATGTTGATCCCCAGCAGGCAGGCCATCAGTCAATAGGTAGGTTGCCCGATGTTGGACCCATGCCCTATGTTGTACCAACGCTTGCAATCAATAAAGCTGTGGCCTGTTTCCCTCCAATCACATCTCTGCTCAGTTTGTTCCCCCTTTTGCCTTTTGCCTTTGCTCCCTCCCCTGCCCCAGGAGTGCAATAGATACTGTATATATATAAAAAACAGAAACAACAATTTGTTAGCCACACTCTCTCTCTAATACATTTTATCACTGGTTAATGTTACACACATTCGGAAACATTGATAATTTTATACCAGATGCTTGTGTGATCAGGTTTCTGTGTTACAAGACCCATGGTTTGTGTTAATAGTTTAAATCACACAAGATTTTCTAATTTCAGATATAAAATACTTTGTAATGTCTATTTCCGGATGTGTTTTTAATAATCAGGTTTTGTATTTATGACCACTGAGGAAGGCCCAAAAGGGCGAAATGTGTATGATCTTGTATTGGTCATTTATAATAAGTGTATCATCAACTTGGCTTGATATCTTTGTAACAGTTTATACTGGTGGTTTTATTTGTGGCCTGCATTCCCGGCCCTGTGTTTTTAACAATCTTACTGGGTACACTATATAATAAATATAATTATTTTGTAATAGATTTTATAGTTTCCAGCTCAACCTTTGAGGCTCCCTGTACATTTCTGGTTGAGTTCTTTCCCCCTTTTTTTTGTTTCATTGTGATTTTTTTTTTTTAAAAAAAACACCTTTCTTAAAACCCCAACCTTCTTGGTATTCTCCTTAACACTTGAGATATATGATACCAAAGTTTAATTGCATTTAATACTTTATCTTTAACTTTTTTTTGTTTCTCTCTTGATAATACATAAGGGTACCCTTCTTTAAAAAAAATCCTTCTAAAGCAATACTAGAGATGATTTCTGTTCCCAGGAAAGACAACTGTACAATCTTTACAGTCTCTATCTTTAATCATACCTCTCAATGCCTTGTCACATAATACTTTAATAATAACTGTCAAATGGACATATTGTAAATATCAAACTGATGTATAGAAATAATACTGAGGCTTTTATGTATACAATTTTTCTCTCATACATTTCCTAATATTTATATTTAGACCTAAATATTTAGACTTAAATTGTGATAGTCACAGTAATATCTGGCCAATAAAAAATCTTTAATAATCAAACAATAAAACAATGAAGACTTTTTTTTAAAAAATTGAAAGGTCCGTTTTTTACAAACTCTTTTAACAGTGATGAAATGAAACTCAGTCATTTCAGAGACATCTGATTAACCAGTAGGTTTTTACATTCACAATTTAGGCTGTCACTGTTTTCATCATCCTCTTTCCAAAAGACCAAGGATATCTGATATCAGATACACCTTACATGCCAGCACTTCCTTAGTTGGCATGACAGACTTAGGAAGTGTCTAGAAGCAGTAGTTGGTCTCAATACGGTGGCTTGAAGCAACCCCTTTTGTTTTTTTAAACATCCAGCCTGATAAAGAGTTTTTGAGAACTCAAAGGCTTGCACACTGTTTGTATCATTTTGATTGGTCCTAACAGAAGGTATTAAATGCATTTTTATTTTTTCCCTTGGAACAACATGGCTACTTGGAGCTTCTATTTACTTTGAAAATGAAGCATGTGAAATGAAAAGGAAGCATCTTTCCCATTGAAAAAGATATTATCAAGGTGCTTAAATGGATCCCCATGGCGCAGAGTGGTAAGCTGCAGTACTGCAGTCTAAGCTCTGCTCACAACCTGAGTTCCATCCCAACAGAAGTTGGTTTCAGGTAGCCGGCTCAAGGTTGACTCACCTTCCATCCTTCCGAGGTCAGTAAAATGAGTACCCAGCTTGCTGGGGCTAAAGGGAAGATGACTGGGGAAGGCACTGGCAAACCACCCCGTAAACAAAGTCTGCCTAGTAAACGTCAGGATGTGACGTCATCCCATGGGCCAGGAATGAACCGGTGCTTGCACAGGGGTCCTTTACTTTTTAAATGGATCAGCTAGACTGTGTAAAAGCATTTTTTTCCTTCTTTTTTCTTTTATTTTCAAAAAGGTGTGTGCATTGTATGCAATGGTAGCATGGACACATGAAGTAACCTTATACTGAGTCAGACCATTGGTCTATCAAGGTCAGTGTTGTTTACTCTGACTGGCAGAATCAGGGTCTCAGGCAGAGGTATTTCACATGACCTACTATGTAATATTTAATTTTTAGCTGGAGTGCTGGGGATTGAACTTGGTACCTTCTGCATGCAAAGCAGATGCTCTACCACAGAGCCACAGTCCTTCCCCTTAAAGCATGAAACAATTCAAATGTTTTCTGTCTGTGACAAGTTGGAGTGGGTAAAGCACTAACATATTTTTGGTGGGAAACCCTACTACTCAGCCCAGTGCCAATATCCTCATGATGGTAGCATGCATTTATTTTGGGATTGAGGACTACTGTCCACAATATTTCCCCATCACACCACCAAGCAGATCTATGAAAGAGGCCAAAGAAATCTTTATTTACTGGCCTGCCAGTACTTGCCACTATTTACAGCTAGGGACATCGCGATGGTGTTCCTGAGGTACTCTCTCCCTTCCCTTCGTAAAACTTGGTTATAACCTTTTCCATCCTAATACCAAGGAGAACAGAGATTGAACACAATAAGAGAAAGGTTTATTGTACAGTGTGGGGAAAGTAACCTGGGAATGTTCAGGACCAATTTTACACTAATGTAATTATTGAGGTTAGAAATATGGAGAAAGTGGAGAGAACACCAGTAACGGCCAGTCTACTTTGGCTGTTACTGCCTTCCACAATCTTTGAGATTCTTCATTACAGCCTTTTAAAACCCACAGATGTTCACCTGCTCCATAAATTTCAAATAACCCTGAAAAACTACATATGAGAACCATAATCCAGTGCATGCCACACCAGGCCACCACACTAAACAGCCCATTTCCACCTGAAGTGAGTGGAGATCCTTAACTTGCCTAAGGGACCTCAATGCCCTACCTGGCTCAAACATCAGTTAAACAGCTCTTTTTTCCCTCTGCTCTTTCACCTTCCCTTCTCTCCCCAAAGGTTTCTCATGTCCCTGAATGGCCGTTGTTGGCTTTCCAAACCACCAGGGTACAAAGTGGAATAGCACATACGGAAAAGGGGACAGATTAGGCTCTGCCTGTCCCACTGTCCCACCACCTCTACGTAACTATTTTAAAAAATCAGATTTCTAATTACTAATTGCTGTAGAAGGGATACCAATAAGAACTGATTTAAAAAAGTTTTGGTTACATTGAAAATAAACAACTAGTTCACCATATGGAAATAGTGAAAATTGTATCTGTTGGTTCCTTACCTTTGGATAGGGGTACTGCTTTGCTTTTGGATATAGACTCCCAGTAAACTGAGGAATAGCCATGTTGGGTACTAATGTGTCATTTATCATTAGAAAGGCGAGTCTCTCTCCATCAGGTGACCACCAATGAGTAATATGAGAATGAAGCAGCTCCTCTGGGGAGAAAAAATGTCCTTAGAACAGATGAAATTAGAAGGTTCAATATATAATTCAGATGCAAAAATGTGGCATTTCTTCAGACCTTTCACAGCCAGTCTGGGGACGTCTGAAATCCGGCTGAAGGTCACGTGGTACAGATGTTTGCTTCTCATAGCAAAGTGAATATTGTGGTAAAAATAAAATAAAGTAAAGCACCAACAAACAGGTTTTTTTCCATTTAATCCCAGAGCCATAAAAATGGCAGAAGAACTGAAAGCTTACTTAACCCAGTAACTTTATATCCAAGTATCAATATTAAACAACTGGAAAGAAACTAGATTTTCTTTTTGAGAGTGAGAGTGGCATCCGTTTGCTTGACATGGCTATCTTTCTTTTCATATGCACAGAATATAAGGTGAGAAATGGTATGGAAGAACAGAATGCAGCAGGCATGATGTTATCCTATCTGTTGCCCTATGGGAATCTGGATTTCTAAGTTTTGGGGAACAAACTGAGATACGTGGCATTGAGTCCACAGCCACAGACCACTGGCAATATTAATGCCTTTATGATTTGTACCTGTGTGATTTTTATTTCCAGAACAGCTGTTACACATAATATTCTATAAAAATTAATAGTGGTGGTATTTTTGTAAGGTGGGTATTATTTATTTATTTATATTTATATTCCGCCCTCTCCTGGGTAGGGCCAGGCTCAGGGCAGCTCACAACCACAACCACAACACAAAACAATAAATATAAGATAGAAATTGATTGCACATGAACAACTAAAAAATGGATGGAATCATTTTGGGCCCATTTCCAAATGTTATGGGTTGGATCCAAAGTTTCTGTTCTGATAACTGTAGAATCTTCCTTTGATGCAAGGAGCTTTCTCCTTCAAGAAAATGTCTCTCCCTCAGGCTCCTTATATTGACAAAAGGCTCCTTGCATTGGACAAAAGATCTACCTTTAGTGCAACAGGAACTTTTGATACAAATCTATGGTTGCATTTGTTTTATCTTCCCTTCCCAATCCAGTTGTTTGCTCTTGAAATAAGGAAATAAACATGATTTCACTGTATAAATGATTGCTCCAGTAAAGTTACTTAGTGCTATGTACAGTCATGTCTTTCCTATAAATGCAGACAATTTTGCAAAAGAAAAGAAAAGAAAAGAATAAAAGAATCATCAGATGCATTGTTCTGGAATAAATAGGTTTCTCTTGGAGGATTTATACAAGGGTATATTCTCTGTGCTCATAATGAAGTTGTATCTGCGCAGCTTACCTTCATATAACCAGTCTGCAATTCCATTAAAAATAATTCCTTCTTTTCCAGAGGATGTCAGCCGCAATGAACTGCTCTTTACATCAGGCTGGTAGTAGATGTTATTTTCAAATATATAAATCTAAATGAGGTAGGAGGGATAAAGGTTTGGGCAGATATCAATGAATGTTTTCATGTCACAGAAATACTGTCCCTGCAATTTAATAATAGCGTAAAGGATCAATTTTTGTAGCTTTTCACCCAGCATTTCCATGCCTGTCCTGATTTCTATTTGTGATGCGCATTTCGGTTCTTGCATTAAATGGAAAGTGATAAAGTCAGAATGTACGCAGGAACACTTGAAACTGCCTTATAACAAATCAGTCCATTGGTTCATCAAGGTCATTGTCTACTTAGACTGGCAGAGGCTCTCCAGAGTCTCAAGTGGAGGTCTTTCACATCACCTACTATTTGATCCTATTCACTGAAGATGCCAGGAATTGAACCTGGGGCCTTCGGCATGCCAAGCAGATTCTGAGCCATGGCCCCCCACATGAGGCACACATAGTTGCTAGGCTAATTCCTGCAAACCCTTTCACAGTTTCAACAAAATTTCTCCATACAGCAATGCTATTGTTTCTGAGAATATCCTGGTTCCTAGACAGAAGACTGCAGCAGTCCACTTTTGGGGGTACGTAGCAAAATAATCTTCTGCATGAAGACGGATGATGTTATATAGTTGCATTTTCCTAGTGTCCAGATAATGTGCTGCTAGTTGTGCTAGATCTTGCACTTTTTATTTCTGTGCTGTGTCCCAATCTGTGTAATATAGATGCAACATGGCAAAATTTAACTTTATGTTTTGTCTTACTGCAACCCACAACTTCCCCCCTGACGTAACAATGCTTATACAAAACCACATATACTATTGTTCAAAGGACCCTTATAGAAAAAATACTGCTGTAGCTGCTCTTGCTGCAACTACTAGTTGGTTGACCCAAACATGCCATATTGTGAGCAGAAGGCATTTCATCTTGCCCACTGGGATAGTCATGAATTCCATCTATTTTCCACTCAAATTTCTTTCTCCCGTGTTGCATCCTCTCAGGACAGAGCAAGGAATGTCCCCCCAAAGACCCACTCCCAAGGAACTGTGCATACAGCAACTGCACTGAAGTCTATAGCAACACTGCCACTCCTCCACATCTTGGTCCCCGGTAGATTATCATGCCTTAGGGAGCAACTTGTCACAAGGCACTAGCAGGGAACGAGCATAGACTGAACACCATTAAAACAGTCATACAGTGGTAAAGCCATTTTAAATCTCTTCTTCTAGCAAGGTTCCTGTGCTTTTGAAAGGTGCATTGACAGACAGCAGAATCCAATGTAGGGCTGCACTGTCAAAAGGCCTTGATAAAATGAACAAATGAAGAAATTTGTCACAGCAGAACATATCAGGAGAACTGGTCCTGAATATCTCAGCATTACACCATCCTAGGGGCTTAATGCCATCATAGTAGTTTCCAAAACAGCCTTTGGATTGTTCTCTTCCAATCCCAAATCAGTGGCAGTTAGCTGGATCACATCCTAGGTGACTAAACACGTTGCATTTGTTAAGGTACACAGAAGAAGTCAGCACATTGGAGGAACTTGCAGACCAAAGAAGGCTGATATAGTGAGTGATTACAGAATAGAGATGTAGGAACTACTCACACATACACAAGAAACAATGCCTCCTCAAAAAGTTAAAAGGAGCCTAAAATTCACCTGATAGAAAGATTTTGGTCATAATTTGGGGTGTAGTGGAAGTAGCCTAGAATGCACAGGATTAGTTCTTCTTGCTAACATACATGCTTTGCTATTTAATTTTCTATCTACATGGATCCAGATAAGGACCCACTAAGCTTCCAGATGCAAAATGCCTCACCTGTTAACTGTAATATTGAATGAAACATAAAGGTACACATGCAAAAGCAATACTGCAGTGAGTGCAGAAGCTGCATTTGTACTCTGGAGCTCCCGTGTGTATTGGTGTCCTTTGGATTACGGCCATGGTATCTAAGGGCTGTGCAGGGGTGGTCCTTCATATTCTGGATAAAATCAGCAGATGTCACTTCCTGCTTCTGCTGGCCTTTCCGGAGTATGCAGATTGAGGGGCTGCCAGCAGTAGACTTGTTGATGCTCAGTCTCTCTCAGCTGTCTGCCTCTGACTGGATGCTTGATGCTTTTGCTACAGGTGGCAGATGGGGTCTCCCATCTTCTATCCCCCAGCGCACAATGTCAGTCCCACCAACCACTGAGTCTACAACTGATTTCCAGCCAGCAGGGCACAATGGCTCCACAGTTCAGCTGGTAGCATTGAGGGAAGCTGGGCCAAATGTGCCACTTTCCCGGATGGTGCAGCTATGACACTATGAAGCAGCAGCCTGGAATGTGACGGATGGGGGGCTGGCTGTGTAGGACAGCAGACAGTCCCCATCCCAGCCTCTATCCCTCACCCTTTCCATGAGGTGGGCCTGGATCTATGGCCAGTTGCTGGCCAGCATGGAAACTGTAGCAGTGGTGCAACAGTAAATCCACTACTATTGACAGGGCAATTGGCTGATCAGGGGGTCCCTCCAGCATGGCGCCTTGGTCGCAGCCCCAGTTGCCCCGTGACTAAGACTGCTTTGAGTGTGCAATGGGATTCTCAGCAATGTGGTGCTAATATATATTACAAACCAAAGAGGTTGAGCTGAAAAATGCTAACATTACAATATATACATTTTAATAAGGTGCACATATAGATTAAAAGCATAAAACTCCTAGTACAGACAAAAACTTACACATTCAATAAATACAAACATGAGCAACTGCGATGTACATTCTTTCATTGACCAATATGAGATCCAAAAAGGACCAAATGTGTTTTGGCCTGGAAAGGCCTTCCTCAGTGGTCAGTATAAAATTATAACTTATCACACATCCTAATAATATAATCATATCATAATGGGCAGTAAGAAATATCTAAAAGCCCTCCTAGTACAGTGAAGCTCCCTGTCAATTTCTTTACTTCTTATATGTTAAAACCTGGCTTCACTGTCTCACCTGCTGTTGTATGCCGGGCTCTTAAGGATGTGGATACATCAACCAGTGTATTAGGTCAAAATGTGCTAATATATATACCAAAAAAACCCTTCCCGTATCATGGGCAGACCTTCTCATTTGCTTGCTTTTAAAAAACTCCCCATTGTTTCCTTCAGCTTTCTTTTATTTGCTGCGATCATTCATTATTACAGCCTCATTTGGAATGTGAGTCCCTAAGTGTTCTTGTCCTCTTCTGTGTACTTGTAAACAGCCATGAACAGCTGTGTTTTCACAGAAATTAATTGCTTTTTATTATATGCATGGACTGTGATAGTCTCATAGACAAGAAGAGGGTGGAATGCATGAGTATGTCAGCTTATCTAAAAAGGTACAGAGTTTTCACTCTCATTTGTGCAATGCACACATAACTTCTTTACCTTTCAATCTCATACCATATCTAATCTGTCCTTATTTTCTCTTTTGCATATGCCAATGACCTTTCCATGCTATTAAAAAATCTCCTAATAAATTACTGAAATCCTTCCCTTGCAGATCTAAGTACCAGTGATATTATTTGCTCACATTTTTCTGTTTGCCTCTAAATCTAGATTATAACTAAGACCACTAGGGCAGAGTTTGACATTGCTATTATGTTTTGCTTGTATTCTTCTATAAAATGAATGCCAATATCTGAACATTTATATCTGTATGTTCTTGCATAAGATAGAAAAAAGACACTGTCTATATAGAGGCAGAAACTTAGATGCAATGACTCTCTTCTGCTAAATTGCTTCCTCCCAGAGAAGGAAGCATTTCATTTAGCAGACAAGAATCTAGAATAAGTGGATTTAACCCACGTCTCTCTCTCATCATTTAAAACAAGGGAATTTTCAAAATGGAGATTTTATAATATTAAATATTTTGCTAGGAATTGTTGAAAATGGGGCTCACATTTGATCTCTGGGCAAAAGTTCAAATCCTGTCATTAAAAAAAATCCTGTAAAAATAAAATCTGAGAAATGAAGGCACATCAATTATCCCAAAATACTGACTAGTCATTACATTTATATTTGAAATACACTGGAGTATTCAGAGATGTGACACATGGGCTAATGTTATAATCAGAAGATGAAATTATAGAATAAGAATTTTAAATATGCAATCTTTTTGTTTTTGAGAAAGTGGTAAGAGGCAATGGGCTGGATCCTACTCCTATTCTAATACTCCACTGAGCAGTCTATTAGGGTTGCCAAGTGCCAGGTGGTGGCGGGCAAACCCCCACCAATCCACCTGGATGCCTGCTGACCAGCTGAGGGTCAGCAGGCAACCCGTGCACACGGCAACACGTCACTTCCGGTTTACAGCCAGAAGTGCTGCATTGCAAAGGGCCGGTTTCCACTCAAACTCCCACTGCGATCCCCCCCTCCACTCCAAAAACCTCCCGCCAAAGAAGAAGGGGGGCCTGGTAAGCCTACAGTTCATACATACACACACCACCACCACCACTATTTCCTTTTGGCCCAAGATGGATGCCTGTGTCCAGTCTAAGGAGTCTTTCCCCATATGCTTTCCCCAGCATATAAGTGGCTCATATGCTGGTGGGAGAGTCACTTAAGTTGGAGGAAATCTCCTTAGGGTAGAGAAAGTCTTCTTGGAGGATGGTTGGAGCCACCGCAATTTCAACATTTCTGTTGATTATTAATGAAGAAGCCTGGGTATAATTTTTAGGAAAGCCAGGAAATATATTTCATAATGCATAGAAGAGACTACATCATATAAATTCAAGAAACATGTTGCTTATTCCATTTCATATTGTATATTCAGGTCTAATGGTAAGTAAAAGTTTCTAAAGTATGACAGTATATGGGTCAACAGTAGGGGATCTTACCTAATCCTTCTTAACCACTAACTTGGAGAACAGAGTACTCACACAACAGTTGTTTTCTATATTTATACTTGTAAAAGTATTCCACAATTGATATAACAGACATATAAAATTGGATAGCTTTATCAATTATGCTTGTTGTATGATGGGAATGGGCTGTAGGAATTCTGCATGTAAAAGGTCTGCATGTACATTGGATCACAAACACCAGACTCTGGACCTGCATTGCTCAATCTAATCCAAAACAGGCAAGCAAATAGGATTTCAATCCACTGAGAATATTTTCAGATTACCTGGGAATCTCCCTTTAAATATATAATGTATTTTCTTTCCTAAAAAGAAGGTGTAAGGGAGCACTGTGAGCAGGGTATGTCTTTACCTTTGCAGCCTAAGTGCTTACACACACAAAAGAAAGTGAGTTGCAAAAAAGAAAGGTATTTCCCTTTCCCTTTTCCCAGCCTCCCACTAGACCTTGGTGCTCTGGCCAGTGACAAAGGACCAGACTCTATATCCCCCTACTTCTGCAGCGACAAGAAAACTCCTGGATCTCTTTTCTGTCCAAAAGGGAATGAGAATCAAGTTTCGCATTGACCTAAGAGCCATTTGTTGAAATCAGGGTGATCTGTATTCACAATGAGAGAGTCAAAGGATTGAGTATCCACCATCTAATGGGTTCATTCCCAATGTTAGCTGAAGTGCAGCACTTTGTGGAAGTTTTAAATTCTGCCTATTGGATTTTATTTGCTTCCCTCAACATTCATTAGATGTTTCAGCCAAGCATGATTTTTCAAATTCACCTCTAAAGTTCTCTGTTGCAGTTCTAGAAAACAAATTCCACTGAAATAAATTGCACACGCTTTAAATGTTGTTAGGTAGTGCTATGCTGCAATGTATATAATGGGAAGCCAGTGGACAACGAACCAGGAAAATGGATCCTGGAAAGCATGTCGGGTTGGTAGGCTGAGATAGAAAAAAGAAGAGGCACAAATTCCTAAAGAGCAGAGATTAATTTCGGCTACATACATGATAAGCTTGCATGCTGAGTGCTACATATGAAGCAATAAGAACTTATTGAATAAACCTGAAGCCTGCTGAGCTCTTAACAAGTCAACCGTGAGTCCATCCATGCGGACCACCAACAATCTTGAGATGAACTGAAGTGTGGAAACAATGCTGACAGGACTGACTAATCACGTTGCTTGTTTATGGAGTACAGAAATGTTTACACTTTCAAGCAGGGAAAATAACAGCATTGGCAATTATTTTATGACAGAATTGTATGACTGTATCTATGGGATATAAAGTAAGCATCATATTGGCTTTTTTTTACTCCATTTATTTCAGAAATAATACTGCAAAAGACAAAGTTCTGCAAAATCTTCTAAGTTACTCAAGTCATGGTGGTAGCACAGTGTAAACATGTATCTGTAAATTATTAATGTGTTTGAAACTTCTTTTTTCTGAGGTTTGGAAAAATATTTCAAAATATTTCATTTTGAAGACTGTCAGAAGCCAACTCTTGTTTTTCTCAGTTTTTGGCACTTTGGGGCAGTCTTGTTTGAGCACTGTTCTCTTGGTTCTACTTTCAGTCTTGGTTCCACTTTTAATCTTGGTCTTCACACATGACTCCACATCATTTAATGCTACTGCCTTTGTGCCCCCCCCCCCCCACAAAAAGCTTTTCCTGCTTTTAAGCACCATGATCAGAAATGAAGAAATGGCACAAGATGGAAATACTATACTCTATTGCGTTTAAATGATGTAATCTTATGTAACCTTTTCCTCCTCACTCTATGTTAATTTGAATCCTTTTGAACCCAATGCCATTCCAGAAAAGTAAGCCTTGGATCTGGTTTTCTCTGTCTTTGTAGGACATGGAGAGCAAGGATATGCGATAGGGCTGCCAACCTCCAGGTGGTAGGAAAACAAATAATCAGCCTGCTGTAATGTTAGTTACACAACATATATTCACAACAGCATAAGACAACAAAACAAACTGGTCAAGCTATGTAACAAGTGCAATGACAAAACATAAATAAACACTTATTAATATATACAGTGATATTATCTAAACAAATAGAACTATTTACAAAAGATAAACTTTCTTCTTTAGAAGCATTATTCTTTTGGAATCACTGTCCATGTGTAATCCTTTCAAGGTTGTCAAAATTGAATATCTTGTTGTTGAAGTGCATACATGGAATCATATCCTGTTGGTTGCACTGTCAGTACAAGGTTGGGGTCTCACGAACTTCCCAGTCCGGGGCGTATTACGGTGGTCCGGATTATCGCCCTGTTTTGACCCAAAGTCTTCTTCAGAACGTGTTCAAGGCAGTTAGTATGTCTGCTCTTGTTTTCGGTTCTGTATATATTAATAAGTGTTTATGTTTTGTCATTGCACATAGAATATAGCACTTGTTACATAGCTTGACCAATTTGTTTTGTTGTCTTATGCTGTTGTGAATATAAGTGTGTAACCTCCAGGTGGTGGCTGGAGATCTCCCGCTTACACAAATGATCTCCAGGCGACAGAAACCAGTTTAACAGGAGAAAATAGCTGCTTTGGAAGGTGGACACTATGGCATTATACCCCACTGAAGTCCCACCCCTCATCAAACCCCACCCTCCTCAGGCTCCACACTCAATTTACCAACTCAGTGCTGGCAACCGTAATGTGTGGGTACAGGGCTAGCCTGGAGGTACCATGGGGCCCAGCCAATCATGAGTGGCATAGGACCAACTATTTCAGTCAGCCCCACCTCCAGTGTGCAGGCTTTCCACTTATTCAGCCTTGGATAGGTGATCACAGGGTAGAGTTAGGTTCCACTAAAGGGTGGAGTTACCAGAAGCAAGGGTGGGCAGGCTGTAGCCTCAGACTTTGCTGGAGACAAGCTGCAGAATCCTGAACAGTTTGGAGGATGAAAATATGTTCCAAAGGAGGCTAGAGCTCTGAAAATACTTCAACAGGCTCATATTGATTTATTAAGATATTTATATCATGCCTTTTCTCATGCATCAAGGCAGATTACAAACTCCAATTTAAAATATACAATAAACTACTGCCTTATAAGCCAACACACCATTAAAAGTTCAAGCAAAATAAATAAATAAATAATAATAAAAAACCTTGCAGAGCTTCTGAAAACACCACTAGAGATAGTGCCACCCTCATGTTCTCAAGAAACCTGTTCTGTAGCATGGGGCACTCGTGGTCACTCCGCCAACTACTTTGGGGCTTTGCTTTGATTATGCTTGCATTTTCTGACCAACAGAAGTCATCTTGCTCTCCCCGTGCATTTCCACATGTTTTCCTTGTGTTTTCTGGATGCTGACTAAACACGGATCCAGAAAACATGGGGAAAACACGTGGAAACACGTGGGTAGAGCGAGGAGACCTCTGATGGCAAATGCAACCATGATCAAAGCAAGGCCCCAAAGTAGTCGGGGGGGGGGGTATGCTGACCGCGGGGAAGCAGCCATGCATAAATGGCCAAGGAGTCTGGCACTCTTTCTGTTGAGTCCTCTGCCATCGCCACTGAGTTGGACTTGATGATGGTAACCTTGGATGCTGTTGGAAGACAGGAGTCTCAAGAGGAAAAGATGTACATCTTGCTATCAGCTTGAACAACAAGAGGGTGTTAAGTTTCTTTCTGTTTCTTTAAGTATCTGCTGATGAATAATATGACTAGTAAATATAATACATGAATAATAGTACATGTTTATGATGGAAAAATTGTTTCTGTCATTAAAAAACTTAAACTATTAGGAAGATCTATATCTGTACGTTATGAATGTGTTTTAAACTTCTTTTTTCTGAGGTCAGGAAAAAAGTTTCTGATTAATGTTTCATAGTTTGGGTTTGACCCCTTTACTTGGATGTATGAGGGATGTATGAGGGAAAAACAATTGGATAAGTACAATGTACTCTTCATAGATAATGGAGCTATTCACTGAACATCCCAAGGGTCAGTAGCTTTTGTGATACCTTCTGTACACACCAGGTTTAACAACCTCCTAAAATTTAATGTTGTAGACTATTAGATAATAACAAACACCATGTCCTGATTTGATAAGTGCACAAGAGTTCATATCTGGCAGCAGTCTTTCTGTGCTTTATAATGTGTGTGTGTGTGTGTACATTTTGAATTTAGTATCTAAGACATGTAATTAATTATTTTTATTATGATTATGTTTATATTGATACAATGATATACATGCCTGAAAATGTTCTGTTTCCTTTAAAAAAATCTTTTCTATATTACAGTCTGTCTTAAGACACAAGTAGAATCAGAAGCTATGTGAGCCAGAAATAACTGGTGCATTACATTACCTATTTCAAGGTTACAAAATATGTATCTCTCTAGTTTGCCCTGCACACCATGAAATGAAAATACAAAACTCTAGGGTTTATTAATTGACAGAAAAAACAGGTTAACTGTTTAAATTACTCCAACTCTTTAGCAGAGGTTCTCTGAAAAATGTCCCAAACGGGTTGCCACTCTTTCAGCAATACCATTCTGTCTTGAAACTCATTACAGCAATACTGCTTTGCCTTGTTTTACCTTGCACACACATAATGCTATGCCAAAAGATGTTGACCATCAATGTCATCTCACATGACAACTAGCATAAGCATTCAAATAATGATACCTAGCACCTCTTCAGCCCTCTGGATCCAGTATCTCCCCCCTCCATCCTCAGATACCCGAGCGTATTCATCAATCTACATTAAAAGTCTAGCAATAATCCAGGCTAATCCTGTAAATGATCTAGTTAGGGTCTAACTTGTCCCGATGAAATCAGGCTTTATTAAACACCAACCTTTCCAAGAACAATATGAAACATTCAGTGAAAGGCCCTTCTCCAAGACACTTTGGTAAACCAAAAAAAAAGTCCTTCTTGGAAGTGACTGGTCAATCCCATATTGCTTTCCTGAAGGATGGGCCAAGGTCAAGCCTTCTATGGCTCAAACCTGCCACTGATAGGTGGGCTGGCTTTAAGTAGCTTTCTCTTCTGATTGGCTAGACTGAACAAGGCAGGATGCAAAAATCACTCTGTGGCTCATTCCTTTCTTTGAAAAAATCATTAAACTACAACAACACCAAAGAGAGAAAAAAAGGAATCAAAAACATACCAAATAAGTACATTGTCAAAAGATTTACCCATTATATATTGCCCACTTAAGCTTAAAAACAAGAAAATCAACATTGAATAATCCCAATTCTACTTCTAGCTATTTTGTTGCCAGTTCCATCCTCTGCACAACTCCTGACCATACTAAGTCCAGTTTGGATACATCATACTTTTGGTAAGATCTTAATTTCCCTGAAATCTCTTGTACTTTCAACAGCCAATCTTGAATTTTTGGGCATTTTGTTTGCTTCCAGTTCCTCGGCAAAAACTATTGGGCAGTAATAATATGTGAGGTTACCACTTGAAGATATCTAGGGATGATGGGTACATAATCTTTTTGCTTCCAGTTCTTTGGCACAAGCTATTTGGCAGTAGTAATAATGTGAGGTTACCACTTGAAGATTCTCTAGGGATGTTGGGTACATAGTTTAGCAGTAAATTATGTCTTTGGTTTGTATGGAATTTGTTTTCCCAACCCAGTTGATATAATCCTCACCACTTGCTTCCAATAACTAGAGACACATCTGCATATGAAAGAAATCAGACATATCTACTCCACAAAACCAGAATTTGCTACTCACAGTGTTATAGATCTTTGCCAACCGTAAAGGAGTTAAATGCCACCTATAAATGATGTTCATTAAATTTTCTCTGAAGGAAAGACAAATTGTAAAGGTAGGACTGTAAGTAAATACATATTTCCATTTTGTGCATAATTTCTAATAGGGATACCCAGACAACTGCTGGTTTTGCTCATATCATGTTCACTGGTTGCAAACAGAGATCTGATTTTTCAATAACCAGTTTGAAAGTTGAATGATCTGTTCTTAGGGGGTTGGAAGGTTGTTTCACTGTATTCCTTACTAACCATGGAATACAGATCAATTAGCTTTTCACACATGCACATTCTCACAAAGCCCAATTGAGTTCTACTAAACCCCAACCCTGCTGCACAATAGCTCCGCTCAGCAGGCAATTGTATCAATACACAATTAGACCATTCAGCAATCATATAAATTACTTATCCACAAAGGGTGTGGTAGATTCATTTGTATTAACCATAACAGAGAGGTCAGAGACAACAGAACACTTTCCCCAACAACCCCATTAGGCAGTTAGAATTAGAAAGTCCTGTGTGGCCAAAAGCTGGCAAGTTGGCTGACTGGTGTAGTCTACCAGCCACAGACGACTAGAGCTGTCAGGGGATAGTCTGTTCATGGAAAATTGGACAGGTACTCAGGATAGGGAAGAAGGCACTCTGCTGTGAATAAGATGCATGACATAATGAAAGAGAAGGAAGCATAGAAGCACAACAACACATGGATCCTAGCAATGCATAGCCCATGATGAGGTGAGTTCCTTAGTACTGTTCGAGTAATGTACTTGACCAGGGCCATAGCATTAGGACATAGAGAATCAGCAGTTTCCAGGAAGGATGTCCAAAGAACAGAACCAAACAAAGGTGACAAGAAGTGAAATTCTATAAAGTTATGAGCATATTCAAAACTAATAATTCTCTATGTCCTGTGCTGTTCTTAAAGATCTCAAATGTGAATTTGCTGATGCTCTAATCATTATATGCAATGTGGAGTTGAAACTGGCCTCCTTACCAGAGGATTGGAAAATAGCAAGAATAACACTGATTTTAAAAATGGGTCCAGGGAAGATCCAGTAAACTACAGACCAGTTAATCTCATGCGTGTTCTAGGTAAATTAGCAAAAACTGTTAAATATAGAATTATTAAGCACAAAGAGAAATAAGGCCTGCTGAGGAAAAATCAACATAGCTTCTACAAAGGGAAGTCTTGCCTCATTAACCTTTTCAAGTTCTTTGCTACTTCACATTTCTCCTCAATGGAGACATACCGTAAGTGCCTTACAAAATAAACAGAAGAAGAAAGGGGGGGAGCAGTTGGTGCAGTGGGAACGTCATGGAAATATAACTATACAGGTTAGTAATATTTGACTTTGTTTAACTTCTGATAATGGTTTAGGCAAAGTGTATCTTCCACCTCTCAGGACGTCAATTTATTAACTATTTTTTCTGACATACTCAGCTATGACTGTCTTTCCAGTATTTTTAAATATGTGTGCTTTTTATTATTATTCTATTATCTTAGAGACTTGCTTATATTTATATATTTTTACAGAACCCCCCAAACGAAACATGGGTGAAATGCATGCAGTCATCAAGTCTAATAAAATATCCCCCCCCCCACTCTAGTAATAGATTTCTTTTTTGCCTTTTCTTTTTCTGCTTACTGGTGCAGCCCTCTCTTATGGGTTTATTAAAAACACACACAAAAATATAACTTAAATAGACAAGAAAGAGTATACTACTCCAGAATCTTGCACTGGTCCTGCATCAACCAGCCCAACCCATTCTGGACTAGAGGTTGTGAGCCATGAGCTAAGGCTCAAGAGCCCTTTTGCCGTTGTCCTTTGGACAACTTCAATGGCTTCTGCTTCTGTCCATGCCCAGGCTTAAATATCTATAACAAAGGAGTGTACACCAGATCAGCCCAGATCTCACAGAGCTGGCTTAGATGAAGTAGTAGGTCATGTGAAAGACTTCTACCAGAGACCCTGGAGAAATGCTGCCAGTCTGAGTAGACAGTACTGACAGTGATGGACCAATGGTCTCTTTCAATCTATGGCAGCTTCATGTGTCCATGTATCCCAACCTACCCCCCCCCCCTAAATTCTAACCTAGTTGATGCTGATTTTCAGGAACCCGGAACAATTTGGTTATATACTCTATGCAGAATTTCAACATCCATATTTTTCTTTCTTTCTACTGTTCCTCCAGGTGACACTAATAATGGTCCAAAGACAGTATTTCTTAGGTAAGGTGATCTTTAAATACGAACAAAAATGGCCCAATTACTACTTCATCACATCATAATTAGTGGCTTTAATTTATCACAAGAAAATTTACGGAGTATTTCCCAGTCATTAATAGAATAAGCCTTTGAAATCTGGAAAAATGATATATTATTCCATGCAGGCAAATTTTCTGGGTACCCTCCCAAGTCTGGAAAGGGGATTTGATAGAAATTTTGAGGTCTTGCAGTGGAAATTGGCATAAATCAGTACAACCTTATTTATGTGTGCAATCCTGCAAGGGGGGGGGATGCCCATAGGAGCCGGTATCTGTGACACTTGAACAATGCAAACTGGCATGGATGCCTACATAGTTGACTTACGCCACCCACCCACCCCTGGACCTTGGCCGTAGCATGGCTCTTGGATGCTGGTATGGCTCTTGGATGCCAGTGCAGCCTCCCACCAGCGCGGCCTCCTGCCGGCGTGTCCCCAGCGTATCTCACCACATTGGCATCCCGGGAGGTGTTTCTGGGGTGTTCCTGGGGGCACAGCTGCTTTTAGGCAGCTTCCTAACCCCTTTTACCTCGGGAATGTCCCCTCATACTGTGGCATTGCTATGCCAGTTATTTTGCTGGCGTAGCCTCGCTAAAGGCAATGGGGCTATTTTCTAATTTTTGTTTTAAAATGGAGTTTTTCACCTTTATTCTGGCCAGGAATCCTCTGTGGAGGCAGTGCGGCTATGCCACTCCCAGCTGAGCCACTCCCGGCTGCTGCCTAACTGCCCCCCCTTTAGGAATGGGCTGCCCGAGTACCAGCACTTCTTTTTTTATATCCCCCCAAAAGCAATGATTACATGCTCTCCACTGCCCCAAGGTCTCAGGGGCAGCAAGATTGGATTTTGTTTCCTTTGAATGAGAGAGCACTGTGGAATGACACTATTTATCTAATTCTCAACATGGCCAAATCTCTGGATATTTAAATCCAGAGACTGGATAAATGAGTAGAAAATACAGATCTGTCTACAAGCCTGGAAAATGCCCCAAGTCTTTTTTCAGATTTCCTCAAATGCTGGCAGGAAGAAAAGAAACCTGAACTGATCATCCTATCCCATTTTTACTTTTACTCATGTTTGCTGGTTAAGTAAATACAAATTACTGCCAATAAGAAAGTGTTGCGGTACATACCCACTTCTGAAATGATGCACTCAAGTTCATAGTTTAAAGGCGAATAAAGACCAGGTTAACGCTGGATTTAAGTAAATGTAAAGAGCAAAAGAGAATCCTTCAACAAATCACTTCTCATGATAACAGGAACAGAGGTACAGCAGAGAACTGTTCCCCTTGTTTGAAAAGCACATATAATACCACCAATGATAAAACTATCAAATTACATATGATCATAACCAAAGCCAGCAATTATTACATCTGTTTTGTAAATGTGTAATTTTCAAAGCAATATGAATGACAGAAATAAAGATTATTACGGGGGAACTACCTAAAACAAAAACAAGAAGCATCTGGAAGGAACAGGTATATTTTGATATACTGATTAAAGACATGTTGTATTTTTCAGAGGTATTACACTCCACCATGAGTCGTCTGTCAATCACAGTTTGTTGGACAACACACTCAACAGGAATAAGTGTGCTATATAGAATCCAATGAAAATGGAAAATAACTCAGTTCTGCTTGAGTTACAGGAATGCTGTTGTGCGTTTTGTTGTCCCGATGTAGCAGCTGTGGACAAGTTTACATCGGGACAACAAAACGCAGCATACAAACAAGGATAAAAGAACATGAAAGATACTGCAGACTGGGCCAACCTGAGAAATCAGCAGTGGCTGAACATGGACTGACACAAACAGGACACAGCGTCTTATTCCAAGACACTGAAAGACTGGACAATTCTACCAACTATTTTGTCAGATTGCACAGAGAAGCCATTGAAATTCATAAACATCAGAACAACTTTAACAGAAAAGAAGAGAGTTTAAGAATGAATAAGGCTTGGCTTCCTGTCTTGAAAACCTCCAGACTAACAAAGACTACAGTCAACAATAGCCATGCAGATCAGCTTTGGATTTCACACATTAACAGATCACTTCAGGATACAATGGTTCCATATTAACATACCACACCCTCATCAGCACATTATCTTGATACTTACAGGACAATGGTTAGCACATTACCTTTGTTACTTTTTGCAGGACAATGATTCAGCTCAAACCCAACCCCTTTCTGACTATATATTACTCTTCCTACACACTTGACACTGAGAGACACTGTCCTTCAGTGTTACTCCTCTGAAGATGCCTGCCACAGCTGCTGGCGAAACGTGAGGAAAGAAAATACCAAGACCACAGTTACACAACCAGGATAACCTACAAGAACTGTCCTTCAGTGTTACTCCTCTGAAGATGCCTGCCACAGCTGCTGGCAAAACGTCAGGAAAGAAAATACCAAGACCATGGTTACACAGCCCGGATAACCCACAAGAACCAGTCCTTTATTCCTTTGGCCAATTGCGGTAAAATGGAGAAAATGTCCTATTTGGCCATATAATTAATCTAGTTTTATACTGAACAGGCTGTGAGGTTGAGGGGGTGTCATGAACATTGCCAAAGTGCCTACAGAGGAAAGATCCAGGTCACTTTGGCTGTCCTGCATGAAGGAGAAAGGTCACTGTAGCCAAAATCTACTCTCTTCCCCACATGCTCAGTTTGAAGAATACTCTAAATCTCATAGGCCATATTTTCATGTGGATTTTGTGTCCTGAGGTACCTCAAACTTTAATTCTTGATTATGAAAAGCTTTCTTTTTAAAATGAATGTTATTTTCCATTGCTATAGAAATTATATGTTCTTGACTCTCGGGCTCTCATTTACAAAGAATCTTAGATCTCATTTACAAAGAATCTTAGAACCTTTTCCAAAGTCTGTTTAATACTATGGAAACAAGTTGCACATCAGGAAAAAAAATTTCACTCTGTAGAGAGGCCCCCATGGCTATCCCTTGTTTGTATTTTTGAGGAGCTTACCCCAATATGAACCCAAGACATGTCACACAATCTGAATGAATTAGAAATGATAATACTGAGGTGATTAAATTCATATCCAGAATTGAGCTACACAGTTTTCAGAATTATGTGGTGGAGTTATTCTTAGACTGTACCACTTCAGACTGCCAGCAGTAAATAATGTATTTGAAGGCTCCTGGCTGTCTGGATATATTAGTATCTTATAGTTAGTATATTATAACATACATTTGATTTACCTTCTGCCTTTTATTCATAACATTAATACAGAAGACAAAAAGATGTTAAAATGTAAAAAACAGTCAGCTTTGTTTCCAAAAACCAAAGTTCACTGGAGTTCACTGTTTCTTAAGAATGCTTTAGAGTGTCCTCATAACTAGTAGCTGCAATATCAGGAAATGCATATGAGATGTGGGTCATAATAAACTTTTTTTTCAATATGAATAAATTCCCAGAGATGTTTGGGAACATTTTGTGATAACAAAATTGACCATTGATGGATCTAAAGGCTTCTGATACAGTCAGTCAACTGAAGAGATGAAGTAGGTGACCTCAAAATGTCTTGCCCTCTCCTTGCTTATTTATGTAAAAGTAAGCTATTTTTTTTTTCAAACCACTTGATAACAGAATTAAAACACAACCTTCACAATAGTGGGAAGTTTGATCGGTATTTTTTCTTCCCATGTCAGTATCCTACAATCTTCTCTTGCATTGTATCTATTCATTTCAGCTTCTGATGCTTGAGTACACTTCGAAATTGATGAGGTGTATGAGTGCCAGCAACACCCTTCCTTCTGTGCAATGGTGCTTGCTTTTGTCCAAAAAATGGAACACAGATGTTTTTCTTCACTGATCTGCTTATACTCAAAGGCTTGATGTGGCCTTGAATCTGACAGTGCATAGGTGTCTTCTACACTTTAGTGAACACATCTCCAGTCTTCAGGGATTCATGCAGGGTGACTCAGTACAGAAGAACAGTTCGGATCAGTAAATAAACAACTACAGTGGAACCACAGCGAACTTCTTGAAGTCTACACTTGGAGGTGAGAGGAAGGCATTCCTTTGAAAATCTTCATACTGAGTGTAAACATTTAATAATCCTTTCATATAATGTGAACACTAGAAGCAGAAGGAGCTCATGCGCAGCCAAGGCTTTATTTGTGTGAGGTCTAAGCCCTGGATCTAGGGATGAGCTCTGAAACAAATAAAACAAAAAACGAATTCTTCTATACAGTGTAATTTCTTCTCACCTTTCAGTAAACATAGCACGAGGACAGACTCTTACATATTAGAGAGAAAGACTCTCTAGGTATAGCTTCCAGCTACGCTTTGAACCCTGAAATGTCTTTAAAATGAAGCACCGCATACAGCTTCGCAAGCACACAGCTGCAGTATGTTAAATATAGGGCTGTTGAATTAAAAAAAATTCGGTATAGTTTGGATTCGGCTGAATTCGGCCCGTTTAGATTCAGGATATGCCGAAGTCCGAACTCCCCCGCTTCGGGTCCGTGCAATTCGGCGGGAATTCAAAGTTCAGGAAAAAAATTCGGCCGAATAAAGCCATTAAAAACACAAGCGCGCCTTTCCATGGCTCTGGGGGGGCATTTTTGGGGGTAAAGGTCCCAAACTTTCAGAGGAGCTTCAAATGACGCTTCTTGAAAGACCCCCCAAGTTTTGTAAAGATTGGGTCAGGGGAAGCTGAGATATGGGCCCCGAAAGGGGTCCCCCCACCCTTAATGTGTATCTCCGAGCAGAGCTTGCCGCCCACGCACAAAGCTCCCAGCCACGACAAACAGCTGAGAGCAAGCGTGGGGCAGGTGTGAAAAAATCTGCAAAGCAATACAACTGCAAAGCAACACAAGCACGCAATGCAACACCTTTGCAACAGTGCAAAGCAACACCTGACACCTGGGAGTTTGCAAACCATGGAAAGGGACAGAGGCAGCTAGCTATGCCTAATGAGCAGGAAGGGGTGGAATTTCTCCTTTTGCATTGGACTTGAGACCAGGCAGATGCATTCTTTAAGTCACCATTTGAAAACCAGTTTTGAGCAAGCATCAAAATAACCTAACTGATCTTATGAATGAGGGAAAACCTGAAGACACAAAACTGAAGCCCCCCCCCCCTCAAACCATGGAGAGAGAGACTGGAGGGGGAACACACACCCCAGGCAGAACCGGCAAAAGCCCCCTTTGGCTCCCCCCACCCAAAGAAACTGCTCCCTCCCCACACACACACAGACTCTGCTTTCCCCCCCCACACACACAGAAAGGAAAAATTATAGATTAAAGCCCCCAAAGGGGTCTTACTGTGGCTGTCTTCTGTTCCAGCAGGAGGGGTTGGGAGGCTGGGTAATCCAATATGATTCCATTTGTATCCAATATGAGATCCATATGTATGCATCTCTCGAGGGTGATCCATTCATCCCAATAGGGAAAAGGGGAAAGCCCATATCTCGGGAGGCCCTGACCCAATGTTTACAAAACTTGGGTGGTCTCTTAAGAAGCCTTGTCTGAAGCTCCACTGAAAGTTTGGGGTCGGCACACCCAAAAATGCGCCCCCTGCAGCCACGGAAAGAGAAAAGGGGGGAGCCGATATTTCTGCCCCCACTGAACCCATCTTTACAAAACTTGGGTGGTCTCTTAAGAAGGATTGTCTGAAGCTATGCTGAAAGTTTGGGGGCTGCACCCCCCAAAAAGCGCCCCCTGCAGCCACGGAAATGGAAAAGGGGGAGAGGAAAAAGGGGTGGAGCCCATATCTCAGGCCCCCCTGACCCAATGTTTACAAAACTTGGGGGGGTCTCTTAAGAAGGCTCATCTGAAGCTCCGTTGAAAGTTTGGGGTCTGTACCACCAAAAATGTGCCCCCTGCAGCCATGGAAAGAAAAAAGGGGGGAGCCCATATATCGGGACCCCCTGACCCAATGTTTACAAAACTTGGGTGGTCTCTTAAGAAGGCTTGTCTGAATATCCGCTGAAAGTTTGGGGTCTGTACCCTCAAAAATGCACCCCCTGCAGCCACGGAAAGGAGAGAATGTGCACAAGAACCCCCCCCCACACACACACACAGGAGGATTTCCCCCCCCCTCTCTCTCTCTCCCCTGCCAGGCCGCACATCAAATGATTCCTCCAGTATTCAATCCTGACTGATTGGCCAGAAGGAGACCCAGCTTGGCCACCGATTGGCCGGGGGAGGAGAATGCTGCTTACTGACGGTTATGCTGCTTACTGACGCCCCGAATTTGCCGGATTTATTCGTGAACTCCCGAACTCGCTGAATTCGGCTCCCCGGTTGCCCGCCAGTTTTGAGTTCAGTTCGTCCCGAACTAAAAACCGCCGAATCAAGGGAAATTCGGCTGATTTTCAGTTCGGGCCGAACCGAATCAACAGCCCTAGTTAAATAAATGCCACTGATTCTGGTCCAGTGCCTATTGGGAAGCAGAACTTTGCCAAGGGATACTGTAAAATATTGGGGCTGAATAGACCATGGTGCATGAATTCCTTCCAAAATTTGCAATAGAACTCCTTGCTTCAAAATATTGTGTCTGATATTAATTACTAAGATCGAATATCGTCATAACTTGTCTCTTCACCTTTCAAGATATAAAAGCTTCAGCTTTTTAAGATTAAAAAATACTGGTACATATTTTTTACCACAATAGGGTTATTTATTGTTGTTGTTACTACTACTACTACCACCACTACTGCCACCACCACCACCACTACTACTACTACTACTACTGGCTAGTGACAGTTTATATTAAATTGTGAAACTGAGGTGATTAACCAAATAAATAGTCATGCAAGACTTGCTTTGATGTATCTGAAAGGAGCAGTTGCAGATTCCTCAAGGGTTCACATTGATGACCCTTCCTCATTTAGCCATGTATTTTTTTCCTCACAAATACTTCCGCAGCTGCTCCAATATGTTACATAGAAAGACAAGTGTACACAAGGTAATTAAACTGCAAGGTTGGAAACACTTTACAAACACCCATTAAAAAAAAAATCCTAGGGTGGATTCCTAATTATAACTCAGTTACCAACACATGGTTTTCATAATACATTCAAGGAGCATTTTGTCTTGCTGTCAGTGTTATTACTTTTTTGTCTCATTAGGTCCAGAATTAAAAGGAAGCATACAGAAAATCTTTGATTTTTCTGCCCATGAACTGGAGCTGTTTCATCTAGCAAGCCCAGTGAGTCAAAATGAGCAAAAGGCTTTGAAATAGTACAAATAAAAACAGCACCTTTAATATATTTATTCATAAGGGTGCTTCATTACCATTAATTAGCTCCCACTTGGCTCATGAACTTTGACAAAAAAAAAATTCCTCTCCTTTAAATTGCAAATAATATTTTTGCCAGGAGAGCTTGCTGAATCTTTCAAGGGTACTAAATACTAATTACAATGATACGAACATGTAACTCAATCCCTTTCAAAACATGAATTCATTACATTGTATGCTAACTCTGTTTTTAAAGATGATTTTCCTAATATAGCAAATTGAAATTATTCTTCAACAATTTAATGATTAATCCGGTCTACTATTTCATCATTATTCTTAAGTGTGCATCTATGAGCAACTGAGTAGAGCCACTAAATTTTGTGACCAGTTTCTTTGGGGAATTTTTTTTTTTAAATACTACACAGAAACTGGAAATGAAAGAAGCTGTGTGAAATAACCTAAAGCCCCCCCCCCCAATGCTAGAAGCACAGTTTCCCTACCCTGTCACCACCAACTACTCACACATATTTGTAGAATTTAGAATTAGTAGACTATTTGTGTGTAGAGCCCTTTCACAAGTATACCATTTGTATATTGGTAAACCTTCAAGTTCTGTGCATAGTTTATAAAAACACAATAACGCGAAGTGGGATATAAGGAAAAGCAATGGAGATAAATGTCAGTGGGATAACTAAATCTAAACGGAATAACTAAATCTAAATGAGGAACACATTGCCCAGATGGACTATGCTGTTTACAAGGTTCTTTAGTGAGATTTTTATTGCTGGTAAAACAGCTTTATTTTCTTTGAGTTTTTGCATTTGCCTTATTTTCAAAACCCTTGATAGTGGCAATTTTTTTTTATTTACGACACATTCATTAGTGATTATTTTGATAAATTGTATTTTACGAATAACATTTTATGAATAAAAACAATGCGATTGTAATTCTCTCTGAGCCTTTTAATACATAACAACACAAACCTCACTACACAGGGATGTGTAATCAACACTTTACTAAGCAAGATGTAATCATCTGATCCAAACTATGTCCATTGTTTAATACTATAAGTTATCAGAACTCAATAAGATTTTTTCCTAACGTATAGGAATGCTGATGGTGCCTTGGTCTTGTATGAGTTTCTCAGAAAGCAAGTATTGGAAAGGGCAACAAGGGTAAGGATACTGTCCAACTAGTACTGTTGTATGTTGCCAGATTCTTCCTTCTGCTGAAAGATGCCGGGAAGGCACAGGGGTCAATGACTGGCATAAGAGCAAGACACTGCTCCACACTAGGGTTGTGCAAAAAAAAATTGGGGGTCAATTTAGGGTTTGGGTTTTTTTGGTCTGTTTTTTTTTTAAAAAATAAGCCAAATACCCATACTGGTAAATATGGGTATTTGGCTTATTTTCAGGTTTCCTGAAAAAATTGGGCCTACTATAGTCAAAGGGGATTTTTTTCGAGCTCCTGAGGGCCCTTTTTGGAGGTAGAGTCCTCAAATTTGCAGCATGGCTGCAAGGGACTCTCCTTAGACAGTCAACAAAGTTCTGTGGCCAGAATGCTGACTGGAGAGACATAGGAAGCATATCACTCCAGTCTTGTTCTGTCTACACCACCTCCCAGTTTGCTTCTGGGCCCAATTCAAGGTGCTGGTATTGACCTTTAAAGCACTACATGGCTTGGGCCAGCATATTTGAAGGACTGCCTCCTCCCATAAGAACCTACCAGACCACTCCTGTCATCTTTGGAGGCCCTGCTTCAAGTGACAATCCAAGAATGGGCCTTCTTGGTAGTGGCACCAAAACTTTGGAACTCCCTCCCAGGGAGATTCATTTGTATCCCTCTATAATTGTCTTCCAAAAGTCAATGAATATTTGTTTTGTTTGGTGTTCTTTCACTAACTCTTATTAGCCCTTCTCTCTGTTTGTGTGTTTTTATGTGTTTATATTTTCATAAGCCAGAGTAGTGTAGCAGTTAGAGTGTTGCACTAGGATCTGGGAGACCCAGGTTCAAATCCCCAATCTGCCATGGAAGTTTGCTGGGTGACCTTAGGCCAGTCACAAATATTCAGCCTAGTCTACCTCATAGGTTTGTTGTGTGAATAAAATGGAGATGAGGAGAACTATCTTTGGGTCTTAATTGGGGAGAAGGGCAGAATATAAATAATAATAAATAATACAATAATAATATTATGCTTTATTTAAATTATATATGTGTGTGTGTGTGTCATTTACATGTCAAGCTCTTTCTGAATATAGGATTAGCTGTGTGTGTGTTAAGTTCTGTCAAGTCACTTCTGACTCATGGCTACCCTATGAATGAAAGTCCTCCAAAATGTCCTATCTTTGACAGCCTTGCTCAGATCTTGCAAATTGAAGGCTGTGGCTTCCTTTATTGAGTTAATCCATCTCTTGTTGGCTCTTCCTCTTTTCCTGCTGCCCTCAACTTTTCCTAGCATGACTGTCTTTTCCAGTGACTCTTGCCTTCTCATAATATGACCAAAATACGACAGCCTCAGTTTAGTCATTTTAGCTTCTAGGGTCAGTTCAGGCTTGATTTGATCTATAACCACTGATTTGTTTTTTTGGCAGTCCACGGAATCCGTAACACTCTCCTCCAACACCACATTTCAAAGGAATCTATTTTCTTCCTATCAGCTTTCTTCACTGTCCAGCTTTCACACCCATACATAGGATTAGCTAGCAACTTATTATTTCATATTTCTTTCTAGTATTTTGCCTAAAACTCTGTCTACTTACTGTACCCAAGAATCTGTACTTTCTAGGATTTTTAGTTATTAAAATTTTGTTAAAACTTTGATTTGTATGAACTGATTGCTTAGAGAAATCCTACTCACATTGTGCCAGCTGCTTAATTACACTAGCCAGTGCTCAACTAGTGCTGAAATGGACAGAGCCATCTGACAGACACAGATAGGGAAAGGGGGGTGGGGGTGGCAGGCCATATGCCTCAACTTCTCTCCCACAAAACACACATACACACAAAACACATACACAGATTTGCTGGCCTGCAAAAGGAGCCATATTTAAAGAGAGTTCCTTTTGTTTAGGGTAGTTTGCGCCGAGAAATGGTTCTAAACAGATTCCAAACGAGGGGGAAGTGGTTCCTTGTTCCCTGGAAGGTTGAAAGATAAATATTTAAACACCAGCCTGCCTTGGTTCTCAGCCAATTTGGAGCTCAAAGATGAACCAGCAGCTGGAGGATGAAAGTAAAAGCAGGTTTGTGACAGCTGTCAGCACAATCCTAAACAGAGTTGTAGCCTTCTAAATCCACTGAAGAAAATGGGCCTAGAAGAGTGTAACTGTGTATAGGATGCAACTGCTATAATCAATTGACAGGTTCTGTCTGGACAGCCTATCAGAGTGAGGTGTAGTTCCGGGGCCAACCCTATTATGCAAGAAACACAAGACTCGTAATGGGGAAGTGGCCAAACCATATATTTTGACATCCAATAAAAGAGGGTGTTTTGAACATCTAGTGAAGCTGGCACTCCCCATGTCGCATCAGCAGGCTTTCCTGCAAGTAGGTCCACCCACTCGCCCACGAAACTCTCCCACAAAACTGTGGGAGAAGTGAGGCACTTTTGAGGCACTGAGCAGGAATAATTTGGATCTCCTCCAGATTGACATGGAAGGGGTCTTTTTTCCTCTTGGTCCACACTGTTCCTGGGGTTGCAGCATCAACCAAGGTCTTAATTGTTCAAGTGGTACTTGAAGGGATGAAGATTAGGATTAACATCTCTCAACACTGTTTTATGTGCAGGCTAAGTCAAAAGAATGTTGGCAAAGTTTGGGACCAGGGTGGGTTTGTCAAAAACACTGGAATCCATGACATTAGGCAGCAATCCAAACTCAAGGGTTAGGGTGGTCTTGTTGATGGAGATTAGTCACTAATAACAACCCAGGTTTCATGTTTTGTGTCTTCATTACAGAAGCTGTTACAAATATTGGCTCTAGGACACATGCAAGTGTCCTAGAAAGGAATAAGAGCTAACTCCCCGCAGTTTGCAAAATTAGAGATGAAATCCAGTCTGCAAAATTATAAATTAAGAAATAAACAAGGAACACCTAACAACTGAGTAAAAATTTAAGGTGTTCATGCTTTGAGCAAGCCAGAGCAACCAGGGTTTGGTAGGTGGAGTGTGGGAAAAAGGAAATGTCTTGATGAGATGCACATTCAGCCTTTTCAGGGGAGGGGAAAGCTGCAGTGGGAAAGAGAAGGAAGGTCACGTTAACTAGAAGTTTTATTGCATGTCCCTAGTCCTGCTATTTCTTCTCTAGGCCAGATCCACAGCCTCAGTTCTGAGAATTTAGTTCACTTTTGCTTTAGGGATAACCGAGCTTTTAGCATAACTTTCAGGGTAGGAAAGTGTATTTCCAGCAAAAAGGTTTCCAGTACTATGCACCTTTGCCAGTAAGATGCTGCAACAATTTATCCCAATGTACCCTGAACGCACACATTAGGAATGGAATGAGACTTTGAAAGCCCACTATTTGTATAAAAGCATCATCCAGATTCCCTTTTTCCATATATAGTTTGATTTTTGTTTCACATGTGAAATTAAACACACAAAACCAAAAGAATAACAGTAAATCACATGGAGAAACACTAACCATCTGGATGCTGCCTAATATGTTATATGACATTCTTGCAACCTTGACAATTAGATGAAACCTGTGTTTTATTCATGGCTTGATTCCAAGTTTGTTGACCATTTGCCAAGTAGTCATTGCCATATGCCCTGACCTGAATAGCCAGGCTAGCCTGATCTCTTCAGATCTCAGAAGCTAAGCAGGGATGGCCATGGTTAGTATTTGGATGGGAGACCACCAAGCAAGTACAGGGTCACTACATAGAGGCAGGCAACAGCAAACCACCTCTGAACATCTTTTGCCTTGAAAGTCCTATGGGGTCACCATAAGATGCCTGATAATTGAAAACCCTATGCAGTCGCCGTAAGTCGGCTGGGACTTGATGACACTTTCCACCACCGTCAATTACCATGTGCATACAAAAGGTGAACAGCTGAAATGCTATTCATACTTTTCCACCTAATCAGAAATCCAGGAAGGCAGAGAAATGGTAATACTTCTACACCAATTGGTACTACACAAGGGATGACCACCTTGCCAGTTTACCATGTGCTATTTTGCCAAATCTCTTCTCTATTGTGACCCCACAAATAAGTTCCTACTCTTTCACAGATGACAATTAAAAATGTTATTTGTTTCTAGTATGTTGCTAAAACACACTTTTTCAAATGTCCAGGGGTTCTATAATATTGATGAAGTAAAAATCAGTAACTGAAATGCTTTTAATTATCTACAGTACATTATCGTACATTATTCTTTCTCAAAGAAGCCCCAGTAGTTATCTACTGCAAACTTCCTGCAGTTTAAACACTTAAGTCCTCTCTGTTTTTGCCTGTTTTCCTGTTGAGAGCACACATGTCACAGTTCCAGAACACTACTCTGTGTATAATACTCATATTTGTTACATTTAATTTTGTCATTATGCACTGATGTATTGATAAATTAGCATAGTTAATTATTTAAAAATTACCAGTCATGTTCCAGATGGATGCAATTATTTCTCTCTTCAGCACTGCTTCCTGTCCCTATTTGTTTAATGTGATGGATCCTAACCATAGGCATTTCCCCACATTCATGCCACTTTGATTAATGATTCAAGCAGCAGCACAGCCACAGAAGCTACCTGATTGTGTAGACTCTGAGAAGAATTTCTGCCTCTATAGAACTGGCATGTCAAGGAGACTCATCAAAGTTGCACCATGCTTCTATACCATAGGATATATACAGAATTTACATTTGGGTCATATTCATGTACATCTGTTCTTTAACTATTTTACTCATTTCCTTTCCTTTACACCAGTTATAGTAAAAACATGCTTTATTCTTAATCCTTGATTAATTTCCATTTATTTTAAAAGTAAGCACTTTTCCATCTGTAACTTTTTCCTGTAGCACAGGATTCTCAAGCATGGGGTGGGCAGTTTATTTCTTAACAAAAACGGAGTACGTAACTGAGATTAATTAAATCTGCCGAACCACCATTTTACCTCACTGAGCTTGTCAGTTTTAGTAATTCATGACATTCCCAACTGTTCCACTCTTAGAGCCTAAGGAAAAATGATGCAAGCACCAGAGTGAGGCATGGAGTGAAGGCAAAGTTTTGCTGTACATTTTGATTTTATTTAAAAATAGTTCCTCCTCCGACTTCCGGTTCCTGTGCCGATCGCCGTGGCAGCTCAAGACTAGAGCTCCGGGCTCTAAAGCGGAGTGGGGGGAGGTTCCCCCCCCCCCGGAACAACGACGCGGCTCCCCTGGAAGGAGAGGGGAAGCTGAATAGGTTGCCGGCTCGCGCCCCGACCAAGGTGCGCCCGCTGCCTCAAAATCGGCAGTGAGCGCCAGGAGGGGAAAGCGGATGAGTCAGCACCATTAGATCTGCAGGAGCCCGGGTGGCGGAGGAAACGGCACGGAGCAAAGTAAAAAGGTTTTTTTTTTCTTCTAATGATTAACATTTGCTAACAACTAACTCATGGAGGTGTCTAATCTGTTATCTAAACAAGGAGAAGCATTTCTGATTCTGTTTTCTACACTCGCTAACCCTAACAAAGTGAAACTTGGCTTTTTGCCAAAGTGTTGCGCATTTAAAATTCCAGCTGTGCCACTTCAGACCTGAGAAGCATCTGACCAGGACTGAAAGCAAGTGAAACATTGGCAATGGAGCATTGAAGGAATATAAATGCTATATCCTCTCCAGAATTGATTCTTGACTTTTGATTTTTTCTGCTTGAAACTGAATGTTGTTTTGAAATAAAAGACGTTTAAACAAATATAGCTGAACTAATGTTTTAAGCAATAATTCTCACCCCCCCCCTCACCCTCCCTGGATTACAATAGCAGCCACCTCAAGTTTTTTACATGGAAAACAAAGAAGACAAAGTCAAAAAAGACACAGAAAAACATCCTAAAGTATTAATAAAAGAGACCAAACAGCTTCAGATTCAACAATCACTACAATTTAAAAGAAGAGCTTCTGTCACCAGTCCTGCTCTTTCACCAGCTTCTTCTCCTGGAACAGAGACATCAATAACAGCAAAGATGACTAAAAAACCTGATGCCACTCTTAACTCTCTACAAGAACTGCTGACTAAAACACTCCAAGAGGTGACATCAGTTAAACAAGAGGTGACAGAAGTTAAACAGGAAATGGTCTCAATGAAGCAGGAAATGGAATCTGTTAAGCAAGGCCTAAACCAAAATGCAGTGGCTATTACTACACTTCAAGAATCCATCTCATCTTTAGCAGTAAAACAGGATAAGCTTGATGCAAAAGTTCAAAAGCAAGCAAAGGATAACAAAGAAACCAGAAAGAGGGTTGATGCTCTTGAATTGTCAATGGAAGCCTCCCAGGAATGTGAGCAATTGCGAGATGACAGTACTGCAATGTTGGAGTTGAAGATAAAGGAAAGTTGGATTCGTCTACGTGGTTTAAAAGAAAAACAGGAAGGTACAAACCTGAGAAATTATTTGAAAATATTGTTGGCTGATTTTTTACAGGAAGATGATGCTGTGGTGGAAGGTATGATAATTACAGCCTACAGAATGAACTCTGCTTATGCTACAAAAAATAAAGTTCCAAGAGATTGTTTGATTCAGCTTTTTTCCAGAAGTCATCGTGACCTAATTTTGAATAAACATTTTAACAACCCACTAACAATTGATGGGAATCCGGTGAGATTGATGAAAGAAATCCCTGGAAGACTGCTGAGGAAAAGAAAACTTTTTGCAGAGTTTGTGGAAAGACTGAAATACAATGGAATACAACATAGATGGGAATACCCCCAGGGGGTTTCTTTTATCTTCAAGGCTAAAAGAGTTAAGATCACAGATACTGTCAAAGTAGAACAATTCTTGCGAAGATATGAAGGGGAGCTACGCAAACCACCAGGCCAAACTTCAAGAGAACATGATGGAAAGGATCGTGCTGAAGAAGAAAAGGCAGAAGAAGCAACTGGGGGGGCATCATCCTCAGATGAGTGAGGAGTGGGGAGATGGCTGAACAAAGGGGGGGAAAAAGGGGGGAAGAGGGGAGGGCGAGAAAAGGATAATGGAAGTCTTTAAGAGAAAAAGAGAAATAACTATGGAAATTTGAGTAGGAGCTTATATTAATAATAAAAATGCTACAAATTGTATCTTGGAATATTAATGGTTTGAACTCTCCAATTAAGAGGAAAAAAGTGTTTTACCATCTACAAAAGTCCAAAGCTAATATTTTTTGTTTACAGGAGACACATATATTACCAAAGGATATTCACAGGTTGGAGCAAACAAAAATGGGCAAATTATTCACTGCGTGTAATGAAATGAAAAAAATCAATGGTATTGCTATGTATGTCCCTTCAGTATTAGAACCTAAACTTTTATATAAAGATGTAGATGGGAGGATTTTAATTGTGGAAATTGTAATGGGATTTCAGAAAATAATATTAGTGGGTATTTATGCAACTAACATAAATCAGAAATTATTTTATTCTAATCTAGCGTCGATATTAGCAGAATACGCTAATGGGAAAATGATTTGGATGGGAGATTTTAATGGGGTAATGGTACCAAGATTGGATAGATCTACAAAGAAAAAAAAGAGTAAATATGAGGGTAAACTTCCAAGTATTTTTAATTATATAACAGATCAATGGGAAATGTTTGATATATGGAGATTAATGAACGGTAATAAAAAAGGGTATACTTTTTATTCATCAAGACATTGTTCCCATTCAAGAATAGATATGTTTTGGTTATCTAAAGATATTACAAGATTATCTGAGGCTCCTGAAATTTTACCTAAGGTGTTTTCTGATCATAATGCGCTAATGTTAAGGATTAATATAGGTACAAAAAAAAATAAATCTTGGGTGGTAAATGAATATTTACTTAAAAATAAGAAAATTGTGGATAAATTGAAAATAGATATACAAAACTATTTTTTAGAAAATATTGATAAAGGGACATCGGATGATATTGTATGGGACGCAGGTAAAGCAGTACTAAGGGGTTTATTGATACAACAAAATTCGAGATGGTATAGAGAGAGAGAAGGTAAAAAGAAGAAATTGTTAGAACAGATTAAACAAGAAGAGAATCTATTGAGAAAAGTACAAACTAAATTGCTTAAACAGGAATATAGAGATAAGATTAAAAATTTGCAATATCAATATGAATTTTTAATAAATGCGGAAATAGAAAAAAAAATTATGTATAATAGGCAGAAATTTTTTGAACATGCAAATAAACCAGGTAAACTATTAGCTTGGCAACTTAAGCATAAAGAAAAGAATTTACCTATAATAAGAATAAAGAGAGATGGTAAGGTTACAATGGATAAATGTAAAATTGTAGAAACTTTTGTGGACTATTACTCAAATTTATATAGACAAGGAGAGGTTTCAGAAAAAGAAATAGAGACATATTTGAACCAATTAGAATGGACAGGAATTTCACAAGAACATAAAGAATTATTGGACGCTAATATAACCTTGGAGGAATTAAAAGCAGTAATAGGTAAAAGTAAGTTGAATAAAGCACCAGGAGCAGATGGTTTTACAACATTTTATTATAAAGTTTTTATGGAACAAATCTCTCCACATCTTTTAAAAGTGATGAATAACTGTTTGCAGAATGGATCTATTCCAAATACCTGGAAACATGCAAATATAGTGTTAATTCCTAAACCAAACATAGACTTATTAGATGTTAAAAATTATAGACCAATCTCATTATTGAATAATGATTATAAATTTTTTGTAGCGATTCTGGCAAATAGATTGAAAAAAATACTGAGTCAGATTATTCATAAGGATCAAGCAGGCTTCCTTCCCGGAAGGCTGATCAGCCAAAATGTTAGAGTAGTAATAGATCTTTTAGAATGTGCGGAATTTAGCACTATACCTTTAGCAATGATATTTTTGGACGCAGAAAAAGCATTTGATAATGTAAATTGGAAGTTTATGAAAAAAGTATTAGAATATATGGATTTTGGAAAGAAATTCCAACTAGCTATTGAAAAGATCTATACTTACCAATCTGCTAGATTGTTGATAAATGGGAATATAACATCACAATTTGAAATACAAAAGGGCACCAGACAAGGTTGCCCTTTATCACCATTATTGTTTATAATAACGTTAGAAGTTTTATTGAAAAAGATTAGAAATAATGTAAATATTATAGGTTATAAGGTTGGGAGAAATCACTTTAAGCTTAAAGCATATGCAGATGATTTAGTTTGTTTTTTAACTAACCCTATTAGTCAGATTGCAGAATGGAAAAAAACGGTGGAGGTTTATGGAAAACTTGCAGGATTTAAAATTAATAAAAACAAAACAAAAATATTGGTTAAAAATATGACACTCTTGCAGCAACAAGAATTATCAAAAAATACTGGTTTTACTATAGAACAAAAAATAAAGTATTTGGGTATTTGGTTAGCTTCAAATAATTTTAATTTATTCAAAAATAATTATATAAAAACATGGCATCAAATTAATACAGACTTGAAAAACTGGCAAAGAATACCTTTATCACTATGGGGTAGAATTTCAGCTGTTAAAATGATGGTTTTACCCAAAATGCTTTTTTTATTTCAAAATTTACCAATAATTAAGGGGGTTAAAATATTTAAGGTATGGAAAAAAGATATTTTAAACTTCTTGTGGAACAAAGGAAAACATAGAATAGCTTACAAAAATTTGATTCAACTAAGAGATATAGGTGGATTAGGCTTACCAGATTTAAAAACGTATTATGAAGCAGCATGCTTTGTATGGTTGAAATCTTGGATAATGTTCACACCTTTTATTCAGCAAGACATGATTCACACTCCAGAATCGATATGATATGGGCCAGTAAATCAATTTTCACGCAACTACGTAAAATTCATATTTTACCTAGAACTTTTTCTGATCACAATCCTGTTACCTTTGATTGGAACAATAAACAAGCATTTAGATGGCGAATGAACGATAAACTTTTAAAAGACAACAAGATACAAAAGGAATTACAGGTTTTAATGAAAGACTTTTTTGAAATTAACCTTAATGGGGAAACTTCTTTAAATACAGTTTGGGACGCATTCAAAGCTGTTCTGAGAGGTTTTATGATACAGAAACACTCGGCCTGGAAGAAGACTCAATTGCAATTTACAAACAACATACTTTGGAATTTACAAAATTTGGAGCAGAAATTGGTAATGGTAACACAGGAAGAGGAGAGAAGAGAAATTCAAATACAGATTTCTGCATCTAAACACCAATTAAATTTGGTAATAATGGAGGAAATGAATAAAAATCTGAAACTTGCTAAACAAAAGTATTTTGAATATGCAAATAAACCAGGAAAATTTTTAGCAACACAACTGAAGGACTCATTTCAAAAGAAGATTATAACAAAAATCCAAACTGCTAAAGGACCAGTTTATTCAACTTCAGAAATTCAGAAAGAATTTGTTTCATTTTACTCTAAGTTATATCAGAAAGAAAATACTCCAAAACAGAAAATAGATAAATTTCTAAACTCAATACAGATGAAAGCTTTGTCAATGACCCAGAGAGAATGTATTGAAGCTCCAGTAACAAGGGAAGAAATACAAGAAGCAATACTGAGACAAAAAACGGATAAAACACCTGGACCAGATGGAATTACTGCACTATTTTATAGAACATTTAGTGACAATTTAGTTGGATTTTTTGGTTCACTTTACAATGCAATTTTGGACGAGGGAACATCCCCGGAGACTTGGTCACACGCATTTATATCACTGATACCCAAAGAAGGAAGAGATCCAGAAAAAACATCTAATTACAGACCTATATCGCTCTTAAATGTGGATTACAAAATTTTTGCTTCGGTTTTGGCATGTAGGATAAAGCAATTTATTAAGGATCTTATACATGAGGACCAAGCAGGTTTTATACCAGGAAGGCAAATAAAAGACAATGTAAGAATTTTACTAGATTCACTGGAATATTATGACCATAATATTCAACAAACTGCGGCTTTTGTATTTTTGGATGCAGAAAAAGCCTTTGATATGGTCTCTTGGAACTTTTTGAAACGGATTTTGGATAAATTGAATTTTGGAGATCGTTTTCAGAAAGGTATATCGGCTATTTATACCTCCCAACAAGCTAAAATTTTGGTTAATGAATCAATGTCAGATAACTGCCAAATCACGAAAGGGACTAGACAGGGATGTCCCTTGTCTCCACTTTTATTTTTGTTGGTGTTGGAACCGCTATGTGTGAAACTAAGAAGTATGGAGGACATCCGCGGGCTAAGAATTAAAAAACATGAATTTAAGTTGAGAGCATTCGCGGATGACCTACTGCTAATTTTGGAAAACCCAACACAGTCAATGAATATACTTCAGGAGACTTTGGATGATTTTGGGAAAGTATCAGGCTTTAAAGTGAATCAAGAAAAAACAAAGATAATATTTAAAAATTTATCGGAAATACAACAACAGGAATTTATATCATATACTGGCTGGGAGAAAGCTAACAAAGTTAAATACCTGGGAATTTGGATCACTGCAAAGAATAAAGATCTGTTAACCAACAATTACCTCAAGTTATGGGGTAAGATTAAAACTGATATGATTATATGGTCAAACAAAAAATTGTCATTAATGGGACGTATCTCAACGATCCAAATGAATGTCTTACCGAGGATGCTCTTCTTATTCCAAAATTTACCAATAATATCACAAACAAAATATTTTGAAACTTGGAGGAAAGACATTTCAAACTTCATCTGGCAAGGAAAAAAACCAAGGACTGCTTATAAATACTTGGTGGATCTAAAAACTAGAGGAGGTTTAGCACTGCCTAATTTTCAACTCTATGCTGAAGCGGTAGCTTTAGTATGGCTAAAAGACTGGATGAATTTGTCAAATGTACGTTTGCTAGACTTGGAAGGTTATAATAACTTAAGTGGATGGCATGGTTATTTGTGGTATGATAAAATTAAATTACAAGCAACATTCCGTAATCACATAATCAGGTCCTCTCTACTTCGTATTTGGATGAGATATAAACACATTTTGGAACCAGAAACACCGATGTGGATATCACCCCAAGAAATGCTAACTTTGCGCCCACTTAGACCAGACAAATTTATTACTTATCAAGATCTAATTAATTGGGAAGGAAAGAAATGCTCACTAAAAGACTTTCAACTTCTTAAGGATGATTTACAATGGCTTCAATATTACCAAATCAAATCAGTTTTTGTACAAGATGCAAAAAAAGGTTTCTCTAAAGAAAAATCTCCTTTTCAAAGGATTCTACTAGACAATAATACAAAGCTGATTTCTAAAATGTATAATCTCCTTTTAACAATATACTGTGAGCAGGACACGATTAAACCAACTATGATCGATTGGGCTCAAAATGTGGGACATGATATTGTTTTAAATAAATGGGAAAGATTATGGTCTAAAGACTTAAAAGGAATAAAAGCACAGTCAGTGCGAGAAAACATCTATAAAATGATGTATAGATGGTATCTAACACCCAAGAAAATTGCAAAGATTTATAAAACGATGTCCCCTACTTGTTGGAAATGTAACAAAGAAATTGGTTCCTTTTATCACATGTGGTGGACCTGTGACAAAGCCAAAGACTTCTGGGACATGATTTATAATGAACTGAGATTAATACTACAAAAGAATATATCCAAAACACCAGAAATGATGTTATTGAGTATGATTCCAGACGACTTAGCAACACAAAGAACCTTTTTGATTTATGCCACAACAGCTGCGAGACTGCTTTATGCAGCGAAATGGAAAGGGCTAGAAACTCCAGAGAAAAAAGACTGGATTGTTAAAATGTTTGAAGTGGCAGAAATGGCAAAACTCACAGCTATTCTAAATGAAGAAAATGACGTTCGGTTTTTGGGGGAATGGGGGGCGTGGATGCATTATTGTGAATATGAGTTAAAATTGGGAAGAATGGAAGAATATTTTCTAATCTGATCCAGAGGATTATTTTTGATTTTTTTTTATATTGAATAAGCATAATTATATTTACTAACAGATTATGTTTTTTTATATATGGTATTGATATTTTATCAAGATTAGATTACTTATGACGGGATGAACTCTTTATTAAGAGGCAGATAGAGGTGATGGGGAAGTCAAAAAATTTTCCATTTCTTTTTTTTTTCTTTTTTCTTTTCTCTTTTTTATTATATGATATGGAATTATAACAACTTTAGGTTAGAATTGAAATTCGATATTGTTATAGATGTTGTTTAATGCAATGGAAAATTTCTATCATAAAACCCAATAAAATTTATATATATAAAAAAAAGAAATCTTGGATAATGTTAGAGGATACTGAATTATTAGAATTGGAAGGTTATAATTTACGTTTTGGATGGCATGCTTATTTATGGTATGAGAAAGAAAAAGTAAATAAAGATTTTAATATTCATTTTGTTAGAGCTGGTTTGTTTAAAGTGTGGAAAAAGTATAGAAAGATATTAGAAAATAAAACTCCTGGATGGCTCAATCCAGTGGAAGCTTTTATGAGAAGAGGAACTCAGCTGAATTTAGAAATGGATATATATAGAAATATTATTAACTGGAAAGAAGGGATATGGATTCTAAAAAGTAGAGAAGAACTGGATATAAAGGATTGGTTTCTATACTACAAAATAAGAGATATATTTAATAAAGATAACCAAATTGGATTCAATAGAAATAAATCAGAATTAGAGAAAATATTAATAAAAGGAAATAAAGGACTGATAGGTAGAATGTATAAATTGTTAATGGAAATTAATTTGGAACAAGAAAGGGTTAAACCAATTATGATTAAATGGATGAAGGAGCTAGGTTTTAACATAGATTTGGAATTATGGGAAAAATTATGGAAAAAAGAGTTTAAATTTACAATAACCAATGAAATTAGAGAAAATCTATATAAAATGTTTTACAGATGGCATATAACACCAGTGATGATTTCTAAAATAAACAGAGAAGACAGGGGTCTGTGCTGGAAATGTGGTAAGGAAAGAGGAACATATATGCATGTATGGTGGTTTTGTAAAAAAATAAAAAAATTCTGGAAGAAAGTTTTGAAGGAAACGAATAATTTGATTAATGGTAGTGTGAAAAGAAAACCATTATTTTGCTTATTGGGAATACCACCAAAAAATATCAATGATGAAGACAGAATTGTCTGCCAGTATAGCTTTGCTGCTGCAAGAATTGTGATAGCTAAAGTTTGGAAGCAAGTGAATAAACCCTCAATTAATATCTGGAGAGAGAAGATATGGATATATATGAGGATGGCCAAATTAACAGATTTCCTACACGGGAAAGATATGGAAAAGTTTAAACAAACTTGGTCAAAGGCCGCCTCATATTGGGATAAGATGGCAAAAATGGATTTTATGGTTATAATTACCGAGTTGTAGAAACTAGAGTAATTTTATACCTTTGTATTTTTAATAGTAAAATCTGATTAGACACCTGCTGCGGAAGTCGGGTGAAGGGTCACTCTTAATGGTGGGTGGTGGGGGAAGGGGTATCTTTTTCTTTTCTTTTTTAATATAAGAACTTTGATATTTGAGATTGTAATAAATGAGATATATGGATACTCCTCCAAGTTTGTATTATGTATTTTGTAATTTTTGTTACTTTTTTTTGTTATTGTTGTTACATGTATTGTTTTTTTGTTTGATATTTTTTTATTGTTAAAAAAATCTTAATAAAAATTTTTTTAAAAAAATAGTTCCTCCTCCTACCACTTCCACTTTCTTTAAAAATGGATGGGAATTTGCCTTTTCCCCCATACCAAAGCTAAGAACAGGAAAGGGAGGGGTGTATGGTGGCTAAAACACAGCCTTAGTGCTTTTATATGAGATAACAAGAGATCTTAGATCATGAATCAGCATTTCTCTCTCACACAGATATTCAATTCATACTGACCTTTGATCTCTTGAATCTCATCTACTCTGAGGATGAAGCTTTAACTTCTGCTTCTAGTTCCCATCTTGTGTAAAGAGGTGAGATAGCTATTACAGGGGACAATTAAATCCTGGCTCTATACTTCTACCTCCCCCAACTCGCTGCTGCTACAAGAAAAACCACTGTTGTATCCTGCAGTGAATGTTCATCATAAGTTAGGGGCAAATGTAGCCTGAATCCCTATATCTCTCCCACAAGTCTGTGCAGCTCTGTCAGAAAGTACAAGCAAAGCTTTGTTTCTGACCTAGCATACACAACACAACACAAGCCTTTATTGGCATATAAAAAGCAAGAGCATACATTTGGATAAAACCGAGTACAAATAAATAAAATTGGATAAAACCAACCCAAATCAGCCATTAAGGAAAGCCACACACCATTTAAGATACCTGATTGCTAACTGTAAGAATCTTGCAACTGATTCAATTATTTTGGGGTTTTGTGTGGTCGTAAGATAGGATGTCCTGATTTCATCAGAGAGCCATTCCCTGTTTACAAACTGTGGGTCAATGAATTGGGATCGGCTACAACCATAAAAGCAACAATTAAAAAGGACATGCACAAGGGATTCAATTTCACCATTCCCCAGGGGCAAACTCTGTCTGCAAATGGGATTTTATTAAATCTTCCGTATAACAAGGCAGAGGGTAGTGCATTTAGCCTGGCAAGGATATACGCTCCACGCTGTTGCAGTGCTGTTAGACACGTAAAGTATAGTGCTATATGTTGTTTATTTGGCCAAGGCTCCCAACTCAAGGGGGAACATCTACTACTTGCATGACTTCTAAGTTCCTGCATTTCTGGGTCTAAAAGTCTACATCTGATCACATCAAATGCTGACTTTTCTGTGAGGTAATACAGGGGATCTAAAGAAACCCCTATTGATCACCTAGAAAATACAAACAGGACCCATGTTTATATAGAATCAAAAAGCCCTTGAATATCGATTGAAATGATGCTATGATTGGTGGAAAGTGGAAAAGCTATGCACAGAAATGACAATCATGATAATATTCTCAATGGGAAATCAGTAAACTGTTACAGTTGGATAATGACCATGTGAGGTACATATAGGCCAAGTCATTCTCCTCTCTCTTCCTCATTGCCTTATGAAATGGAAAAGAGATAAGCATCAGCAAGTTGCCAGAGAATCTACAGAAGATTCAAACCTTTCCTCATTACTCTGAACAAGATTAATTATTTAATGGATTAGTTAAAATAACCACATTAATGAACAGAATTTGGAATATTTATCCATTTGCTCATACTGCAATAGATATGAATGAGTTTTCCATGCAAGGTCAAAACCTTTATTTAACAATGCCATCATTAGCATGAACTGTATCATCCTACTCTGTTTAGGATGGCACTGTAAGTAAAGGAAAAGAGCAAGAGTCCAGTAGCACCTTAAAGACTAACAAAAATATTTTCTGGCAGGGTATGTAAAGTATTCAATTACGCTAGATATTACTTATGACATAGTCTTAAATGCTTGGTGTGCTTGGTGCTCCCCCCACATGTAAGAAGTGTTTTATTTATTTCAATGGAATATTTATATGCAAAGGAAGAGAGCAAGCCCCTCAACTGAAGTGCATGGGGAATCCTAAAATGTGCAGAAGCTCACACGAGAACACACAGAACTCTAGATGAGAACAAATGTATGAAGGTATTGTCGAAGGCTTTCACGGTCAAAGTTCATTGGTTCTAGTAGGTTATCCGGGTTGTGTGACTGTGGTCTTGGTATTTTCTTTCCTGACGTTTCAGCCACAGCTGTGGCAGGCATCTTCAGAGGAGTAACACTGAAGAGAGACACTGTCCTTCAGTGTTACTCTGAAGATGCCTGCCACAGCTGTGGGCGAAACATCAGGAAAGAAAATACCAAGGCCACAGTCACACAACCCGGATAACCTACTAGAACGAATGTATGAAGGGTTTAATACAAAATGTGTATAATACTGAGTATCCATGAAGAGCATTTAAACTGTTCGAAGTGTTTCATATATAATATCCCAGTAACATGGGGTGTTATCATTAACTGGCAAAGCAATATATTTGACCTTTTTCTGTAATTTTCACAAAGAACAGGACATTAAGATATTTCAAATCCCCTTTTAGACAGATTTCATGCATGTTATTGGTCTTGTCTGTTAAGTCGCCAAATCGTTAACCCACTATTATTTTTGCATTTGAATTAAAGTCAACTGAGATCATTAACACTATCTTTACTGTCTTCAGCAAACAAAGACATTGCATTCTTATTCTTTGTTACACTGAGAAATTATGTTTGTTAATACTTAATTATTTATCTATTTATACATGTATATCCTGCCATTTCCTTTGTGACTCAAGAGCCTTCTTGATTATTCCATTAGAACCATAAATGTTAAATAGATCATTCACAAAAACATTCTACAATGAACCCTTTGTCTACGGCTCAAGTCTTATTAAACACCGCTGCAAACAGCACAGCCCTGCAGTACTATCTCAAAACCTTCTACAAGGATGTACCTCTCGTGATGCCCCCACAGGAAGCCTACTGATGGCAGGTGCTATTGAATAGAAATCAGCTCTAGTAGACGCAGGAAAATGGGGGGGGGGGATATGTAGAAGGTGACAATCAACAGAGGATTGACATAATTATGTCATGGTATCTGACATAATTATGGTATTTTGCGTACATGTGCAGAATTAATTCCATGGAGAACTTGAACACAACATACAAACTGAACCACAAACTGCAGAGGTTTGTTTAATAAAGAGCCTGGCAATAGCTTGCAAAATGCAAATGTCCTTAGAACAGGCTGACTGAATTCTCTCAAGGTCTGAATTCTTTCAAAAGCTAACTAACTTACCCTGGTCTTGTCCTTGGAGAAGAACAGAGTCATTCTTCACTATCTGCCAGAAAGGTGTATCTGAAATTACCCTTCCATATTCAGCTGCCAGCTGTCAGCTGCTCATATCTCAAGAGCAGAAAAGTCCTGCTATCCTCAAACCTTGAGAAGGTCTACTCAAAGACCTCAAGGCTATAAGTGCAGTAAGCTTTCTGCTTTCTATAACCTTGCTGAAGGCTATGTTTCCTACTGACCAGATGGTTACATGTTACAATGTGAGCAATAATTGTGTTTTATGATTTATATAGTTATATATTGTATTGTAGATTTCTAAATAGTCTCATTTAATGTGTATTGTACTGAAGATGAGAATGGTATGAAAATTGAGTATATGGAGTGATCATGGAGCTCAGAAATGATTGCTTATACTTTAAGCAAAATAGACTGAAAGGAAAGGAAGCCCATATTTGGTCATGGGGAGATACTAATAACCTGAACAGCTGCAACTAAGACATTATTGCACTGCTCATGTTATCTGAAAGTAGGGAGGAAGATATCCCTCCTGATGATAAAATCAACACTCTTAATGAGTCTGAAACAGTATAAATACAGCCACAGTAAGACCAGAGAATCAGAACCTTCCAAAGGCTCTCAAGAAAAGGCTGACTGGTATGTATGGCTTGAATACATTACTCTAGACTTTATGAATTACATACTTTGAACTGAATCAGAATAATTTGACTGTTATATTTTAGAAATTGGATTTTGAAACTGAACAGTATGTAAGACTTGCTTGCTTTTACTTCATAATTGTAAATACATACATTGTACTTTGACAAGAGTTTTTATAGAAGTGTTAAAGACCTGATAATCTGCATTTACACATATTTTACTAGAAGTATATCAATAAAAAGACTTGCTTTTAAAAAGTAGGTAAAGTTGTTGAGTCCTACTTACTTGATGACTGGCTGAATAAGATAACTTCACTTCTCAGTAAGTGATACATTCTAAGAGCCTGTCATCTGAACAGCACGACCCGCTTCAAACTGCACCCATAATCATCTGCTTGAGCATTTATTTAAATCATATAGAAACGTGTGATGGAGTTAATATTTATAACTGCCCAAAAGAATGAATATTGAACAATTTACCATAACGCCTTCTTCCTTTTGAGTCTTATTACTGTTTTATCAGTATAACAAGCGGGCAGATAAATTAAAAAAGGGAAAGTTCTTACCAGTTGCTGCCCTTGTACACCCCATGCTGCATACTGTAAAATTGAGTTCTCTACTTCTGGAGGATTTAACTCCCAAACTTCCCTTGAAAAAAGTAAAAATTTTACTTAAACATATGCACAGAATTATTTGCAATAAAATAAGATATATAACATTGTCTTACCTTGTACGTATGTTGTATATCACATATGAAGCCGTATAAGAGTAATGAAAAACCTGTAAAACATGGAAGGAGAAAAAATAGCATGGTTAGGATACAGACATAAGGCAGGGAATACAGCCATAATCTTTATCAGTCAGGATATCACTGTTACAAAAATGGCATATATGACTGACAGGAGATTGGATAGCCCCAGGAATAGGAAGGGCGGGGGTAAAGAATCAGAGGAAGAGAATTTCCTGGAGAAATCCTCAATTGGATTCAAACCATGGTGTTCTGCATATGCTGAAGAGTGCTATTTTTGGCAATAAGTATATTTGTTCTGGTTTATACACCCATTACTTTTACATCAACGACCTTGCATGTGTGAATGAGCCATTAAATACCACAGATGGAACTTTCATACCAGAGCAAGTGTTTTCCAATGCATTCAGCTTTAAGTAATCAAGAGTTCAGTAGTCAAGTGAAGAATATTCACGTGACCGTGCCTCTACAGAACAAAAACTTCGGTTACAGCATAAAGGTGTATCCTGATGTTTGTTTTTTTGTACAGTACATGACAATCTACCCAAAAAGGGGGAATCAAAAACCATACACATACAGATGTGCATACAGTATTACAGCCCTAGAGTTTCCTAAAACCATAATTTTGTCTTGCTTAAATACATGTTTTCCATAATATTGGTATGTAAGCAATCCTAATATTGAGAACTAAACTATCATGCACTTAATACATGCTGAACAAGTGGGGAACCCACAAGTACTTGTGGGGGGCATCTCAGTCTCCTGCCTGACCACACTCTCTTTCCCTTTCCTGAAAGCCCCCATAGCCTCTCCCCTTTTCCTGCTTCCTTCTCTTCTTCCCACCCACCAGCCAACCTGCCTTTATCTGCCCCCCCTGTCTTCAGCTTTCCTTCTTTCCCTCCCCCTGACAGCTTCTACACAGGAAAACTATGGCCCATTTATAGGGTTGCCAACCTCCAGGTACTAGCTGGAGATCTCCTGCTATTACAACTGATCTCCAGCCAATAGAGATCAGTTCACCTGGAGAAAATGGCTGCTTTGGCAATTGGACTCTATGACATTGAAGTCCCTCCCCTCCCCAAACCCTGCCCTCTTCCCACTAGTGGCGAAGAGGGACCTGGCAACTCTACCCATTTATACGGTGCCAGCTGAGCTGGGCCCATTTTCACTGGGGGGAACCTTCAAGGATCTCACTTTGTCTTTCATCGCCTCCCCAAACTATTTCCTCTTTCTCTTGTCCTAGCAACTCCCATATCTTCACCCTTCTTTACTTCCTTTTTCCTTCATACCCACCCACCCACCTATCTATCTTTTATTTGGCCCCAATTTATTTATTTACATCACTTATATCCTGCCTTCCTCCACAATGGGGACCCAGCATAGCTTAAAACATTCTCCACTCCTCCATTTCATGTTCAAAACAACCTGTGGAGGTCGGTTAGGCTGAGAATGTGTAACAGGCCTAAGGTCACCCAGTTACCTTCCACAGTAAAATGGGGGTTTGGGGTCCCAGTCTGAAACTCTAACCACTACCTCACACTGAGGTGGGTGTGGGGTGGTTGTTACGGAACAGAAGCAAACAGCCAGGCTTGGGTGAGTATTGTAATTTGGGTGGTTGCTGCCAGGCATGGCCATGAGCAGTCCTCCCTCAAAGGCCAAAACAGCCCCAGAAAGGATACTGCCCCTCCCCCACTGATAAAACCAATCTTGGAATGCTGGCAAAATTGTTATGGCTGCCTAACAACAGCCACTGAGGGCATCTGTTTATTAAAGCTACAGGTGCTCCTTTTATTGTTTGGTTCTTTAAAAGCCACATATTTATATGAAGGTTTTCTGCAAACCAGATCCATGTTGTCCAATCACCACTCTGATCTCTGGATTTAAGTGTCCTCAGATGGGGCCACACTTCGTTATTAGAATATAGAAGTGGAAGCCCATAAGGTGCACGGGGGGATCCCATCCTCCCCCACCCCATTAGTAAGCCCAGTGTGGCTCCAGAACTCTGCAGCAACCTCTGGGCCTGGCTATGGTGGCAGCGGCGTCTGAGGGCTGCTCCAGACCTCCCTCCCCCTGGACACCGCTGCAGCCAAGCCTGGAGCGGCCGCCACACACCTCTGTGGCTGGGCCCGAAGTAGCCCCTGGACACTACCACGGCAAGGCCCGGAATGGTCCCTGGACATTGCCATCATAGCCAGGTCCAGAGCCACTCCAATCTGGCCTCAGAGGAGATGATGGACACCCCCACCACTGGCTTTGCAGAACAAAGGTAAGTACATTGTCTGCACTGTGCAAACAATGCTCTTTTATTTGGGGGAGAAGATTTAATCATCCCAATGTATTTTTTTTAAGTTTTCACATTTTTCTGCAAACTGGGGATGGGGGGTCTTCCAAGTTTGCAGAGTTATCTGTTTTCTGACTGTGTGAGTCCAACTATGAATTTATATATCCACAGATTGATCCACACCTGATTATTAGAATATAAAATAATGTAATTTCAACAAATGGTGTAGAACACAGTTATCATAAGCTCTATTGATTCTAAGTTAAATTAAACCTTACTGACAGATATCCTGCTCAACCGAGGAGGATCTGGCTGTGGAGGAAGAATGCAAAATGTCAATTCAGCAACTGAGTGAGAACAAAGGAGAGCTTCTACATGCCACCTACAGACACCATCAAACAGAAGACCGATGATTTGATATCAGCTGTCACTACACTGATTTGTCATGGGGAAGGAGAGAATTACAAGCACAGAAAGAAAACAAATAGGGAAGAGGGTTGTGAATTAGTAGAATATTAGGACCATATGCAGCTCTTTCTAGAAAACACAAAATGTTGACTTAGATGTCTTTAAAATACAGTATTTATAAGACTCTGAGTTCAATTGAGTCATGAAGGGATCTTTTCCACTACCCCCCCCCTTTTTGCATCCCCTGTGCCTCCCAAGCATTTGCACTAGTGATCACATTTTATCCAAGGCAAGGAGCTCAGGAATCTTTCCTTTTCATTTTATCTTCCTAACAACCATGCTGAAGTATGTTAAACTGACTAGCCCAAGATCACACAGAGGCCATTTATGCATGGTCAATTTTGATGCTCGCTCAAAGCTCTTTTTAAAATGTGACTTTAAAAATGCCTATTCACGATCCCAAGGCAAAAGGAGAAATTCTACCCACCCCCCACTCGCCTGCTTCTTCGTTTGTTTGCATAGCCATTAGCATGTGCATAGCTAACACGCCACTGTTGTTTTGCATGGTTTCCTCTGGTTATTCTTCGCAGCAGCAGCGGAGCAAACACAAAAGGTCGCGTTAAGCGGGCTCTTTTGTAATGCAAAGGAGGTTTGCGCTGGCTTCGCACTCACTTCTGAAATGAAAGTTCAGCATGCAAAATTCAAAAAAAATCTGCAGGGCAATTCAGCCTGAAAAGTGCTGCTAATTACCATGCAAAAATGGCTAGAGAGTTTCAGGGCATGTGAACTCAGTCCTAATCCAACACTCAAACCACTAAACCAAAAAGTCTCTTGGGACGCTCAGTTGCATCACTGGAATAGCATGAGAACCTGGAATAGCACATGAACCTCAATGCTCCATGGGAAGTGGGATTTAGCAGAAACTTCCCCTGCTTTTGTATAAACTCTAGTCCTATACACACAACATTTGAGTGAGAAAGAAATTACATGACTAGTTTAGTCACATAATCTTTTTCAGATTAACATGAAATTGGCTTATTCACAAAGGCATGAGAGCCAGTGTGGTGTTGTGTTGGACTAGGGTCTGGGAAAGCCAGTTTGAATCCCCACTAGTGCCATGGAAGCTTGCTGGGTGACCTTGGGCCAGTCACACACTCTCAGCCTAACCTACCTCACAGGGTTGTTGTGAGGAAAAAATGGAGGAGAGGAGAACGATGTAAACCACTTTGGGTCCTCATTGGGGGTGAAAGGTGGGATATAAATAAAGTAAGTAAATAAATAAATGTTAATATTTTCATTCAATATTTCTTTCAAAGCAGCTATTATATTGTTTACAACTAATTTAGAATTTTTATTGTCAGATCTGAATTTAAATAATTTAAATACATGAATTTAAATAATTTAAATAAAGAAATAGAATCATAGAATCAAAGAGTTGGAAGGGACCACCAGGGCCATCAAGTCCAACCCCCTGCACAATGCAGGAAATTAACAACTACCTCTCCCCCCACACCCCTAGTGACCAGAAGATGGCCAAGATGCCCTCCCTCTCATGATCTGCCTAAGGTCACAGAATCAGCATTGCTGACAGATGGCCATCTAACCTCTTCTTAAAAACCTCCAGGGAAGGAGAGCTTACCACCTCCCGAGGAAGTCTGTTCCACTGAGGAACCGCTCTAATTGTTAGAAAATTCTTCCTAATGTCTAGACGGAAACTCTTTTGATTTAATTTCAACCCGTTGGTTCTGGTCCGATCTTCTTGGGCAACAGAAAACACCCCCCTCTATATGACAGTCCTTCAAGTACTTGAACATGGTTATCATATCCCCTCTCAGTCTTCTCCTCTTCAGGCTAAACATACCCAGCTCCTTCAACCTTTCCTCATAGGACTTGGTCTCCAGACCCCTCACCATCTTTGTTGCCCTCCTCTGGACACGTTCCAGCTTGTCTACATGTTTCTTAAATTGTGGTGCCCAAAACTGAACACAGTACTCTAGCTGAGGTCTAACCAGAGCGGAGTAAAGCGATACCATCACTTCGCGTGATCTGGACACTATACTTCTGTTGATGCAGCCCAAGACTGCATTTGCCTTTTTAGTTACTGCATCACACTGCTGACTCATGTTCAATGTTTGGTCTACTAAGACCCCAAGATCCTTTTCACCCACACTACTGCTCAAACAAGTCTCCCCCATCCTATAATTATGCATTTGATTTTTCCTACCTAAATGCAGAACTTTACCTTTGTCTTTGTTGAAGTGCATTTTGTTAGTTCTAGCCCATTTCTCCAGCCTGTCAAGATGATCCTGCATCTTGGCTCTGTCTTCTACCGTATTTGTTACCCCTCCCAATTTAGTATCATCTGCAAATTTAATAAGCATCCCCTCTATTCCTTCATCCAAATCATTTATAAAGATGTTGAACAACACAGGACCCAGCACAGATCCCTGAGGAACTCCACTCGTCACTTCTCTCCAAGTGGACAAGGAACCATTAACTAGCACTCTTTGGGTACGATCTGTCAACCAGTTGCAGATCCATCTAACAATAACAGGATCTAACCCACATTTTCCCAATTTGTCAACTAGAATACTATGTGGAACCTTATCAAAAGACTTACTGAAATCTAGATAAACTATGCCTACAGCATAAATAAAGAATATAAATACACAAGTGGTAACCCGCAAGAACTTTTGGGAGGCATCTAGGGTTGCCAGTCTCCAGGTAAGGCTGGAGATCTCCTACAATTACAACTCATCTCCAGCCGATAGAGATCAGTTCACCTGGAAAAAATGGCTGCTTTGGCAATTGGACTCTATAGCACTGAAGTCCCTCCCCTCCCCTCCCCTTGTCCTCCTCAGGCTCCACCCCAAAAACCTCCAGTTGGTGGCGAAGAGGGACCTGGCAACCCTAGAGGCATCACATTTCCCCACCTCCATTATTGCATCTTTCCCTTTCCTGAAATCCCCCATAGCCTCTCCCCTTTTCCTATTTCCTTCTCCCCTTCCAATCCAACAGTCAACTTACATTTATCTTTTCTTTGTCTTCAGGTTTTCCTCTCCCCGCTGCAGCCTCTACCTAGGAAAACTATGGGACATTATTGTGATGGGCCAGGCCCACCTGCATGGTAGGGAACCCTCACGCACCTGTGGGGGGAGGTACCTCATTTTCCCCTGTATCCCACTCCCCACACTATTTCTTCTTTCTCTACTCTTGGCAACCCCCATATCCTTTCCCTTCCCTGCCTCATTCTTTTTTAAGTCTTCAGAGTTTTCTGCAAATCTGGGGAGTACCCCAAGTTTGCAGAAGAATCTGTTTAACATCAGTGTGGCCATGATCCATGGATTTAGGTATCCGCAGGTGGGGTTCACACCTCACTATTAGATATACAGATTCTCATAAAGCAAGCATTGTCACCTCAAGATAATTCCAACTCCAAATCCCATCTGCTCCAAATAACTGGATGAAACAGCAACTTACATGAAAAGCACATAAATTAGCACTGGTATTATATATACTATTCTCTTCTTCAACATGTCAAACAATGCTGGGCTTAGAACAAAAAAGACAAAAATAAACCCTTCACTATTGTTTAGGAAGCCATACACCAATTATAGGGATGTGGAATAAGATAGTATAGTCTGACCTTGTCAGATCTTGGAAGCTAAGCAGGATCAATACTTAGATGGGAGACCACCAAGGAAGACTCTGCAGTGGAAGGCCATGACAAATCACCTCTGCTTCTCATTGGCTTTGAAAGTCCCTCACCTGGGTCATCATAAGTTGGTTGTGACTTGACAACTCTTTACACACACACACACACACACACCAAGGAAAAAATTCTCCTTCAAGAATTTATTGGTCCATTCCATTCATACAAAAAGGCAATATTCTTTACTAACTCAGCTGTAACTTATAGATATGTGACATTGGTAAGATTGCAGTATAAAGAAAATAGAACCAGTACTTAATTGGCTCCCAGAATTTTCAAGCAGCAATAAAAATGACTTATTCCTTTATATATTATGTGTAAAGAAGATCTGTAGCTTTCCTGTTACTAAAACACTGGATGCAGTTAATAAACTGAAATTAGGAGCAGCATGTCTGTTGCCTGTGGCAATGTAGAACTGATGGACGGTAAGAAGAAAGTCTTCAGTCTGTTTCACAGAGTACCTACTACATAAATGAGAAGGGCCATCCATAATAGTTCTAAAGTTAAAATTCACTTTATGTTGAAGTGCCATTATCAATATAAACTACAGATGTTTGATAGGTCAGCTACACTGGCACAATAGCCTTATGGGTACTGAATTCCAGAGAAAGATCCTGGTCACACACATCAACTACTGGTGACCTAGAGAACCCCTATCTGGAAACTGAGCTCTACTGGCATCACTATTCAAGGAAAGGCTCTGATTTCCTGAGATCTATTCCATCATTGGGCCACAAATCTTACTGAGATCTTAAATATTTTCTAAGCCTTAATATAAACAACTAGAAATCTGTCAGTGCAATCCTAAAAAATACTTTTCTGGGAATGAGCTTCACTGAATACACATGAGCAGGATTCTGAGTAGACTTGCTTAGGAATGCTCTTCAGTGTGATTGGCCCTACTGGATAGAATAATTTTTCCATGTTTGAAATGTACATTTCTTACCGTATATACTCGCGTATAAGCCGAGTTTTTCAGCCCAAAAAAAGGGCTGAAAAAGCCGGCCTCGGCTTATACCCGGGTCAATACAGTAGAGGGGGGAGGGAGGGAGGAGGGAGGAGGGAGGGGGGAACTTACCGCCGCCGCCGCCGCTGGGCCCGCGTCATTTCCTGCCGCCGGGAGCGGCCTCCTGCAGCTGCGCAGAGGCTACCCTGGCCCCCGCCTGGCCGCGCCGCCGCTTCCTGGGGCCGAGAGCGGCCTCCTGCGGCAGCGCAGAGGCTGCCCCGGCCCCCGCCCGGCCGCGCCGCCGCTTCCTGGGGCCGGGAGTTGCCTCCTGCGGCTGCACGGAGGCTGCCCCGGCCCCCGCCCGGCCACGCCGCTGCTTCCTGGGGCCTGGGGCGGCCTCCTGCGGCTGCACAGAGGCTGCCCCGGCCCCCGCCCGGCCGCGCCGCCGCTTCTTGGGGCCAGGAGCGGCCTCCTGCGGCTGCACGGAGGCTGCCCCGGCCCCCGCCCGGCCGCGCCGCCGCTTCCTGGGGCCGGGAGCGGCCTCCTGCGGCTGCGCGGAGGCTGCACCACCGCCGCCACCAGGGCCGCGCCGCTTGCTCCCGGGAGCCCGGTCAGGTAAGTTTGTGGGGGGGGGAGGGGTTATAAGCCGACCCTCGGCTTATACGCGGGTGCCTAATTTTTTCCCCATTTTTCTCGGCTTATACGTGGGTCGGCTTATACACGGGTATATACGGTATTTTGCAAGTTCTGATTACTAGTATTAATCTAGTTTCTTTTTTAAAAAGATATTAATTTAGAATTATAGTCAGTTCTCTAGATTTATGCTCAGAAGTCTTGCATTTAAATGACTGTTTACACCTTGTGAGCCATATTTGGAAAGTTTCAAATGTAGCCATCACAAACAAAAGCTTTTAACCATTTATGCATTGTCATTATGGGTGCTGAGCTGTCCTCCCCAAAATGTGAAAAACAAAGCCATAGGTTTATGTACTTACTGGGGCATCTCAGCATGCCCTGTAGAAGTCAGAGAATTTTTGACTGTAAGCTCCCTTAGGCAGGGACATGTCTTCTTGTAATTCTGTAAAGCTCTATGAAAATATATTGCACCCTATTAAATATTCCTCTCAATACTAAAGTTGAAGGGACTGCGCCTATCTGTAGTCCAGTGAAACAGGGTTTCTGTTAAACAATACAGAGGTTTCTAAGGTATCCTTCCAGGATTCTCTATCACTGCAGGTAATTACTCTGAAAATTGAAAAAGAAAAAGAAATATCCTCCTTTTTTCTTTCCCTCTCCCTTTTTGAGGTATCTGATGAGAACTGCATAAGCACATAAAATATTGAGGACAGTTGGGCATCACATTTTTTTTAAAGAAAAACATGTGGGAGGGAGGGGAAAAAAGGCTTGCTCAAAGTCGTAAGATGGTATGGAGAATGGGACTTGGGTACATAGAATTGATCTCCAAAAATGCCATCTGGGGTGGCCAGCCCCCTGGTTGGGGTGGGGGATCCCCTGTTCCCAGCTCCTCTTTATTCCTGCTACTTTGAGCTGTGGTGGGATAATTTTAAAAAAATGGCTGTTGGGCTGACTATGTGACATCACTTCTAGGGAAAACTTGTAAGTGACATCATTCCTCTTTAGGAATCACCAGAGATTCCTAGAGAGGACTGGTGTCACATCTGAGAAAAACCCAGAAGTGACATCAGTTGCCTCTAACAATCACCAGAAACTTTATACCATAGAGTTTCTGACAATACCATAGACTTTCTGATAATTCCAGGAGAGGTGTGATATCACTTCTGGGTTTTCCTGGAAGTGATGTCACAATGTCACCAACGCCCCCCCCATGTCACGACCTTCCCTGGTCTCCCATTGGTTGCTAGGCTTGGCCTGTGGTCTAAGCTTACTGAAATCAGTGGCCTTTGAAGGGTCTAACTTTGCTTAGGGTTGCACAGTAAACCATTCAAGTTAATTATCCCTTGTCTTTAAATGAAGAAAAGAGAAATTAAATGAAGAAAAGGCTGGTGGAAAGAAAAGAAAAATTTGGTTTTTCTTACCAACTCCATTATGTTTATTAATCTCTTCAAATGTGCAAACTAACAAAAGTTTTACTGCCTCATAGTTATGTGAGAGGAGAAGAGTTATCAAAACTGTATTGTGCTTCTTAATTCTGCGAAAATTGGCTCCTAAAAGAGTTAATTCCAAACTGTCAAAATGAAGTTAAATGACAAGGTCATAACTTCTTAAAGCATCATATTTATTTTGTTCAATCAACATCAATTACTTGCCATGATTGATTGCAACCATTGCATATCATTGGGCAGAATTTATGGATAATATTAACACTTTTGGCTGTGAAATATTACCACCACAACAACTATATGCTGCCAAGCCAAAATAAATATAAGAGAGAGACATTTTTAGACATCTAATTCATCTAACAAGAAAAAAGTCTGTCAACCAAGACTAAACAAAAATGCACATCTAGAAAATCTGCCTGGGTTTATGCTGCTCTACTTATCATTTTTCACTAAGATTAATTATCTCATGAAAAAGTCATCTACTGTGGAATGTTAATTAATTCACAATCAATTAAACTCAGTGCAGCTAAGCAAGAGTTCAAACGTGATGCATACTGCAGTTGAGTGCAATTGTGGAAACACTCTGCTTGCTAGTGTCTTAACAGCATTGAGATCCTCAGTTGTATTTGGATGCATATTTCAATCATTTCTCTTTTAGTACCTAACCATTTAAGATGAGTGAATTACTCAAAAATGTTTCCCATTACTACATTTGAAAGCTTCATATATCACTGTCATTGGAAATTCTTTATTATATTATCTTGTGACAATGGGCTTCTTTTGGAGTCCCGTTGCAGGAAAAATAAAACCATACCATAAATTACGGAACTGATTCTAATAATCAGGGTAGAGAACACAACCAATGACAATACTCACAAGTCTTGTTCACAAAGTATCAACTAGGTTTCTCTTGGCACTGCTGTGTTTTGTGAAAAGAACCAAGTTCTTCCAACTAGAATCACTGGTTTTCCACACCGAGCTCCTTTGCTTTTTGTACAGATTGACATGAAGCAAACCATACATAGAGGGAAATGGTTGTTTTTGTGTACCTTGGAAAAAAGCCCCCCCCCCCAAGTTCAGCTGGTATCATCAAGCACATAGGTTAATAGGATCTGGGGGTGTACTTTCAGAAGCTTTTTGCATTCTTACCAAGCCTGGCTGAGCAAGGGTGAATCAAGCAATAGGCAACTTTTGAACAAGGCTCTGAAATGGGTTAAACATTGAATGAGATGGCTCACATGCAATACATGGCTGAGGGAATCTTTCAATTCCATTCCAAGTAACCTTTAGATAACATCAAGCTTGAATGAACCATTCTGAAACATGACATTTGAACAACACTTTTACTGTGTGGTACTCTTTGGATGAGTGTGACAGGGTTATGGAGAAACCATTCCTCTTGCTGCTTGGTAGTAATTTGGAACAGTTTAAGGGCATGTCAATGAGACATATCCAAGGCAGAAGCAAGATACTGAGATGTATGAGAAAAGAGTTAAAAGCAAGTATCACCCAAATCTTATCCAAATGGAATAAAACTGAATTAATGCCTGTGATGACTCTAAGAACTACAGTGCTTACACTCCTATCCACCCATAGGAAGTGAACAGAAATTTTATTTAAGTTTCGTCATTTCAATTGGGGAAATTTTGCACAGATTCTTTGATACCATTACATCAAGTGTTCAGAGTAGTGAATTATTTCAGTATTCATTTCCGTTAGTTTCAATGGGAAATACATTTCCTTCTGTAACTTTCCTTCACTCCAAATGGGATGAAATTCTTAGGGATTGCAAAATGAAGTCTCCCTTAGCAGATAAAAAAACAATTCTCATTCTAGAGGCAATGAAAAGTACTGCACTTTCCATCTCTCGTTTTTTCTGCCATCCCATTGGGATGAAATTCTTAAGGATTTTAAACTCGTCCATGGGATTATCCCTACTAAACAGCAGGCAAACACTGCCTTGCAGATCCTTTGAATTCTTGTCTGTAGAGTGGGCAGAGTCATAGAAATAGGGGATCTCCACTGGGGTTCAGTGGTAGGAGGTAGGTAGGAATACAGGTGGGGTGTGACGGCCTATGTCATGGCCCCTCCTGTGGCTGAGTCCGAGGCCTCGGATGCAGAACTGGAGCAGTTGGCTGTCCCATCAGCAACTGACCCTCCTGGGAATGCAGCTGATGAGCCTTCTGAACCAGATGCTGAATTAAAAGGGCCATCAGATGCTTCTACATCCAGCCAGGCCGAGGAATTCCAGTCCCCCTTTGCGGCCTGACTGCCAGAGCCACCCAGAGATTCAGAAGGAGAATCATCCCCCATGGTTCACTGAAGACAAACTCCGAGCTCTGTTGAATGAAAAAAAAAGGCGTTCGGCTAGGCTACAAAGCCGGAGAGGCATTCCATCTGTAGAGAATGATGGTGAGTGATGACAGGACCAACCTCACTCTGATAGCTGGCCAGATTTGAGGAGCAGTGAAGAGCAGCCTAGGCATGGAAGCAACTTACTGAATTCCGGTTTCAGCCAAGCTCCACTCTGTTTGCTACCTTGTCTGAGAACGACTTTGGACTGTTTAAAGACGATGCATACCGCCTTGCCTGTGACCCAGATCTTGGATTGATTAACGACGACCCTTGCTGCCTATCCTGTGAGACGTAAGAGACCCCGGCCTGATTTCTGGACTGCTTCTTAGACTTTGCCTTATCCCTGCTGACCCCACTGTTTCTGTGCAGCCTCCATTCTGCAGACGCCTCGGCTTCTATACCTTCCACCACATCCTGCTACGCCCACTCTCAGCTCCCTCTGCGCCATGCTGCAGTAGCAGCCCTGCCAGCCTGCCTGGCCAGTACAGCCTAGTTGTAAACAAAAACAGCGAAGCTTGCTAAACCCGGTAGAACCAAATTAACCCTGTACTAGACTCATTCATTTCTGCCTTTTTTCAGCCCCTGCGTAGATGTACTTCCATCAAAGGACTGTTCCTTAATGTGCTATTCATAAGAGCTGGCATGTTGCTTAGAGAAAAGTCAGCACATGACATAAGTACAATAAGACACTGGAGGATGCAGGAAGGCTTACTTGTTTTATAGGCCACCATTCTCATTGAGACTCAAGGCAGATTACACAATTAAAGACAGTGCAATAGGAACAGAATAAAACATGCAACCAACAGTGAATAAAGCAGTATTACACACATTAGAGAACAATGTGCTAAACAATACATACCATATAATTTACAATATAATGGTATGGCATACATACACATTATATATAATCAGATCCCCGGAGCTGCTTTTAGATTAGAGAAGGATTCTCTTGACTTACCTATGTGAGTACCAAATACCTTCTGCTTTGCAACAGCAACAAAGTGTAGTGTGTTGTGAAGCAGGGTGAGTGGGAAATTGGAGTGCAGCAAGAACCGCCTCTGTTTCTTTTTCTCCCCCAGCCAACACAGCAACCCTTATTACATGACAGGAATTGCAAGTGAAGCCTTTGACTTTCCCCAAAGTTCCAGATATGTTGTGCACTTCCTATAAATGGGATAATGCAGACACCAACAAAACTCTTTTATTTCTCCCCCACTGTCTGGCTTCTGCCACACTACCATCAGCTGCAAGTATAACTCAGCAGAACTTCGGTGATCTGAATCCCTTGCCCAAATTTGTCCAAAAGAGGAATTCTGGGGATAGTTCAAGGAAATAAATGACAAAATCCCTCACTTCTTGGCAGCCAACTATAAAGTTACTTCAAGGACAAAAATATTCAATATAGTATACTTTCAATGTAAACTTGAAATTTAACACCTTATGACCACATGTATATCTGATACATACATGCTATGAACACAGCAACCTTTGCAAATAGAGCCTTTTCTGTATCCTACAGAAAGTGTACTCTGAGCAAGAGACAAATCCTACTATGTGGTGCCCATTTTGTTTTTAAATGGACGCCCAAAGGAGTCACTTGAGGAATACAGAGTGTGATGTATTTATTGTGTACATCACAATGTAACAGTCTGTTGGCTGCCAGCAAAAAGGCCCTTTCTCGTGTGCCCACTACTGAAGCTTCTGAATGCTCTTCAAGGGTAGATCCAAGTAGAGCGCATTGCAGTAGTTCAGTCTAAATGTAACTCAGGCATGGGTCACTGTGGCGAAGGTCGAGAACATAGGAGGTAGGTCTCACCTGTTTACAGATCTTGCCCTCTTCCCAGCTGCAGTAGCCCAAACCCTGAAGGGTCAAGTGTACCATATTCATATGCAGGTCACACTGGCTGCTTTTAGAGGTGCCCACATCAAATCAAAAGGGGAAATTCTGGCATATTGCACAGCAGGCCCTAAAGAAGCTGAACTGATGTTCTATATAACTGAAATTTATGATCTTCCATTACTTGGAAGAGATGCACACATCACTTTAGATTTTACTTCAGCAAGACTATACAGTGCTTCTCATAAAATCGGCACTAAGATGCATTTTCCAAACACTGCACAGTCTTTTTAAAATAATTAGATCAATTTCCTGACACTCACTATATTTATTTGAACACAGCAATACCCACCCCCCAAGTTGTCCATGGGCTGTAGGAATATCCCCTACTCTGTACTGGAAAAATTACAAACTACAATTCAACAACTGAAGCTCTAGGCATCATCACTAAGGCCTAACTCACAACCATCCTTCATGAACATAAATACAAGTGTCCAAAAAAGCAATCTGGTGAGAATCAGATGTATAAGAAAATTTAATAGTCAAATGTAGACTGTTTAGCCGCTCCTTTATAGAGTCACTCCATCTCATGTTGGGTCTCCCTCTTTTCCTACATCTCTTAATGCTTATTATGCTTGAAGCATTGTGGATATCTAATATGTATATTATACTGAACTACAGCAACTGCTATTTAGCAGTTCTTATAAGAGGAAAAAAATGTAATGAGAAAGAAATGTTAGATATTGGGAGGAAAGGTCTGACTCTTGATCCATCTGTTCCCCCCTCCTTCCCCAGCTGTTTGGTGCTGTGAAAGTAGCAATAGGCAATATGAGTTGCAGGGAGAAGAAGCAAAGAATTCCCAGAGAGCCGGAATAAACACCAACAAAGTAGCAGCAACACAGAAAACAAGTGAAGAAATTCAGTGGGAAGGAAAGAAAATAGAGCTGTTTGATGCAGTGAGAAAACAAAGGTTCTGGCCACAACCAGTAGTGGTGAGTAAGCAAAAGGAAAGGCAGGAGAATGCCCAAGCCATTTCTGCTATGAAAGTCAAAGTATAAAAGAGGTAAGGGAACACAAGTAGGGGAATAACCTGAGTGCAGCCAATTAGAATGCTGTGAGTGAAGAGACGGGAAAATCAATAGGATCAAAGAACAGCACACCTGAGAGTAAGGGAAAGAGCCTCAAAGGGGACGAGGAGCTGAGCAGTAGTGACAAAAGGAGACTTGTGCGTGTGATAGCTGAAGCAACACAATACTATATTTTGTATGCTCAAAAGCAATTCTGGGATGTGGAATGTTATATTGTAGCCTGATCTCATCAGATCTCAGAAGCTAAGCAGGGTCAGTACTTGCATGGGAGACCATCAAGGAAGACGTTGCAGAGGAAGGCAATGGCAAACCACCTCTGCTTAATCACTTGTCTTGAAAAGCCTATGGAGTCACCATAAGTTGGCTGTGACTTGATGGCACTTTACACATGCGCAAAGTAATTCTTCATGGCACAATCTTGGGGTGTGCATTCGGCAAAGCTGAACCCAAAAAAACCTCCAAAAATATCTTACCAGTATTTTTTTTAAACCCCCCAAAATGGGAGCAGAAAAGTAGATCCCAAATAATGCCATGTTTCCTGGCATTTTTGGGCTGCGTTGGCCCTGCCACCATTAAAAAAAAAAAAAATCTGGGGGGAATTCCCTCTCCCCCTCACTTACCTGATGGCTGGCTGGGTCTTGGAGGTGACAGACAGTGCAGAGCTGAACACTGCGCTCAGTCGAGCCAAGCCCAGCATTAAGCTCTGCTGACTCCAACACCCGCGTGGACTTCGGAGGTGGCTGGAATTTTTCGGGTTTGGGTTTAATAAGACCCCCAAAATTTTGAATTTCCAGAAAAAAGAAAAAAAAAACATACCCATATGGGAATTCAGCTTTTCCTGGCTTTAAAATAAATAAATAAAAAAATTGGATCTATTAAACCCAAACTTCAAAAATACCAGGGGAACAATGGTGCACACCCCTGGTGCAATCATAAAAAGTCATGACAAGTTACTAATGTTATACTTCATGGGATCATTTTTTCATGGACCAACTATAACATAATAATAATACCATATCCAAATCAATCTTTCTGAAAACAAATTTAGCCCTGTATTTTCCAATAGTAGATACTTTAAGGTATAGACTCTGCAGAAGTACCTATTCCCCATATTTTAATACATCAGTTGCCAACTTTTTAGTCACTACTCGTTACTGTGCTTTCCTGTGAACTAATTTTTGAGAATCATGTGTATCTTGAATTTGGCAAGCCTTAACAATCTGAACATATGACTCCCCCCACTTTTTAAGTCAAATGAGTCCTCATTAGCAATAAGCTACTGGACAGGGTAGTTTATAATACACTTTTTACATTAAAGGATAACGTGTAAATATTCATATAGATGACTGATAAAATGATTCGCAGGTCAGGGATTGATCTAGTCGAACCAACATGTTTCTCAGTCTTAGGACCACTTCACATAGTTCACAGAACCAGCCACAGAAGAAGTAACAGTGCAAAATAATGAAGAAACTTTTAAATAAAAGATTAAGTCTGCTAAGGGAAAACTGACAATCAGGCTTGTAAGAAAATCAGTACAGCATAGTAACTAATGCAATTTAGGTACCAATAAATAAAGGGGGATAACATATGATTTATAAAATAGGCCATAGACATTACTCATCTATTCCACATGGGCATTGTTATTCTTTGAATTAAGAGGGGAAAAGGTATTTCCTCATCAGAGCATAATATGCTAGATCTCCCAAAAGAAATTCAGGAACATTGTCACACTATTATTGGGGGGCAGGGGGAGGAATTCCTTTTGGATTTAGAATAGAATGACATCAAAAAGCTAATCAAAATGTATTTCAATCGCATATGATATTAGACAACTTCAGATCTGAGCGACTGCTAGCCGGGAGAATAGAGGTTTCACAGCATAGAACTGCTGGCATGAATCTGATGATGTTTGTGTATGTGTACCCACCCAGCACAAGACAAGGGATGTTTGTTATACAAATATACACATCACAGAGAAGGAGGGAGGGAGGGAGACGGGGGGGGGGAGAGAGAGAGAGAGAGAGAGAGAGAGAGAGAGAGAGAGAGAGAGAGAGAGAGAGAGAGAGAGAGAGAGAGAGAGAGAGAGAAATTCATGGGGCTCCTAAAAAGATAAACTCAGAATCCTACTATTCAATGGAGCTTATTCCCAGGATAGTGTTTTTAGGATTGCACTGTCAAGTCTGGCATATAACCTGCAAGAAATTTGCAGCCAAAACAGAAACAGTATGGCTAATGCAATACAAATCACACATCTTTATCCAACGTTAGTATATTTCTATATCTGTGCCAAATATGGTTTAATTTTTCCCAGCAAGACTGACATAAAAGGGCTCAACTCTGCAATATATTTCAAAGCTTTTAGTCCTCTCTATAAAGTTTTCTAAAATATTTTTGGTTTATCTCTAGCACAGGAATAGATTTAACCGTTACTCTCTAGGGATTCCCCTATTCAACATTCTTCTTTCAACATGTTTCTTTTGTAAGTTCAGGTATGTAGTGTTTAGAAATGCAGACAAAAAAGTGTCTAGCAAATTCCCTTTCTTCTGAATGTCCTTTCTTCTGGCAAACAGAGACAAAAAAGACTGACCACCATTAAGTGAAAAAGGAAGGCTAGTAGAGCAATGAAGGGCTGCCCACTACTAAAAAGAAGGGGATGGCTCACCCAGGAGTACCTATTATTTACAAAGAAATGGAGCTGAGAATAAAGCCAGGTGGTTGAATAACATTCAATTGCCATAATATGTCTGTAGTAATTTTGTTCTGCACTATAACTTTTATCCTATGCTTAAATTCTCGTTTCTCCTTTTGGTCCCTTTTTCACATGCAGGACTGCCTATAGAAATCTTAGAGCTAACAGTACTTTGATAATTTACTTGTCCATTTCAAATGCCTCAATTATGTCCAACATGAAATCGCCATTTATTTGACATGCCAGAGCCTTTGTAAATTTATTATTTATTTACAAAGTTTATACCCTGCTTTTCTGCCCTCCTTAGGGCCCCCGGGCAGCTAACAAATTAAACACATACATAATCAAAACATTTCTTAAAGAACATTACAACCAAATATAAATAGATCATTATAAACAATTAAAGCCAAAGTTAACATACATGTAAAGAAATATTTTTAAAAACCCCAATTGAAATACAGGGCAGAAAGGTGGGGTCACTGAGGGAATGCCAGATGAAACATAAAAGTCTTTACCTGCTGGCGAAAGATGGCAACAGAAGGGGACAGGCAAGTCTCAGTGAGGAAAGAATTTCAGACTTTTGGTGCCACAACAGACACAGCCCTCTCCTAGGTTGCCACTCACCTAATCTCAGAAGGCAGGGGCATCCTAGCCATAGCCTCAGAAAATGACTGTAATGCCTAGGTAGGTTCATAAGGGAGCAGGCAGTCCTTCAGGAATGCTGGACCCAAGCCAAATAGGACTTTAAATTGTGTCCATAAACAAATGGGGGCAAATGTTGATGGGCCAAGACTGGAGTGATATGGTCCCTATGACCCACTCCAGTCAGCAACCTGGCTGCAGCATTCTGCACCAATTGAAGTTTCCAAACTTTTTTCAAGGGCAGCCCCATGTAGACTGCATTGCAGTAATCTAATATAGAGGTAACTAGGGTGTGCACCACAGCAGCCAGATCATTTCTGCCGGCTAACCAACTGAAGCTGGTAAAAGGTACTTCTGGCCACAGCTTATCCAGAAGAAGTCCAAGAGCACCCCCAAACTATGGACCTGTTTCTTCAAGGGGAGTGCCACCCCATCCAGAGGCGGCGACACCATAAATCCTGGGTCAGACCTTCCCCTCAGCAGTACCACTTACATCTTGTTGGGATTAAGTTTAAATTGATTAGCCCATATCCAAAACTGCCTTGAAGCACCCATTCAGGGTTTCTGCAGCCTCCCTGGGATCAGCCAGAATTATGAGATAGAGCTCAGTGTGATCTGCATATTGGTGACAATCCAGCCCAAACCTCTGGATGATCACACCCAGCTGTTTCAAATAGATGTTAAAAAGCATAGGGGACAAGATGGTACCTTGCAAAACCCCACAGGCCAGAGTCCATGGGGGTAAGAAGCAGTCTCCCAGAACCACATTTGGAAACCGACCCACCAAGTAGGACTGGAACCAACACAAATCCCAGTCCCAGGATTTGCAAGGACTGGGTGCAAAAAAAGTTATGTGAAACAGAACTTTCTGCATTTCCTCAGCTCTCCTTCTGCTGCCATTTCTGTACTCCCAAAGGCCATCCTGTTCTCCAGACAGCCATCCAGGAACTTGAAGTTCTCAGCTCCATGATATTTACACCAGTCAAGGTCTTCACATTTATTAAGTACACATGCTCTGCCACTACAGATGAACACACATATATATTTACAGAGTGCAAACAAAAGCCAAAAGAGAGCTATAACTTTGGAGAGTGGAAGAGCTACTTCTTGCACTTGAAATTTTTTTTTTAGCAGGAACCCCCCCCCCTCCCGGAACGGTTTTGGGTCCACATCTGGTCCATGGTTTACCAGACGGCCATCCCTGGTGCATATTTTGCATGGTTAATAAAGCCAACATCTTCTATTATTTCTGAGACATCTGCAGAATGTTAACTCTCTACTTCTTCCATCTACTGTCTTGTTAAACCAGAACATGAGTTTCTGGAGTGTGTAACAACAGTCTTTGTTTTGTTGTGCTTTCATATTAGGTGATCTTGAATACTTCACATCAAAAGTGTAGGTCATAGGTATTTCAGCACAAATTGATAGTACAGATGGTGCAGCTTGAATTAATATAGAGCTCTAGAGAATTAACTTTATGTTGCTCATGTCTTTGTCTTTCAACATTTTATAATTGTCTTGATGTTTTTATAGAATTTCCCATCTGTCAACATGCTAGTTTCCTTGTTTCCAAGCGAAATTGGTTCCAAGTGAAGCTCTTCTAGGAAACTGTAACCCAGCTTCATGGGGTTTCTCTTGTCTATACCAACCAAGGGCATTGGTGGCAGCTTCATCTATCACTTCTGGCATAAACAGGAGAGTTTTGAACTACCAATATTTATGTAATAGCTAATAAATATTTCATGATGTTTGATTTCAAGAGAAATCCCAAAGTTATTCTGCTGAGGAAGCTGATAAGCACTCAAGGAGAAAGCCAAACTATTTTGCTGATTACTCTTGAAAAATAATTTGTACTCATCTGTGTAGAAAAAAACCCACAGTGACTATTAACCAGCTCCAAAGTTTCAACCACTTTACAAAGTACCAAAAGAAAATAATTCATTTTATGAATATTCTGTAGTAATTTAAAAAGATGGATTGTTCTAAGTCTCTTGAAATGGCACAATTAACTTTTACAGTTCTTTGTGAGATAAAGGATGACGCCCAAAACCAAGGTTGGGGGCTCCCATTACTTTGTAAAGCTATCTGAACTCACTCCACATCTGTTTGATAAAAGCTGTGGCTGTTTCAACAGACAGTTATTCTGATATTGTTCCCACATGCAGAAAGGGGGGGGGGAGTCTGTCTTGTACAGCTTAAACTATTACTTTAATCATTATACCACATCTGCAAAATACAACACTTCTCTACTATATAGTATAATTATTCTAGCTAATGGGCAGCAGCATCAGGCTACCAATGTTGTACGACTCCATGCTGCCTCAAATTTCAGTACAGCAGTGCTATCATACCTTACTTTTCCTTGCAGCAGTCAAAACATGTGTTGCAAAGTGAGGACTCATCATCCCTTCTACTTAAGACAAATAGCAAACACCTTCTGGTGGCTGGGGTGAAGCCTTTCATACAATTTCGAGACATATTTTATTCGGTAAATGTATCTGAAGGCCTTACTGCTACCGCAAGTGGGAGACACATCAGCTGCAAACTGATTAGAAGTGAATCTGCAAATGATGTCTAGAAATTTTGAAAGTGTTGGGTTGTGGATGAGGTAAGTTGACCCTGATTAGTTATAAACGATGTAGTTTAAATTCCAAATGATTGTGCTAGCCTTTGGCTGCATTCAGACATCATGACCAACAGAGCTTTGTCCTTGAGGCCAAGGTAGCTCAACTGGAGGAGCTGAGGCAGGCAGAGAGAGAGATGACTAAGGACTCCGGGGATGAAATAGTCACATCCCAGTCCCAAGGTGACAGCAACCTGCCAGTCACGGATGATGGAGCCCATGGGGAAGGAGGCCATCTCACTGAGGTAGGGGAATGTGGTACCTTAGAAGGGACCTCTTCCTTGGTGGATGAACAGATATCCTCTCGTACTGAGAATATGCCTCAGAGGGGAGGGGGGCTTCTTGTAGTGGGGGATTCAATCCTTAGGAATGAAGATAGCTGGGTTTCTGGTGGGTGCATGGACCGCATGGTGACTTGCCTGCCTGGTGTGAAGGTTGTGGACATTACCCATCATATAGGTAGTCTGGTAGGTAGTGCTGGGGAGGAGCCAGTGGTTGTGGTGCATGTTGGCACCAACGATGTGGGGAAATGTAGTCCGGAGGTCTTGGAATCCAAATTTAGGTTGCTAGGCAGGAGACTAAAAGCCAGGACCTCCAAGGTAGCTTTCTCAGAAATTCTACCTGTTCCACGTGCAGGACCAGCTAGGCAGGAACAGTTGGTGAGTCTCAATGCGTGGATGAGACGGTGGTGAAGGGAAGAGGGCTTTAGATTTGTAAGGAATTGGGCAACATTTTGGGACAAGCCGGGCCTATACAAAAGGGATGGGCTCCACTTGAACCAGGATGGAACCAGACTGCTGGCGCGTAATATAAAAAAGGTGGCAGAGCAGCTTTTAAACTGAACCTGGGGGGAAAGCCGACAGGAGCTGAGAAGCATCCGGTTCAGGCAAACTCAGTGCACATGGACAAAGGGAAAATTGCTTCAGGTTGCCCACAAGAGAATTGGACATGAAAGGGAATGGGGGGAAAATGATGGATAGCCACTTAAAGATGCCCAAAGGCACATGCCAAGCAATTCGAAAGAGAGAAACAGTGTGGAGGTGTTTCTATGCTAATTCTAGAAGCCTCCCAAAAAAAATTGGGGGAATTAGAGTGCATGGTTTTACGGGAAAACATAAATATAGTGAGCATTACAGAAACCTGGTGGAGGGGAGAGAACCAGTGGGATACAGTCATCCCTGGTTACAAACTGTATAGAAATGACAGGGAAGGGCGTATTGGAGGGGGTGTTGCTATGTATATCAAGGAAGGCATAGTGTCTAATAAGCTAGAGACCATAAAAAGGGAAGACTCGTCCACAGAATCCTTATGGGTGACGATTCTGGGCCCCAAAGGAGATTTAGTACTTGGGACGTTCTATCGGCCCCCTGACCAAATGGCTCAGGGTGATCCTGAGATGGAGAATGAAATTAGGGAAGCATGTAAAGGTAATGAAGTAGTAATAATGGGAGACTTCAACTTCCCTCATATTTATTGGGTAAATGTATGATCCAGTCAAGCCAAAGAGATAAAATTTTTAGACATCCTAAATGACTGTGCCCTTGAACAGTTGGTCATAGACCCAACCAGAGGGGAGGTGATCCTGGATTTAATACTCTGTGGTGCTGCCAGTGATTTAGTGCGGGATGTGGATGTAGTTGAGCCAGTTGGCAACAGTGATCACAATGGCATCAAATTTAATTTATATGTAAGTGGGAAAGTGACTGGGAAATCTCACACAATTACCTTTGACTTTAAAAGAGGGAACTTCTCTAAAATGAGAAAACTGGTAAAGAGGAAGTTGAAAGGAACAGTTAGACAAACTGCAAACTAACAAGTCACAGGGACCAGACGGTATTCATCCTAGAGTTCTTCATGAACTCAAATGGGAAATTGCTGAACTTCTAACAAAGATATGTAATATGTCTCTTCAATCAGCTTCTGTACCAGAGGACTGGAGAATGGCCAATGTAACACCCATTTATAAAAAAGGTTCCAGGGGGGACCCAGGAAACTACAGGCCAGTTAGCTTAATGCCTGTTCCGGGTAAATTAGTGGAAAGCATTATTAAAGATAGAATTGTCAAGCATATAGAAGGGCAAGGTCTGCTGGGCAAAACCCAACATGGCTTCTGTAAGGGTAGATCCTATCTCACTAACCTATTTGAGTTTTTTGAAAGCGTCAATAAGCATGTGGACAGGAATGAGCCTGTGGATATTGTGTATTTGGATTTCCAAAAAGCTTTTGACAAAGTCCCCCACCAAAAACTGCTAAGCAAACTTCATAGTCACGGGATAAGAGGACAAGTCCTCTTATGGATTGAGAGCTGGCTGAAAAATAGGAAGCAGAGAGTAGGAATCAATGGTCAGTTCTCACAATGGTGGGATGTGAGCAGTGGGGTGCCTCAGGGATCTGTGTTGGGACCGGTGCTTTTCAACCTGTTCATCAATGACCTGGAGTTGGGGTTAAACAGTGAAGTAGCCAAGTTTGCAGATGACACCAAATTATTTAGGGTGGTTAAAACAAAATCGGACTGTGAAGAGCTCCAGAAGGATCTCTGCATACTGGAAGAATGGGCATTAAAATGGCAAATGAGATTCAATGTGAGCAAGTGTAAAGTGATGCATATTGGGACAAAAAATCCCAACTTCACATATACACTGATGGGATCTGTGCTGGCAGGAACAGACCAAGAACGGGATCTTGGGGTGGTAGTGGATAGCTCAATGAAGATGTCAACCCAGTGTGCGGCTGCTGTAAAAAAGGCAAATTCCATGCTGGCTATAATTAGACGAGGAATACAGAATAAAACTGCTGATATCATACTGCCCTTGTACAAATCTATGGTGAGACCACACTTGGAATACTGTGTACAGTTCTGGTCACCACACCTAAAAAAGGATATTATGGAGCTTGAAAAGGTGCAGAAAAGAGCAACCAAAATGATTAGGGGACTAGAGCAACTGTCCTATGGGGAGCGGTTGAGACGCTTAGGGCTGTTTAGCTTGGAAAGAAGGCGGCTGAGGGGAGACATGATAGAGGTCTATAAAATTATGCATGGTTTGGAGAGAGTGGACAGGGAGACGTTTTTCTCCCTCTCCCATAGTACTAGAACACAGGGTCATCTGCTAAAGCTGGAGGGTGAGAGATTCAAAACAGATAAAAGGAAGTATTTTTGCACAAAACGCATAGTTAAATTGTGGAACTCCCTGCCCCAGGATGTGGTGATGGCTGCCAGCTTGGAGGGCTTTAAGAGGGGAGTGGACATATTCATGGAGGAGAGGGGTATTCATGGCTGTTAGTTAGAATGGATATTAGTCATGGTGCATACCTATTCTCTCTAGTATCAGAGGAGCATGCCTATTATTTTGGGCGCGGTGGAACACAGGCAGGATGGTGCTGCTGCAGTCGTCTTGTTAGTGGCTTCCTAGAGGCTCCTGGTTGGCCACTGTGTGAACAGACTGCTGGACTTGATGGGGCTTGGTCTGATCCAGCAGGGCCTTTCTTATGTTCTTATGTCCATGATAGATATGAACATAGCTTGTTACCAAGCTTCTGTACAGTCCATCATCCTACCTCCTTCTTCTCCTCCCTGATGGAGAAAAATTAAAACCTTCCTGGAAGCCTTAAATCAAACTCCAATTCACTGTTGCAATCAAATACAAGCACTTGGGTGAACTGGAAATTGTTTTCTCCTCACATAGTGGTGTTAATCGAGGCTTTGAATCCCAGCTTCTGGGAAAGAACAAGCTCTGGTTTATCTAGGTTCCTATATTCAGGCTTATCATCTGTTTCCAGACACAATTCAAAGTGCTGGTTCTTACCTTTATGGACCTAAATAGCTTGGGTCTGGGTGCCTACACACTTCCAGTTAGCTTTGCCAACCTCCAGGTGGGGGCTGGAGATCTCCTGGAATTACAGCTGCTCTCCAGACCATGTAAATCACTTATTGGTTTATTATTGATTGATTTAAAACATGTACTCCACTTCTCCTGGAGAAAATGGCTGCTTTGGAAGTTTGAGTGCATAGCATTATACCCTACCGAGGTCCCTCCTCTTCCTAAACTGCACTCTCCCAGGTCCACCCTCAAATCTCCTGGTATGTCCAAACCCAGAGCTGGCAACCCTGCTGCCAGTTAATATCTGCCTCCCAAGCCCTGCACTCTGTACCCATACCTTCAGAGATAAGGGTGATGGCAATTTAGAGACAGGACATTTTCAGTGGTGGCACCTACAACTGGAATGCTCTTCTCCATGAGGTTCATCTGGTGCCTTCCATATTGGCCATTTATCCATGGCAGTTTCCTCGCAGCAACCCCTTCAACTAATTTGGGGCTTTGCCTTGATTATGCATGCATTTTCCAACCGTCAGTGGTTGCCTCGCTCTCTCCTCGCGTCTCCACACATTTTGCCCACATTTTCTGGATTCGTGTTTAGCCAGCATCCAAAAAACCCAGGCAAAATGCGCGGGAAAAGCTAGGTGACCTCTGACGGTCGGAAAATGTATGCATAATCATGGCAAAGCTTCAAAGTAGTCGAAGGAGTTGCCATGATGAAACAGCCATGCATAAATGACCATTGTCTTTTAGGAAGGCCAAAACATTTCTTTTTTTAAAACAGGCTTTTAACTCAGGGTTCTAATCTTTTTAGCTGTTTTATGGTCTACTTCTAGTCTGAGGTCTGGTTTAGAGATATGTTTATGCTGTTTCTATGTCCTTAGTTGGTTTTTTAATGGCTAGTTTTGTTGGTAGATTGATAATTTATTATGAGTTTATGGTATTGTTTTTACTTGAAAGCTGACTTGAGCAGGACCCTGGATAGGTGGCATTAAAAATCCTAAATAAATAAACAATCCAGGCATAATGCTGATTTGGAGATGGACTCAAACCAGGAAGCTTGCAACTACATCCATGAGGTGAAGAGGAAAGGGGGAAGAAAGATGGCACAATGCCTGACTCTGTTTGTGCCCATCAAGGACAAACCTCAGTTTTCTGTGATTTTTGAATGCAGATTTTGTTTAATCTCCCATCTCAGGGTAAAGAAAATGTGAATAAAGTGATTTGGTGGTCCATATAAACCTCGCAGACGCTCAGGCAGATCATTTTTCAGTAATCTATATCATGCCTTCTAGGATAACTGCTTAGCATGACTTGCAGCCCTAAAATTCTAATTGTGTTTATAAATTCCTTCTACACAGGAACTGCAGCTAAGCCAACTGCAGATCCTCAATGCATCAATATAGATTTATCCTTACTGTTTTCCATAAGAACATAAGAAAAGCCATGCTGGATCAGACCCAGGCCCATCAAGTCCAGCAGTCTGTTCACACAGTAGCCAACCAGGTGCCTCTAAGAAGCCCACAAATAAGACAACTGCAGCAGCACCATCCTGCCTGTGTTCCACAACACCTAATAAAATAGGCATGTTCCTCTGATACTAGAGAGAATAGGTATTTCACTCTGGAATAAGAAACACTGAAGGAGAAGTGACAGGGTAGAAGAGCTAAAGGTCAGGACTTCACATCTGTTTGATAAAACTGTGGCTGTTTCAGGAGTCTATCTGTTCTCAGGATGGTTGGCAAATAGGAAACCTCCTCAACCCCATGCAGTTCACATCAGATATCCTCAGATGCCACAATAATCAGAGAAGAAATTATGTAAAGCTTGTTATTAGTTAGTTTTGTAGGGGATGTTTTTTGGGGAGGGGGGAGTGATTACAGCGATTGTATTTTAGACTGGTGGTATTGCAATTATGTTGTTAGGCTGTAGTGGGGACTTTGATATTGTATCACAGTGTGTTGCTGAGGCTGGGCTGGGTGATTCAACATGCAATTGAGTGTTGATCAATCGTGGGAAGCCAGCAGCAGGTCAGGGATACCAGTGATTGGAGGGTGGGGGAAGTATGGCTATGGGAGCAGGTGGTATAAGGGAAAGAGTTGGAGATATGGACAGGCTCGGACTCTTTCCAACCTGCATCCCATTCCGAGACATGATGGTAGGGGGATGAGGAATAACCCATCTCCGATACTGATGTTGTGTAACTCCAGGTCCATCGCCAATAAGTCTGAAACCCTGAAGGGCTATTTCACAGCTGAGAGAGTGGAGCTGGCTTGCGTGACTGAGACCTGGGCGAGAGAGGGCGAAACTGTCACCCTGAAAGAGCTGGATCTCCCAAGTTTCTTGTCCTCCATCAGTCTCAGAAAATGGGCCAGGGGGGGGAGTGGTGATACTCATCCGGGAGGCTTTCTCCTTCGTGGCTCTACCCACCCCAGAGATCCCTGGCATTGAATGTGTGGGCCTGGTGTGGAACGCCAAGGAGAGCATGGCTATCTGGCTGATGTACCGGCCATCTAACACACTGGCAGATACCCTGCCGAGCCTATTAGAGGCAGCTGCCGAGATTCCCAAACTAATAGTTCTAGAGAACTTCAACATCCATACCAATATTGCCCCATCTTCTCAGGCCTTGGGTCTAGTGTCTTCTATGGCAGCACTGGGGCTCTCCCAGATTGTTTCAGGCTCCACACACCAAGCAAACCACACTCTGGATCTGATCTTTGGGGTAGGGGTAGATGTGGATATATCTATTGAAAAAGAGCCATGGTCAGACCACTTTGCCTTGAAGGCCTGAATTGACATCCCGCCTCCTCCCTGTCTGGGCAGCAAGCAGATTTATGCTCGCCTGTGCAGACTCATGGATCCGATTGAATTCCAGAGTGCTTTGCGGGATCCGATTCCCCCTGGCGGTTCCTTAGATGAGCTGGTGGAAGACTGGCATGGCCATCTATCTGAAGCCACTGACAGAATCGCTTCCCAATGCCCTCTGCGCCCCCATCTCAACCGGGCTGTGTGGTATACTGTGGAGCTTTGGACTAAGAAATGGGAGCTTAGACTGCTAGAAGGAGTTTGGTGTCAAGCTCACAATGAAGTTAGAATAACATATCATAGAACGCTTATGAAAGCCTATGAGGTGGCAATGAAGGCTGCAAAGATAAATTACTATGCAGCCTTCATTGTGTCTGCTAGCTCTCGCCCAGCACAATTGTTTAGAATACTTAGGTAATTGACATTACTATCTGAGGGACAGCCAAATTCTAATTTGGCTATCAGCTGTGAGGCTTTTGCAAGCTATTTTGTGGATAAAATCTTGTTGCTCCGCCATGACCTCCCTTCCAACCTTGATACAGTTAATGAACTGGAGGCCCCTGGGCCATCCTCAGGTCTGATACTGGACCACTTCAGTTGGCTCTCCCAGGCTGATGTCGACAGGACCCTGAGGGCTGTGAGGACCACCACTTGCCTCCTCTACCCATGCCCATCCTGGCCGGTTAAATATCAAGTCTTTCTAAGTCTCATGAAAATCAGTGAGACTTACTTCCAAGTAAGCATTCCTAGGCTTAGGATGCACATCTCATTTGGCTGTAAGACTTAATTGCTACACAGGTATGGAACACAGAGCATATCTCACTGTGTTGCTATGAAACTTGAAGATACTGTTGTGGGAAGAACTTTGTAAATTCCAATTGCTTTGAATTCACCTTAGCACTGCAATCAAATGCAGAATCACACCCTTCTCAGTCCATTGAATTAAGTGGGCTTAGAAGTGGGTAACTCTACATAAGATTATACTGTAAAAGATTTTGCAAAAATATGACTGCAAACATTTGTGATCAAAATACCAACCAGAAAACCTGGATGTTAGTAAAGCACATTCTTGCTCCATCAGTCTTAACTTCACTTGGAGAAAAAGTAGGTTCTGTTCCATGTTACTCAGTTAAACCCTCCTAACAGTTTGACCATACCATAAGCTGAGATGGCCTTCAGAGTTTGGTTTGGGCTTTGTGGACATAGCGGTAGAATAAGAAGTATGATGATTACCTAACATTTCTGTGATTTGTTACTCAGATGTTCTAATTTCCATAAACGTCAGACACTATATTTGACTAGTAGGACAAGAGGGCAATGTTGCCTGGAATATATTAATAAGGTATGCTGTTAATATCTTAAATGTACAAAAATTTATTTCTGTGATTATCAGGATACATATTGGATATGTATGGATATTGCAAGGGTACATTTCTATTGAAAGCCATAACATAGATGGATGAGTGCTTTTATTTTCACACTGTGTCTGGAAATAGTGCTCATTATCTTTCCACCTCAGTTAGGAAAAACAATGAATGAAATGAAAACCTCTCCTGTAATGTAAAATACTGCAGAATTATAAGATGCAGAACCTGTCTGGCTGTTAAACATAAGTGCTGAATCCCATTTTCATTGTTATACTTGTCAATTAGGCATTTAGTTGCTTTTTATTCTTTTAAAAATGCCAAATATTGCAACAACTGCATAACTGTGGGCTCTAAATGGAAGGACTGACTTAGAATGGAACACTTCAGTGGGCAGAAGCACAGTGAAAAAATATTTCCATATTGTATACATCACACGAATGTGTCATGATATTATTATCGTCAAAATGTCTACAGGATGATTGCTTTATTATCAGCTTTAGTGAAGAACTGCACTGTGAGGTTAAAGTAGCTGAACTGTAATTTTCAGAATCTGTCTTTGGTGTGTGTGTGATATCCTTTAGCCCCTCTTCCTGTTTTCTGATAGCAGGCCTTTCTTCCTTTCTTCCTTTCTTCCTTCCTTCCTTCCACTCCTACTTTTTTTTGTCACTTCCCCATTTACTGACTGTCTTTTATTCCTTAATTTGATTTCCTGTTGTTTTATTTCTGGACAGCAAGGGACACACTTTGTTTATTCTAGGAGAAAAAAATGATGAAATTATTAACATTAATTTATATGTATTATTTGCAATTTGATTTTAAGAATTTCCAGGAGTTGAAGGTCAAATTGTGTTTCAGATGATTTATATACCCTAAATTGTAGTGCATGTAGCTTGTACAGACTGTGCCCTCCTCATATAACAGATGATCTTCCTAATCCTTCCAACATTTTGTGAAGAATATCTATTTACTTTTTGTCAATTCATATAGAATGCTGTTGTTCTATAGATGTTATGTTTTAGCACTTAACATTAATTTCATAGTATGGCAAAAGAATGAAAGGGGGGAATCCTTGGGAGAGATTCTTGTTGAATTCGGCATGGAACTTTCAATGAGGACTTCCCTTTCCAGAGCTGGTGCAGGCAAAACTCGCCTAAATGCCTTAAGTCGTTTTGTTAAGGGATCAGGAGGAAATAGGCTTCTGGAGACAAGGCTTGTAACTATACTTATCTCCACTAGCCATCGGTTCCTGCTAGGAATGTTGGTATTTGTAGCTTTTTCTGCCATCAAAATTGAACTAGAAGTAAGGATCCAGCTGGAATAGGTGGAATACCATTCTGAATAAGTAAAGCTGAGTAGTGGTTGCTTCTTCTTCTTCTATGGGAAATGGAACATGAGGCTTTGAGAATGCAGTGCTGGGCTAGAATATGTAATTAGTCCTGGATTTGTAGGGAACAGTGCATACATTCCCTTTATTAGGAAAATACATTCCCTTTATTAGGAAATATTACTGTACATTGTTGGAGAGATTTGAGATCCTTAAGGCTACAATATTATGCACTCTTGTTTGGATGTTAGTCCCATTTAAATTGTTTTAATTTATTGGTTCTTGTAGGTTATCCGGGCTGTGTAACCGTGGTCTTGGTTACACAGCCCGGATAACCTACAAGAACCAATGAACTCTGACCGTGAAAGCCTTCAACAATGTTTTAATTTACTTTTTAGTAAATTAGGAGTAGAGTTTAAGGCTGCAGTGCTGTTCATATCTCACTGAAATCAACAGGCGGTTGGTATGTACAAAATAGCAGCTCAAATCTTATTTCATCTAACTATGAAGACTTCCCATACCTACTAAGGAAGCGAATAAAAATAAGTTTGTGTGTGTGTGTGTGTGTGTGTGTACATTTCGTATTTCACTGACAAAATTTAGGAGAAAAACAGATATCTCCTACGTAGAAACTTCTACAGCATATTAATTGAAGGTTCATATACTGTTAAAGCAACAAAACCAGAGAACACAGGGCACAGTGACTTGTTCCATCTTCTTCTCTTCCAGAAAATCACTGCTGTTGTCTGAGAGCCTGAATAAATTCTGGCATGGGCAAAAATCAGGTAAAGAGATGTTTTCCATGATTTTAAAAATGATAGTTAACAGGAGGAGGAACATTCCAGCAACTTGCACATAGAGGTGAAGGTAACTATTATAATAACCATTGAAAGAAATAGAAGAGAACAACAAAACAAGGAAGAACAGGAGATCTGTTCCACAAGCTCCAAGAAATCAAAGGGAAATTCAAAGCATGGTCAGGCATGCTAAAAGATTAATAAGGAAATACATTAACTGAACAGGACAAAATAAAGAAAAGATGGCAACCATACAGTGAAGAACTATACAGAAGAGATGAAAGGATGACAGATTCTTTCCAAGAAGAATCTTTCGAAGAAGAACCTCCAGTTTTAGAAAGTGAAGTGACAGCTGTACTGAAAGCAATTGTGAGAAACACATACCCGAAGCAGATGGGATATCAACAGAACTATTTCAAGCCACAGAAATGAAGTCCATCAAAATCTTAACAACAGTATGCCAACAAATATGGAAAACAAAACAATGGCCCACAGTAGGGCTGTCAAAAAAAAAAAATTCGGTACAGTTCGGATTCGGCCGAATTTGGCCCTTGTGGGTTCGGTACGTGCTGAAGTCCGAACTCCCCCACTTCGGATCCTTTCAATTCGGCGGGAATTCAAAGTTCGGGAAAAAAATTCGGCCGAATAAAGCCATTAAAAACACAACCGCACCTTTCCGCGGCTCTGGGGGGGGCATTTTTGGGCTTAGAGGTCCCAAACGTTCAGCAGAGCTTCAAAGGATGTATATTGAAAGACTCCCCAAGTTTTGTAAAGATTGGGTCAGGGGGGGCTGAGATATGGGCCCTGAAAGGGGTCCCCCCACCCTTAATGTGTATCTCTCAGCAGAGCTTGCCGCCCACGCACAAAGCTCCCGGCCCCGACAAACAGCTGATGAGAGCAAGGGCAGGGCAGGTGTTAAGAACTTTGCAAAGCAACACAACTGAAAAGCAACACCTTTGCAAACATGCAAAGGGCGGGGCAGGTGTGAAGAATTTTGCAAAACAATACAACTGCAAAGCAACACAAGCACACAATGCAACACCTTTGCAACAGTGCAAAGCAACACCTGACACCTGGGAGTTTGCATACCATGGAAAGGGACAGAGGCAGCTAGTTATGCATAATGAGCAGGAGGGGGTGGAATTTCTCCTTTTGCATTGGACTTGGGACCAGGCAGATGCATTCTTTAAGTCACCATTTGAAAACCAGTTTTGAGCAAGCATCAAAATAACCTAACTGATCTTATGAATGAGGAAAAACCTGAAGAATAAAAATGAAGCCCCCCCCTCAAACCAGGGAGAGAGAGACTGGAGGGGGAAAACACACCCCAGGCAGAACTGGCAAAAGCCCCCTTTGGCTTCCCCCCCCCACCCACAGAAACTGCTCCCTCCCCACACACACACACAGACTCTGCTTTCCCCCCCACACACACACAGAAAAGAAAAAATATAGATTAAAGCCCCCAAAGGGGTCTTACTGTGGCTGTCTTCTGTTCCAGCAGGAGGGGCTGGGAGGCTGGGTAATCCAATATGATTCCATTTGTATCCAATATAAGATCCATATGTATGCATCTCTCGAGGGTGATCCATTCATCCCAATAGAGAAAAGGGGAAAGCCCATATCTCGGGGGGCCCTGACCCAATGTTTACAAAACTTGGGTGGTCTCTTAAAAAGCCTTGACTGAAGCTCCGCTGAAAGTCTGGGGTCGGCACACCCAAAAATGCGCCCCCTGCAGCCCCGGAAAGAGAAAAGGGGGGGAGCCGATATTTCAGCCCCCACTGAACCCATCTTTACAAAACTTGGGTGGTCTCTTAAGAGGGATTCTCTGAAGCTATGATAAAAGTTTGGGGGCTGCACCCCCAAAAAAGCGCCCCCTGCAGCCACAAAAATGGAAAAGGGGGGAGAGGAAAAAGGGGTGGAGCCCATATCTCGGGGGGCCCTGACCCAATGTTTACAAAACTTGGGGGGTATCTTAAGAAGCCTTGTCTGATCCTCCGCTGAAAGTTTGGGGTCGGCACACCCAAAAATGCCCTCTGCAGCCATGGAAAGAAAAAGGGGGGGAGCCCATATCTCGGGACCCCCTGACCCAATGTTTACAAAACTTGGGTGGTCTCTTAAGAAAACCTGTCTGAATATCCCCTGAAAGTTTGGGATCGGTACCCCCAAAAATGCGCCCCCTGCAGCCACGGAAAGGAGTGAATGTGCACAAGCACCCCCTCACGCACACACGAGGATTTCCCTCTCTCTCTCTCTTTCCCCGGCCGGCCGCACATCAGCTGATTCCTCCAGTACTCAATCCTGACTGATTGGCCAGAAGAAGACCCAGCTTGGCCACCGATTGGCCGGGGGAGGAGAATGCTGCTTACTGAAGGTTATGCTGCTTACTGACGGCCCCGAATTGGCCAAATTTATTCGCGAACTCCCGAACTCGCTGAATTCGGCCCCCCCGGTTGCCCGCCAGTTTTGAGTTCGGTTCCTCCCGAACTAAAAACTGCCGAATCAAGGGAAATTCGGCTGATTTTCAGTTCGGGCCGAACCGAATTGACAGCCCTAGCCCACAGACTGTTAACGCTCAACCTACATTCCAATTGCAAAAAAGTAGATGCTAAAGACTACAGTAACTATCGGACCATTGCATTAATTTCTGACATGAGTAAAATGATGCTCAAAATCTTACAAAAAAGACTACCATATATGGAATGAGAAATGCCAGATGTTCAAGCTGGATTCAGAAAAAGAAGAGGCACTAGATATCATATTGCAAATTTACATTGGTTACTGGAGCGTATGAGAGAATTTCAGCGGAAAATCAGCTTGTGTTTCATAAATTACAGCAATGCTTTTGACTGTGTGGATCATTAAAAGTTATGTTTGGTTTTAAAAGAAATGAATGTGCCACAACATCTGTGTTTTTTTGTTTTTGTTTTTTTTGCACAACCTGTACTCTGGACAAGAGGCTACTGCTAGGACAGAATATGGAGAAACAGAATGGTTTCCAATTGGCAAAGGTGTGGGACATGAGATTGATTGACAATTTATGGCCTTCAGTTTGTAAGACCTGAGCAAGGCTGTTAATGATAGGATGTTTTGGAGGTCATTAATTCATAGGGTCGCCATAAATCGGAAGCTATTTTACTGCACTTAACACACTCAACAGGAGCAGATGTGCAATGAAGCACAAAGTTGAATCAAGATAAGACTGAGTCAGAAAAAAATAGAAAATGGAATTGTATCAAGCTGTAACATGAGGCTTCCAGTTAACACACATTTTGGAGAGGCTGAAGCTTTTAAGCAACTTATATGATCCAAACTAGCTTGTTATTGGAATCTAGATAAAATATTGGAAACTAGATAAAACTTGTACAAGTTACTGAGTTCTGTATTTAAAATATTTGACAAGGTCAGAAAATTCCCTCCAGTGGTCAAAAAATTAGGAGAAAGCTTATATAGTCTCCCTCCAAGACTAGAATGCACCCAGCCCAGTGTTACTATGTTTAGGGAAAAATATCTCATTGCTGTCTAATTCTATTACTCTGTGATTCTTAAGAGACACTTTACCAGGCATGTCAGCTTAGCTTTTACTTACAGACAATGTGATCTGCTATGTTCTCTACTGAAGAAATAAGTCCCTCTTTTTAACATGGGAATAGTATACGTAATGGGGATAGTAGAGTGCTCCAGAAAATAGGACTCAAGTGTTCATGCTAAATGTTCTATATTTATTTTAACTGACTCTCTCTTTGCTTCTGCACATTTCAGGCACTGACTTGTATGCAGTAGTTTTAATAAAGGGAATGCTGATCCCAACTAGGATGCATTAAAAGTTGAAAACGAACACACGAAGAAATTGCTATAGAATACAGCCCAGAAACATTTTTTTCAGCATCATACATTATTGCCTACATTAAAATTCAAATGAGAAAATGACATTTTATCTGCCGAATGATTATTAATCAAACGGAAATACTCAACTGAAGTTTCCCATTATAATTAAACTTGTACTTTGCATAATATGCCATTTACAACATATCACTATTGCAATCACAGTCACATAAAAGAAATGTCAAGTTCAGAGTGATTATTGCTTTCCGATTATGCACTCTGCCTCTGTACATTACAGTTATGTGCAGCTGACACTTAAAATAATTTAACATTGGATTAACTACCTTTTTGACAGCATCTAGTGCATATTCCTCCATCAATTAACTAGGACTTTTAGAATTTCTAACTCCAAATAACATATGCAATATGTAAAGATGATCCAGAAGTGGTAACGATGGAAGATAGTGCGTAATAAAACGAGCAGAACATGGTAAGTGTTCTTTTTCACAGAGTTTCATTCTGAATGTTCTCTAACATAAGAAACTTGAAATAGGTGGGATTATACCTGCACCTCAGGTGCAGTCGGTTAGAATTGTCCTGGCAGAATCGATAGAAAAACTGTAAAGTAAGGGATACACAGACAGACAGTGGTCACACATACAGCCCTTTGACACACCTTAAAAACTGATGAGACACATACAAAGACCTCAGAAGATTATCTCATTTATTCAGTTACTTCATTTATACCCCACCTTTCTCTTTAATGGGGACCGAAAGCAGCTTACATTGTCCTCTGTTTCTCCACTTTATCCTCACAACCTCAGGTTAGGCTGAGAGTATGTGACTGACCCAAGTTCACCCAGCAAGCTTTCTAGGCAGAAGGGGGATCTGAATTTGGGGATCTGAATTTGGGCCAGATCCCAGTTCAATACTCTAACCACTAAACTACACTACACTACATCTTAACTGACAGGCTGATGAATCCAGAAGAAAAGTGTTCTTTAAAATGACAGGTCCTATGCCATTTAAAGCTATGAATTTAACATTAGCACTTTGAATTGAGTCCATAAGAATACTGGGAGCCACCAAAGCCCTAATGCTAGGGTAGTTATGTTCAGTACCAATCTGATTTCCCAGCACTTTTCAAAGACTGCCCAAGATACAATACATTGTATTAATCTACTGTGGCGTTAGTGGAGCATGTATAACTGTGGCCAGGAAAAAAGAAAAAGAAAAAAAAGAAAACAAAGACATTTAAACAGAGACACTACTTTCCCACTTCAGCATTCTGATTTTACTAAGCACTGTCCCTATTGCATGTGTTTTTGTTCAATGGGATGTTACACTTTTTAGAAGAAAATCTAAAGGAGGAAGATATAATGTTAGTTATCTTGATTACCATCTTGAAACAAAACAGTATGTCATTGTGTGAGAGCTCAAGGCCACCACAGATCTCTTTTCAGATGGCTACATCTGTATTTTGAATGATGGTTAGGGGCTAGAACAACTGCCCTATGAGGAGTGGTTAAAACGCTTAGGGCTGTTTAGCTTGGAAAGAAGGTGGTTAAAGGGAGACATGATAGAGGTCTATAAAATTATGCATGGTTTGGAGAGAGTGGACAGGGAGAAGCTTTTCTCCATCTCTCATGATACTAGAACAAGGGGTCATCTGTTGAAGCTGGAGGGTAAGAGATTCAAAACAGATAAAAGGAAGTATTTTTTCATACAACACATAGTTAAATTGTGGAACTCCCTACCCCAAAATGTGATGATGGCTGCAAACTTGGAAGGCTTTAAGAGGGGAGTGGATATGTTGATGGCAGAAAGGGGTATTCATGACTACTAGTTAAAATGGGTAGTAGTCATGATGCATACCTATTCTCTCCAGGATCAGAGGAGCATGCCTATTATCTTAGGTGCTTTGGAACACAGGTCGGATAATACTGCTGCAGTCGTCTTGTTTGGGGGCTTCCTAGAGGCACCTGGTTGGCCACTGTGTGAGCAGACTGCTGGACTTGATGGGCCTTGGTCTGATCCAGCAGGGCTTTTCTTATGTTCTTATGAAGGACAACTTGGACAAATTTCAGTTTCATTCAGATCACCTCAAAAAGGCTAATAACTGCATTTGAAATCCTTAAACAACATTAAATGTGTTTCTCCATGGATAGAGATTCTCACAGCATGCTAAAAACAAATCTTTCTCATCCTAACTTCCTCAGGCAACACATAAATACATTTTAAATAAGAGCAACCCAGCACTAGATTCCCTGCTACTTTTATTCACAGCTACTTACATAGATTCTATTCCACACCACCTAAAGCAGCCCCATAGAAATCTCCATGGTAGCAATATCCATATCAAGCTCTTCCAGTCTTAATATACTTCCTACGGTATATCAATAGGTAGGCTGGATTCCAATCAATAAAAACGGCTACCTCTCATACTCTGTTTTTACCCTGCTGTTATACTTTTAGAAGTATAGTTTTGGATTCCATCCCAATGCTTTATTTTTAAGTTTAGATTCTTGTCAGTCTACAAGCGGGGGGGGGGAACAAACTGTTATATACTGTAAAACTAATGGTGATGACACAGCTTTTGTATTATCTAGTTCCTGCAGCATAACTAGTCTTTTAATTGAATATGATATTGATATGCCATTCTGAGGAATTCCCTCTTGCCCTTGGCACCCAGAATGAAGACACTGGACACAAGAAGTGAATTTATCTATGGGACACAAATTTATTTTACACCCTACACAGCTAATTAACTGGCAACTTTTCTCTAACTTACAGTGACTTCCTAAGCAGGTCTACTCAACTAACAAGATGTGACAGTATCCCTGAGTTCACCATGGGGATGCCACCACCATTTTAGGATGGAATTCCCTTTGTCCACTAATGCCACAGGGTCCCAATTCTAATCGGGACCATGACATGGGGGACAGGAGGGGCTTCTGTAGCCCCCTTGCACCACTTTCAAGAGCTAAACCCCCAGGATTTGGGCTCTTCACAACAGCTTTTTTTTGGGGGGGGACACATGCACCCCTCCCCCATGTTGCAATTCCAGTCAGGATCAGACCCCCATGGTGATTGTAAACAAAGGAAATTTCATCCCTAAAATGGCAACATATCTAGATGAGCTCTCAGGATCCTATTCAATGGCATTTACTTCCAGGAAAGTGTTCTTAAGGTGTTAGTGTAGACAAGTGATGCTACCCATTCCAGACTTTCAGAACCGCGAACAGCTGCATATCTATAAGAAGTTGATTTGAATTAGCCCTCCACCACATTGGTGCTTCAAGGAGCTCACTAGTGGGCCCTGCTTCCTTTTTCTGAGTTGACCTGCACTGAATCTGTCAGTTGTGGCTAGGGGTGCTCAAAACGCCTGTCAGTTTCATTCATTTCCTGTTCACCAGTAGTGATCAGGTGGCCAATTATTTATTTGTTTACTTCATTTATACCTAGGTTTGCCAGGTCCCTCTTTGCAACCAGCAGGAGGTTTTTGGGGTGGAACCTGAGGAGGGCAGGGTTTGAAGAGGGGAGGGACTTTGATGCCATAGAGTCCAATTGCCAAAGTGGCCATTTTCTCCAGGTGAACTGATCTCTGTCGGCTGGAGATCAGTTGTAATAGCAGGAGATCTCCAGCTAGTACCTGGAGGTTGGCAACCCTATTTATACCCCACCTTTTCCCCAACGGGGATCCCAAGCAGCTTACTTCATTATTCTCTCCTCCATTTCATTTTCACAAAAACTCTATGAGGTAGATTAGGCAGAGAGTGTATGACTGACCTAAAGTCACCTAACAAGCTTACATGGTAGAGTGGTGGCATTCCCTTTTGCAACACAGAGATTCTAAGCAGGCATCTGTCCCCACCCTGCTTGGAGGGGGAGAGAGAAACAAGTTTTCTCCTCTACCTTTTGCAATAGAGGCTTAAAACATTTCTTCTCTTCCTGCCCAGCATGGAGGGAGGGAAAAAAAACACTCTTTTGCGACTGTGTAGCTATTTTGCTGAAAGGGTGGGGTGGATAAAAACTGATCTCCCAGCTGATTAGGCAGATGCAAACTTAAGTGTTCAGCAACTGTTTGAGCTGGTCAATGCAATCCAAATATATCCCTGACCAGCTCACAGTCTGACTGTGAGTGTTGGACAAGGTAATTTTTTTCCCTGCCAACAAGTTTGCTGAGAAATTTGCAGCATCCCTACTTGTAAACCATTTATGCTGGAAAACGAACCAAACAAAACAAATACATTGAACCCATCAATTTAACAATGCAGAGTAGGCCAAAAAAATGCCCCCATCTCCAGCCTATGCAATCATAGCCAAACACTATTGTCTCCCACATATGACAAACTACTTCCAACTGCCAAAGTTGAGTAGGAAGTATGGGTGTTGTGACAGCTGTTTATTACATCATAAGAAAGGTATGGTCAGCTCCTAGGAGCACAAATCTGCTGGCATCTGATCCAACTGGCCTCCTACGGCCAAGGAAACAATACCTTAAATGCTTTTGTGCTGTGTACCATTTCCTCCAAGAGCTGGAATAAAAGCCAGCTCCCCCCCCACACACACACACATAACAACAGACACATAAACAACATGCTGGGAAATATTATTTCATCTGGAAAGGGTGGCTTGAAACAACATTTCAAATCACACTAAAATTATGGGGTGGGGCAATATTCCCTTTCATTATGTTGATTTTGCAGCAGCTCCTTAGAAAACCTAATGCCAGTGGAGTTCGTTGTGGCCACATAGTACAGAGGAGTGGGAAGGTGAATATCAACCCTTGACGAACCCTGTTGTCCTATTGCCAGCCACCCTACCAATACACTCTGGATTTACAAAAAGGGAAGGAAATTAAAATTTTCAATTTGAAAATTTTGAAATTGAAAATCAAAAAATCTTTCAGGGGGTTAAACTATTTTGTTTTAGGACATTGATTGAAAGAAGTATTGAAGAGAAACCCTGTTATATATTCCAGGGGCTATTCAGGTTTTTAATCTGAAAATTACCCCAATTATCCTCTTAGGTGTTGCCATCTGGATAACAGTCATCAATGAATCTATAGATCGACCACTGCTTCAGTTCTTACGAAAACTCCTAAATGCCCCTCGATGTGTTGCTGGTGTTACTCTTCGTCCCGAGTTTGGCCAAATGTCACTTGAAGCTAGGGCGTGGTTGGCCGCCTTTAAACTACACCTTAAACTGTGCTTTAGCACTGAGGGGTTCCTAGCTTCTCTGAAGCATGACCCTTTCAAATCCTCATGGCAAAAAATCTTAGATGAGAAACTGTCGTTGTTGGGCTTCTCGCAGGATATGTTATTAGATCTTGGGAAAACGGAAGCTTTTACCAAAATTAAAAAGCGCATTAAAGAGCTCGATTATAACAGCACTACATTTTGTGCTCGTCGCATCTGTTCATCCCAGTTCTTCGGAATACCCCCTCCACGTGGTCTGCCTGCCTATACATATTATCCGACAACTCCTCGTCTTTGTAGAGCTTTTTGCTTGGCTAGATTGAATTCTAACCCTTCCATGGTAATGCAGGGCAGAATTCTGAATATACCATAGACAGGATCTGCCCTTGCTCTTCTGGCTCTATTGACTCATTATCCCATGCCCTTTTGGAATGCCGCTTTTACGAGGAACTTCGATTGCACTATGTTTCCCCCCTTTTAACATACAAATCCAATGCCTCTGTGACTGACATAATGCCTTTTTTACTAAGCGATAGGGACCCCAAGGCTACATTGTCAGTGGCAAGGTTTGTTTCAGTCCTTATATCCCTCCAACACTAGATATATGCTGCTCAAGATCAATTGATCAAGGAGCTTCTAAGGGATAAAAGGAAAGGAAAGGAACCCTGTTATTGCTTGTCATTAGTGACCTGGGAGCTGCTTTTCTATGGTTTCGGAATGCACTGAATATAGGAATAGTACACTGCTTGATAGTAAATGGGGGGGAAAAACAGTCATTGTGTGATGCATTTGTTTTCCCACCACACTTACCATCAAGCTGTGTGCTATCACAGCTTTTACATCTTCTGAAAGTTTGAAATCCACTCCCATCCTGAGCAATGAGGAAAATAACATCTTACCTGGGTTGGTGTTTGAGCATGTGCACACATCCTGTGATATCTCAATCTCAAAGCCACTGAACGTCATGAGTACTGAGGAGAAAAGGTACCTTGTATAACTCTTGCACCCCCAAAACAATAATGAAAATTGTCTGTATATATATAGAAACAAATTTTACTCAAGCTCTGAATAAGGCTGTATAACCTTGTTTCACATCTAATGAGGAATCTTGGTTTAAAATGTATATAAAGTGTTATAAGCTGTTGAAGTCTCCAGTCTAGGATATGATAAAACTGGGAGAGGCAATTGAGAGCCAGGCAATGTTTCAGACTGTTCACACAGAAAGAAGGTCCCTATTGAAAGAAGATCTTTTTTTTGGTTCCCAAAGGTCCCCTCCCTTTCCACAATCTGCCCTTATCATAAGAAGAAAGAGCAAGCTGATTTCATGTTCCTCCTCAGAAGCTACATCTCTTTGCTAATAGGAAGGAGCTGGACGGCCTACTCTTTCTTCAATTTTGTTATCTCTCATGCATTTTAAGCTCTTTCCCTTCCAAATGCTACAGAGGAGGATTAGCCACAAATAAAGGGCAGTTTGCTAATAAATAAATTGTAGGCAGTATCCTAATCACATTGTTTGATCACATTTATTTGTTTGTTTTATTTCTTGCCCATTTCCCTCGGCAAGGCCAGGCTCTGGGCGGATCACATCATTTAAAATATACATCAACCATAAAACTTTAAAACAATAAAACAATAACATTTTAACTAAAACCAGGCAAGTCTCAAGATGGTGGGCCAATTTCTATCAACTTGACTGAGTAGACAGGCTCAGGCCACCCCCTCAGATGGATTCCAGCATAAAGTACAGAAAGGGGGAGGAGAATAGGGACATCTGAAATGTCTTGTGTGTATGCCTATATATCTTGCATCTAACTCTGAGTCTCTCATATATAACAGTTATAGGAAAAAGGATCTTTGTTTAGACATACTATCAAGAATCTCTCATACTCTTAACCAGGTGTCTTGGAAGAGAAGGAATGTACTGAAATTCATTTTTTCCCCGAGGTGCAATGCATTAAAATGTGATTTTCATTTAGTGATATCTTCTCTGTACCCCCCCCAATCGCACACACAAAACCTCTCCTATTGCTCTCCTCTGCCACATGAATATTGTGGGGCGCCCTGTCCCCTCTGCCCTCGGGGCGCCTCCCACCGGTGCAGGAGGAGTTCGAGGTGGAGGAGCTTCCTTGGCCTCAGACCTTTCCAGGAGTGGGTCTGGCTTCAATTCCCCCACAGGGGAAGCCAGGATCGCTGTGCCGCCTGCGCAGTCGATCCCCAAAGACCCCTCCTCTCCTGCTCCTCCTCGGCCTCCGCGTCCTCCACCCTTTTATCCTCCTCCCCCGCGGTCCCGCCCTCCACCCGTCCCCGTGACTTTCCTTCTCCCTCCCCAGCTGTCGTCCCTCAGCCTTCCCCGCCGTTCCCCCCTCCCTCCCTCTCGATGCAGGGCTGGGATTCCCCGCCCCCTTCCGCTCCGGGCGCGGCCGCCCGTCAGCTGGCCCGCGGGCCTCCGCCCCCTCCGTTCCTCTTCGGGGCTGCCTCCTGGCCGTCGCCCCTCTCCTCCGCCGCCGCTGTCGCCCTCCGGCCCGTCCCTCCGCCGGCGAGGTCCACGGCCCCCTGCGAAGGAGACCGGGGGGCCCAGTGAGTTCTCGGGGGAGTCGGGTCTCTTCTCCGTCTCCCGGTGCTCCCCCGCGCCGCCTGCCTGCTTCCCCGTCGGCCTGAACCCCGCCGCCGCTCGCGGCGGCGGCTCAGACGCCTCCTCCCCTGGCCTGCCCCCCCCTGGGGAAGGAGGGGGAGCCCCGCCAAGTCCGGCGACTCCCGGGGCTCCGGGGGTCGCAGGACAAATATATACAGAACGATTAGTCCTGTCATTCCTCCTCTTCCCCATTCACACACAAAGGGGGCTTGAGTTTTCAAAAATGGTCACTTGCAGTTTGAAGACATATTGATGAATCTCCAGAAGCAACATGCACTGTCAGGACTGAGAAATTCTGTGTGTGTGATAGGGGAGGTTTTACAAAAGCCATTCCTTCACTGAAAGTATTTTTCTGCTACTCTCTGGAACCATAAAACTGCATTATGTTCTTAATAATCTCCCTCTGAGCTTTGGAATACCCTTTACCTTCATCTGCAAGACTGCTAATATCCTGTACATAAGAAACATAAGCCTTGACGGGATTTTCCAACCAGTCCTCTGGATTCCGTTTACTTGCAACATCAAGGTCTGTATAATTAATAATGTTGTTCAACCTAATTTCAGTGCAAAATGCTACTGTACTTTCAGTCAGTTTATTAAAACGGTCAGCAACCAGACAGAATATGTACAGATACAGAAGGACATTAAAGTTTAAAAGGAATATATAAAATCCACAACTAATAACCTAGTCATTTATAACTGACATTCTATAGGACAGTTAGAGTCCTTACATAATTTTTGTACATCAAAGGTCTGAATGACTAGCAGTCAGTGAGGGACCCAGATCGTTTATGATTGCCTTACGTTTAGTAAATGCGATGAACAAAAATTTTGCTACTGAACATGAAATCTCCACGTTTTTGTCCTCCAAGAAATATCTTACCGTATATACCCGTGTATAAGCCGACCCGCGTATAAGCCGAGGTGCCTAATTTCTCCCCAAAAATGGGGAAAAATTAGGCACCCGTGTATAAGCCGAGGGTCGGCTTATAACCCCTCCCCCCCCTACAGACTTACCTGACCGGGCTCCCGGCAGCAAGCAGCGCGGGCCTGGCGGCGGTGGCGTCACGACCAGGCGAGGGCCGGGGCAGCCTCCCTGCAGCTGCAGAAGGCCGCCCCAGGCCGCCCTCGGCCGCGAGAAGCAGCGGCGCGGCTGGGCGAGGGCCGGGGCGGCCGGGCGAGGGCTGGGGCAGCCGCCCCAGGCCGCCCCAGGCCGCTCTCGGCCGCGAGGAGCGGCGATGCGGCCGGGCGAGGGCCGGGGCAGCCGCCCTGCAGCTGCAGGAGGCAGCCCCAGGCCGCTCTTGGCAGAAGGAAGCGGCGTGGGCCCGGCGGCGGCGGCAGTAAGTTCCCTCCTCCCTCCTCCCCTCCCCTACCGTATTGACCCGCATATAAGCCGAGTTCGGCTTTTTCAGCCCTTTTTTGGGGCTGAAAAACTCGGCTTATACGCAAGTATATACGGTACTAAAAAACCCTCAGATTGGTATATTAAAACTTCCGGTTTGGTTAAAACGGTGTATAAATGGTTCAATTAACCACTTTCTCTCCGAGGCATACCAATCGCAATGAAATAATACATGAGAAACTGTCTCTATGGAGTCGCTTGAACAGGGACAGAGTCTCATGGAGCGGGGAGTATGGAGGAATCTGCCATATAGTAGCGAGGAGGGAAAGGCATCAAATCTTGCCCTTGATAGGGCCCATCTATGGTTTGGGTTGGAAATATTGGCCAAGTATGAAGCTGGAGCCAAACCCGAACCAGGATTCAGGTGGTTGTAAAAAGGGGGTGCTACTGTACTTTACTTTTTCTTTCCATTTAGTCCCGGACATGCTTTGTTCCAAGCTCCTCTTCTTCAAGCAGCCCAATCCTAATGGGGGTTGGTTGGTTAAGGTGTGCCCCGGGACAGTGCCGCTGTGCCGCCTCCAGAGTGGTTTGCTGCTGAGCACAGCAAGCCAAAAAGCAACTTTGAAGAAAGCCCTGTCGAACTCTCCATAGAGTTCCATGGGGCAACACCTGCCTTTTTGCAGGCGTAACTTGGCCCCAGCAAAAAGGGGCACTCTTGCGCTGAAAGGGCTTAGAGAGCTGACTAAAGTCAGTTCTGCCCCCGAGGACGTCCCTTTAGACGCCAGTGTGAGCCCCTGCACTAGGAAAACACTGCCAGCGAGCTGCTGCACAGCTCCCCAGAGCCAGCGTAAGTGCCCCTGCGCTGGCATTTGTGCCACTGTAGCCGGCGCAAATGGCACTAATGCCAGCGCAGAGGTCATGCCAGCTCCTTTCCCCTTCCCTCCCCTCCCGTTAGGATGGCGCAGTTAATCTCACATCATCAATTGCTGGCTCTTATAACAAAAGACAAAACAATGCCTTATTTCTGATCCTGTGCTCCATTTTCATCAAGTTGGCAGAATTCCCAAAAGGAAGATCATTATATGCAAAGACATGATAAATTATGCTTCCTAATCATTATGGCACACAGGGAGATATTCTCTACAGAATCTTGTTCTTTTAAGTCTCTGCCATTACCACTTGTACTGAATGAATATAAATAAAAGCAAAGTACAATTAGATGTTGCTGGTGAACATCCTTCAAATAAAAACGTGTGGACATTTAGAGCATAATGGCACCTTAAAACATCCTCCACTTTTAAAGAGGTGGTTCACTAATAAGATTTGCAACCTCCTTAAGTACGAAGAAATAAGTCGTATTGATTTCAGTGTGGCATGTTTCTAAGTAAGTGTATTTTACAATTACAGCCTTTTTCTTTCTAGGGACTCACTAACGTCTCCTATTTCATAATCTATAAATCACATTCATTTTCAGGTTTGCTAGCGGGAAGATGATTGTGATGCAGTTAGCCTCCTTAGAAATGATCAGGGGGTGTTCAATGCTGAAACCCCCGCCCCCAACACACATTACTGTTTTGTCAGCTGGCTACATCATATAGATTTCCTCCCTCCCAAGCCACTTCTGCTGTGGTAGTGGTATTTGTGGTGTTGCTGTTGAAAAGGGGATGGGTGAAGACTATTGTGGCAATTCTTATCTCTGAATCTTAGGACTAATGGATGTTCCTATCTTATAATAAAACGATCTTTGATCTCTGCTAAAATGGTCAAAATAACTCTAGAACTAGGACTGGGGAAAATGGAAGAGTACCTTTTAATCTGATCTAGAAGACATTGTTAACATAAAGAAACGTAATCAATTATATTGATAGCATAAAGTGATTGAAACCTAATTGAGATATAAGAATAATTAAGATCAGACCATATCACGATGGGATAGAATACTTTATTAAGAGGCGGACGGAGGTGATGGGGAAGTCAATAAATTCTCCTTTATTTTTTATTTTTATTTAGCACTTAAACAATTATAACAACGTTACCTATGATTTAGTTTTTAATATTACATATATTGTTGTTTGTTAACATGGAAAATTTATATTATAAAAACCAATAAAATTTTCAAAAAAATAAAAATAACTCTAGAATGGTCCTAATATTTGTGATTTTGTTCTAGGAAAGGCTCTACATCCCCACATCATGCAACATGATCAATAACCACAGATTTACATCCCAGTAGCATATCTTAGATCATTTTAGAGTTTTAAACAAATATATTCTTTCCTTCTCTGTAAAATAGTGCTCCAAGTGTGACAGATATCTAATTTACCTTTAAACGCATCCAACTGTGAGTATTCTAAAGTATCCCATGGAAACATGCTCTGTGTCCTAACTAATGTTATGGTTAAAAAGCAGGTAAAAATAAAATAAGGTAAGTCAAAATTAGTTAAGCCATTTTGGGACACAATAATATGATTTTTTTAAAAACAGAATGAAAACCTTGGGTTGGATCCTCCATATGTGCAAGTGGAAAGAGCTCATGAAAAAAAAGAAAAAAAGAAAGAAAAAAACCTTCCCTGCTTTCTTCTTTTCCCAACAGCTCCTTGAATTCCCTGAAAATCATGTGCTAAGGCTCAAAAGACCGACCCTCAAAGCATGATGGGCTGCAGTGAGAACGGGAAGAAAACAGAATCACTTGCTTGCTTGCTTGGGCATGTTATGGTAACACGTTCTTGTTGCTTCCAATCATACCTATCAATATCAGAACTAATAGTTACATCTTTTTCATATAGGATTGCCAGCCCCCCTTCCCAGCCCCCAATGGGGGTTGAGGGGTAAAGTTGCCAGATCCCGGTTGGGAAACTCCTGGACCTTTGGGGATGAAGCCTGGGGGGGACAGGGACCTCATTGGGGTACAATGCAATAGACTCTGCCCTCCAAAGCATCCATTTTCTCCAGGGGAACTGATTTCTGTAGCGTGGAGATGAGCAGAAGCTGCTGCCTCACCTCCATCAGCTGCTGTGGAAGCAACTCTGGAGGCAGGTGGGCAAAGGAGAAGAAGCCCCCATTGTCGGCTTCCTCCACTGAAACAGCACAACTGCAGGCAGGAGGGTGAGGGAGTGGGAGTTGCCATCCCCTACCATGTAAATCAGGAAGTCATTGTGGGAGGCAGGCAGGTGGGGCTCTTCACCTGGGTGGGCTGGCTGGTGGGTGGGTTGCCCGCCAAGCAAACAGGGGAGATAAGGGCAGGATCCCCACCATGAGTCTTGTGGGTCCCCACTTGTAGCATCATAAGATATGAGATCTTTCAATTTCAAAATACCACTTTGGAAATGAGCTGCCTTGATAAACAGATTTTAATTTGCAATCATCCCTCCATACATCTGAATAGCTGGTGTTGACATTAATAAAATATTTCCACATTTAGACATAAGGAGTAGGAATAAAGAAATATGCCTTCCTACATATCCATAAAATAGTAGCATCAAACCTGCACATTTTACATGCTTGTCTCTTGCTACGCCTGCTATAGGAAGCATTTCTTTGGTGACCACAAGGTGATTAAAAGAAATTGCTGCTTATGTGGGCTTTCTGCAGTGTCTCTGGCACTTGCTCAGAACACAACAGCAGGGCTCCTTGCCTATCTAGAAAAACATAGTACACCTGCACTGCGTTCTTTTCATTAGTTGCCTGTTGAGCCATGAATTGAATTTAACCCTGGCAGCATTTAAGGACTTGCCTGAATGTTATAATTCTGCCTCTACTGAAGACCTATTGTGCCTAGATATTTGCATTGGCAATAACCAATTCTAAGCACCATCTCTCATTTTCATATTATTAATGGGTGAGGAAAGAGGTCATTAATGCATTAGGGCCATCTACTCCCTGATCTTACACAGATTTATTTAAAAGTATGTCTCAGCATAAGACACACAGAAGTGTATGTAGTATTCAGTCTTATTCTAATACCCATTTTTTAAACCCTTCCTTAACTTTAGGAAACAGCTAGTGTTTAAAAAAATATTGTAGGGTTGTTGTTTTTTAAGAGTTTTTGTTAAAAGTTATACTGAGATTTTTCCCCTTAATTATTTTTGTTACCTCCATTCCTTTAATTGAAGCATTTTCATGGTACTTTATTATAATTTATTATACTATTACTCCCTATTTTTTTAAAAAAAAGTTTTCTAATAAAGATGAGGCAAAGGAGAGGAAAAATATTTAGACCTTTGCAGAAAAAAATCTATTACAATCCTTTACTGCCTGCTCCGCGTTCTTTCTTTTTTATCCAGTGGTAACAAAATTATAATATACATGCAAATGTGCACACAGCTACTGGATTAAAATCATCTGTTTCCCCAAATTTATGTACACATTTTCCTTGGCTTCAGATTTAATACATTGTACTTTGTCAATTTTTACTTCAAGTATCCTTTCTGTGAGTATTTGGGACACATTTATAATTTAATCTTTAATCCTTTCCACATTAGGTATTCAAAGGTAGGTGTACAATGAAACTGTTAAGGTGTTTCTCCCATGAAGGTGTGCAAAGGATTCCAGGATGTAGCCTTGGATTAATGCTTAATCCATTCCTTTTCAATATGTTCTGCACAAGAGGCGGAGCTAGGGTTGCCAGGTCCCTCTTTGCAACCGGCGGGAGATTTTGGGGGCAGAGCCTGAGGAGGGTGGGTTTTGGGGAGGGGAGGGGCTTCAATGCCATAGAGTTCAATTGCCAAAGTGGCCAATTTTCTCCAGGTGATCTGATCTCTATCAGCTGGAGATCAGTTGAATTAGCAGGAGATTTCCTGCTACTACCGACAGTTGGCAATCCTAGGCAAAGCTCTGAACCCGATCTCCCATATGCAAGCAATATATAGTTCTAGATCTTTTGTTAAGGCAATTTCTAAGGCAAAAACAGTTTTTGCAAGATGAAACACCATAACGCATATCTAATACCATGCATTTAACATTTTATAATTGTATAATATGGATATTCATTCAGAACATAATTCATGAAAATCTTGTCTCAACATGACTTGTTTGTTAATCTTGGAAATCTAGCTCATCTAAATTGAGTCACCTTCAGCTTCTGTTAAGGAACCAAATAGGCCACATCCAACCATTAATTATGGTAGTATCATGTTGCCTGTGGCTACACTGTTTTCAGTTTCCATATTGCCATACCTTCATTAGCTAAGGCAATGAGGGATAGATAGGGATCAGTGATGAGAGAAAGTGAAAGCAGATGCAGGGTTGACAAATCTCATCCAACCAAGTTTACAGTTGTGAGAAAGAGGATCATGGTTCCTGGTCACAGCAAGCACTTACTCCAATCAGTGCATTACACCAAACATTAAAACTACGAAAAGGGATGTGCATCAGGGGTTTCTGCAATGAAGTATTCCTGGCACATGGCACCCACATGACAACTAAAAGGGAAGGCACCCAAACTATCCTGAATCGACATAACATAATGCAAAGAAGGGCAGTCTGAGTGATCTGTGCTTGAAAAGTAGGTTACTTTAATTACCTGACCAGGACCCTGGGGGGTATGTGCTTTCTTTTCCAGTAATCTAAAAAATTGAGAACAAGCAAAAAAAAAAAAAAAAGGCCGAAAGCTGCATCTCAGCTAATAAAATGTATAATAATGTGGTATGACCAAGTCATGACCGAGTTTCTAGGCATGTTATACGAGTCAGAGATCAAACAGCAACATCTCGGGAATCAGACAAAATGGGGCATGACTCATATCTAAGTGAAGAATTCAATCAAGGTGAGTTCAGCTAGGGACCATGTTTGTGTCAACATTCTCAGCATCTTAGTTTTAATTGTGGGAATTGTTATTTTTCAAGATGCTGCTACGTCAGACCACAAAAATGTCAAGTATACACAGCTAAAGAGACTCTGAAATAGGACTTTTACAATGGGGATCTGTAACGAACTTGTGGGTAGGTGGCATCTTATTCCCCCGCCTTTCCTTCCTCACATCCCACCCCTCCCCCACCCCACTCCCATCCTCACTGCTCTGCTGACCCATCCAGACATCCTCGCTGCCACCTCTCCTTGCCTCCCCTCTCTCCCACTGTACTGCCCAACCCCAATCCTCGCTATTTTTACCCCCTCACTCCATTTTCAGTGCTCTGCCCCTTCCCCAAATCTTCGGTGCTCTGCTTGGCCACCTTCCCCCATCCCAGGAGAGGGTGGGCCGGCCTTTTTGTGTGTCTCCAGCTGCAGCCAATAGGGTTGCCAACCTCCAGGTACTAGCTGGAGATCTCCTGCTATTACAACTGATCTCCAGCCGATAAAGATCGGTTCACCTGGAGAAAATGACCACTTTGGCAATTCGACTCTATGGCATTGAGGTCCCTCCCCTCCTCAAACCCCGCCCTCCTCAAGCTCTACCCAAATACCTCCCGCCAGTTGTAAAGAGGGACCTGGCAACCCTAGCAGCCAGACTGGCTGTGGGGAGGCCAGCAGCACAGTGGACAGCTGCACCAGGATAGGGGGTGGCAGCAACTTTGGGAGGGGCACTGGCTGCAGTGACAACTCCAGGAGCTCAGACAACGCTCCTCTGTTTTGGGGAATTTACACCAGCCTCCACCCCCCACCCCAGATTTTTCTGCAAACCTGAAAGGTCCCCCAAGTTTGTTGAATTTTTTTCCCTTCTGTATGATTGGGCCCAATCCACAGATGGTCCCCCTTCACTGTTAGATATAAGATGTAGATACAGTGGATGCAAGAAAAACTGATGTCAGGGTTTGGATTCTGTCAAAAACACGTCAGTGAGACAGATACCCCATTTCAACTAGACACTGCCACTTAAATCAACATATTATCTGAAGAGGATTATAAAAGTGTGTCAGTATGGTTAAAACTATGAATTACAAAAATAAACCTTTTGGTAATTCTGAAACAGATATCTCAGTATTGTGTGTGTGTGTGTGTGTGTGTGTGTGTGTGTGTGTGTAAAGTGCCGTTATGAGGTTTTCAAGGAAAGAGACTAACAGAGGTGGTTTGCCAGTGCCTTCCTCTGCACAGCAACCCTGGTATTCCTTGGTGGTCTCCTATACAAATACTAACCAGGGCTGACCCTGCTTAGCTTCTGGAGATCTGATGAGATCAGGCTAGAATGGGACATCCAGGTCAGGGCATCTCAGTATTAAGAAGCTATATTAGTAAAGTACAACAATGTTGGGCACAAGATTTTGTTCACTGTTGTATCTAAGAATATGACATCAATCCAGAACCTAGCAGCTTGCGAAAAATTAAAACTGAAAACTAAACTGAAATGGCCTTTGTTCCCCTCGTGGATGACCTGTGCTAGGAGATGGATGAGGACTGCAACCCTCTTAATTCTCCTTGACCTCTCAGCAGTTTTGATATCATCAATCAGGATGTGAGATCTCATCTTATTAAACTATAGATAAACTAAGCAGCTGTGGGGGAACCTGATAGGTGTAAGTATACCTGTCTACATGCAAAGGGAGGCACATAAAAAAAAAGCCGAGCATGTGGGTGATCGAAGGCATACACACTGCTCACCAATCTTACCTCACTGATAAGTGCTTGACTGTTAGGGTTGCCAGGTCCCTCTTCACCACTGGCGGGGTTTTTTTGGGGTGGAGTCTGAGGAAGGTGGGGTGTGGGGAGGGGAGGGACTTCAATGCCACAGAGTCCAATTGCCAAAGCAGCCATTTCCTCCAGAGGAACTGATCTCTATCAGCTGGAGATCAGTTGTAATAGCAGGAGATCTCCAGCTAGTACCTGGAGGTTGGCAACCCTATTGATTGTTCGAAGTATTTTTATTTTTTCTACCCAATCTGCAAGTGCAAATTGTGATTGCCTCTAGAATGGAAAAGCTTTTTTTCTACCCACCTAAAGGTTAGGAAAAAGACTCCTTTGTAGGTGCAGAATAACACCTTAAGAATTTCACCCCAGTTGGTTGGGAGAAAAGCAGATAAGAATATGTGAATAGTTACAGGCAGGAATGTGTAAATATCACCTGGATACAATAATGACTTCAAACATGGGTGACATATTCTAAGGCAGAACAATGAATAAAAGGTTGCAACATAACTATTTCAAAGAACCTGCACAAAGGCAGATAAATCCAAGTACAATTTCGTGCACACTCTTATTCTGAAAGGAAGAACATAGGCATGGCATCAATCGCCATGTGGCTAACATACCATGCCATTTTCATAGCATGAAACAAATTCAATAGGCAATTTCAAATAGCCAGATATCAAGGATAAGAGGAACCTTCCACACGAAAAATAATTTCACAGTGCTGTTTTACAACTACATCCCCTTCATGTTAATAAATGTGAATAGCTTGGTCTTTGCAACACTTCTGTAAGATTTGAACTTTATTGTTTGCATCAAGCGCCGTTAACTCCCACTCCATAGGATACCTCAGCATGACTTTTCCCAGTGATCTCATACACAGCATGTAATTCAAATAAAGAACAGAATCTGCAATAGAAGCCCTCTTTTTCTTTAACTTCTGATTTAAAAAAAATACAACTTCAGAAGAATACCATCTCCCACATGATCCAAAACAAAAAGAAAAATATTATATATTCTGTGAAAGGAAATAGTAGAAACTCAACAGCTTGTACTTCTCTTCATGCTCAATTGTAATACTGTAGTTAAGATGTTACCAAAGCATTTTTGTGCTGGAAGTTCATTGTGAAAGAATCGATGGTTAAAAACTCTACCATGAACCTACTACAATATTTTTTTAAAAAAAAACACACTGTTTTGAGCGCAAACTTCAGTACATTTCTGTCTCTGTATATATTTTAATATATAGTTCTCACAGTATAGTGTGTCCTTGGGTATATAAGAATTTCTTTTCTGAATTAAAGCCAAGCAAGCTAAACAAAGCTAATCTTAGTTGCTAAGACAGAAGCAAGTGGGAGAGAGTGAGAGATAAACAAAGCAACGTTAAACACCAGTAAGGCTGAAACATCAAAGACTTCAAGTGTAAGCTTGAATTTAAGAACAACAATGAATGGGAAAATGTCTTTGAAAAGGCAAAGGAGGGATTCAGACTCACCACTATCCTCACAAAGACTTGGGAAGCAGCTTCGAATTGAGGACCCTTTTTGGAATTATTTGGTGAGTTTTCGTCTCCCACTGCTAATAGATTTACGGCTTTAAGGCAAATTAAGGATCAAGACACTACCAGACAATTCTTCCCAGTTGCAAGAGATGGTTTTAGAAGAGGTTTGTAGAGAAGAAGGAACTTCCCCTCCCCTGGTAGACAATGGGGGGTCTGATAAAACTGATAATATTGACATAGTGATAAAAGAAGTAGGAGCCGAGGGGCTCACTAGAGGTGACCTACTTAAGATAGTGGGGGATCAGTGCCTCCTGACTGCAGAAACTGTGATTGATATTTATCAGCAACTAAATAACATCTCAAATAAACTCGAGGATTTAAAGACCTTACTGGAAAGAGAGATTGTGCTGTCAAGTGATAGGTTTCAGAGTGCAACAAACAGCTCTTCTGAGCATTCAAGGAATAAGTGGAGGAAGATCTGTCCCACCAGAAAAGAATCATCCCCTGATAATGTAGCTGATAATCTTTTGCTGCAGAAGAATGCAGTAGTTTTAGAAATTGCTCAGAACCCTTTAAATCAAGGTCGCTGGACAAGCAGGAGGGAGAGAACTCGCTTGGTGAGCCAGCTGCTCCGCATCGAACCCAACTATGTGGATTTAAAGCAGATAGAGAAACTCCCTGATTCTCCCCAAGGCTGGAGAGTACTACTTTCATTTAATTGTAGTACCATTCCACTCATGTTGCTGAGATGAGGAGGCTATTAGCTTCCTGGCAGATCCGCCCAGTCAGGGTGTTTGTAGAGGTGGGGCAAAGACCACTGTTGTCTTGGGCAACTGGGAATAAACGAGGTAAAACTGGGGCGACGGCCCCTGTTTGGACTACTAAGAAGAAGAGCCCCACGCTGCCAGTAAGAAGGTCCCCCAGTCATCCAGGGCAACCAGAAAGCCAATCTCAAAACTCACAGAAGCGGAAGAGATAAAAATCAGGGCAGCTAAATTTCCATCAAAGGGATGCCCAGAATAGTCTGCCCGTTAGGACAGAATGCTCTATGTCTGATCTGCCATGCCTGGCGGAATCGACAGGTGAACCCACTCTAGACAGATATAAACAACTTACCAAAATATGCAATAGTCCCAAAGGGAAAGAAGAGACCACTGTTTCCTGCCATTCAGTGCAGGACAGGAACAAACCTTTAATGTTGAGGAACTCCAGCAACAGCCCAGGGCAGGACGACTCTGCGGACCCGACTAATTCTATTCAGGTGCTAGAAAACATTGGCTTACCGGACCATCTAGAGAACCAATTTAGTGAAATTCCTAAAGGTCAACTTGAGGCTCCACATGAGGAAATAAACCATATGGAAGAGATTGAAGAGGAAGAGATTGGAGAGGAGGAGATGGAAATGATCTCTAAGCATCTGCAGGACTTCTTAGATCGTATGGCTAAAGTCTGGACCAACATTGATTAGAGCGCAGCTCTGGAATCCCTTCTTCTCCCTCAATTCTATTGTCCACACTTTTCCTGATGGCCTCTGGAATGACAACTACTGTTCCTGTTTGTTCACCTGGATGTGGGAGCAGGAGCTGAAGGTTTAGAGGAAAGGAGTCCCTGAATTTTGTAGTGAATCCCACACCATAAGAGAGCATGGTAGATACAGCAGTTGTGGGTTCTGACTATTTGACCATGGGTTGTGGGTTCTGACCATTTGATTATTCTGACTGTGTGTTCACATGAGCTCTGGAAGTGCTATGGTTCATCGGCAGTGTCAGTCCATTTCATGCTGGAACCTTCCTTGTGGTTTGCCTGTCTCCCCCACCCCAACCCACCCCACCCCGGAGCCAGAGCCCAATTGTTTGGATTTTTTTAACCATAAAATCAATTGCAGTGTCTGGCTGTTGTAGGGCTCCTGCCCTTTTAGTTTTTTTTCTTTTTCTTTTCCTGTTGCTGTAGGCTTAGTTTTGTGTGTTTTTGCTGCAACTTCCATTGTTATTTGATTTTGTTGTTTACTGTTTTGTAGTATTTTGAAATTAAGCCTCATGCCCTTTGTTTAACTATATATTTGTAAATAAACAGTTTATAAAAAAATTAAAAAAAATATTGCAGTATTGGAAGGAACACAGAAACAGAAAGGAGACCATCTAAAGTCCAAGTATTAGGGATTAATTGGGTGATATGTCAGGGCGCCAGTTACACTGCTGGGGGTATTCATTTTTTTCTATTTCAAATTTTGTGTTCCCCTTTGATTTTAATGTCAAACATAATTTCTATGTAACCGGCCCCCCACCGCCAATTTTTAGGCAGAATGGGTTGAGGCAGGCATTTGGCACCCGGTAAAGCGGGTCATATGATAAAGTGGACATTAGTAGTATATAAATAATAAATAAAATCACATTGGAAAAAAAAAGAATTTATTTTATGTCATCCACAAGCTATTTCCCAGACAGCTTGACATATATGAGAATGCACGTAACACAGAAAATTGCCTCCATGAACTTAATTCTCCATGTACATCAAAGGTCATATGAGACAATGCTCTTTGAAAGAGATGCTTCCTTGGTTTTCAGATTAGCTGAACTGGGTTTGCTTTTGCCATCTTTTCCTCCCATATTGAATATTGTTACATTGATTATAAGCCAGCATCTTAACTACAGTATCTTTTGAAAGCTATTTCTTTTAAGTTAAGATGTGGGTGCTGTTTATTGTTTAATGTACAGTAGAGTTGTTGAAAATGATTTTTACTGTACTCCACCTTGGGTCTTGCTTTGCAGGAGAAAGGTGGGGTAAAATAAACAAATAAATAAGTGTAAATCTGGAAATGTTTTGAAGATGAAACAGGCAACTGAAACCAACAGTCTCATATGAAAATAAATCACAGAAGAAAAATATGCAATCTTAAAAACACTTTCTTGGGAGTAAGCCACACTGAGTAGACCTGACTAGAATTCTGAGTAAACATACTTAGGATAGCACTGTCAGGTATTTTAATAAATGCTCTGAGCCAATCAATATTAATTACAGGCAGAGTAGGAAAGTCCTGAAGGGACTGGGGGGGGGGTGGACATGGCTCAGTGTCAGAGCATCTGTTTTGCAGGCAGAAGGTCCCAATCTCAATCCACAGCATTTTCAGTTAAAAAGGATCAGGCAGTAGGTGATGCGAAAAACCTCAGCCTGAGACCCTGGATAGCCACTGCCATTCTAAATAGACAATACTGACCTTGATGGTCCAGGGGTCTGATTCAGTATAAGGCAGTTTCATGTGTGCATATATAATTTTGATAGCCATTACATTTTATGCTAATTTGATATACTATCCTCTCTCAAGGTTAAACAAAGAAATAAAACCCTTCAAATATTTTTTGAAGGAGCTCTAGTCTGTGTGCTCACTTTCCATGCATCAGTTGCTATTAATAATGGGCAAGTTTCCACGGATATCTCAAAGTGAGCTCTGATAAAGCAATTCCTTTCCAAATAATAATAATAAAATAAATCATTTTATTTCTAAAAACCTATTCTGAAATTCAGCCCTCTCATATTCCCAGTTTCATCACTGGAGTGTAACAGAACATGACCACCTTACCCTAATCTCCCTGAAGTATCCTGTGTGCCTAATCCCCCCTCCCACCCCCCAGATACACATACTCCCTTTCCTTTCCCCGAGGTCTTTCAGGAACTGAACAGCCTTAGTGGTTGGGGACAACCACAGTAATTGGTGGCTTGTCTTCTTAGTAAGGCAATTATTATTTCAGCATGTAGGTTGGGCATTTACCTCTTAACTGGCGGAGCCTAAGGGGGCCAGGGTTTGCAGAGGGGAGGGACTTCAATGCCATAGAGTCCAGTTGCCAAAGTGGCCATTTTCTCCAGGTGAACTGATCTCTGTCAGCTGGAAATCAGTTGTAATAGCAGGAGATCTCCAGCTACTACCTGGAGGTTGGCAACCCTAACAGGAATGCATGCAGCTGCCTTATACTGAATCACTGGGTACCCAAGGTTGGGTGAAAATAATATATATATAAGTCTATGTATAAATACTGAAAGTATAATTTATTAGAAGCGTTATGTAAAATTTAAAATTATTTAAAAGCATTAAAATAGCACAATGACATATCCTGAGGTTGATAACTGTAACCACATACCAAACGCGTTTCGGCCTATGGGGCCTTCATCAGTGGTTGATTAAAGCCCTTTCTTAAGTCTGCACACATTTACAGAAATACATTAATGAATACAAATACAAACAGTTCAAACCCAACCAGGCATGTGTATGTGTTGTAAATTCTATTCTCAATTACTTGTTGTAATACTGTAAAACATAATTATACAGATTGGAATCCTCAATTCATCATTAATCTAACTTGAATAATTACTTAGCTATGTATATTAAATATACCAATGTATAAACACATACCTAGTTAGTATAAGTCTCTCATATACTATGTGTGCAGGTATCAACCTAGTAAAGCAGCGTCAAACTGGTGATCCTATTCCACTCTAAATAGTGTTGGGAGGGTGATGCAAGCTCTATGACTCAGCACATCTGTAGTTAGGTGATGCATCACCTAATTAACAATGGATATGCCATTGTGCTATTTTAATGCTTTTAAATAATTTTAAATTTTACATAGCGCTTCTAATAAATTATACTTTCAGTATTTATACATAGACTTATATATATTTTCTTTTCACCCAACCTTGGGTACCTAGCTTTTGTTTTTAGGTTGGGTTTTATTCCCCTCCTTTTTTTCTTCCATTCTTATACTGAATCACACCATTGGTCCATCAAGGTCAGTGTTGTCTACTCAGACTGGCAACAGCTCTCCAGTGTGTCAGGCTGAGGGCTTTCACATAATTTGTTACTTAATCTTTTTAACTGGAGATGCCAACGATTGAACTTGAGACCTTCTGCATGCAAAGCAGATGCTCTAGCACTGAATCTTAACTTAAAATAAAGCTTTCAAAAGATATTGTAGTTAATATGTTGGCTTATAAGCAATGTAACAATATTCAGTTACCAATTTAAAAGAGAAAGAAATCAAAAAGGCCCACAGTGGCAGGGGGGAGGATGCCAGGGATGCCAGGGACAATGTCAGGGATGCCATTTGGATGGGAGAATCTCCTACCCCTGCTTTCTTTTTAAAATTTGAAGGAGAGGGACTATCGGCTGCCTCTGTCCCTTGAAGTTAAAGGGTCTCTTAGTCCAGGGGTCCCCAACACACAGCTTGCGGGTGCCAGGGTGCTCGTGGACACCTTTTCTGGTACTTGCTGGTAGGGTTGCCAGGTCCTTCTTCGCCACTGGCAACTTTCCATCCCAAGCAACAGCACCTAGGACAAAAGCAGGCTGGCTGGCTTGAAGCAGGGGTGAGGGAAGAGGGTTGCAGGGTCCCTCTTCGCCACAGGAGGGAGATTTTTGGGGCAGAGCCTGAGGAGGGAGGGATTTGGAGTGGGACTTCAATGCCTGATAAAAAGGAGACCTACTTGCAATCGTCCTTAGATTTACAAGCAAATTAAGACTATTCTTATTTCACCCAACAGTACTTATTTGTGTTGTTAAAGACTGTGTGGGTCTTTAACGTGGCGCTTTCATATTTTGTTTATGTTTATATTAAACAATATATTTTGAGTATTTGTAATACATATTTTGGCAACTCTTCAAAAATTATTTATGTTCCTGTCAAAATCTGACCAGAATCTCTCTCTCACTGTACACATCACATATGCAATGAGTTCCCACCAGCCCTTTAGCACCAACTGTCATTGTTAAAGAAACAGCGTGGGCTGAAAATGTCTGGGCTCATGAGAGAAGGGCTCGTCTACAGCATTCTTTTCCCTTTTGCATAACTGTGTTAAATGCCCGCAAAACGAAGACAGATACAGCCAGATGAGGGGTTCTTAGCTAGCGCACGAATACTTATTTTGTGTGTATGCAAGAAAATGTTTTCAAACAATATTTTAAAAGGCACCCCATTAAGCAGAGCTTCTGTCTGAAATGATGAAGAGCTATTGTCAGAGTTATGCATAACCTTGCTCCCTGGCATTCTGTGGTTGGCTCTGCCTCCCACGGCAGCCGCTTTGTGGTTGCACCCACCACCTTCTGTCAGCACTCCAAATGTGCCCACAGGCTGAAAAGGGTTTGGGACCCCTGCTCGCCCCTTTAAACTCCAGAGGCCAGGCCTTGCCATTGAAAGCAAAGGCCCTTTTAAATTTAAAGGGACCAGAGCTGCCAACTTGTAAATTATATGTGTACATTAAGCTATGCCTGGGTGCAAGTAGTCCTTAACAGTAAAGCCTTAGCTAGATCATACTAGTTTCTTTATAAAACCATTCCTAGCCCCTAGTCAACTGTCTGCAGGAGACAGTGGCTCCTAAGATTCTGAAATTTTGCTATTCTTGATTTGAAAGTTAGCAGCCTTGTCTTTTGTGGTTAGGATTCACAGTTTCATACAGAAATGCAGTGACCTGTGAATGCCCCAAGATAATAAGGCAAAAGTAGATGGCTGTCACATCCTTAATTTCCTTGATTATACACAGGGATTGTTATCGCAAGATGACAACTCTGAGATAACCTCCAAAATATTGAATCTGTAAACACAGTCTTACAAGTACAAATAGTGGGGGGAGAACAGAGGAGAGTGGGGGGGGGGTTAAAATGGAAGACTTAAAGATTCTTTATTACTGCTAATGTTCCTTTTAGGTAAGAAACAAGGGGGTACTTTGATTCACTTTACATAGCACAAGGATTCACACCATGATACCAGAGTACAAAGAGTCATAGGGTCATATATAAATGTTTACACCATGTTATTCCACCAAGTTAATTTAACTAGTAGGGCTGTGCTGAATGTTTACTTGCTTCTATTTTCAGACTGAAGACAGACTTTCATGGGATTTAGATTTTTTTTAAATTCCCCAAAAATGTAACAAGGGGAGAGAATGATAGCAGATCCATCCTGGAAGGAATATCATCCAATCAGCCTATCTTTCTGCCAAACAGGAACACCCTGATTGGTGTTTTTCAGCACAGCGTTTCAATTTTCTGCTCATTGTTCTCTCCCAAACAGAAAGAGATAAAGCTTTCTGATTCCGTATAAGCACAGGCGTTGTCTGTATGAGATATTTTGTTCTCTGAGACAGCACCTGCCACTGCTAGCCTGGGAGCTATACTTTGCTTGCACATTCTGTAAGGTACAGCAGAATGGGAGAATAGGGGCATAGGTTCAGCCAATAGTACATTTCTCCCCTGTCCATTGTAGGAAGCCCACATGAAGCACGGGAAAGCCTACACGTGTACAGGTCTGCAGAGACCAGGGGGAACAGAGGTCAGAGCCTCCCAGCTGGCCGTCGGGGCGCACAGAGCCGGCTCGCGTTGTTCCAGCGAGCCCAGCCGGCTCTGTGCGCCCCGCCCGCCTCCCAGCTGGGAGGCGGGCAGGGTGCACAGAGCCAGCTCACGTCGTTCCAGCACAAGCCGGCTTTCCCCGCCCTGACGGCCAGCTGGGGGGGGGGCGTCTTATGGTCAGGTGCGTCTAATGGAGCTAAAAATACGGTAATAAAAAGTTTGCAATGTAATCATACCCAGGCAGTCTTCCACAAAAGACTTCCAATAAAACAGAGGTGAAGGTGATGAGTAAATCCCTTCAGGGTACAGATTATACTCTCTTGTGAGGCTAATTATGCAGGTAGAAGCCCATTATTTTCAAGCACTTGAGCATGTCTCTTTTCCCATAGGAAAGGTCTGCAAATACTGCTGCAGACCTGGAGAGACTGCTGATCCTAAAAACGGGCACTTTGCAGCTTTGGTGACTAGACTGTGCAGCACATGTAGGAGTTACAGCAAGAGAGGGAGGCTTAGCTAAAACCTGGCATTTATGTGAAAGTAGGGCTGTCAAAAAAAAAATTCGGTACAGTTCGGATTCGGCCGAATTTGGCCCTTGTGGGTTCGGTACGTGCCGAAGTCCGAACTCCCCCACTTCGGATCCGTTCAATTCGGCGGGAATTCAAAGTTCGGGAAAAAAATTCGGCCGAATAAAGCCATTAAAAACACAACCGCGCCTTTCCACAGCTCTGGGGGGGGCATTTTTGGGCTTAGAGGTCCCAAACTTTCAGCAGAGATTCAAAGGACGTATATTGAAAGACTCCCCAAGTTTTGTAAAGATTGGGTCAGGGGGGGCTGAGATATGGGCCCTGAAAGGGGTCCCCCCCACCCTTAATGTGTATCTCTCAGCAGAGCTTGCCGCCCACGCACAAAGCTCCCGCCCCGACAAACAGCTGATGAGAGCAAGGGCGGGGCAGGTGCTAAGAACTTTGCAAAGCAACACAACTGAAAAGCAACACCTTTGCAAACATGCAAAGGGCGGGGCAGGTGTGAAGAATTTTGCAAAACAATACAACTGCAAAGCAACACAAGCACGCAATGCAACACCTTTGCAACAGTGCAAAGCAACACCTGACACCTGGGAGTTTGCATACCATGGAAAGGGACAGAGGCAGCTAGCTATGCATAATGAGCAGGAGGGGGTGGAATTTCTCCTTTTGCATTGGACTTGGGACCAGGCAGATGCATTCTTTAAGTCACCATTTGAAAACCAGTTTTGAGCAAGCATCAAAATAACCTAACTGATCTTATGAATGAGGAAAAACCTGAAGAATAAAAATGAAGCCCCCCCTCAAACCAGGGAGAGAGAGACTGGAGGGGGAACACACACCCCAGGCAGAACCGGCAAAAGCCCCCTTTGGCTTCCCCCCCCCCCACCCACAGAAACTGCTCCCTCCCCACACACACACACAGACTCTGCTTTCCCCCCCCACACACACACAGTAAAGAAAAAATATAGATTAAAGCCCCCAAAGGGGTCTTACAAGTTTACAAAACTTGGGTGGTCTCTTAAGAAAACCTGTCTGAATATCCCCTGAAAGTTTGGGGTCGGTACCCCAAAAAATGCACCCCCTGCAGCCACGGAAAGGAGCGAATGTGCACAAGCACCCCCTCACACACACATGAGGATTTCCCTCTCTCTCGCTCTTTCCCCGGCCGGCCGCACATCAGCTGATTCCTCCAGTACTCAATCCTGACTGATTGGCCAGAAGAAGACCCAGCTTGGCCACCGATTGGCCGGGGGAGGAGAATGCTGCTTACTGAAGGTTATGCTGCTTACTGACGGCCCCGAATTGGCCGAATTTATTCGCGAACTCCCGAACTCGCTGAATTCGGCCCCCCCGGTTGCCCGCCAGTTTTGAGTTCGGTTCCTCCCGAACTAAAAACCGCCGAATCAAGGGAAATTCGGCTGATTTTCAGTTCGGGCCGAACCGAATTGACAGCCCTATGTGAAAGTACAACCAACCATCCTTCTCTGATAACATAATCCTAGATATGTTTTCTCATAAGTAAATCCTATTATATTTAATGATGCTTAATCCCAAGTAAATGTCCTTGATGAAGTTTTATGGAGAGAGCCAGTGTGGTGTAGTGGTTAAGAGCGGCGGACTCTTATCTGGAGAACCGGATTTGATTCCTCGTTCCTCCACATGAAGCCTGCTGGGTAGGGTCACCAAACAGATATGTTTTCTCATAAGTAAATCCTATTATATTTAATGATGCTTAATCCCAAGTAAATGTCCTTGATGAAGTTTTATGGAGAGAGCCAGTGTGGTGTAGTGGTTAAGAGCGGCGGACTCTTATCTGGAGAACCAGATTTGATTCCTCGTTCCTCCACATGAAGCCTGCTGGGTAGGGTCACCAACCTCCAGGTGGTAGCTAGAGATCTTCTGCTATTACAACTGGTCTCCAGCCAATAGAGATCCGTTCACCTGAAAAAAATGGCTGCTTTGGCAAGTGGACTTTATGGCATTGAAGTTCCTCCCCTACCTAAACCCTGCCCTCCTTAGGCTCCACCCCAAAAATCTCCAGGTATTTCCCAACCCTACTGCTGGGTGACCTTGGGCCTGTCACAGTTCTTTCAGAACTCTCTCAGCCCATTTGGAGGCGGGCAATGGCAAACCACCTCCGAACGTCTTTTGCCTTGAACATCCTATAAGGGTCGCTGTAAGTCAGCTGTGACTTGACAGCACACAACACACACACACACACACACACAAGACCCATGGAACTCAGTGGGCCTTACTTTTGAATAAATGAGTATAGGATTATGTAATTTGAGAAGCCCTGTGGCGCAGAGTGGTAAACTGCAGTTCTGCAGTCCAAGCTCTGCTCACGACCTGAGTTCTATCCCAATGGAAGTTGGTTTCAGGTAGCTGAAGGCTCAAGGTTGACTCAGCCTTCCATCCTTCCGAGGTCGGTAAAATGAGTACCCAGCTTGCTGGGGGTAAAAGGAAGATGACTGAGGAAGGCACTGGCAAACCACCCCCGTAAACAAAGTCTGCCTAGTAAACATCGGGATGTGACATCACCCCATGGGTCAGGAATGACCCGGTGCTTGCACAGGGGACCTTTACCTTTTTTAATTTGAGAAGAACAGGTGCTTGTTCCTCCTACAGGTTTTAGGTCCTTCTTCCCTCCCTGCTGCTGTTGTATCACATTACAAATGCTACCAGTAGACACACATTTAAAACAGAAACTCAACAAAGCTGGTGCTTGGTTTACCAATCAGCGACTTCTAGAAATGTAATTTGTAATACCTTATTTGAAGTATTAAATCACTTGAGAATAAACCCATGACTATCATCATCATATCGTTGTTTGGCAGCAAGATTAAAATTCAGAATTCTTGATGCTTATTTTAAGATTAACTGTTCATTTGTGGCTGAATTCATCGATACTGATGGCATCCCATTTAAATATTTAATGGGAAAGATAGCACACAACACATTTGCTGTAGCAAGCTGCTAAAGAATTTCAGCAGCAACACAGTAATAACTGGCTTTTTCAATTTAAAAGAATGTTGTCTAAATTGAGTCTTCTGCAATGCTTTGAACATGCAAATAGAAAATTATCCAATAATTTGTGAGGGCTATTTTCTAAGTTTGCCTGGGTTTACATCTGTAGATAAAGTGAAAATTGTAGATGAAGTGAATAATTAAAATTACCTAGGATCTAAAGGATTATGCAGAGTGCTTCTGCACTGAATTGTCCCTGACCCCACTTAAAGAAGCTTCCCTGACACTTGACAAGAGATTTAACATTTCCCAAAATTTTGAAGTCAGGGAAGAGAATTAATTTTTTTCCCTGGGGGGGGGGAAACACTCACTAAGAAATCTGGGTAAAATGGCAATATATGCAAGTCTTGTTGTCTTATCAACCATTAACTTGTTTAACTGCTTTAACAGCATAAAAATGTTTCATTTATAACTAGGGCTGTCATCTCTGCATTGGGAAATTCCTGGAAATTTGGGATTGGAGACTGGAGAGAGTGCAGTTTGATGAGAGGAGGGGGCTTAGTGGGTATGTGTCACCATAGATTTTACTCTCTGAAGCTGCCATTCTCTAGGACAGGGGTGGGGAACGTCAGGCCTGGGGGCCGTTTAAGGCCCGCGATATCATTTGGTCCGGCCCTTCGGGGGTCCTGGCAGTTCTCTAGCTCAGAAGGATCTAAGACTGGTGATCCACCGCCCTCCCGCGGACAGGAATAACCTCTATTCAAGGTGGATGTGAGTTTGTTTTGCAGTGAAAAGGAACCTTTTTTCCCCCTTGCAGAAGAGTCATTAGCTATGGAGCTGCTAGGACCACCCAAGAAACTGTATTAACCCTTTCCCACCCGGGTCATGGAGAAATGTATTCCCTCTGTACTACAAAAGGGCTGGAAATGGCGACAATGGAGGGGTTAAAGGGGGCAGGGCCAGAAAGCATGGGGGGGGGGGGTTCTTAGCCAGTGTGTCCTCATTTCATCCCTGCAGGCAGAGGTAGCAGGAGTTGGCTGTAGAATCCAGCCCCAACCATGCAGAGCAGGAGCAACTCCGGCATGTGGCTGGATGGTGCAACAGACTATCCTGTGCCACCAGGTGGGTGAGTGCGCCACCGGTCAGATGCCTGCCTGCTTGCCGGCACCGGGGGGGGGGTCATCTGGGTCAGCATATTTAATAAAATATGCATTCCTTTCTGTGGAATGTTATCAAGCCATCTTTCTGAGAAATTATGAATAGGCTGCATCTCTCCCGTGTACTTAATCTCTCCAGTGTACGGATTCTGGCTAAGTAAGCATCCAGAAAACACTGGCAAAATGCGTGGAAATGCACAGGGAGAGCGAGACAACCTCTGACCATCAGGAAAATCATGCATAACCGAAAGGAAGCCCCAAAGCAGTCGGTGGGGTGACCTTGAGGGAAACAGCCCTGCATAAATGGCCAATGCTTCCCTGGATCCCCAACATGTTACAAAAAACTATCCCAGTTACAGTTCTTTTTCCAAGAGTTCTTTTATATCCCAAATACTTTTTTTTTACAGGGAGGGAGAAGTAAGCAGTTAATGGCTATATTTTTGAGACCTGATTTATTAATGTGCTCTGAACAATTACTTAAAGGGGAAAATGTAGAGCTACTTCTGTAAGCTTTCTGCCACAACAAGTACAACAAAGATGAATTTCAGTACAGCATGTTGGTAAAGAGAGAGAAAACTGCAGACTCTGGCACCTTTTGTTAACACATGTATCTTGGTTTGCTCCCATATGAGTGACAGGAAAAAAAAAGATGAAAATAACAATACAAAATTTGTAGTAAATAAAAGGAAAGTATAATTTGGATGGAAATAGTTTCATAGGGTTAAAAAGCAACATATTTATATATACAGTTATGCTTTTAACTAACACCAAACTTTCCAATAGTGTTTAATCAGATTACACCAGGGGTCCCCAACATGGTACCTATGGGTACCATGGTGCCCGCTAACACATTTTCTGGCACCAGCCAAGTGTTTTTAGGAAGTGGGTGGGGCTAGGTAGGGTTTTTGCCCAGTCAGGCTTCTGATTGACTATTGGAGATTTCATTGGTTGTGCAGTTTTTTTTTTTTTAATGTTCCTTTGGCAGCAGCTGCCATCACAACACAAGGATCTTCACTGTGTTACTGAAGTTAAGCTCTGGCAATCATTTTCATGTTGGCTGTGCCTCCTGCGGCAGCTACTTTATCGCAGCCATTTTTTTGCTGTGCCCACCATGCCTTGTCTGAAATCCAAATGTGCCCACAGGCGGAAAAAATGATTTTTTGAAATAGTTATTGTACACCTTGAGTAATTAATATATAAAAAAATAAATTCATACAGAAAGATCCAGATGGTGGCTAGTGCTGAGCTTGTAGTACCAGCAACAGCGCTAGTTTTATTACCATTACATTTTCATCTCCAAACTGTATGGAGTGATTGGTAATTTAAAGTTATCTAAGATCATCAAGCCACTTAAAAGTATTTTCTGAAATCAATACTGAAAAACGTGCTTATCTGTACTTCTTCACACCTCCACGTGTTTGTTTTGTAAAGTGACTACCTCTTTCACAATACCACTTCATGAGACTCGAGCAGAGGATATTAGAGGGATAAAAAAGTGAACAAGGAATGAATAACCAGAGAACTTCCATTTCTAGTTTGCTTCAGGGATCCCATTAGCCATGCAGTGTATTGAATCTGTGCATAGGTGATGAAGATAAGCCTTCCTGAAACCTGGTCAGATGTGGAAGGGGGAAAAAAGGACAATAGCTTCTCTATGCCCTATCTAATTGGCAGACCTGTTATTCCTTTGTACATGGCAGGACGGTCTAGAATGTATTCTTCACATCCAGCTGAAACGTAAATGGCAATGGGATGATCTCTGTCATCTGTGCACTCACTTTAACACAAGGACAGTTAAATTCTTCACTTGGTAATGTATGAGAATTTTTATCGTCACAATCAAAATCACTTTTGATGACTAAGGAAGCATGCCATTGACCCATACTGGGGTGATTAAAAAATCAGTAAATTCTGCTCTGGAAAGTTGAACCCTCCAACCTTTTTCATAGCTGATCTTGTTAATGGACTACCTAAAATAACTACAACCATTGTGGATCTTCTCAGGATGCAATAGGAAAGATATCTAACATTCGTACTGAAAATCAGGTTCAGTAAAGGGTACAAATCTAAAATTTTCTTCACCAGGAATCAAGGCATTTTTTTTCAGCTCACAAAGTGAACAGAACAACATCACACAGCTGCAGAAGAATACATCTAACAGCTTTCCACATTTTGTTCAGTATGATTCATTCAATTATTACTTTTGTATTCAGTGACAGCTTATTTTCATGCAAATTTACATCCTGTTATGCATAAAGGATATACTTAATTGTGCTGAAACAACTGCAAATTTAATTAAAGTTTGCCATTCCAAGCATAAAATAGATTAAAGAAAACGCTGACAACAGAAAAATAAATATTCCACTATTCAATTTAACTGTGCATTTATTTTTAATCTAAACATCAAAATAACCATGACCCTAATTACAATTTCATGGCAAATGTCACTATGAAATGCATATCCCCATGTTGTTGTTTTTCAAACTATACTGGCTCCTTCATGTCAAAGTCCTGATGCAAAAAGTCTTCACTTCCTACTGCAACAAATATCACACAAGGAAAACAAAACTCCCGTTTTCACCTTCAGCGTTGATCTATGGTATCCTCTTCATCACCATTTGCTCTTACAAAGAGCAAGTACTGCCTTTAAATTTCTCCTAATGAGAGTCGCAACTAGGTTCTACCCTTCAGTACTACTCATGGTCTGTGTCTTCATAATTTGACCATTGTGACAATCCTATACAGAAGGTGGTTCAGGAGCTATACCCTGCCTTGAGCTTCCTGGAAGGAAGATGGGACAATGTAACTAATCAGCTCACTGGTGAAACCCTCAAGTAGAATTCTACTTTCAGTTTAGTGGCCCCAGGCAGTGGTAATGACATGCCCTGCTGGGGGCATATATGTGCTCTAAACATGTGAATGAAAAATAATCAACATTATTGGAAACAATGTGGCATAGATTAGGTCTCAAGAAACAACAAAAGAGCGTGGGGGGGAATCCTGATGGAACTCAACCAAAATACTGATTGCAAACCAAAGAGGTTGAGCTGGAAAATGTTAAAATTACTAATATATAAATTTTAATAAGGTGCACATGTAGACTAACAGCATAAAACTCCTAGTAAAGGCAAAAACTTACACATTCAGTATATACAAACATCATCATAGATTAGATTGCACATAGATTAGGTCTCCTCAATAGTGAAGAGTGAGGAAGGGGAGAAAAAATAAGTAACCGTGCAATCCTGAAGGGGGGGAGGTGAAGCTCCATAGGAGCTGGCATGACCCCATGCTGGCATAAAGTGCCCGTTTAACCCAGGATAATGGGCACTTACGCCATCCTGGGTGGCACACACACCAGTATCTGGGTGCCCGGGAGCAGACTCCAGAAGCCTCTGAAGAAGGTAGCATGGCTGCACCACGTATCTACCCCCCCCCAGGAATGGGCTGCCCGAGCACATTCCTGAGGGGGGAAAGCTCCATAGGAGCTGGTATGACCCCGCACTGGCGTAGATGCCCATTTAACCTGGGATAACAGACACTTACACTGTCTCAGGTGGCACACATGCCAGTCCCTGAGAGCCCCGGTGCGGTGTGGACCTCTGCAGATGCCATTCCAGGACCTAAATCCTGGAAGTGGCAGGAACACTGGCATCAGGGGGCGTTCCAAGGGGCGGAGCTGACGTTAGTCAGCTTCCTAGCCCCTTTCATCCTGGGAACGCCCCCTTGAGCAGTGGCAGGGCTGCACCACCTATTTTGCTATGGGACACTTCCCACTTTTCTCATTTTTCACTTTTTAAAAAGGCTTTCTTTTCGTCTGCAGCAGCTGGGAAGCCTCTGAGGAGGCGAGGTGGCTGTGCCACTCCCAGCCGCTGTGGATCCACCCTCCCCCAGAAATGGGCTGTTACTCTTTTTTTTTTTTTTTTTTATGAAAGCTGGGAATTCAGGAAATCTGGTTAGACTATCATTGCGACACTCCAGTGTTACACAGCTATTTAAGGGCCATTGCTTTTTTAAATGAAATCATTCATCAGGAAACAGGGAGTGGTTAAACCAATAGTTCCCAAACTTTTCGGGCCACCGCCCCCCTTTGTTCCACAAACTCAACCCCAGCACCCTCTACCCTATCCTATAAAAAACATTATTCAAAATAGGGATTTGCATGACACACTAAAGAAGATAATAACAATAAAATTTCAAAACAGCAACAATTAATTGCACATCTATTCAAAATCAATTAAAACTTTTTAGTTTAAATTTATTCAACAAATCTGATGAATTTGATCCAGTGGTACCAGCCATTCCAAGTCTGGGGAAAATGTTTTGATAGTTTCCACCATTTGCCAGCACAGTGCCACAGCTTGATTTACTGTAAATTAGTGAACAACACAGTTGAAGGGGCCCACCTCTCGCGCCCCCTGCTGCCCCCTTGCCTCTTAGTGCCCCCCTAGGTAATCCCACCCTCCCAGGGGTTTGTACTGCCCACTTTGGGAACCACTGAATTAAACAATGACAGTCCAATCATTGAAAAATGGGTGGGACAAAGAAAACCAATAGAAACATTATGCATTAGGAAAAAGCCGACTCAAAACTGGTTTCCAGAAACACATCGGGGTAAAAGGGGCCTCAAAAGAGCTGGAAAAAATTCAAGGGGGGGGACAAAGTACAAATTAAAGTCACAAAAATGAATGTGGAAATCTGGAGATAAACCAAAGCAGTATGGGGCCAGAACTAATGGGGGGGGGGAACCATGCAGAAAAGTTCACAGTCACCCACCCACCCAGCAGCTGCTTTCTAGTATTAAAGAAAACCCTGAGAGTTGGTGGGTTTCCTTTTTAATGTGGAGTTTGGCTCTAACCAATTAATTCATATATTCTAATGGAAGGCAAAGAACTCTGATGTTGCCACATAAGGTTTTTTTTTTCTTTTACAACATTTATATTCTGCCTTTCTGCCCTTACAAGGGTCACCAAGGTGGCTAACAAATTAGGGTATAAAATCTCATTTTAAAACCATTAAAACCAACCTAAAAGAACAATAACACATCATTAAAACCAGAACTAAAATTCATACAAAGACATAAAAACAATTAAAACATTGTACAGGAAGGAGGGATCATTTCTTGTTTTATAACGGTAGCATTTACAATGCCAACCCATGCAGACCTGCAGTGCAATTCTGTCCAGAGCCCAGTGATTTCAGTGGGTTTAAACTGGAGCATAGGATAGCCCTTTTTGATGGCTCATTTACAAATGCAAGGTATCACCCTACCAAAGCTAGTTAACAACAAACAATCAAAAATCCTTTTTTAACAAACTGGTTTATATAAAATAGAAATTTCCCCACAGAACAGCTTTAAACATATCTCAGCCAAATAAATGATTTAAAATGTTTGCATAATGTCAGGTTTTTTTTGACATAGAATTATATTACTGTAAAAGCATTAGCTATCCAAATACAGCAAAGAAAGGCAATTCTATCAAAATTATTTTACATAACTGTCAGTGGTTTCAAACCAACCTCAATCCAAAAAAGCCACTGGATCCAAAATGTGTTCCCATGTAGTTAAAACAGTATATCACCAGCATTAATGCCACTGAGAAAGCCAGTTTCATTCAAAGTTTTTATTTCACAACAGAGAATATTTTAGTGTAATTTTAAACATATTATACCTTCCCCCCATGACTAACTTACCTGTTTGATGTCATATGTAAGGAGGACATATTTTAAATCTGGAGACACTGAATACCTTGATGCTTTGAAAGTTACCTAAGAAGATAAAACAGTATTAGAGATTGTGTTACATTAAGTTATTTTTGTCTTAAGCATCTGAAAGTACAAAATAATTGTCCTTAGCATACTGAAGAAGCCAAGCAAATTAACCAAAACTAAAAACATCAACGAAGTTTCAAAAGTCTATAAAGTTGCCCTAAAATAGCTTTTTAGATCCCTGCCTATGCTTGTTACAATAGAAATGGGATCTAAACAATTATAGTTAAAAATGTAAAGAACAATAACATATTTCAGTATCATAGAATCATAGAGTTGGAAGGGACCACCAGGGCCATCTAGTCAAACCCCCTGCAAAATGCACAAAATTCACAACTACCTCCCCTCACACCCCTAGTGACCCCTACTCCATGCCCAAAAGATGGCCAAGATGCTCTCCCTCTCATGAACTGCCTGTCACAGAATCAGTATTGCTGACAAATGGCCATCTAGCCTCTGCTTAAAAACCTCCAGGGAAGCTGACCACCTCCCAAGGAAGCCTGTTCCACTGAGGAACCACTCTGACACATTCAGCTCTCTCCTTAATGATAACATTGTGTAGAACAATTTCTAGGGAAGAATGCATCCGCCTCAGCACTGATACAGTATACTCTGTACTATATTGTGATCCCAGACATTTCACAGAGTGCCTTGCATTTCTTTAAAAAATAAAAGATGTAAAACCCTTAGTGGTCTGGCAAATATAGTAGAGGAGAAAAAAAGCATGGTCAAACTAATAACACTTTATGTCTAGATAAGAATACATGACACACAATTGAATTCACAGCTATAATTTCATCAAGAGGTAATGGTGGTGTCAGAAAGAATTTAATGGATCTGATGTAGAGGAAGGATCAGTGTGTACTTGAAGCAACAGAACCATTGAAGGGAATTATTTTATGTGAATCTAGAGATATATCTAAAGAACAAAGAGGTCAAGCATGAGGCACTTCAGACACCTGGGAAAGCTGTAAAGAGTAGCTGAATTGTGAGCATTAGGAGGATAAGAAAAGCATACAAAAATGTATAAGTCGTGCTCATAAATGTGCTAATATATATATATATATATATATATATATATATATATATATATATATATATATATATATATATATATATATATATATATTTGCCCCATATGAGTAGGAAATTTGGAATATGTAATAGGAGCTGTCTTTTGCTTTCACATTAATTTCACATGAGTTGTCTGTCTGTTCTGCCAACAATTTACACTTCCCTATTGTATTCTCCCTTGTACTTCCCTTCACCTGTCCTACCTAGCTTTACTAGACTCCAAGCCCAACCTCATAGCCACATAATAAGGACAAAGTGCTGGACAGCAAGGAGACACTAGTAGAAGAAAAAAGAGGGGAATAGAACCCAACCTGGAAAACAGAAGTTGGGTACCCAGGCTGGGTGGGATGAAACAATATATATAAATAATGAAACTATATAATTTATTAGAAGCGCTATATAAGAATTAAAATTATTTAAAAACCGTTAAAATAGCACAATGGCATTTCTTAAGGTTGATGTCTGTCACCACAAGCCAAGCGTGTTTCGGCCTATATGGCCTTCCTCAGTGGTCTATTTAAATCATATAAAAACATGCACACACATTACAAATATATTTACATGTACAGGCAATATGTACAAACAGTCTGTTTGAATAGGTTGATACTTGCACACAACTTATGCGGGAGACATATACAGCCCAGCATAAAAACTTAAGACAATACCACCAGATGTTGGTGTAATTGGTAATATATACAACCTATTACATGCCTGGTTTGTATATTGCCTCTTAAGCATTATCCATGACACATCCATCTCTTCCTACTTTCAAAATTTTCATCAGAATGTTTGTTAGCACTGCCACCTAGAGGGAAGTGATTTCTACCCAAGCTGGGTGAGTGGTTGCCTGGCAAAGATGTAGACAAGCTGGAACATGTCCAGAGGAGGGAAACAAAGATGGTGAAGGGTCTGGAGACCAAGTCTTAGGAGGAAAAGTTGAAGGAGCTGGGTATGTTTAGCCTGAAGAGGAGAAGACTGAGTGGGGATATGATAACCATCTTCAAGTACTTGAAGGGCTGTCATATAGAGGATGGTGCCGAGTTGTTTTCTGTTGCTCCAGAAGGTTGGACCAGAACCAGTGGGTTGAAATTAAATCAAAAGAGTTTTTATCTAGACATTAGGAAGAATTTTCTAACAGTTCCTAAGCGGAACAAGCTTCCTTGGGAGGTGGTAAACCCTCCTTTCCTGGATGTTTTTAAGAAAAGGCTAGATGGCCATCTGTCAGCAATGCTGATTCTATGATCTTAGGCAGATCATGAGAGGAAGGGCACCTTGGCGATCTTCTGGGCATGGACTATGGGTCACTGGGGGTGTGGGGGGGAGGTAGTTTAGAATTTCCTGCATTGTGCAGGGGGTTGTACTAGTTGACCCTGGTGGTCCCTTCCAACTCTGTGACTCTATGACTCTATGTGATTCCTGTGAACCTCTCGGCCCAGTGGTTAGGATGCTCTTGGGGGGGGGGGTGAGGGGTGTTTTTTGTTTTTGTTTTTACTTTTTTGATGGAAGGGTGTGTGGGGAGCAGGAATGTGTTCCCATGGGCATCACTTTTGCTGCCCATTGGGCCCTTGCCAGGGAAGAGGTGGGCTTCCTGTCTTATGTGCCGGTGCACTTCCCCATAGGCTGGGGAGAGGGCACCTTGGGCCAAGTGCTTCTGTTGAGGTTGATGGGTCTTTCCTCCCTGTCTGCTGGCTCTGCACAGAGGGGTGCCGTCAAAGAGCAGTGAATAGATCAGTGGCTGGTGATGGGCTGCTCCTGTGCGTGCCATTCATAGGGGCATCGTTGCCTGCAATTGTCTGATTGGTGGATGATGCCACAGTTTCTATGGACTTCAGCACTCTTGCTATGCCATCTGAGCCTTGTGGAGAGCCATGTGTTCTTGTTTCACCCTGCAAAATATCCATAAGTAATGGACCAGCGCTACCCACAATTATGCTAGAAGCCAACTGCCTCTGCCTCTGTGGCCCACAGGATTGCACTGCCAGTGTGTCAACTGTTGACTATTACACATACATGCTGAACCAGCCACTCCATGCCAAATTTATCTTCAGGTAATTCACCATATATAAAAAGGTTAAGGTCTCCTATGCAAGCACCGGGTCATTCCTGACCCATGGGGTGATGTCACATCCCAACATTTACTAGGCAGACTTTGTTTATGGGGTGGTTGCCAGTGCCTTCCCCAGTCATCTTCCCTTTACCCCCAGCAAGCTGGGACCTCATTTTACCGACCTCGGAAGGATGGAAGGCTGAGTCAACCTTGAGCCAGCTACCTGAAACCAACATCCAAACCTTGAGCCAGCTACCTGAAACCAAAAAATAAAAACAAATATATACCCACTATTTTTTCCATTTCCAAGTCTTCTTTGAGCTTCTGAATCACTGTAGTGTGTTGTTTGAAATGTCTGTGGCACTTCTGAAAGTGCCACCCCCCCCCACACACGCCGCCTTTTTAGTGGTGTATTCCTTTCCATCTTTTTTTTTTTATGTTTGCACTATAGCACTAGATCAATATAGCTAGTTAGTTTTATTGTTATGGTCATAGACCAGCACGTATATAAAACACAATCTTAAGCCGACGCTTATATGAAATAAGATCAATATAGCAATTCAGATGCTTGCTGAATGCTGGCAATGTAGCATTGAATTGCTATATTGGTCTAGCCGCGCTATAGCACAAAAGTTGAAATGTTCAAAAACAAAAAAGACAGAAAAGAACATGCCGGGGAAAAGAAGTGGTATGGTTTGAAATGGCCAAAGTGCTTCAGAGACAGCTCATTAACACATTTAAATATAACTAGTTTAGAATTGCAATGTGAAAGGAGCCTTGGCTATTTTTCTGGAGAATTACCAAAGGCAAAGAATTTAAAATCTCAAGATAAATGCTCAGTAAAAAGCCACAAAACTCTAAGGTCCCTTTTATATAGCCATTCTAAATGAGTTTTTATCTGCTGATGGCCCATTCCAAGGTCTCATATAGTGTATTGTAATCCATTAAAGAGCTGTGTCTGAAGCACTCTGGCCATTTCAAACCATACCACTTCTTTTCCCCAGCACATTCTTTTTCCATCTTTTTTGTTTTTGCACATTTCAACTGTCATCCTATAGTGCTAGAACAATATAGCACTGAAGTGCTATATTACCTAGCGCTATAGGGTTAAATGTTAAAATGTTGTAAAAGACAGAAAAGAATGTACCGCAAAGAAGTGTGTGTGTGTGTGGGGGGGGAGTGGCACTTTCAGAAGCCCCACAGACATTTCAAACAGCGCACTATAGCAATTCAAAAGCTCAAAGAAGACCTGAACACGAAAGGAAGGAGTTTTTAAAAAGGCCGGCTCAACCCCTTTGCCAACGGGACACAGCGCTTTTGTCTGAAAAGGTTAAAAAAATATCCGTTATCAGCTGGAAGCCAAAAGAGTTGTGTCTGAATTGACACAAAAAATCTGTTAACAGCCAGCTGCTAAAACAGATGATAAAAGCTGTTCAAAGTGACCTAAGTTTTCTACTGACAACAAAACACTGTCAGTGTAAAGATTAACATGAATATATTCTTTCCTCAACCGGGCAGAGTTGAAAGTTTGCCCTTATCTGGTACAAGGAAGACATGCCAGTAAGATTACACTCAGCTGGAAACATACACGTGGGCTTCTGTAGTGTTTTAAAGCAAAAACTATGAGCTAAAGAAGTCGCAGAACAGATCTCACTCATGGACTCACTAGCAAAGTGAGGGTTCCATTTTAATGCTGAAAAGTCTACAGTTATTGCCACCCCAGGGCCCATTGCAGAGAAACTTCAGACAACACCAGTTACAACAATTTTACTTTATTTAACATTATTATTATTTTAACATTAACTCTTAACAGATTAGCATAAAATCAGAAAACTTTTTGTTGGAAATTATGCGGCCACAACTTGATTGGCAACAGCTGCAATAGCCTTGGCGCCGCATGGGGACTGAGACAGGTACGTTAGCCGACCCCAATGCGGCGGAACGTATGAGCCTCCCCACAGCGAGACCGCTGTGGGCAACCAGGGGTGGCGGTTATGGGATGGTAACCTGGGCGTGAGCAACTAGGTATACCCCCACCACTTGGGAAGAGGCTGGCTGGCTGCCCTTCCATCAGGGCCTATCCTTCTACAGCCTTTCCCCAAACCCCTTATTGAGGTCCCCAGGATGGAAGAAAGGGGCATGCAAGCCGCTTTCCCCCAATAAACTGCCAGCAGTCCCATGCTATACTGCCCCAAGTTGTGATGAATAAAAGAATGACTAAAATGATCCAATATAGGGAGGGAGGGTAGGGACAAAACCCAGGGACAGACTGGTTTGCCTGGGCGCTGCGCTCCTTTTAAGGCCCAAGAGAGGACTGGAGTGGAAACAAACCTCCGACCCTCCGGAGCTTGCCCCACCTGCCTCCAGCCCGAGCCAACTCCCCATAGGCTGATTCAAGCCCCAGAGGAGAGTTCCCATTGGCTGGAGGAGGCAAGCACCCCGGCACGAGGCCCGGCATGCGGCAGCAGCCTGGCTCCGCATGCACAGGCGACCCAATAGCCTGGCTCCCCCTCCCTGCTGTTGGTTTCATTTCTCTGGCCCGGGGCAGCAAAGGTAGGCTCCCTTCAAGTGGGAACCTTAATTTTCAAACCAGATTAGGAGTCTGTAGTCCCATTTAACACTGTATATAACCCCAGTTTAAACTAGCTGATACCCTCCTCCCAAGTATTTCAATTTAGTCTAGCATATATCCTGATGAAATAAAGAAAACTTTTTGGATTTATATCATTCCTTGCCGGATTTATCTCCATTCCTGGATTAAAACCAATGCTTTTCAGTGCAATCCTAATATGTTTTGCATTGTTTTAAAACCAAGGATTTGCAGTGCAATCCTAATAGTTTTGCATTGTTTCTAAATTTTGTAATTTGTCTGGGGCCGGTGCCCATCCCAGCCTTAGCTGCCCTCCCACTGGCAAGCCATGAACAACCCAATTCCTGGAAGGCCCTTACTCAGAAGGTAGGGTTGCCAACTCCAAGTTGGAAAATACCTGGAGATTTTGGACGTGGAGCCTCAGGAGGGCAGGGTTTGGTGAGGGGAGGGACCTCAATGGAGTATACTGCCCTAGAGTCCACCTTCCAAAGCAGCCATTTTCTCCAGGGGAACCAATCTCTGTCACCTGGAGATCCGTTGTAATAGCAGGAGGTCTCCAGCCACCAACTGGAGGTTTGCAAAACAAAGAAAGAGTACCCAAATATAGCCAAAAGAAAAAAAAAGGCTAGGTACTGTGGGAATTTGCAAAAGATGTGCTTGCTCAGGGGGAAGGAAGAGGAGCAGGTTGCCTAAGTCCTCTCTCCTTCCCATTCTGAGTCTGGCAGGGAGGCTGGCCAAGGCCCATCCAGGACAGTAGAGGGCGGGCGAGCGCGAGTCAGTGCAGTGAAGGAAAAACATCACATAATCCAAGTCCTATTGCATTTCTTATGAGGTGTCCCATGCTATTTCATTGCATTGACTTATTCCAGGTGAACTGCCTTAAGTCTCAATGAGAAAGACTAATTATAAATAAAGTAAATGTCGCGCCCCTGCCGCAGCTGGCTTGCCCTTTGCAGCGGTTTTTGCTAAGTCTGGCCGGTAAGTATTCCCTGAAGCTTGTAGCATGAGGGTTTCCTCGGCCTCAGACCACTCAGAGGAGGAGGAAGAGCTCTCCTCCTCTGAGCTTGCCAGCTTGAAGGCCTGCAGCACTCCTGCCTAGACCTGACACCAGCCGACAGCCTCCTCCTCGGCCTCCACCCTCTGTATTTATCCCTGCGCCACCCCTTCGCTCCACCCTCTCCCGAGGCTATATCGCTTCCTCCACCAACATTCCCTTCCTTCAGGGATGTACCTCCCACAGGACGGGGCTCACGCCAGAGTGTCCATCGGGCCCTCCCTCCTGCCCTCCATGCCTCCGGCTCAAGGCAGGATCCCTGCTTCTTCTTCCCCCTGTGGGTGGGGCTTTCCCACCCCGTCCTGGCCACATCTGGGCCCGGGGGCGGCTCCTTCAGGGCTGGTCCCATCGGTTGCTGCCGCGGCGTTCCACCCTCTGGGCAAAGGGCCTCTCCTCCATGCTGTCCGACACCCAACGTTCGGGGCCGTGCAAGGACGCCTGATTCCCGGCTCCCCCAGCCAGGCAGGGCGTCGAGGAGCGTAGTTGTTGGTCCAGAGCGGTGCCGACACCTCGGCACTCTGCTGGCCTCCCGCCCAACAGCTGACAGGCAGGGCCTGTGTTGAGCTCCCGCAGGGCGCCTGCGGCTTTGGGAAGGGCCCCCCGGCTGCCTCGCTTTCTTCCCTGCGGGGCCGCTGAATCTTTCCCCGCTGCCTTTCTTTCCCTCTCAGGCTGGTCTCCGGGGGGGGGGGGTTCTAAAGCGTCCCCGGCGCCTGGGAGGGAGGGCGACGCAGGACAGTAAATAAATAAACATTTTCCTGAGAATAAGCTTGGGAGTAAGTGCAGATTCACAAAAAACATGTTTCTTTGGCAGGTGCTGCCATTATAGCAAAAAAAATGTTCACTGAGTGACTGACGGTAAACTGTGTGCATGACAGATAGGGTTGCCAGGTCCCTCTTCGCCACCGGCGGGAGGTTTTTGGGGTGGAGCCTGAGGAGGGTGGGGTTGGGGAGGGGAGGGGAGGGGCTTCAATGCCATAGTGTCCAGTTACCAAAGCGGCCATTTTCCCCTGATGAACTTATCCCTATCAGTTGTAATAGCAGGAGACCTCCAGCTAGTACCTGGAGGTTGGCAACCCTAATGACAGAAAATATTTTAAAACAATATGTTCATTTGAAAAGCCATCCTGTTAAACAGAGCTTCTACCTAAAATGTTGAGGATTTACTATTAGAATTATACACAACCTCATTCCTTGATGTTCTGTGGTAGGCCCTGTCTCACACAGCAGCCATTTTGTGGCTGGCTCTACCTTCTGTGGCAGCTATTTTATGGTTGTGCCCACAATAGGGTTGGCAGGTTCCTCTTTGCAACCAGCAGGAGGTTTTGGGGGCGGAGCCTGAGGAGGATGGGTTCTGGCGAGGGCAGGGACTTCAATGCCATAGAGTCCAATTCCCAAAGCAGCCATTTTCTCCAGGTGAGCTGATCTCTATCAGCTGGAGATCAGTTGTAATAGCAGGAGATCTCCAGCTAGTACCTGGAGGTTGGCAACCGTAGCCCACCACCCTGTGTCAGATGTCCAAAGGTGTCTGCAGGACTAAAAGGTTGGGGACCCCCAGTCTAATTCAGTTTATAAGTGGAGCACTATGGAGTTAAATTGTAATGCAATTTAATGTCAAACGAGAATTTAAATGTTATATTTACTTTTTTTCTTTCTTTCTTTTTTTTGTTAAGTGCATGGAGCCATCACAGTAAATTCATATTTGGAATATTTTCAGAATTCACAATGTAGAAAATTCAAAGAGCCCTGAAGGGAGTTAACATTCCCAGTCCAACTGAGCTTCAATGAAACGTGGTTGCCTAATTCATTTTAGGCTCATTTGCAAATCCCAGATTAATTAATTTGGCATCTGAATTGGCAACAGATTCAGAAACAAGGCTCACTAGTAGTTTTCAGGATATTAACCACAGAGCACTTTAAGCAACAGAACCAAATTAAACAGCAATAAGGTCCTCCATTTCTCACTGTCCAGATACTACTTTTTCTGTAAGAAGTAATGCCCCCCCTTGTGCACTTTCACTATAGCAATTACTGATTATTTTTAAATGAAGCTCCCTGGTGTCACTACAGGGAATACACAGGGGAAATAGTGGCTCACTATCTTGGATGTAGCCATAGCGAACAAAATTATAAATCAGTAAAAGTCAATAATAAATAAACGCTGCATTTAAAGAAAATTATACAGCCCAGTGTTTGTCTAAGTTGTTCTTAGCCATGTTAGTAGCTTCCTACCATGCAGAATGCATGACAAGAAATGGTAGAAAGGACAATTGTTTACAGTTGGACCAGTCTATGATGTACACCTTACAACTGGCAAATGCTCTACAAATTTGTGGCACACCTGGAAGAGGAACCAAGATAACATGCAATTCTTTGTCCTGTGTTCCTGTTAGTCTGTCACAAAATGTTTGAGTATCACAAGGATGTACCAGGCATCAATGAGTGAATTATGTCAAAGACATATGAGAGGAACATGATAATGTGGCTTTAAGAGATACAAATGGTTTGTGACAAAACTGACAATGGATAGTAAAAGACAACTTTTCTAATCTGTTTTCATCTTTATTTTAGATTTAGATTTTTTTTCCCTGGTGTGTTTTTCTAATTTTTTTTTTTTTTAATGACTCCTAAAGAAATTCCCGATTCAGCAGCTAGCATCTGTAACTTTAGAAATATGTCATTTTCAAATAAGGCAAGATGCTAGTGCTCTCTCTGTATGTTTTACCTGCATAACCATTCTGGTTCCACTTCCTGTTCCAGTGACTGCAGGACTGGGTATCACTGTATGAGACAAGCATCAGATTGAATTTCATGCCTCCACTAAAGACAATGCCTTCCGTGTCCTGAGTTTTAATTCTTTACTTGACAGTGATGCATGAGGATGAGATGCTCATTGGACAAGCAACACCATCCTTTTCCCTGTCCCCAAGAATGCACTTGACAACTGTGACCACGTGTATTGCCACAGCCAGAGATTACAGGCATGATAACCAAATGGAGACAGAATGATACACCACCAGGCAGCCCTTTGGCCCTGCACCCCACCCCCCATTCTAGCTTTCACATATTGCTTTGATACAAACATAGTTTTTTGCTGGAAGTTAAGTAGTATTGTAATTGTGATAATATTGTAGTCCTAAAAAATAAGGGACTGTGCAATGAAATGGTGAGGAAGATGAGTAGCTTCCATGCTATCTTTCAGCAAAACTTAGTTTTAAATTTCCATCTGGTGCAGAGTTGTAAGCTGCAGTCCAAGCTCTGCTTGTGACCTGAGTTTGATCCTGACGGAAGTTGGTTTCAGGTAGCCGGCTCAAGGTTGACTCAGCCTTCCATCCTTCCAAGGTCGGTCAAAGGAGTACCCAGCTTGCTGGGGGTAAAGTGTAGATGACTGGGGAAGGCACTGGCAAACCCCGTAAACAAAGTCTGCCTAGTAAACGTCAGGATGTGACGTCACCCCACAGGTCAGGAATGACCAGGTGCTTGCACAGGGGACCTCTACCTTTACATCACATTGGTAAAACTATTTCTATAGTGTGTAAGAGAATAAAATTATTATTAAAAACTTGAGATGTCTTTATTGTATCCCTTTTCACAGATGATATGTACTAGTGGCTAGTAGCGATCTGTGAATAGGTTCGGTGCTTCATACTACAATTTGATTGCCCTGAAAAACTTGGGAGAAAATGTTCACTTTTTATTAAGCATACAAAATTGTTTTAAGGGTATGGCAAATGTTTTGCAAATGCACATTAGCACAGCTATCTCTGTCGTATTTAGGATTGCCAACCTCAAGGTGGGTTTAAACCGAACACCTCGTGCTTGAGTTTAGCAAACAAGATAAAGCACTGAAGGCACACTGCGTATGTATAGAAAATTCCTTTTATCTATATAATAATAATAGTAGCTTGCAATTCAACCCGACTCTCTGTAACATTTACAGAACATAACATATACAGTTAGCGAAGCGGTTGTGCTCTGGAGGCAAGCAGCTCTCCAGAGAAAACATGAAAATCCGGAGTGGATTTCAAAATGAATGAGCTTCTTCAGGATGGAAGTACGCTGTATAAAGATATATAGTTCATTCACATGAGCCGCATAAGATGGTAGGAGTTACTTTATCCCGAGATGGGAGACCGGTAAGACCCATTTCGCCGTGGCTTTGCCCATCGGGAAAGTAAAGCATGAGATGGCACCTATCTCTATAATATAATACAATATAATTACAAAGGTTGACAATATATACGAATATTCCAAAATTAAACAAGGAAAATAAATATTACATACCATTGCTGAAAAGCTTGTAGCATACAGATTGTAGGATAGCTTCTAGCAATCTTACAAGAGCATAAAGCTGCCCGTATTTTATGCACAGTAATTGGCAACAGGTGCTTGTCGCAGAAAACAGTCTTAAAGGGACAGACAGTTAACTCTTAGCAAGGAATTACATAGCTGTTAGCACTGCACAAGCCAACTGGCAACTACAGTTATAGCTATAATATTACAAAAATTACAAAAAACAACTTAAGTCAGAAGCAGAATTTAATCCATTTGGAATAATCGTATTGAAAAGAAAAATGAAGCGTGATTCAGCTTGAGAGAGAATTCTATCAATGTTTTGCCTAATTCTGCTTCTGACTTAAGTTGTTTTTTGTAACTGTATACGTTATGTTCTGTAAATGTTACAGAGAGTCGGGTTGAATTGCAAGCTACTATTATTATTATATAGATAAAAGGAATTTTCTTTACATACGCAGTGTGCCTTCAGTGCTTTATCTTGTTTGCTAAACCTCAAGGTGGGGGCTGAAGATCTCCAGGAATTACAACCGATCTCCATACGACAAAGATTAGTTCACCTGAAGGAAATGGCTATTGTGGAGGGTTGACTCTATGTCATACCTCACTGAGTTCCCTCTCCTTCCCAAACAACAACCTCCACAGGCTACACCCTCAAATCTCGAGGTATTTCCCAAGCAGCCGTTGACAACCCTACTGGCTCCCTCTGTCAGGAAAAAAAACAGCATTAAAAAAGAAGTATTTTCTTTGATCCTATTAATCGTGCTAAGGTGGAGGGAAAGTTGTTTGTCTTTTTAGCACTCTAGCCTTGCCCATTCTACCTACCTGACTCCCACAGACAAGCCTGTGTTTTATAGAAACAATATGTGTATGCTCACATCGCCACTTGGGAATTTTATGTTCAGCCCAATAAGTTCTGAGCATGCACAAACAACAAATGCTTCAACAGATGAATGATGATAGCTCTGCAGATGCAAAGCTATCACATACACTGTGATTTTAAATGATAAATAACCTGCCTATGATTAGCCCTAGGGCATATATAATCTCAACAAGCCAGTAAATTGTGAGCATGTGCCAGCAGTAGCTGGCCAGCATCCAAGTGAAAGGTGCCAACTCTACAGACACAAAACCACTAAAAAAAACCCTACACATTTTAAATTGCAAGCAAATGATCTCTGGATCTTTTGTGGTGCTTCATAAGAGAAAATGAGTATAGTAAGAAAGGTAAGTTTGATCTGAATACAGTGAGGGGAAAAAGTATTCGATCCCCTGCTAAATTTGCCCATTTGCCCTCTGACGAAGAAATGACTAGTCCATAATTTTAATGGTAGATTTATTGTAGTCAATACTCAGCTCTCATGGCCTTTTCTTATATGCCCATGGTAATGCTGATCACCCTGACCTGGATGGCCCAGGCTAGCCTGATCTCGTCAGATCTCAGAAGCTAAGCAGGGTCAGCCCTGGTTAGTATTTGGATGGGAGACCACCAAGGAATACCAGGGTTGCTGTGCAGAGGAAGGCACTGGCAGACCACCTCTGTTAGTCTCTTGCCATGAAAACCCCCCCAGAAAAGGGGTCGCCATAAGTCGGCTGTGACTTGACGGCACTTCACACACACACACAATACTGATCACCACTTTAGGCTCAGGAAGGAATTTTCCTTGGGGCTAGATTGCCAGAGACCCTGGAGGTTTTTTGCCTTCCTCTGGGCATAGAGCAGGGGCCACTGGGGGAGTTGGGGGTGGTAGTTGTGAATTTCCTGCATTGTGCAGGGTTTTTGACTAGATGACCCTTGAAGTCCCTCTATGCTTCTATGTTTCTTCATGCTGTTGCAACCATGCATATTGCTACAGAGGTGATACAAGAGTCTCAGCTCAGTGTTGAACAACTAGATCAGAAGCAGTTCATTGTTTTTGTTCGGGAAGGACTCATGGTGCCAGCAGAGGAATCTTTGTTAATGAAATTTCATGTTTCATTAAAGAAGGTAAATTCTTCAGAATTTGCACTCCAACCTTTACATGATAAAGAAGCAAACAAAAAACTAGAATATTTTCTGCAAAGACTGATCAGTACACCTTGCATAGCTTAATCATGGCCACTGAAGATGGAAGAAGGAAAGAATTTATTTATTTAAGAATTTATTTAATGTAATTTATTTATTTATTTAAGAATTTATTTATTTAAGAATTTAATAAATTCTTTATTTATTAAAGAATTTATTTATTTAATTAATTTATACCTCTCCTTTTCCCCCTAATGGGGACTCAATGTGGCTTACATAATTCTCCTCTCCTCTGTTTTATCCTCACAACAACCCTGTGTGGTAGATGTGACTGGTCCAAAGGCATCTAGCAAGTTTCCATGGAATGAGTGGAGATTCAAACCTGGGTCTCCCAGATGCTAGTCCAGCATTCTTAACCACTACACCACACTGGCTGTAAAAGTACTGCAACATGAACTAATGCCAGGGCCAATTGAGCTCACAGACTTGAATGAAAACCTCAGAGCAGAAAACAAATCAGTTCTTGCAGACAACTTGACAAGCAATATCCTTTGCCCCCATCAAGTGACACATGAAGATATTTCATGTACTGTGATTGATGGGCAAGTATGGGACTAGGGAAACCCTTTGGGAATAACACTTCACGTGAGCAGACTGACAATTTTGTGAAATCTGTTTTTTACAGTAGACACCATTTTGACAGAAAATTTGTCATCTGAGGCAATGCCTCCTCTGATGAAAATGACAAAATTGAGTTTGATTATCAGCATTTTCAATTTCAATATGTTCAAATTAAGTAGAGAAAGAAATTTACCAACTTCCCACCAAAGATGTATTCTGTGTTGTTCTCTCAGGGACTTTATCTCAGACTATTAGGCTTTCTCCCATTCTGGAATGTTGGAAATAATTTTGGAGCATATCTGATATTGATGAATGAGTACTAGGTCAGAACTTGGTTAGTGAATTTCCATTTGCTCATCTCTATAGACAATGGATTTGAACTTCAGGCTTCCAAGTTCAGCCATTATGCTTCTCTACCACATTGAAACTTAGCAGAAATATATATATATGTGTGTGTGTGTGTGTGTGTATTCTAAGGGCCAAAACATATATCATTAGCTGGCAATCTTGCTTATTCAAGGACCACCTATCACAGAAAGCAACTTCCCCAACTTATGCAGATTTACTTATCATCGGAGAAGACATATTGTTAAAAAAATAATAGTGGGTCCAGTTTTGTAGACTGAGTTATCAAGTCTGAAGAGGCTGAACACTGTCACACTAAAGAATGCATGGCGGGGAGGGGGGAGTTTATATCTCTATAGAGGTATACTGGATATAATGATGAGAGTACTGAGTTCATAGAATCAGCCTTGCTGTCAGATGGCCATCTAGCCTCTGCTTAAAAATCTCCAAAGGAAAGCCACCTCCCAAGGAAGCCTGTTTCATAATTGTAATGGATGAGGCAGAAGACAAAAAAACAGAGTTTCACTTACCTGTAACTGTTGTTCATCTGGTGGATCTTCTATGCAGGCACACATTGGGACTGCGCAGGCGCAGGCCAACCACGGATAAGATTTGTCAGCTTCTACAAAAATCTAAAAGAAAGTGCTCCCCCTCCCCTTGGGGCATGGTCACATGACCCAAGGGGGAGGGAGCACTCTTCCCTCCAGTTCTCCAACCTGCCGCCATGGAACCAACCACTGGTCTAGCGGAGAGGTCCCACAGCGGGGAAGGAGGGAGGGATGTGTGCCTGCATAGAAGATCCACCAGATGAACAACAGTTACAGGTAAGTGAAACTCTGTTTTTCATCTGTGTGGCTTCTATGCAGTCCCACATTGGGAGAATAGCGAGCTCGCTTACCAGGACAGTGGGTGTGGGACAGTCACCGAAATAAAGACTGCAGTACGGCACGTCCCACGGCTGCATCTCTTGCCGAGTCTGCATCCATAGCGTAGTGTTTCATAAATGTAGAGGCCGTGGACCAGGTAGCAGCCTTACAGATGTCCCGGAGATCTATCTTAGAGCAAAAGGCGATGGAAGCCGCATACGCTCTGGTAGAATGCGCTTTGATCATAGGAGGGCACTCCTGGTGAGCAAACTCATATGCCATTTTGATGGTTGACGTGATCCACCTCGAGAGGGTCTGAGGAGAAGCACGACGACCCTTGCGGTGTCCACCGAAGGTTGTCATCTTTACGGAAGTTCTGAAACAGGTGGAAGGCTGAAACAACCTTAGGTAAAAAGGAAATCTTAGGCTTCAATACTAACCTATCCTAGTGGAATTTAGTATAAGGAGGGAAATGTGACAGTGCTGACATGTCGCTCACCTTCCTTGCCGAGGTAATGGCGACTAAAAAGGCCGCCTTGAATGATACTAAGGCCAATTCGCAAGTTGCTAATGGCTCAAACGGAGGTCTCATGAGTTGTGAAAGGACTAAGGAGAGACTCCACTGGGGAACTGGTGGAGTGACAGGAGGGTACAAGTTATTGAGACCCTTCAAAAACGTTTTGGAAAGGGGATGAGAAAAAACTGAGGAGTCAATATCCAGATGAAAAGCCAATATTGCGGCTAAATAAACTTTAATGGAAGAATTAGATAAGCCATCATCTTTGAGGGATAGAAGGTAATCAAGCACAACGGACAGTGGGCAATTGATTGGTGAAATATTTTTAACCTTAACCCAATCAGAAAAATGTCTCCATTTAGCATCGTAGGACCGCCGTGTGGAAGACTTTAACGAATGCAGCAGAACCTTAGCTACCCTGTTGGACCACTGCCCCGGGGTAGCACCCTCCAGGCCACAAGCTGCAAGTCTGGGGGGGGGGGAGTGGGAGGGATTCCTCGGAAGAAGAATGTAATTCCCTTGTGCAAGTGACATGAGCACTGCGAACCACAACCTCCTGGGCCAAAATGGAGTGACAATCTGTCTTGTCGTGGTTCAACTTGGCTAGGGCCTTGTGAAGTAGAGGGAATGGGGGAAAGAGATAAAACAGAGCCCCATTCCAAACTGCCTGAAAGGCATCTCCCATTGAGCCCGGGCTGGCTCCCGCCCTCGAATAGAACCTGGGACCCACTGAGTTGAGGTGTGTGGCAAAAAGGTCTATTTGCAGATAACCCCAATGGCAGAATATTTGGTGGAGACAATCGCTGCTCAGGGTGAGCTCGTGCGCTTGATTGGGAAGGCGACTTAGAGCGTCTGCTAGTGTATTGCTCTTGCCCGCAATGTGAATCGCTACGAGAGTAGCGCGGTGAGCTATGGCCCATTCCCAGATGTCGCTGGCTTCCTTGGAGAGCAAAACGGACCCTGTGCCGCTCTGCTTGTTTATACAGAACTTGGCGGTGGAGCTGTCTGTGGTGATCTGAATGTGCTGTCCGTCCAGGTGCCCTGTGAATAAAGACAGAGCAAGACGGATAGCACGCAGCTCCAACAAATTGATGTGCAACCAGGATTCTAGGAAAGACCAAGTACCCCAGGCCGTAAGGTCACCACAATGAGCTCCCCAGCCTGACAGGGAAGCGTCTGTGAACAGGTACCTCTGAGGAGAAGGGCGATGAAAGGGGACACCTGAGAGGATGTTGGCATCCGAAGGTGCAACCTCTGAAATGGCTCCCTTAGACAGGAGAGTGGTAACCTCTTGTACGAGTAGGTCTGGGGCCGGTGAAAGGGAGTGGCCTGTGGGCCTGTATGGTGGTAACGTATCAAATTCTATGAAGTAACCAACATTTATTATTTTGAGAACCCAAACATCAGTGGTAATAGCAGACCATGAGTGGTAAAAAGCCGACAGGCAATCAAGAAAGCAAGCAGACACATCTAGTCATGCCTGCTTCGGTTTGTTGAAATGGCCGGGAAACCCTCTGGGGCTTTTACGGACCCTGGGTTTGGGTGGGAACTTCCTGTCCTGCTGCGGGCTGGGAAAGGACGGGCGGAAGGAGGGTTGTTGGAAGGAACCCTGGAGACAATATGGGCGAGAAGATTGGTTGGCTTGCTGGCCAAAATAATGCTGCTTAAAATCGGGGGCTTAAGGAGCAATCCCTAAGGATTTGGCATTTGTTTTGTTCTTTTTCAGGTGATCCAGGAAAGTATCAGTTTGGTCGCTGAACAAGGATGTCTCTTCAAAAGGAAGGTCCTCAATACGGGCTGGAGTCTCATAGGGGAGAACAGACTGGCGCAGCCAGGCATGCTGGCGAATGACAATGGCAGAGGCAACGGCTTTACTAGAGGAATCCGCCACATGAGTTGCAGCTGTAAGCTGTTGCCTTGCGAGGGACATGCCTTCGGACTGAATGGCTACTGCTGAGGGACGTTATCGTCGGGAAAGATGGATATTTGAGGGGATATACAATCCCAGAGGGAGTATTGATACCTGGCCATGATGGCAAGGAAATTGAAAATGCGGAGACCCAGTGGAAGTGTAAATTTTTCTGGCAAGGGTATCTAGTTTACGGCCTTCCTTATCCTGCGAGGAGGAATGTGCTCCAGACCTATATTTACCAGGCAAAGCCTCCACTATTATGGAATTAGGAGGGGGATGCTGGTAAAGAAATTCTCCACCTTCCCTGCGAATCTTGTAAAGATTCTCTCCTCGTTTGGTGGAAGAGGGGACCGAAGCAGGCTTAGCCCAGTTGTTACGGATCACTTCCAGAATGCTCTTTATCATAGGAAGGGTCACGGGGCCTACTTCAGGGTTATGGAGGATATCCATAATATCATCTATAGGGCCGGAGTCCTCTGGCTTAAACTCAATTTTGAGAGTTTTCACCATGCGAATGAGCTGCTTCGCATATAAACGGACATCTCCCGTAGGAGAGAGCGGCTTAGAGTCCCCAACAGTGTCCTCGGGTGAGGGAGCTGAAGTGCGGGATTCCTCATCCTCATCCTCATCAGGGGAGTAGGAGGTGTCATACTCAGATGGATCAGTGTCCCTTGACATAGAAGGAGACCTGGAGAGGGGAGGCTTGCAAAGTGACTCTTGCCTTGGACGAACGGAATCCTTAGAAAGATCATCAGGACGACGAGATGGAGTGTGCGACACCGATGAGAGCCTCCAGAAGACGAGCATGACTGGGAGCGTCAGTGACAATGACAACGGTCGACCGAAGAGCCCGAGTAGACGGAAGGAGTAGGATATTGGCGTCGAGAAACCTCTCGATGCTGATGAGAGGGAGACCGGCGCCTAGAGGAGTAGCGGCGCCTCTGACTGATCGGACTGCGTGAATGAAGTGAATGGCTATGTCCGGTGTTTGGCTGTTTGGATGAAGAACGGCGAGGTTGAACATCTGTACCAAGTGGATGAAGTAAACGGCAATGTCCGGTAACTGACTGTTTAGATGATGACTGGTGTTGTTGAATGGCTGGGATACGTGAGCGGGATGAACGGCTATGACCGGAAGAAGACTGTCTAGATAAAGACCGATGAGAGTGGGAGCGACGAGAAATGGATCGGCGCCAACGACTGGATTGGCCCTGATGGCTCCGATGGGACGAACGGCTCCGATGGGACGAACGGCTCCGACGGGATGAACAGTTTCGACGACGGGATCGACTCCGACGATGGGATCGACTCCGATCAGAAGATGACCGGCGTCTGCAGGAAGCGGATCGACTCCGATGATCGGCTCGACGTCAAGAAGAAGATTAACGTCGAGAAGAAGATCGATTCCGACGGGTAGATCGGCGATGGCGCAAGTTCGACCGACGCCAAGTGGATCTGGACGAAGCCGGGAATCGAGACTGGGGCCGAGAAGTTGATTGACGCCGAGGCCGCTGGCCAGGCTTGAGATGGGACAAACCCTTCGGAGACTCCACTTGCTTCCTTTCAACCGAACGTTGGGAGTCTTGATGAGCACTCACAGGAGGAGGTGGTTGATCGGCACCGACCTGGAACTCTGTAGGTTCTGCCCGAGGCCCTTTATCATCAGGCCGTGAGGACTTGTTAAGCACAAGAGGCACATCTTTATAGAGATGAAGGAGGTGCTGTTTGAACTCAGCCGAGTCTTCCTGGGCCCTGCTCGGACACGGAACCGTGGGGGTAGCCAGGGAATGAGGAGGCGAATCCTCGATGGTAATGGGCTGCTGTGCAGCTTCGTCGGGAGCTCGCAACTCAGACGGATGAGACGAGTGAGGCGACTTGGTTTGGGATCGGCGTCGAGGGGATGCCAAAGGCGATCGGAATCAAAAGGACTTCGGCGACCTCGAAGGTGATCGACGCCGAGGCGATTTGGAGCGGGAAGCATGGTGTGATGAGCCGCGGCCATCTTGCGTAACCAGAGCAATAAACTTTGCTGGCCAAATAACGATGGAGGAAGGCTTCTTAGAAGGGCCAACTTTTTTGGACTTTTTTTGTAGTGGGTCCCACATTGAGTTGGGACTTACCAGTCGAAGTACCCGGTTCAGCAGAACGACCTTGTAGGCGAAGCGACTCTTTGTAAAGATGAGAAAGTAATCGAATTGCTGGAATGTGGCCTTCCCCCAGACAAAGGAGGCATTCAGTGTGGGAATCATTCTTTGCCATCTTAGTACCACACACACTACATTTCTTGAAAAGTGGAGCTTTTTTGGGCTCCATGGCTAGAGGAAGGTGCTGACACGTTCTCTCTCCGTGGCGACAGAAAGAGAACTGGAGGGAAGAGTGCTCCCTCCCCCTTGGGTCATGTGACCGTGGGCGGGGAGATTGCATGCCCCAAAGGAAGGGGGAACATTCTCTTTTAGATTTTGCTAGAAGCTGACAAATCTTATCCGTGGCTGGCCTGCGCCTGCGCAGTCCCAATGTGGGACTGCATAGAAGCCACGCAGATGAACACTGGTTATTTCTGAAGTGTGGAGGACTTTACATTCATCACAATGATCTCACTGCTTTCTTGCAGGAATAATTTCATTATCAATTCAAGTGAAAGCAGCTTTGGGCTTCAATGTGAGCCTGTCCATTGAACGAAAGAGCTTACCTGCTGTGTGCTAAAAAAAAAAAAAATTAAAATTGTTTGTTGGCCATGGTTCCTACAATCTCTCCTCATTTTCTGTGCCATTCAGCCATTCTTGATCATGCTCAGGATTAACCTGATTTAACCTTCTATCTGATTCAACCCAGTTGCTGTGCTGGAACTGATGTAGAATGCCCTGGGGAATCTTCTGCACTTATTCAAAAAGGATGGCTCTCCATCTGCCATATTTTATACAATAATATCTGTGAAAATATGGCATCATTTTTCTAAAGGCCTACATATTTAAACCTTGAAGGCCATCTTAGCTCTAATGAAGAACACAAGGATTGAAACCATGGTGATACATTGCCACCAGGTGAATCAAACACGACATCATGAGCTCCTTTGGGGAATGGCAGGATACAGAATATTTTGCTTAAAGATTCCAGCAAAACAGGAGAAACTCACACATCTGAGTTGTCACACCTCCCTGCGCCTGCTCTGTAAAAATGTGCATTTTAATAATCTATGAACTGGAAAAAATTCCCTTCTGTCTACCTAAAGTTTGACAAGGAGGATCCTCTATGTTAGGGGCATAATACACATTTTAAAATCACATTTGGATAAAAAAATTATAGCTAGGAATGTGTTTCCCATTGAAAGCATTGAATTAATTAATAATAAATAGTCTAAATAGCTTATTAAATGTATTAAAGAAAGTAAATATACCTGGGGGCATGAATAAATCTCTGTATACATCACTATTCCAGGTAGACTTAATAGAATAGTTGACTGACCTAGCTGTTTTGTGAAACAGGAAAAATGAAAAAGCAGTGTTGCTCTCAGTCTTTGACTACTGAGGAAAAAAGAGAATTACCTGTCATATAAATGCACTTGGACAATTACAGGCTTAGAGTTTTCTGCAACAGAAAACAGACACTATACTCAATAGCTCTTACACGCTGCATCCTTGTTGCCAGATCCCAGTATCTGAGAGGTTTAATGAAGATATACAAGCAATGAGGTAGCAGACCAACAACATGTGCAGGTAAAATAAAACAAAATAAAATCCTCATAGCAAATTTACCAAACATGGTCTCCCAATATAACACACACCCCCCACGAGTGCTGCGCTCATCTGGAAACAACTTACTGGTAGTCCCTGGTCCAAGAAGCTTCCAGCCGTCCTTGACCAGAGCCAGGGCATTTTCCACCCTGGCCTCCGCCTGGTGGAACTCGCTGTCAAATGAGACCCGGGCCCTGCAGGATTTGGCTCAATTCCACAGAGCCTGTAAGATGGAGATGTTTCTGGCAGGGCTATGTTTGAGGGAAGCGACAGTTTTATATCAATTGGCTTCCCGTGCTGGATCCTACTGGAGTGACTCTCCTGCTGTTGGCACCTCCTCCACCCATAGGAAGCGATTCCCCTAGGAGTAGGCTTACCAGGTCTTGCAGCTCCAATGGCGGAGCTTTTCTGTAACGTGTGGCTTGTGTGCCTGGTGCAATGCGTACGCGCATCCCGCATGATGAGCCTACATCACTTCCAGGTTTACTCGGAAGCGACACGGATGCTCTATCAATCTCTGCCGAAACTTTATGGTTTCCATACAGTTTCTGCGGAGGTTGCTAGAGCGTCCGCGTTGCTTCCGCATAAACCCTGAAGTGACGTGGGCGTGTCACATGGGTGCGAGTGCACGCATTGCCTGCCGGCCCTCAGCTGGTTTGTGGGCAACCCGGTGGATTTGCAGGATTTTACCCGCCACCACCGGGCACTTGGCAACCCTACCTAGGAGACTGAAAAATGTAAGGAGAATTCTTATTGTTAGGACACCATTTTTAAGTTTTAAGTATTAAGTAAGTAGTTTTAATTTATATTGATATGTATTAGTTTTTAAGATTGTACATTTATATGCTGAATATATTGTTGTTCACCACCCTGAGACTTTTTTGGGAAAGGGAGTGATATAAATTAATTAAATAATAATAATAAATAAATAATACCCTATTTTAAGACCTATTCCATAACACTGATAGAAGCAAAGAAACGTTATTGCTCTTTTGAGTCCAGGTGAGCATTTCTGATTAGTTAAAGTTTTCAGCCATCTTTTCTCTCATTCAATGGAATGTTTAAAACTTCTAGTATTTCAGTATTGAAGGAATTGTTAACTATTAAAAAGAACTACACGGACTTGGTAAACTGGAGGAAAAAAGAGGCCCTATATAAAAATTGGAGGAGCTTGATTACAGCTATAAACAACAATGACAATTCAACCTTCTGGCAGCATGGACAGAAACACCTCTGCCTTTCTATTGTGGCAGGGACGCGAAACTGAAGACTGGGCTCGCTCGCAGAGAGCCCAGTCTTCAGTTTAGTGTCCCCATGGTATTTCTCATGTTTGGGTTTATTAACCTGAACATTTTCAAAAAATCTGGGTTTTTAGGGTTTTTTTAAAAAAATGTCAGGTTTAATAAATTTGAACCCCAAAATACCCAAAAGATTGGTGCACACCCCTGTGAAGGAACAAGAAGCAGAGTGAACTGCCACTCAGTGGAAAGCCAACAAGGCAGACAATGCCATCTACTAACCTCCAAAGGCCAGTACAGGAGAGAATGATATGGGACAGTTGTCTTGAGAAACACCTAGCCAGGGATGATCATTCTATCATATGTTTCTCCAGAAGAGCTCAGAGTGGCATTTTTAAGTAGATAAACTAACACCAGATATGTGCAAGCAAAAAAAGAATTCTAGAAGACCTTGCCCTTTTTTTTTTCTTCTGTTGAAGCATAGTCAGTTCATTACTTTTGAGCAGAACAGGCACCCTAACTTTGTTGGACACTTATTCTTAGATGTGCAGCAGAAGGCATCATGTATTAAACTAAACAATGCACGAACCAGAAATTACAAAAGATTTGACAATTAAAATAAATCATATTCTTTTTGTTGCTCTTTTTCTCTAGTACAATAGGAAGTGGAATCCATGGTTATGATGCACTTATTACCTTAAAACAAAGCCAATTGAGGTCCTAGAGATTCTACAGAGATTCATACCCTGGATGCATGTAATAATACAATGAGAGGATTGTGTGTAGACTGAACTGTGGAGCACTATCAGTTTTGCAGAACAGTTACAATACAACATTAAGCAACTGTACAATTGATACAACCACTCGAGCCATCTTGCATAAATTATTCACTACAAAAAGAGAAGCACCCTTTTCATATCAGTAACAAGCAAAGGGCAAAAGTGACTCATTTTATGAAAGGATATGAAAAACATTAGCCAACCTACATATTATTAACCAGGACTTCCTCACATCTATTAATCCTACTAATGAATGCAAATGTGTTTCCAACTGGAACTTTTTGCATGGAATAAAAGTAGCTGCTAATTTTCACTCTGATGGCCTCTACCATTCAGAGAAAGAGTGAGGTAGAGTGAGTGAATGGGAGACTTCATGATACCACAGTCAGAGACAGCATGCATGAACCAGCCCACAGTAAACCTACTCTGACTCTATGTTCTTCAATAGTTGTTTTCAAGCATACTAAGTAGATAGATTGATCATATGTAGGAAAATGAGCAAAACTGTCACTTTAGTGGTCAAAAGCACATATTCATTGGAATGTATGGTTAAAGCCTACACATATACACCTCTGTGCACAGAGTTTTCTCTGTATGATCAGGAATTCTGCTGTATACATACATTCTGTGTACAGGTTGGGGATGGAGTTTATCATCACAATTTCACTTTACTCTTACTCATGTTTCATTCTCCCTATTTAGAATGTTTGAGAAGGGCTTTTGTAGATAATCTGAACAGGAAAGAAGGTAAATATGTTTCACAAACAGTGAGAAACGTAACTGTGCCGGAGGAGTTTCAGAAACAGTTACTGGGGTGGAGGGAGATCAAAACCCTGCTGGGTATGTGGCTAGATGTGTGCTTCTCTAGATTTTAATAAAATCTTTAATAAAGATGCAGGAGACTAATTACTATATTAGACATAAATTAATACTTACAAAAGTTGCATTTTCCAGCAATAACGTAGTTGTATTTGTTTCTACATTCAGTTTAACAACATGTCCATGCCTGTTTTTGTAGACCACTTCTGTATCTGTTAACAGAAAAAAATGCATTAAGAATTAGCAAAGCAAAACATGTCATGCAATAGTTTCTTAGTTAACGGACCCAATCAATGAAGAGAAGTCATCACTGACAAATAATAGGAAAGAAAGGAAGTGATTGCAGTCTTGCTGACCTCACTAACAGAGGTGGTTCCACCTCACCGAGGTAGCCATACCCTGCTCCTTTGTGTGAAGGTAGGACAATTTCTCTGGGCAAAATCAGTAGGTTTGCCAGGTCCCTCTTTATCACACAAAGTGTGATAAAGAATTTCCATACATGGTTAAACCAAAAAAAATGCAAATATAAAATTTCATCTGCACAATGATAAACATCAGATTAATTTTCTTGATATCATGGTTTACTTTAATGGCCCAAAATTGTCTACCAGACTCTATAAAAAGCTTACTGATAAAAACTCACTGTTCAGTAAGGTTTCCAGCTCCCTCTTTGCCATCGGCAGGAGGGTTTTGGGGCGGAGCCTGAGGAGGACGGGTTTTGGGGATGGGAGGGACTTCAATGCCATAGAGTTCAATTTCCAAAGCAGCCATTTTCTCCAGGGGAAGTGATCTCTAACAGCTGGGGATCAGTTGTAATAGCACATCTTCAGCTAGTACCTGGAGGCTGGCAACCTTAAATATCAGTAACATTTGGCCATGTGATCTTAACCTTGAAACCTGTATTTTGTTCAAATGCTGCTAATCAAGAATGAAGCACTTGTAAGAGAAGACTGTTAACACGAGAAAATCTTTGCAATAATAACTTTAGCCATATCTTTTCATCAAATTACTGTCCTTCAACATTAATGTCTCTACAACCACTACAAAGGCAATCAAGTATAATTCAGAAGTACTTTCCCATTTTAATGAGGTTGCTCTGGACACTCCTTCTCCAAGTTATGTGAGAGATGGTGGCAGGAAATAAATTCATAGAATCAGTTTGGTCTACGGTTACCATCTTCCAGGTGGGACCTAGTTCTTCCAGAACGACAACTGATCTCCATACTACAGAGGTTAGTTCCCCTGGAGAAAAATGGCAACTTTGGAGGGTGGACTCTATGGAATTATATTCTATCTCCCCAAAATTTTAGTCTAATGAATGACATTTTGTGTGATAAAGAGCATTTCTGGACAGAATAATGAAGCATTTGATGTCTACTTGACAAAAGTATGACTTTAAAATCGCAGAAAAAAACAAGAATTTTTACATGTTATCATTTAGATTATTTGGGAAGAGAGGGTAACAGTGGGCTATTATTCCCTAGGACTGATGTTGTTCTGTATAGCCCCAGTCTACTACTACCTGTGATATCAACAAGCAACCACATCTAGCAATTGCAAGGACTCCTGCCACTCAGTAATAATACACCACTTCCCACCTCTATGAGAGCGCTACCATTATGTTCCACAGTCTCACATCATATTTTAAGGCCAAATTTCGGAGAAAAGACAGATATAAAATGCAACCATCCTTAAGTCAAACCGAAGTATCAATTTAAGGACCAAACAATTCCACCTCATTGAATTCACCCACCACAAATTAGTTTAGCTCAGATAATTTAAAACACTATTAGATTAAGCTGAGCAAGCAGTGCCGATGTATCATTTCTCTGGACCCAATTCAGACTTCTAATACAGGTCCCTCCCATGCCCTGCAACCTGGGCAATGCCTGCCCTGGACTCCCAGATTCTAGTCAAGTGTGCCCACTCTTTATGCTCATGCTTGCACCCTGCATTGGAGACAGGCTGTTTGCTCAGACAACAAAACTGAGCATCTATTTTTAGACCCAATACCAGATGCATTTCCAAGCCACCATTTGTTCACCGGATGGTAGAGAAAAAGTACAGCGAGGCTACAATTATTGTTCTGCTGGTGAGCTTCCAAGAGGCATCTGGCCGCTGTTGGAAATGGAAGGCTAGAACACATTAGACATAGGTCCGATCCAAAAAGACAATTCTTATAAAACAAACAGTGATCTTTTTTCTAAATGAGAAAAAAATGGGTTTCTTTTTGTATACTTTTGTACTTGTGGTCTCATTTATTTCTCGGCAGCTCAGACTTATAGGTGATCTTGTAAAGAAATGGTAGCTAGGTGACAGTATGACAAATGAGGGTCACCACCTCTAAAATTGTGTTCACTGTTAATGTTAAAAAGCAGAAGGTACAGGGCTACAGTAAGCCTGGCCTCAGAGGTATTCTGGCTGGAAAGACTTTTATTCAAAGTCAGAGTCAATAAGGCACAACATGAAAAGGAATCAATCTTTCTTGTCTTTTTGTTTTGTTTGTTCTTTTACGTAAACATACCCATAATATACAAAACCAAACCAGTGCATGTGAATTAGATGATCTCCTGAGTAATATATGTATGATCTACTTAATAGACTGCATTGAAAAAGAGTTTTACAAGCATCAAACTTGTAAGTTTGGCTTAAACTGATGTAATACAAGCAGAGAGCACTACCGTGTATTTTGAGCATGTATTAAATTTTATTGAAATTCATTCTTGGGGATACTTTTTTTTCAAGGACATTGAGGACACTGCTGTTGATAACTTTCTTTACTATTTTGGTGCACCTATTATTGCACTGCAAGAACATTAGAATATTAAAAGTATAATGCATAATGTAATCATAGGATGTCCCTTGTTTTTATTTTATGGCTTGCTGTATTATTGTAGGTCTAAGACAGCCTTGTTCACATACTCTTTTCAAACTTGTTGACATGGTCTGGGTATAACAATACATTACTCCTATATCTGATCCAAAGCAACCTGCTAAAGCAAATGTATTTTGTGGTTAAACAGTTGGGAAATTTAAAAAATCCAGTTTTGTCATATCTCTTTCAGTCTAAGCTAGGGCTGCCAGCTCTGGGTTGGGAAATACCTGGAGATTTTGGGGATGGAGCCTAAGGAGGGCGGAATATGGGGAGGGAAGGGTTCTCACTGGGGTTTAATGCCATAGAGTCTACCTTCCAAAGTGGCTATTTTCTCCAGGTGAATTGATCTCTATCACCTGGAGATCTGTCATAATAGTGAGATTGGCAACCTTAGTCTCAGCCCATTCTCCAGGCTTTTGTTACCTGTGTAGAAAATAATTATAAAAACAGGGCATACATGTTGGTGCCTCTATGGCATGGCCTGAAATAATACTTAGTTTTAAAACAGGGCTTTAAAATGCTCCTACACCTAACACTGTGAGAAAGAAATAGTTGCTAGCCTTTCAGGCAAAGCTTGCTTCACAACTGGCTGCCATCGTTTAGGCATTGGCTGGGGAACGCAGTGCGGGTTGTGCAGGCGAGGCTCCCTGCATGACCAAAGGGGAGTCTCTAGGCTTGCCAGGCCCCGTAGCTCCACCAGCGGGTGTTTTCTGGGGCCATGGCTGCGGCGCGTGATGTACGCGCGTGCCTGGCTCTAGCGATTGCCAGAGCATCTGCATCACTTTTGGGTTTACCCGCCACCACATCAGCTGGCCGGCGGGTAGCCCGGTGGATCGGCGGGATTTTACCCGCCACCTTGGGGCACTTGGCAACCCTAGGAGTCCCCCTTAAGGGGCTCTGAGTGGTGGGCCATGGGACAGCCAACCTTGGGGCTGGCAATACCCCCAGGAGGGTGGCGATGCTAGGAATAGCGGTTTGGAAAGGTGCTGACAGCAGTTGGGCTGTTAACAGCAGCCATTGTTCCCAGCCTATGCTGGGCCAAGACCTGATGAACCTGTAATCAATACAATTGTGGCATGATTCCTCATAGCACGGTGTGTCTGTGCCATCCCTCCCTCCCTCTTTCTCTCCCTGGAATGGGGCTGGTCCCCATTCCAGGCACAAGTTACTGATTCCACTGTGGGCAAGCTGGGCTCCAGAAACTCATTAAGAAGGAGGGCTGCTGAGTTATATTTAATCATAGTTTGTATTTTTTCTTGAAGTGGAGACTTAATGATTCATTTATATCCAAGTTGTGAGATGCTCATTTTCAAATGAGAATCCAAATGAAGTCTCTGGAGAAAATTAAAGTTTTGTTTAAAGAGGGCTGCACAACTTGTAATCCATCAAGGCAAATGTAGCCAATAGCTTTGTTGTGGACCTAAGATTGCCAATTCTGGGTTGGGAAATTCCTGGAGATTTGGGGGGTAGTACCTGGGAAGGGTAGGTTTTAGGGTTGGGAGGAACCTCAGTTCACAATCCAAAGAAATCATTTTCTCCAAGTGAACTTATCTCTGTAGTTTGGAGATCAGTTCTAATTCTGGGAGGTCTCTAGGCCCCACCTGGAGGTTAGCAACCTTATTTGTGGCCCAGCAAGTTGTTTGGTTTCTCTCTCTCTCTCTCTCTCATACACACACACACACCCTTTACTGTTTTGTTTGCATTTTAGTGGGGTAGCTAAATTAGTCTATTGTAGCAAAACTGAAGTCCACTAGCACCTTAAAGACTAACAACATTTATTGCACTATGAGTTTTTGAGAGTCAGAGCTCACTTCCTCAGGTACAATAGGAAGGAAGAAAATATTCGTCCTCATTTTGAACCCCCGCCCCCACAAAACTAAAAGAATAACATCCAGACATTAATAGCAACATTTTATGATTTCATTGCTGAAGAAAATGCAATAGCTTTCTGAGAACTGTAATTTTCATTTTTTCCAATCCATTTTTACCTGGATTTTTTTGCATCCCCTTAGAGAATACTATCACTTTTGCTCATTCACACTTCTTACTGCTTTGGTCTTCTCATATGGCCTGCACATAAATCTCTCCAGGAAACTAAATAGGTGAGAATGTAGCTCAAGTGATGTGAAGTATGCTCTGTCATTCACAAAAATTATTTTGACTTGTGGATGTGATTTCTGAACCTCCTTTGTCAACCCCTTCCTTTTCCTTAAAATTTAGAAAATTGTTTGCAGCGGGTGAAACTATGGCAAATGCACAAGGACATGAATTGTTTTGCCTAGAATTTTTCATGTCTCTTGACAGGAAAATTATTTCCGTACTGTTGGGTGGGATTGCCATATGAAAGTGGCAGTATTATTAATAAATACCGCACTGAGTATTCATGCCAGGAACACTACAACATTCCTGTTCTTCTGTTGGAACATACTATGATAAGGAACCTTGAAAAAAGAGTTAAAATCCTAACACTGGTTTACCTGTAGTTAATCATAAATTGCTCTGGTTTCTCTTCTATCCTTATGATAATGTCAACATGCAGGCTGCAGGAAATACTTCATAAGGTGGCAATTCCAAATGTGCAATATTTAAAAGTTTACTATATACCAAAAGCATGGTGAAAATCTCTATGTCGTAGCATTGCATATTTTTTATACCTGTTGGTTCCAGCATGGGAACACTTTGTGTGATTGATTGATTCAGGTTGCATGTCATTTTATGTTTCCCACTGATTCATAGAAACATAGAGCTGGAAGGAATCACAAGGGTCATCTAGTCCAACCCCCTGCTCAATGCAGTAAATTCCCATCTACCCCCCACTCCCCTAGTGACCAATGTTCAATGCCCAAAGGAAGGCAAAAATCCTCCAGGGTTCCCTGGGCCAATCTGGCCTCAAAGAAAATTTCTTCCTGACCCTAAAGTAGTGTTAGAAAAGGCCACAAGAGCCAAACACTGGCTTATCCCTTCCTGCCCTCCCTCTCATGATTTGCCTAAATTCATAGTAATAGAATTATCATTGCTATCAGATAGCCATCTAGCCTCTGTTTAAATACCTCCAAAGAAGGCGAACCCACCACCTCCCAAGGAAGCCTGTTCCACTAAGGAACTGCTCTAACTATCTGGATGTTCCTCCTATTATTTTGCTGGAAACTTTTGATTTAATTTCAATGTGTTGGTTCTGGTCCAATCTTCTGGGGCAACAGAAAGCAACTCTGCTCCGTCCTCTAAATGGCATCCCTTCAAATACTTGAAGTTGGCTATCATTATCACCTCTCAATTGTCTCCTCTCCAGGCTAAATATATACAGCTCCTTCAACCTTCCATCATAGTACTTGGTCTCCATACCCCTCACCATCTTTGTTGCCCTCCTCTAGACATGGTCCAGCTTATAAACATCCTTCCTAAACTGTGGTGCCCAAAACTGAATGCAATACTCTAACTAGTGCAGAATAAAGCAATACCATCACTTCATGTGATGTGGACACTATATTTCTGTTGATGCATCCCCAAATTGCATTTGCCTTTTTAGCTACCACATCACACTACTGACTCATGTTCAGTGTATGATCTACTTAGACCCCTAGATCCTTTTCACATGTGCTATTACCAAAACACGTCTTCCCCGTGCAATAATTATGCATTTGATTGTTCCTACCTAAATGCCCAATTTTGCATTTATCTCTGTTGAAATTCATTTTGTTTTAGCCCAGTTTTCCAACCTGTCAAGATCATCCTGAATCTTGATTCTATCTTCTACTGTATGCTACCCCTTCCAATTTAGTATCATCTTCAGATTTAATGAGCATTCCCTCTGTTTCTTCATCCAAGTCATTTATAAAGATGTTGAACAACACAGGGTCTAGGACAGATCTCTGAGGTACTCCACCTGTCACTCCTCTCCAAGAAGAGGAGGAATGATTAACAAGCATTCTTTGGGTGCAATCTGTCAGCCAGTTACAAATCAACCTAACAGTAATAGGATCGAAATCACACTTTACCAACTTGTCAACAAGAAATCAGGTGGAACCTTATCAGAAGCCTTCTGAAATCAAGATAAACTATGTTCAGGACATATTTATGACTGCAATGGGGATTTCAAATAGTATTTCTGACTGTGAAACTAAAACCATGTGGTGATCGTTTTTCTAGATTACTGTCCTTTTCACATGTATAAACCCAGAGATCCTGCTGGCTGAATAAATAAAAAAAGTTGTAAGCAGCAATCAATAATCCACCTACCAATGACCCTGTAGTGTTATAGCTGACAGACATGACCACACACTGGTTGTAAGGTTAGTTAACTGATCCTGGGAAAGGTTTATTTTAGCTACACTGAATCCCAATAACCACCATCTGTTTTCCATCAAAATCAATATTTGTCTTTTTGTCCAAAGTGAAGACAGGGCTGGGAGAGCCAGACTTCCTTGCCTATTGCCCAGGATCTACAAAAAAATGTTTGCCTTCTACTCTGATTAATTCTGGTTAATAATATTTTAAATAAATATTAGAATACTGCAGTGTTATTTTACACTAACAAGAAATATTCAGCTTGACATTAATAAGTAAAACATACTAATGACTTTGGAAGGACAAAACCTAGAATTTGGTAAATTGGGGATATCAAGAATCTTTGAGATTAATTCATTTGCAAGAGCCATTAAACATATCTATACTTATATAAACCTGAGTGGATGTGCCTTTCATAGATTATTTTATTTATTTATTTTACTTAATTTATAGCTCGCCATCCTCACTGAAACTCACAGAGGATTACAAAATATGAAAAATACTTCAATCAGACAGCATAAGAAATCCAGTAAACAATACTACAGTACTAGGATTCAAGAGTCAGAAAACAATGCAAACAGAAAACTGTCTAAGGTATTACACACTATAATGCAGAATGTGGATTACAAAGTAGGAGATAATGCAGTAAAATCAAGATGATATATACAGTAAACACTGCAATAGACTACAATCCCATTCCCTTACAAAAGTGTTCCTCTGAGTTGTTCCATTATGCTGTAGTTCTAATCCCTTTATTTTAAAAAAATGCCCTCCTGAATATTGGTGTTTTGCACATTCTGGAGAATGATTGAAGTGTTAGGACCTTTCTGATCTCTTCAGGAAGGCCATTCCACAATATGGGTGCCACAACAGAGAATGTACATGCACAGGCCGTTGCTGATTTCACCCATCTGCAGGGTGGCACATTCAGAAAGTTTTGTTTGGATTGTATGTGGTGGAGCACGGTAGGATAGGCAGTCCTGCAGGTTTGTGAGCCCAGGGCCAAAACTTTGTAGGTGATGATCAGTACTGATGACTGGTACCTTAAATTGAACCCAGTAACTGATTAGTAACCAATGGAGTGATTGCACTCCCAATAGCAACCAAGCTGTGGCATTCCATACCAAATGCAGTTTCCAATTTGGCTTTAAGGGCAGGCCCATGTAGAGTACAATGCAATAGTCTAGCTTTGATGTTATAATGGCATTGATCCATATGGTCAGATCAGCCCGGTCAAGGTAGGGAGCCATCTTCCAGGCTAAACGAAGATAAAAGCATTATTTTTTGCAGCTGCATTAATTTGCTTCTCTAGTAATAATGCTGGGTCGAGTATGACCCCTAGGCTCTTAGCAAGAGGCAGTTGGACTCAATAAAATGTGGGAAGTTAAATGTCCTTCAGCTTTCCCAACCAGTGTCATAAATGCAGATTTAAGCACAGTGAAAGAAAATTGTGTTTTGTTATATAATTTATATTTATGTGAGTCACCCTGAGCCCGGCTTTTATAGGGAGGGTGGGTTATAAATTTAATAAAATAAATAAATAATCGTACAGGGGGGGCGAAACTTATACATGTTAAGCAAACCTATACATGTCCAGTCCAAGATCTATACTCTACTCAGAGCTTAATTTTGTTTTTGTTCTTATATCTCTAACTTAACTAGGAAAAAGGCACGGGAAGAGTACAATACTTAGTTGCCAACAGAACTGTCAGTCAGTTTGGCTGAGCAAAATGTTAGAAGACTGACACAGATGGCATTACAGAAAATTCCATTCTAATTAAAAGAGAAAATGGCTTCTGATTTAATAAGCATATAATGAAAGACAAATCTGTGACTAATTAAGCATTTGCTAAGTAAATAAAGCAGTGATTTAAAGAGTTATTAAGCATCCTTAAAATCACCAAAATATGTCTAGTACAAAAATAACCACCAGGATTTTGACTATTTATATTGACTCAGATACACATTGACTCAGATTTGTTAAAGTAAATGTTAAAACTTTGGTTTCAGAGGGTAGCTGTGCTGGTCTACAGTGGAAGAGCTAGATTCATGTTCATCAGCATTTTAGAGATACCTGGTATCTGACGAAGGGAGCTTTGACTCTTGAAAGCTTATACTCTGGCAATCCTGTTGGTCTCTAAAATGCTACTGAATTTTAATCTAGCTCTTTTAAAGCTTTTGGTGAATGATAGATTTACCAGATTTACTTGAGATTTGAAAAGGCACAGAAAGTGTCATAAATCCAAGCATTTATCAGAAATCACCAATTACCTGTGGCTAATTACCAAAAATAACCCATGTTTCTATGATTTACTGTTAATGTCAACATTCACCACAGTAGGCAGTAAATGTCTCAAAACATCCTCAAAACTATCTGTTCAGCAAGGTCATCCTTCCCCCCCCCCTTTAGTTAGAAAACTACTAGATGTTCTAATTCTGTGAAGTATTGTAAACAAAACCAGTTCCTGTTTTTTGAAATCATGTGCCATTCAAAACTGGAAATCATGTGCAAAAAAAAAAAAAATACTCCCACACCAACCACCCCCATCCCACACCAACCACCCCCATACTTGCCACTTGCCTGCAGAAACAACAAATTAGCCTTAACGTATATAACTGTACTGATACTAAAATTTCTGCTTATATGGGAATATATGGTGCATTCATAAAAATGCCTTTTTCCTCTTCTGATCCTAGCACATACCTTTCCACCAAATCCTGGACATAATTATGTTCAGCTCTAATCTCTTATTCAAGTAAATTCTTGAAAAAATCTACATTTTTTTTCTAGCTCCCTGAGCAACCAATAGCATTTTTGACTAGCAACAGCCAGAGTTGGCCATCATCACTCAGGGAGAGCAATCAAAAGAGGCAAGAGCTGAACTCTATCTACCAAGATGATGAAATATCTCCACAAGCAAACTATGCTATTAAATCATCAGGAGGATATTAAGGTCTGTCAAGCGCTATCTTGAGTGGCACAGTATTACTTCTATTCCTGATATACTATAGGCTTTTCACAGTCACAAGAGAACTTCTGGCTTCCCTTATCATCTGTAGGCAGAAGGTGACTTGAGGACAACAGCTGTTCTTTATTAATGAAGTGTGGTGAAGTAAGACCTTCAGCTTATTCCAAAAACTCATTGCAGTGGTAGTGGGAGAAGGCAATTGAGTCAAATTGCACATACTCTTCCATGTATCTGCATTCTTTTCCATCTAGGGTTGCCAACTCTGGGTAGGGAAATCCTGGAGATTTGGTGGTGGACACCTGGGAGGATGGAATTTGGGGAGGGGTGGGAGTACACTAGAGATGTGATGCCACTGTATATTGGCTAAGGCTGAAGAGTGTAGAATTACAGAGTTTAGAAAATTAGACAAAACGTTGTTGTTGTTGTTTTTTAAAAAAACTTTTAAAAGTAGTACTGGATATAACCAATTACAGTTAACAGTTTAAGATACTTTAGAGTATCAAGATAGGATACAATTAATCAAAATGACTGAGAGGTACATTTAAAAAAGCATGTAAATTTCTGAATCAATATACTTGCTGAGCTTGTTAAAGCAGATTTGAATGTATTTTCCCTCACAATAAACTGTTTCTTTTTAAATAACTGTGCTATGGGTATCTTGTTAAATGCCAGTGCCTCTTATCCACATCCCAGGGAATCATGAAGAAAGTTATTGGTCTAGGGTTGCCAGGTCCCTCTTCTCCACTGATGGGAGGTTTTGGGGGCAGAGTCTGAGGAGAGTGGGGTTTAGGGAGGGGAGGGACTTCAATGCCATCGAGTCCAATTGCCAAAGCAGCCATTTTATCCAGGGGAACTGATCTCGATTGGTTGGAGATCACTTGTAATAGCAGGAGATCTCCAGCCACCACCTGGAAGTTGTGACAGAAAAAAGGTACTAATGGCATATGACATAGAAATATCAGGCAGTAACCAATATAACATTTGCTAAACTATTTATAAGAACAATGCAAAAATGCAAGGCAATGTATACAATTCAAGCAATGCAGAACTAATCCTTGTAGGAATCAGTAATAAAGGTAAGACAAATCACAATGTCAATGCTGTAATGGTACAATACTTCCTGCGTCCAAGAGAATAAAGACGCTGTAAATAAAGATATACTTTTCATAAATGCAGACAAGCCAGGAAACTTCATGAATCCAAAAGCCAGGAAAAATTGGATTCTGGTATTAGTCCCCATTTCGCACCATGCTTCTTCAATTTCTGGCCAATTTCTGGCAGCTTTTTAGTAGTGAGATTCACATTCCTAAGAGCATATGTTCTGTAATATATATACACACATATATAAAGAATAACCATAATGTATAGGAAATACTAAACATAAAAAACATAATAATAATGAAATAAATACAACAATTCCATTGAATACACTTACCCAGGAATTAGGTGTGTACCCTATGTAGCAAAGTGTAGCTAGTGGATGGCGATATGCATTATCTACAGGAAGAAACTTACACCTCCTATAAAAAGCCTATAATGGGCTCTAATTAGTAACAGCTGAAACAACTGGTCTAAATTGGAAAGGTAGAGACAGTACTTACTATTAAGAAAACCTCCCTTTCATTAGTGAAAAATTCATTGAATGAAAAATATATCTAGTAACAAATCCATTCTGAAAAGATCTTTTAATTGAATATTTATAGGAAACAACTCAAATCATATTGTGTATTAGGTGCTAGGGTATCAAATAAAAATATAAAGCAAGCCTCTTGTTGTGATAATATGTGGTCAACATTTTGAATGTGATATGGTCTACCAATAAACCTCTACCAAGAGGTTTAAGTTGTTTATAATGGGCAGTAAGGGGCGCTTCCAAGTTGTTATTTCTAACGCGCGAACTGTGTTCCCCCATTCTTATTTTTATAGCTCGTTTCGTTTTACCCACATATAAAGGACCACATGGGCATCAAATAATGTAGATAACAAATTTACTATTACAATTTCTAAACTGTTTTAATTGAAATTTAAAGCTGGTATGAATATCTTGAAATTCCTTTACAGGGAGCGCCTGTACACATGCCATGCAGTCCCCACAGTGGAAGTGGCCGGCAGGGAGATCATGGTGCTGCTGGGAAATGGAGTCTGAATGTAGCAATTGATCTTTAAAGGAAAGGGATCATCTTAAGCAAATTTTGGGGGAGAGGTATATCACGTACCCGGTGCCAGTGTTTGGGAATTATATTTTGAATATCGCGAGATAGAGGGGAATATTATAAAGCAGCTGTAAGACATGTGTCTTATTTGAAGTTTTCTCATTTAATAAATGTGTTCTTAAGTTATTGTCCGCTTTTCTTTTTGACTCCTCTATGATGTTGGTTGGAAACCCTCGTATTCTAAGAATGTTATTTAAGATTTTTGCTTCAGAGTGATAGTCCTCCACAGTAGTGGAGTTCTGTTTCAGACAGAGAAATTGCCCATACAGGAGATTTCTTTTTAGGTGCATCGGGTGGAAGGAATCAAAATGGAGTAATGCGCCCCTATCTGTTGGTTCCTAAAGGGTTTGAAAGCTAACTTGGAGTCTGATGTAACATAGGCTGTAACATCCAGGAAATTAACCCCGTCTTTACTAGTAGTAGGAGCCCCGTAGAGCGGAGTGGTAAACTGCAGTATTGCAGTCCAAAACTCTGATCACGACCTGAGTTCGATCCCAACGGAAGTTGGTTTAAGGTAGCTGGCTCAAGGTTGACTCAGCCTTCCATCCTTCCGAGGTTGGTAAAATGAGTACCCAGTTTGCTGGGGGTAAAGGGAAGATGACTGGGGAAGGCACTGGCAAACCACCCCGTAAAAAAGTCTGCCTAGTAAACGTTGGGATGTGACATCACCCCATGGGTCAGGAATGACCCGGTACTTGCACAGGGGACCTTTACCTTACCTTACTAGCAGTGCCAGACATCTGTATACGATTATTCTGCAGGTTAAGCCAATTTAAAAAAATCAGGGAAGCTATGTGAAGGGTGATATACCAGAAAAATATCATCAATGTAACGTCTCCAATAAACAATATTAGAAGAAAATGGATTATTATTGTAGATATATAAATTTTCGTAGTTGGCCATATAAATATTAGCTATTGAGGGTGCGCAGGCGGAGCCCATCGCTACACCATGCTGTTGTAAATAAAATTGATCTAAAAAACGAAAAAAGTTGTTTTCAAGCACCAAATCAAGTAGCCCTAATAAGAAATGAGCAGGAGGTTTTTGTATAGGTCAATTAATGAGTAATCCTTCAGTGATCATTCTTGTGTCTTCTAGAGGCAAGTTTGTATATAACGAAGCAACATCTAATGTTGCTAAAAGTGCCTGTTGTGGAATGACGAGTCCCTCCATATCAGAAATAAATTGTTTTGTGTCTAGCACAAATGAAGATGTCTGAGTAGAAAAGCAATGTAAATGAGACTCTAAAAATTGTGCAATAGGATCGAGCCACCACCTGGAGGTTCTAATAAAACTAGATACCTATGCTGAATAAAGTATTGTAACTATATAAACAACAGCACGAGGCTCATAAAGTAATCAAATTTACTTAACTAATTCACATCACACGATATATATACATATTATTAGAGAATCAAATTAAAGTGTCCCCATAGGGTTATAACATCACCCAAGTCCAGATATAATACATCCTGTGAAGCGGGTTATATCACCCTTCAGGTCCTGTAAGATGGGTTACTTCACCCTTCAGGCAGGTCCAATTGAAATCCATAGGAAAGTGGTAAGTAATCCAAATAATAAGTTCCTTGTTCTTCAAAGGTTAGGCTGCCACCGTCCAATTCAGGAGAAACAAAATGGCGAACGGAACAAACAAGACGACCCCTCTAGATCTGTGGCTGTTTCGCAGAATGTAGCTTCTTCAGTTAATTTTCTTAAATTATAAGTGGGCAAACATGCCTCTATAAAAATATATATACATAGAAAGATTACTGTATTCAACAATTACAATGCAATATTAACATCATGCCAAGGATAATTATAAACTTACCACAATAGAGAAGAACACGACCCCTATGGGTTCTCTATGCCTCTGTGAGGTTAATTGATAGTCAGAAGGGTTCCTAATTTATTACCAGCATGAGCAGATACCAGGTGTATTGAGTTGTCCATTTTCTTAAAGTTACAGAAAGCATGCTAGATCAAACTCATTGTTTAATCCTGATGGTGCCAGAGTTTTGAATAAAAAGATCAGTTTCATTTCTTGTCTATGAAGTATTTTTGTAATGTCCTGAATTTTATGAAGTTGTGGTTTGAACTTCCATAGAGCAAAAAATCTTATGTCATCGGCTGAGTGTCCCTTTTCGAGAAAATGTCCAGTGAGGGGAGCATCCAGGACCTTCGCGTGAACGCACGCCCTGTGCTCCCCAGTTCTTAATTTTAATTGTCTCGATGTGGAGCCTATGTAAATTAGAGAACACGGGCAGGTGATTCCATACACAATATTGTCAGATGAACAGTTACTAAAAAAATCCAGCTGATATTTAAAATTAAAAGATGTAGAGCTAATTTCCTTAACTGGAAGACTTAAGGCGCAGACCGAACATGTTCCACATTTATGTATATAGTCTACTTATAGTTTTCCATATTGTGTGATGTGAATTAGTTAAGTAAATTTGATTACTTTATGAGCCTCGTGCTGTTATTTATATAGTTACAATATTTTATTCAGCATAGGTATCTAGTTTTATTAGAATTATTCAAACTATGGCTCAAAAACTTTCTTTATTCAGCTACTCTAACTCTGACAAAGAGAATTTTTAAAATGTTACCTGACATAAGATTTTTTGCTCTATGGAAGTTCAAACCACAACCTCATAAAATTCAGGACATTACAAAAATACTTCATAGACAAGAAATGAAACTGATCTTTTTATTAAAAACCTGGTATCTGCTCATGCTGGTAATAAATTAGGAACCCTTCTGACTATCAATTAACCTCACAGAGGCATAGAGAACCCATAGGGGTCGTGTTCTTCTCTATTGTGGTAAGTTTATAATTATCCTTGGCATGATGTTAATATTGCATTTTAATTGTTGAATACAGTAATCTTTCTATGCATATATATTTTTATAGAGGCATGTTTGCCCACTTACCGTATATACCCGTGTATAAGCCGACCCGCGTATAAGCCGAGGTGCCTAATTTCTCCCCAAGAATGGGGAAAAATTAGGCACCCGCGTATAAGCCGAGGGTTGGCTTATAACCCCTCCCCCCCCCGCAGGCTTACCTGGGCTCCCGGCGCAGGAGCAAGCGGCGCGGTCCTGGCGGCGGCGGCGGCATGACCGGGCGAGGGCCGGGGCAGCCTCCCTGGAGCTGCAGAAGGCCGCCCCAGGCCACCCTTGGCCGCCAGAAGCGGCGGCGCGGCCGGGCAAGGGCTGGGGCCGCCGCCCCAGGCCGCCCCAGGCCGCTCTCGGCCGCCAGAAGCGGCGGCGCGGCCGGGCGAGGGCCGGGGCCGCCACCCCAGGCCGCCCCAGGCCGCCCTCGGCCGACAGAAGCGGCGGCGCGGCCGGGCGAGGGCCGAAGCAGCCGCCCCAGGCCACTCTCGGCCGCCAAAAGCGGCGGCGCGGCTGGGCGAGGGCCAGAGCCGCCGCCCCAGGCCGCTCTCGGCCGCCAGAAGCGGCGGCGCGGCCGGGCGAGGGCCGGGGCCGCCACCCCAGGCCGCCTCAGGCCGCTCTCGGCCGCCAGAAGCGGCGGCGCGGCCGGGCGAGGGCCGAAGCAGCCGCCCCAGGCCACTCTCGGCCGCCAAAAGCGGCGGCGCGGCTGGGCGAGGGCCAGAGCAGCCGCCCCAGGCCGCTCTCGGCCGCCAGAAGCAGCGGCGCGGCCAGGCGACGGCGGCAGTAAGTTCCCTCCTCCCTCCTCCCTCCTCCCCCCTCCCCTACCCTACCGTATTGACCCGCGTATAAGCCGAGTTCGGCTTTTTCAGCCCTTTTTTGGGGCTGAAAAACTCGGCTTATACGCAAGTATATACGGTATAATTTAAGAAAATTAACTGAAGAAGCTACATTCTGTGAAACGGCCACAGATCTAGAGGGGTCGTCTTGTTTGTTCCGTTCGCCATTTTGTTTCTCCTGAATTGGACGGCGGCAGCCTAACCTTTGAAGAACAAGGAACTTATTATTTGGATTACTTACCACTTTCCTTTGGATTACAATTGGACCTGCCTGAAGGGTGAAGTAACCCATCTTACAGGACCTGAAGGGTGATATAACCCGCTTCACAGGACGTATTATATCCGTACTTGGGTGATGTTATAACCCTATGGGGGCACTTTAATTTGATTCTCTAATAATATGTATATAGTCTACTTATAGTTTTCCATATCGTGTGATGTGAATTAGTTAAGTAAATTTGATTACTTTATGAGCCTCTTGCTGTTGTTTATATAGTTACCACCTGGAGGTTGGCAACTCTATATTGGTCCCTAAAATGGGGCTTCACTTTAAGCTTAAGTAAAGCAAATACTCCATGCACAGAGGTGAAGTTTAAAGAAAAGCTCTGAGGAGGAAAGAAAAAAATATCTTGGTGTAAACAAAAGTAGCTAATTTGTTCTCCACACTTCTAATCTTTGAAAAATAACAGGTGTCTCAGTGTGACTTATGAACAAAACATTTTCATTAAATGAGACTCATTAGCCCTCAAGAATTAGCATATAAGCATAATGGAAGTTTATAAATTATTTCAAGTTGATTTCTTTAATTAAATTAAAATATGGCAACTACTTGAGGGATCCCCCTCCCCCTTTAGCCATTGAATCCTGAAGCCCAGGTTATTAGCCTTGTATTTAGCTATTCTCGCTCAATTTTTAGATGCACAATGAAAGTCCACTCCAAAATCCTTTCCACGCAACACAACAGAATTTTAAAACTGCTTCTACTGAAAAATCTGACTCCAAACACAAATACAAATGGGAAGCCCAACCGTACAGATTAGTGTAGCAATTATTTATAGCACTGCAAATTAAGTAGCATCCAGTTCCTAGGAAATACAGCAAAGCAAGCTGGTGATCCATGTTGATATAATGCACCTCACTATGGTGTACTTTACTATGAGAGAGGTGTTACCCCTAGTAGGAGGTCTCCATTTTTAGAGGGGGGAAATAGTGTTCTGGAAACTAACGGTTGGAATGGAGGTTGATATTCCATGTAAACCCGAGATATTCTTATTAAATCTGGTACCTAATCTAGCTAAAGATCAACTTTGTATGGTGTTACATATGATAACTGTGGCTAGAACAACCTTTGCCAGTCACTGGAAACAAAAATCAACTCCAAAATAGAGGAATGGCTGGTTAAAGTTAAAGAAATATATGTTTTCATTAAGCTAACAGTATATCAGAAAAACAGAGATACAATAAAATAGGATGTGGTATGGTCACATACAATAAGTAAAATAGAGAATTTCATAAATAAGGGCGGGAAAGAGGAATGTGTTGCGCTCAGTCAGGACATAATGATGAATATGAAGACAGAAATAAGCTGTAGCATGGGAGACTTGAACTTATTTTATTGTGTGTGTGTGTGTGTATACACACACACACACACACACAAAATATATACACAGTATATACACAATATATATATATATTGTATTTTAAATTACAAAGACTGTCAGTAATTCTGCTTTTTTTAGTTGTTATTGTCATTGGTTTTTTCTAATATTTTTTTTAAAAAAGGATGCGAGGGAGGCTCATTTACTCCCTGTTGTTTCCAGCTTTTCCACCTCGAAGTAAGAAGAATGTAAACAGCCCATCTCTATCTGACAGTTCCCAAAGTTTGCACAGGTCAGGTCACCAAAATGGAGTCCAGAGCCCTGGAATCTTTGGATCACCTTGGCATAGCAGTGCTCTGCTTTTCCTGGCAGCTTTGTTCCCATGTGCTCTCATGGCATACCAGGTTGCTGGGACAGATAGGGGGACAACACAGGAGGATTAAGTGTTATAGGCCAAATCCATAAGAGTAACTGCATGGTTTGGGGAATGTTACTGTTTCTCAACCTGCCAGACAGTGAGGATAAAATGGAATAAACTCATGTGCACCACTATGCCACCTGAAAATACAGTGGGGTGAATAAATTATGATTAAAGTGGTAATGAATTCACAACCTCCTAATATGAACAAGTACTAGTGTTAATACAGGGTGCTGTGCCCAAGGCTGTCCCCATGGGGACCCCTGTATTTGCACACACCCCAAAGGGCAAGATTCACAGGGCTCTTGGCCTTTGGCTCTTAGCCTGTGGCTTCTGCTCTTTAGGCCCTGGTACCACCAACACATTATGCCACAATAACTAGCAGGAACAGTTCTTGAGGTCCGGAAGACTGGGAACGGACCACATATTGTTCAGGAGGAGACATTCTATTACACATCCACCAAGGTTTGTAACATTTGGGGGAGGGGGGCTTGTTGGACCCTGACTCTCAGTCTCCTCTACAGCACACAGCACTTTTGTCAGCTTTGAGTGACAAACCAGCAATGGTCCTTCCTTAAAAAGCATGATCAGGCTATGCTCTGATCACATCCAGGTTAGTCCTTCCTTTTTAAGGAAGGACAATTAATTGCACTGAATGTGGGACTGCATTTGAAAACTGTTTGTAAGTGGTACCAAATGAAGCAGTCGGGTTATTGTCAGGGGCTGTACACAGGGATTGTATTACTCCCATATTGAAAGATCTACATTGGCGGCCCATTTGTTTCTAAGTACAATTCAGAGTACTCCTTCTTACCTGTAAGGCCCTGACAGTCCAACCCTATGCAGAGTTACTCCAGTCTAAGAGAGTCAGCATGGTATATTGATTAAGAGCGGTGGTTTGGAGTGGTGGACTCTAATCTGGAGAACCGGGTTTGATTTCCCACTCCTCCACGTGAGCGGCAGATGTCAATCTGGTGACACATGAAGCCAGCTGGGTGACTTTGGGCTAGTCACAGATCTGTTAGAGCTCTCTCAGCCCCACCTACCTCACAAGGTGTCTGTTGTGGGAAAGGGAAGGTGATTGTAAACCAGTTTGATTTACCCTTAAGTGGTAGAGAAAGTCAGCATATAAAAACTACCACCTCTTCATCTTCTTCTTCCTCTTCTCCTTCAACTAAAATGAATGAGCATAGAGTGGAGCAACTCTCCATCCGATTGTACTGTAAAGTACTGTAAGTATCAGGTAAGTATCAGGATGCCTGAAGGGCTGCCTCCTTCCATATTGTAGAGCCTGCCAGCTGAGATCCTGTTTGCAATCCCTGCTCTCTGTGCCCCTGGACTGCAGAAGTAAGGTGGGTGGTTGAAGAGACATGGGGCTTTTTCAGTGATGGCACCTCACGTTTGGAATGCCCTCTCTCTTGAGGCTTGATTGCTTTACTTTCCTTAAGGCACCAAGCCAAAATGTTGTTCTTTACCCAGCCTTTCCCCCCTCCCCCCAGGCATCTTCTTTTTACTACTTTGTGGTCAGCTCCTAGCCTAAGGCCTCTTTTATCAATATTATTTTAGAGTACTCTATTTTATAAGCTTTTATCAGGTGTTTCATTGGCATGTTTTTATTGATTGTTCTATTATTGTGATGATTTGTTTTTATTGCTGTTTGCTTACTTCTTTTTTACTATTTTAGTTGTGAGCTGCCCCATGGAAGTCTGGGAAGGCAACATACAGATCTTCTAAATAAATAACTAAACACTCAAAAATCACAAAGCTGTTCTTCTTGAGCATATTATTATTCCTCAGTATCTAAGGTCTTGAAGGTTTGTAAAATACTTTGCAATTAGATGTTGTATTTGTATAATTAGCAACATTCAAGTCTAGTGCATTCTTACATAAAGTTAAATCACATTGATTTCAGGGGCACAGGATTGGAACCATTCTTTATTGCTATGTAGTTTGACTCTAAGAAACCATTGCAAACTGGGGAATTTTAAGGAAATACAAATAAATTACAGGCCAAAGAGGTGTATTAGTAAACAGCCTTTTCTAAATGCATAATAAATTAAACTTCATCCATGAAGCCCTTATATAGGGTATGTAGCACGAAGGTATAGCACCTCAGAGATCTTGTACAGCTTCAGTGCACAAAATTTAAACACAAAGTCTGATTAACTTACAAAATGTCGTAACATTTTATTATTTAGATGTAGACCACAGTTGAATGTTAATAGCACAACGATCTAGGGACCAGGATAAGTGGTCTCCTATTAGCACGGCCCAATTAAATCAAATGTTTGCACTGTATGGTATCTCTAATTATAACGCACTTTCACAGTATCTCTTTTAATCATACTGTCATCATGAATTGCTGTAACTTCTAAAGTCTAGTAATAATTGATAAAGGGTAAATAGAGAACTAGGGTAAACTGAAAAAAATATGGGGGGTGGGTGGGAACACATTACACTGTGCATTTTTGCTATTGAATATGAAGCCTGTACACTGAATAAGTATGTATACTTTTAAGGATTAGCATACCTTAAACTGAAACACTCCAAATATCCAAAGTGCTCTACAGTGCAATCCTAAGCAGTTACACTTTTCTAAAACCATTGAAGTCAATGGACTTGAAGGGTGTAACATTGTATAGCATTGCTTAGCAGGTCAATGGACCTAAAAGTCAATGAATTTAGAAGGTTAAAACACTGCTTAGGATTGCACTGCTAGTATGTTGGAAGTCCCCACACACACACCTGTAAAACCTTAGTGTCCTTTCACTTGGGTGGTTCTACACTAAGGATGCTGATAACTCTACAAAAAATATAATTGGCTTTCAAATTTACAATATTTTTATTGGGGTTTCTGTATTTGGTTGTATGTGCTGCATTCACATCTGGACGACTGACAGCATTCCTCTCTCATCTTCATCCCTTGTTCTTCAAAGGCAAGACCTTTTCCTTTCCCCCCACCCCCCGTTCTTCTATAGATCCCAAAGCTGTGCACCCCCATAACTAAGAAAGCCTTGGTCAATTTCATTTCAAGTTCAAGAATCACAGTGTTGCTTCTTTAAACGAATATGGGTAGAATGCTCATTCATTGTAATGAAAATGAAATTGATAGAGATTTTATTTGCCCCCAAAAGCCTTGATCAACATTATTTTCCAATTTTCTTGTGATGCTGATTGTTTGTTTATTTGTTTAGAAAACGTCTATGCTGTTTCTCCTGGAACCTGCGTGAGGTGGCTTACAAAATAAAAATTATAAAGACAAAACACTAACATATATTAATTAAATTCCAGCATTAGAAGAAAACCTAGTCTACCATAAAACGATACAACATAAAAGCAGATGATAGACAGCTTCAAATATATTTCTAGACTACTACCATGTTTTTCAAAATTAATCAGCTCCTTAAGTAAAATCTGGGTGAACAGAAATGTTTTGGCCTAGTGCCTAAAAGAAAGCAACATAGGCACCAGATGAGCCTCCAAGGGAAAGGGCATTCCACAGGTGAAGCGCCATTACTGAAAAAGCCATCTTTGTTTGCTACCTGCCTCACCTCTGAAGGAGGAGGCACAGAGAGCTGGACTTGTGAGACTGGCAGAGAGGGCAATATGGGAGGAGGCAGTCATTTAAATACCCTGACCTCAAACCATTCAGGTTTTAAAAGAAAGAACCAACACTTTGAATTGTGCCCAACAACAGAGGGGAGCCAGTGCATATTTTTTCAGTACTGGAATGATAAAATCCTTATATCCCATCCCTGACAATAGCCTGGCTGCTGCATTCTGGATGAGATGAAGTTTCTAGTCCATTTTCAAAGGCAGTCGTATGTAAAGTGCATTACAGTAATCTACCCTGGATGTAATCAGAGCATGGATCACTGTAGCCTGACCATACTTTTTGAGAAACAGCAACAGCTATCATATGAGCTGAAGTTGATAAAAGGCACTACATGCCAAAGAGAATATCTGGGCCTCCAACTGTAGGCCAGAATCCAGCAATAGTCCTTCCCCCCCCCCACTACAAACCTGTTCCTTCAGGGGGAGTAAAACTCCCACCAGGAGAGGCTGACCCCTCAGCCCTCAAACAGTTTTGTCACTGACCAGCAGCACCTCAGTCTTATCTGGATTGAGCTTCAGTTTATTGGCCCCTATCCATCTCATTTCTATCTCCAGGTACTTGTTCAGGACTCCAGCAGACTGAGCTGTTAAGGAGAAGTAGAGTGGGGTGTCATCTGCATATTAGTGGAACCTTACACCAAATCCCCCGATGATCTCTCACAGAGGTTTCATGTAGATGTTAAACAGCATGAATCCAGACTGAAATGGGTCTAAATAATCCCTTTCCTACAAGACTACTTAAAGCTGTGTGGCGACCACCTGTTCAAGTACCTTGCCCCATAATGGAATGTAGTAGTTATTCAGGTCAGTGAGGTTCAGGGTTGCCTTCTTCAAAAGGGGTAGTATGAGCACCTCTTTCAAGCTGGTCAGAACTACACCCTTCCACCTCCCAGACCCTTTTGCCCAAACCAGCCCTGCTCAGTACCAACAGCTATGAAGGACAAGGGTTGAGTCAAGATGTTGTGGGCTGCACAATTCTGAGCAGCTTGCCTAACCAATTGAAAGTCATCCACAGTGTAGGACGAGACTGTACTTCAAGGCATCCTTAGAATGAACGGCACCATCTGTGGAATCTAAGTCACAATGTATACAAGCAATTTTATCTTCAAAATGAACTGCAAAAACATCCCAGCAGGCCTTTCACAGCCTGGAAAAGCTCCACTGGGTGGCATTGTGCAGTCCCAATGGTAGCAGAGAAGTGAGATTGCTTTTCCACCATCACCACCAGAGATTTTTTGCCTTCTCTGTGGTAATGTGCTCTCCCCTGTGTTCAGTCTCATTCACTTTGTTTTCCTTCACTTGCACTTTAACAATTTACCAACTGCTTCATCACTCCTAGCTCTTCAATAAACAAAGGAGCATTCCAGACTCTGCTAGACAGCAGAGGGTGGTTTTGAGTGATCATGTCTACAGTCCCATTCATATCCTTATTCCACAGATCGACCAGAGCTGAAAGGAGCTCCAACCTTGCTGACTGGAAATTCCCAAGAGATGTCAGGAAATCATCTGGACCTATCAACTTCCTGGGACAGACCACCAGCCCTCACCCTTGCAGAGGTTCTGAGTGTCTGTGAGTGTCAACCTCACCAGCTAATGGCCAGTTCATGACAAGGGCAGCATGGAAAATTTGCCCATTACGAAGCCATGCATTGTGTCCCCAGGGCAAAACAAATCAAGTGTATGTCCTGCATTATGTGCAGGAACTAGAATGTTCTAGGACAGCTCATTAGTTGTCATGGCAGCCATGAATTCCTGAGCAACTACAGTGAGGGCAGCCTTGGTATGGACATTTAAATCCCCAAGGATAACCATCCTTGTGGTCCTCAATGCAAACTCTGACACTGCCTCAGGCAGGAAGAAGGTTGGGTAGCGGGAGTGGGGGAGGTGATACACCAACAGAATCCCTATTCCATCCCAGGTTTCCAGCATCATGGAAACCCTCCTGAATAATTTGGTTTTGCAGTTTGAGGAAAACCAGTAGAGTGGGTGCTTTCTTGACCTCATCAGGCAGGTTATTCCATACGGTGGGGACCACAACAGAAAATGTGTGTGTACAGGCAATTGCTGATTTTGCCCATTTGCAGGTTTACACCTGCAAAAGGCCCCCGCTCAGATGAGCGAAGCTATCATAGTGGGGCAAAGGGAGAGAGGCAGTCTCGTAGGTACGAGGGACCAAGACCATGAAGGTCTTTGTATGTGACAGATGGAAGCCAGTTGAGTGACTGGAGAATGGGCATAATATGCACGGTCTGTCTAGCTCCCAGAAATAGCCAAACTGCAGTATTTTGCACCAACCATAGTCTCCATGTTGATTTTGAGTGGAGAGCAATGGAAAGTGCATTACCGTAGTCTAGCCTCAGTGTTACTGTGGAACAGATCCAGGTGGCCAGATGGGCCATATCAATGTAGGGGACCATTGTCTGGGCTAGACAATGCTTAGAATGAGTTGCTTAGAATAGTGCTTAGGGTAGCACTATTAGTGCATTGATTTGGAGGACCACAGCTCCAGCCTAGGAAAAGGAAATTAAACTGGCCAATATTGATTCACAGAGGTGCACACCTTTGGGAAATATAGAAACCCCTTCTCCCACAAAATAAAAAAAGGTTCCTGAACTTAAGAAAACTCATCCCTAATGGAAAGACAGCCTGCTTTGTCATTTATTTTCTTTAGGCAGTAAACATTTAGAGAGGAAACAGCAGCATGAAAGCACTGTGAGAATGTGCATACCCAAATTATTCCCAGTCCAGACCAGTTGCCTACCATTCGTATTACTGAGCACATGGGCAGCTGTTAGGGTCAGAAGGCGATAGATACTTCATACCTGTAAGTAGTTCACTGTGAAATGTAAATATTTTAAGAGATTGGGGGTGTGTGGGAAAGCAATATGAAAAACGCACATGTCCTATCAGCTTTTTTGCACAATCAAGAACGTATGCAAACTATTTGAATACAAATGAAGAGTGTGTTGAATTCAACTGTGTTGAACACAATTTAGGAATAGCTTGTAAACAAACTGCTGAGTGATCAAGCATATTTTTCCATTATCCAACTTTTTTCCACTGTTGAATGATCCCTGTTCTATATTCAGCTGAGAACAACTGTCATGGGAGTTCACAATGCACTTAATATAATGCCATTTCTCTCTCCAAAATCCTTCTCCACAAGCAAGAACCTACTACTTATCCCCTTCACCTAAAGTCCTTCTTCTGGCATTTTTTCTTTTATTCAATTGTTTTCAGCATATTTAATTACTTCTTATTCTTTCCCAGATTGCAGGATCTCTCTCTCTCTCTCTCTCTCTCTCTCTCTCTCTCTCATACCCCACTCTTAAATAACTCTTTAATATTCATGCTTGGATATGCTTGCAATAAAATTACATGTTGCTGTAGCCTTGTTGCAAATCTGTTTTAGGACAGTGCCTGGATGGAAGACCTCCTGGGAACCCTATATTACCATTTTGGGTTATCTGGGAATATTAGCACTGGCCCAGTGAGTTCAGCCCTATTAGTCCTAGAGAGACAAGGGGCACACACACTCCAAAACGACTTGATTAGTAAACCAATAGAGTTAGATATCTCTGAACTTCCATTGTTTACATATGACTTAAGATGAACCATTTCACCATCTCTATCCACAATCAAGGGGCAGGAATTTGGAATTCCACCTAAATGTTACTGCTAGCCACTATTCAGTTGTTCCACTGTTCAATCCAATTGTTTTGCCCGATAGTAAAATATAACACCAACCAGCTTAATCTAATACCATCACATAATTACTCAACCAAGGAAGGAACTGGAAAAGAGGGATAGTCTTAATATAGCCAACCCAACATTAATCAACTTCTAGGTCCCCGTATAACCTCTAATATAACTACACAAAAAATATTTGACAAATAGATTTCAGACTCCTTCCATAGTTTGCAGAGGACACCTGCTCCCACTACAAGTACCAATAATGTTCAAACTCCCCTAGAAACATATGTCAGTGCCTCTATTTCCCACTTATCATGTTATCATATGGAAATGTGTGCCCTAGACATGTGCAAAAGTAAAGTGGCCCACTTTCCAATTTAGCACAAATTCAAATTAAAAACAGCCTAAGCGTAAGAAAAACTTCCTTCTACCACATCTGTTCTGCACCTGGCTTAAAGGAACATCCCCAATCTGAGCAGTGATTCACACAAATGGGTAAAAGGGTCACACAATTCAAATTGTTATTAAGATTGCTGATCTATGTACTACTTAGAAATGTCCATTTGGGGTATGTTATTTCCATAAAACTGCTGTGGCATTTTAGGGATATACAGTGCAATCCTCACTTGACTCCCATGTACTCAGAAGGGTGTATTCTGTTTAGGATAGCATTGTGACAGCCCATTCCTCAAAGCTGCAGTGGCTGGGGACGGCATGGTCATGGCAGGGCAGCAGCACCTCCAAAGAGGCTTCACGGCTGCTGGGGGGTGGGTTGTGAAAGTAAAAATTAGACAAGGGGAGGAAAACTCCATAGCCAACAGCATTGCTGTGCCAACAAAAAGGAGGCACAGCAACGCCACTGCTTAAGGGGGCTTTCCTAGGCTGAAAGGGTAGCTCCATCCCCCCAGAATGCCCCAGGAATGCCTCCCGGGACGCTAGCATAGGGACTTGCACCACGAGGACACGGTGGGAGGCAGCGCCAGCATCCGAGGGCTGTGCTACCACCGTGGTCCAGGTGGGCTGGCATAAGTGCCCCTACACCAGCATCCATGCCAGTTTGCATGGCGCAAGTAGCACAGATGCCAGTGTAGGGGTCACACTGCCTCCTAAGCCCATTTGGCCCCAACCTCACGAATGGGCTGTTAGTGAATTATTGTAGCTTGAGCTTTATGGTCAAAAGACTACTTCACCAATAGCATAAAATAAATGTACCGTATATACTCGCATATAAGCCGAGTTTTTCAGCCCAAAAAAAGGGCTGAAAAAAGCCAATTCGGCTTATATGCGGGTCAATACGGTAGGGTAGGGGAGGGGGGAGGAGGGAGGAGGGAAGAGGGAAACTTACCACTGCAGCCATCCTTCGCTGCCGGCCCGCTCGCCTTCCCGCGGCCTGGGAGCGGCCAGCGGGGCCTGCCTGGGAGCAGGCAGGCCTCGCCGCCGCCCCCACCCCACCCCGCCGCCGCAGGCCCGCTTGCCTGGGAGTGGCCTGGGAGCGGCCAGCGGGGCCTGCCTGGGAGGCTGCCGGGCCCGTGCCGCTTTCCGCCGCCCGGAGCGGCTTGGGGGCGGCCTCCAGCGGCTGCAGGAAAGCCGCCCCCACCGGGCCCGCGCCGCTTTTCGCCACCAGGAGCCGGTCAGGTAAGCCTGCGGGGGGGGGGGAGGAGTTATAAGCCGACCCTCGGCTTATACGCGGGTGCCTAATTTTTCCCCATTTTTGGGGAGAAATTAGGCACCTCGGCTTATACGCGGGTCGGCTTATACACGGGTATATACGGTAAGCAGTATGTACAAGGGTTATATATCTAACATGCTGTGGAATACAGGCAGGATAATGCTGATGTAGTCATCTTGTTTGGGGGCTTCCTAGAGGCACCTGGTTGGCCATTGTGTGAACAGACTGCTGGACTTGATGGGCCTTGGTCTGATCCAGCATGGCTTTTTTATGTTGTTATGTATCTTCTGCAAGTAAAAAGTAATTACACTCATGCAATGGTTTGCACAGATTCCTCCCTTTATCTATTTCTTGACGCCAATTTCAAGCCATTCTGTGTACCAGACAGATAGCCGATGCCCCTGTAATCCTCAGGAGAAGCTTTGGGGAGCTGGGAATACTAGAAACTTCACATGAAGGGAAGAAGTTGCTCATGATTCTTAGAATCCAGCTAACTGGAAAGAAAGAAAAAATATGTATCTCACAGAATTTCATGCCTCAAAAGTAAAGCTTTATGACATGGCTTTTTCTAGCCCAGCAATAAATTTAATTTTGTTAGTTTCAGTATGCCATAGTTTGTATCCCAATACACTAATGCTTCACAAAATGTCTGCCTTTAAAGAATCAATTTCAACCATTTTAGCATGTTTTATAATATGGATAAGAAGCCTCCTCATTACAAGATGCTATCTGAAGAATTTTAAATACCGCTTTTATTACTTTCTGTCCTTTTCTGAACGGTGCATTGAAATTATTAAGCACATTTTCTTCTGGTAATATATGATAAATTCAGAGGCTACACTCATTTAAATAAAATAAAAAGAAAAGCCATGGTTTAGCACTTAAACCTATGTCTACCACAACCTAATTAAGTGCAGTCGTCCTAAGTGGGTAATTTTTTTGAGAGATAGTCAGCAGATACTGTAGATAACACTGCCTCTAAGACAGACAAAATGACCAATTATAATGTCTGGCTGATCTCTTGCATTTGTGGGGGATATAACTTGAAACCTTACAGTGAGCTATAGCGCTTAGAGACGTTTACTGCCTGGTATGTATATATATATATAATCATTTGCATAATGTTTTCCATTATGCATAACAGGGTGATTTTCAGTTGAAAGGAGTGGAATGTAGTGTCTTTTTCATGACATACACAGCAGATATATAGGTATATGTTTATCTATGGGTATAGAAAAAAGGAGCACAATGCTCAATAATAGCAGGGCTGCCACTACAAAGTCCTGCTTTGATTCCTGCCACTGTTTTTATAAAATGAACAGATAAAATGGATGAATGTACATTAATTCTAGCAATTCATATCTATTTTCTCCAGATGCAGGTATTTATTCTAACTGATTTCAGCTGGCATTAAGCATGATGGACAAAATGTACAAATGTCTGTGCCAAAGCCACTAAAAATGTCTAACAACTCTTCTGAGGGCAATTCTGTAGATTCTTAGTATATCTTTGCTCTCTGAAGCTCAGCACTGTGTTGTAGTCTGGGAGATCTATTTCATTTTATTTGCAAATAAATGCTTGAATAATGGCATAGTGTTGTCGAAGGCTTTCACTGTCAGAGTTCATTGGTTCTTGTACGTTATCCGGGCTGTGTAACCGTGGTCTTGGAATTTTCTTTCCTGACGTTTCGCCAGCAACTGTGGCAGGCATCTTCAGAGTAGTAACACTGAAGGACAGTGTCTCTCAGTGTCAAGGGTGTAGGAAGAGTAATACATAGTCAGAAAGGGGTTGGGTTTGAGCTGAGTACTGTCCTGCAAAAGTAATGTGCTAATCATTGTCCTGTAAGTATCAAGATAATGTGCTAATGAGGGTGTGGTATGTTAATATGGAACCATTGTATCCTGAAGTGATCTGTTAATGTGTGTAATCCAAAACTAATCTGCATGGTATTGTTGAATGTTGTCTTTGTTAGTCTGGAGGTTTTCAGAACAGGAAGCCAAGCCTTATTCATTCTTAAACTCTCCTCTTTTCTGTTAAAGTTGTGCTGATGTTTATGAATTTCAATGGCTTCTCTGTGCAATCTGACAAAATAGTTGGTAGAATTGTCCAGTCTTTCAGTGTCTTGGAATAAGACCTTGTGTCCTGTTTGTGTCAGTCCATGTTCAGCCACTGCTGATTTCTCAGGTTGGCCAAGTCTGCAGTATCTTTCATGTTCTTTTATCCTTGTTTGTATGCTGCGTTTTGTGGTCCCGATGTAAACCTTGCAGCTGTGGAGAAGTTTACACCGGGACCACAAACGCAGCATACAAACAAGGATAAAAGAACATGAAAGATACTGCAGACTTGGCCAACCAAAGAAATCAGCAGTGGCTGAACATGGACTGACACAAACAGGACACAAGGTCTTATTCCAAGACACTGAAAGACTGGACAGTTCTACCAACTATTTTGTCAGATTGCACAGAGAAGCCATTGAAATTCATAAACATCAGCACAACTTTAACAGAAAAGAGGAGAGTTTAAGAATGAATAAGGCTTGGCTTCCTGTTCTGAAAACCTCCAGACTAACAAAGACAACATTCAACAATAGCCATGCAGATTAGTTTTGGATTACACACATTAACAGATCACTTCAGGATACAATGGTTCCATATTAACATACCATACCCTCATTAGCACATTATCTTGATACTTACAGGACAATGATTAGCACATTACTTTTGCAGGACAGTACTCAGCTCAAACCCAACCCCTTTCTGACTATGTATTACTCTTCCTACACCCTTGACACTGAGAGACACTGTCCTTCAGTGTTACTACTCTGAAGATGCCTGCCACAGTTGCTGGCGAAACGTCAGGAAAGAAAATTCCAAGACCACGGTTACACAGCCCGGATAACGTACAAGAACCAATGGCATAGTGTTCTTGTCACAATCCTAGCCCTTGGCAAAAATCTTCTGGCAGGCATTGGGGAGCTGTGGTGAATAACTACAATGGATAAATGTATAGGCATATAAGATATCTAATAGTAATGTCCTGCCTACAAAAGGATTAACACTGAAATCCTAAGAACACTTGTCAGGGAGAAAGCCTCACTGAATAGACCTGAGCAAGATTATGAGTAGACCTGTTTAGGAGGGCACTGCAAAGGACTGTAGTCGCCACAACAGGATTGTGTACAACTAAAGTGGGCACACTTCAGTTTTGGAAGGTACCATTTTTACTGGAATATAGCCATTTGTTTTATATTTCCAAAGCAAAAGCATCGGGTTAAGTGATCCTAATGAATACTTATATTCTGCTATCCATTGAGACAAGGATGCATTGAGACAAGGATCTTAGCACAATGTCCTCCACCAAATATTGGCCAGGAGCCTATTGCTAGATCATGGTCTACATTCTGCACATCCAACACTTAGTACATTGGTGACTAGCTAAAAAGGGAAAAACAGATTCATAAACAACAGAATTTGCTTTGTTCTCTGTTGGGAATTGTACTTATCATCTGTCCATACTTAAGGAAAAGGTGTGTGAAAAAACTGGGCCAGCCAAAAGGAAAAGCAGGAGATCTGGAACTATTTCTCGTCTAAAGATTGAATCCCAAAAAGGAAGTATTTGCAGGAATGCATATCAGACAATACAAGTATAAATAGGATTAGGGCCTTCTCCCAGCCCAGGGGCTTTCAGAAGAATACCAGTTTTGCCACTACCAGTACAATCTGATGCAGAGTTATTCCAGTCTCACTGAAATCAATAAGATTAGACTGGAGAAGCTCTCCACGGGATTGCACTATAAAATATTTAGTGAAAGCACTTCAGTAAAAAGATTAAATGTTGCATGATTTATCCCTACAGACTCCCTGACACATGAATCACATCTCAAATAAAAGTCATGATCCTAATATCTTCCTAGATTCTATTACATATGGAGGTACAGTTTGATAATAACTAATAAAAAAATTCAACACCTCACATTCTTTAATATAATCGTTATATCTCATTCTGAACAAGACCCAAAATGTGGAGCAAATTCCCCTGCAAAATAAGGTCACAAAGAGATAGGGGTCAGATGAATGCCCAGTAAGTAAGTAAATTACTTTGCTATAAGTAAATAAACAAACGGCCTCCTAAGGCCTTTTGCTGTGGCCGCCAGTACATTTGAGGAATGCGCTGTTAGTAGCTTTCTAGTATTTGTAGGTTTGCAGTTCATGTTTTGTATTGGTAATGTTCAAGGAAAATAGTATTTTTCCTTTAAGGAGAGTGCATGCTAGTTACTGTAGTTTAGGAAACCCACTAGTTACATGTCTCTGTAGTAGTATACTGGTTGGGCAAAAGTCATTTCCTCTTCCGGTCAGGCCACTTTGCCCGGGGAAAGTGGGGGCCTTTATATTTCATTGTTAATGAGACCTGAGGGATAGAGAGGTGTGTGGATCCATTATGTTTTCACGGTCAGCTACAAATGGAATCTCAACACAAAATGACTGCAGATATCTTATGTTCATGTCCTGAGTGACCCTGAAATGCTGTGAATGTATGCAAATGGCAAATAAAGAATGATTGAGACCAGGTAGCTTCCAGTTGAACACTTATCTTGTGAAGGGTCCTAACTACTAGCCCCTGGCCAGGAATAGAAGGCAAGATCACAGTCAGCACTCTGGGGTTGCCTAGCAACCAAGGAAGTAGATCCTGGGCTAGGGTTGCCAGCTCCAGGGTGGAAAATACCTGGAGATTTTGGGGGTGGAGCCTGAAGAGGGCGGGGTTTGGGGAGGGACTTCAATACCATAGAGTACAATTGCCAAAGTGGCCATTTTCTCCAGGTGAACTGATCTCTATCAGCTGGAGATCAGTTGGAATAGTGGGAGATCGCCAGCTACTACGCGGAGATTGGCAACCCTATCCTGGGCCTAAGCAACTTCTGCCTCACTGTAGGTTGAAAGAAAGCAGCAGCAAACAAAGGTTGTTTATGCATGGGTACTTTCACTCACGTTTGCCCCTAGTATGTCTCGGTTGTTCCTTGGAGTTATGCATGAATTTTCCGTCCATTAGGGGTGACCTCACTAACAGCACTCACAAATCCCGGGACTTCCCGTTCCTCTGTTAACCCGATTCTTCCCTCTCCCCTGAGCTCAGCAAAGCACGGGACACACAAGCTTGGTTTCTCTCACAGTCAATTACAAAGCAGCGTGTAAAGAGGTGGGGATTCAAATGCTTCCTGCTTTCTGGGAGCTCTTTCCGAGCAGAAGAAAGGCTTTTTAAAACCAAGGCTTGGATTTCTCCCCCCGCCCCTTTCGGGTTGCTCTTTTTTTGTTTTTTGTTCTTAAAATGTTTTTTGATGCAGCAATTGGGTTGAGGGGGGATTTTCTCTCACAGTAAGCTCTACAAAGTAAGCCAATTACAAAGCAGCATTTAAAGGGGTGGGGACTTGATTTGAGCTTGGGAGACTGCTGGTGCATAGATTCCCAACAGGAAAGTGTGGGTCCAGCGATCAACGGACCTCAGGTAAAACTCCCATGCATAAACAACCAGAGTGAAAGTGGTGAGAGGTGCTGGGAGAATGAAAAATAGGGTGAATGGGGGCAGAGAAAGAGTTGTTAAGTGAGAGGGAATGGAATGGGGAAGAGTGGGGAAAGAGTGAAAATCAATAAGTGGGGGGGGGAACAAAACTTAAAAGAGAGGGAGTGAAAAATGGGAGCTGAAAAGATGTTTAATACCAAGGGAGTGAAAAACAAGGGGGAGAAAAATCTGTTAAGAGAAACAGTGAAAAGAGGGGTGGAGAAGAAAAAGCTGTTAAGAGGCTGTGTTTTAATAATATAGGTAGTCCAACTGGGGGGAAAATGACATTGGGTGATCCAAAATCATTCTCATGTTCAGCACCAATTTTTAGCACAAAAGAGAATTTCTAGAAAGCTGGGAATTTTCTTTGGTTGTGGCAGTTCTAGTCCTAGGGTCTGAATCATTTTGCCCAACAACTTGTCATTTTTTTCACATTAGAAACACTTTCAGGTGTGAAACTGTGTCATCTTCTAAAGATAATTCTAGTAAACAGTGGACAGCAACAGTTCTTTGTCAGAAAACTGAAAATATATAGTGCAGCTTTTTTCTTTTCAGACCTATATTTAAAGTCCAGACATTCCCTTCACTTCTAATATACGCTCAACCTGGCCAACAGAATGTTTAATAATCAGGAAAGCAGAAAAGCTTGTTTGCAAAGTTGCATTGTGAACCCCCTACACTTTTCAGGAGGGTATTTTTATAAAGTATAAACTATGCAGGATTCTAACTTTAAAGTCTAAAAAATTTAGACAATATAATTTTATTCTTCTTTGTTTACTTATGTAGTACATTGTCTTTCATTGTTTTCAATTTTGTAATCCAAGTTTTTTTATTTGCATTTTTTTGTATGTATTACATTGCTTTACTGCATTGTCTTTTTATTTTGTAATTTGTCTTGAGGATCAATGAAAAAGGGGCACTATAAATGAAGTAAACAAACATATCCATTAAAAGCACCTGTAAAGAAAGAAGCAAAATCCTTCAGAAGGGTGAGGAAGCTCTGAATGTGCATGGTTTAAATCAGTGGTTCCCAAACTTTTTAGGCCACCGCCTCCTTGGTTCCACAAACTCAACCTCAGTGCCCCCTACCCTATCCAAAAACACAGTTGAAGGGGCCCACCTCTGGCCCACCTCTAGCACCCCCTGCTTCCCCCTTGCTTCTTAGTGCCTCCCTGGGTCCTTGTTGGCGAACCTATGGCACACGTGCCAACTCCGGCATGCAGAGCCCTCACTGTGGGCATGCGCCGGTCTGCCATCCTCCCCCTCCCGAACCTCCCATCCTGCACTTCCGGGGAGTCTGGGCCCCTCCCTCTCTCTCTCCTCCCCAGGTCGCCTCCCTCTCTCTCAGCTGTTTGTTGGGTCTCCCTGCCCCGCCTCCCTCGCCGGCATCTGCCCGCCGCTCCGGATCAGCCCCGTCCGCTTCCCTCTCCGCCAGGCGAGGCTGGGGCTGAGCGGGTTGCTGCGGCTCCTGGCAGCAGGGCTTGAAAAACACGTACAGGAAGGGGAGGAGGCGGCGGGGGGCAGGTGGGAGGCAAAGCCATGCAAAAGAGCAAAGCATGAATGGAAGGGTGGACTATCTCCTCTCTGAGGAAGTGATCAACCTCACCAGAGGACCGACAGGTACAAGATCGAGGGAGGGGGCGGCGTGGGTCTGTGGTGGTAGCCCTGGCGCTCTGCGGCTGTCTTCCTCTAGTCCCAACCACCAGCTCACTCTTGGGTCTCGTGCGGCGGCAGGAAAACCCCGGGCCGAGGGGCGTCATGGGGCGCCTCGCTCTGAGCCGCCAAGCCCTTTCTGAAGCCTTTTGGTGCGTGGGAGAGGAAGAAAAGCCTCTGCCCGAGCATGTTAATAATAGACCCATGGGGAGCTTTCCCAGTTGGTGCCGCTCGGAGAGCGAGGGGGTGGTGAAGCCCGCATCGCACTCTGGTTTGTGTCGCGTGCCTTTTAAGTCACTACATACAGCTAGGTGGGTTTGAACGCAGGGGAGTTGTTTAAATGTAGCTTTTCCCTCTAAAGAGGAAGTTTGTGGAAACCACACCCCCCCATAAGGGAAGAATATTTTTTCCAAAAGAGGAGGCTTAATTGTGTATGAATGGCCGTTTCTGCATGGGAGATGTTGTCTTGGATTTGCGGCTCTCTAGATGCACATTTTTCCAGTCAAAGTTCTCAAAACTCAAAAATAAGCCCCCCCCCCCATGCAGAGTTTTGAGAATTCAGATGTGGAAGATGTGCATCTAGAGAGCGGCAAATCCAGGGCAAAACTTCCCATGCTTAAGTGGCCAATGTTAAGTAAGCGTCGCTCGAACTTTCTGTTCCCCGGCTGTTTTATGGAAGGATAGAAAGCGCCGCAGCGGAAGAGCTTGGTGCTTTAATGTTAGTGGTTCGACGACGCGCGGATTCAAGCCTGCTTTCTCCTGGTGGTTTTTTCTCACTGTGTGTTGCCTGTATCTAATGATTGTAGTTCGCACTGGAGTTTCTGCTCAGAATCACCATGGTGTACCCGGCAGGGAATTAAATACACACAAGGTCAGAAAGAAAGAAGGAAACTTTCAAGGCCAAGGATTGTGCAGGTAAAGGTAAAACAGCCACCTGTGGACACCCCTGCTTTAAGGCAAAAGATGTTAATGTATGAGTTGTTTTTTTTTTCTAAACTAAAACCTCAGTATTCAGATTAAATTGCTGTGTCGGCACTTTGCGATAAATAAGTGGGCTTTGGGTTGCAGTTTGGCCACTCGGTCTCTAAAAGGTTCGCCATCACTGGGTAATCCCACTGCCCCTCAGGGGGTGGTACTGCCCACTTTGGGAACAACTGGTTTAAATCATGTTGGCCTGTTCTGCATGCTGCCCTCTTCCCTGATTTTGTGCAGGGTTGAGCCCCAAGCCTAAAGATTGCTGCGATCCACCCACACCTCTCAGCTTCCCCTGCAGTAGGCTTGGTTTTTTCTCTGTTCTGCACAGATTCTGGCATTCAGGGGAGCGATCTTCCTTTCCATGTACATCAGTGCACATATCACTGATGTCATAATGGGCAGCATCAGAAAGCCAACAAACCTTTTAAAAAACATTTTGCACCCTAACGATGGTACACACTGTTGATAAAATAAGATAAAATCAGAGTGACTCATATGAGGAATTTAAACTTCTGTGAGGGGAAGGGGAGTAAGTGACATGTGAGCATCCTTTTGGGATCCACAATCATCCCCAACCGCAGGAGAGGCATCACTTGCAGCTCTTTAAAAAGCTAAGTGAAAACAGTATTTTCTATACAAGGGCGCTTGTTCAGGACACATCAGCAAACCAACATACCAACACTAATGCAATACATAAAGGACAAAAAAATTGGTGTGCTAGCCTTTTTTATGTGGAGAAGGGAGGAGAGAGGAGGGCAGCTTGGTGGGGGGGGGAGAAAGAGCTGTGGGAGTGGCATCGTTTAGTTCACTCAGTCACAAAGTTACAAAGGTGCTTGGGCTTCATGACAGATCAGCAAACCAACAAACAAACATTAGTACATTGTATGTGTGTGTGTAAAGTGCCGTCAAGTCGCAGCCGACTTATGGCGACCCCTTATGGGGTTTCCATGGCAAGAGACTAGCAGAGGTGGTTTCCTCTACACAGCAACCCTGGTATTCCTTGGTGGTCTTCCATCCCAATACTAACCAGGGCCGACCCTGCTTAGCTTCCGAGATCTGACGACATCGGGCTGTACCGTGCTGCCTTCCCTCCAGTACACTGCATACACATTTTTTTTTTAAATACAATGACAAATGCAGATGGAAAGTAAGGGGAAAGGGAACATGTGGGATAGAGGAGGCATGGTTTAGCATGGTGGATACCATGGGGGCGCACATTTGCATCGACAATAAATCTGGGGAAAGCTTTTCGCACATAGAGTCAATCTGATTAGTTGTCACTTTAAAAGCAAAGCTCACCATATAACCGCTCGGGGAAGAAACAAGGAAATCACGAATAGAGCCTGAACCAACTTCAGGACGGATCCAAAAACATGCAGATTAAAAAAAAAAAGTCATGATTTCATACAGTAATAAATCCAGTGAAAATAGGACAATCATAACAGCCCAATGCTTAGATATTTTAATCTGTTTCCAACCTGTGTCTCAGCCTTCAGTGCTGCTAATCACAGTGGGAAGGTTAGGCAGCTAGGGGAAACAGAGCTTTCTCCACTGTATTTGTACAGAAAACATTAGACCTCTATACAGCTTTTTGGCCCTTGCCACACACTGACCCTAAATTTCAGAAGAGGAGGGGTGCTGTCTGTTCAGAAGAGGAGAGACTGAAACCTGCCTTTCTTCTCCTGAATGTCTACACCTTGAATTTGTGAGGTTATGAGGGGAGAAAAGCAGACAAGAGCAACTGCAATGGTGGTCATAGCTCTGAAGCAAAAAGGGTGGGAAGGAGGCTACATGATGCTTCTGCTCCTCCTAATTTCGTACAACTTTTTCAGAACTGAGGCTCTGCATCCTGGCTATTGTGAAAGCAGCATCTATTCACTTTAGTTGCTGCTGGATATCACTTTGTGACTGATAAAATGACACAGAAGCAGTGCCATAGCTTTCTTTTCAGACAGCTCTTTTCTGTGTGGGAAAGGAAGCTTCTTTGCCACTTTGCAATGAGTCTGGCTTCTTCCCCACCACAGAGTTGGGGAGAAAGAAAGCCACTTTGATGTTTCTGAGATATGCTTCCGGAACACAACTTTTCTAACATTTTGTGGAGAAGTATGAACAGCAGATGGCTTCTTCCTCACCACAGAAGGGAAAGGGAGGAAGAATGACATCTTGATACTTAATTTGTGCCTTTACAATTCATCTGTTCCAGCTGCGAGGGTGAAGGGGTGGTGGTATGCAAACCATTCTGATTCTTCTCTTTTCTGTGAAGAATATTTCTTCCTCTAGCCCATGGAACTACAAATAGCTTTGATTTTATTTAATTGTTTTACAGTACTGAACTATGACTTCCAATGAAATCCTGCTACTGGTCTGGCCTGGGAACCTAGGTAGCCTTCTCCCCTTGGTGTCCTAGCAGCCTGACCTTGTCTGTAGCCAAGAAAAGGTGCTATCTCAGATATGGTAACTGTCTTAAGGAGAATAAACGAGGCAGCATGTTTATCTCCCTTCAGGAGAGATATATAAATTGTCTCATTGCACATTACCCGAGAAGCATACAAATCACATGTACTGTACATGTTTGGCACTTCCCAGAAATGTGTAGCCATCACCTTGAAATAATTGAGGGGCTGACGAAAATGAGGAATATAGCTACTATTGATCAGAAATCACTGAAACTGGTAACATATTTATTTTGCCTGTTTGTAAATTGCTTCAAACAATATCCTTCCTATTGAATTTTATGAAATGTTACTTTGTATTATCTGAAGACAAATTTAAGTTTATGATAAATTAATATCAATGAATAATTCATAGATTGCACAGTTTTCTCTGTTTGAAGCTATATTTCCAGGCTGGCTTTATTTCACCATGTAAGTAAATAACTCACATTACTTTTGTTTCTGGGAAGAATAACTTATTTTGGCTGTAGGAACACTGGCGGTATGAGAACATAAATTCTTCTTGATAGAAGACCCAATCCTGGTTGCATGAAGTGATCTCTTTCAGTTTCTCAGCCAGACATGAACATCACAGAATTTTTTTCATTTTGACTTTTTTTATCTCTTCTAATTTGCCTTGTTGGAAAACTTCACATTGATACCTGGAGGCAGATGCCTCTTTTTCAATATAGAAAATATTCACTGTTATCATGTTAGGACTATATTGGCTCACTGAAGTTCCTATCTATACTACATCACTACCTTGAAACTTCATGCCATTTGGGCAGAATGCTAGTATTTCTGCCTTACAATATCTGAAAGTGGTATTCATGTTATTACAAGGAATGATGGGGAAGTTCTCATGCCTGCTGTTTCAACTCAAACATTCTCATTTTGATTTTGTTTCTTTTTTGTGTGAATACAATCTAAGATTTTTATTTTCACAGCATTGATAGTTTCCTTAAACTGACTTCTTTAAAATGTACACATATGTTATTTGGGCTTTCATGAAATCAACATGTTTTAAGTATTTCATTGTAGGTATAAATACAATATGAACTGTATATGAATACTGTGGGTTGGATACAAACCACTGTGAGCAGAATAAGCCATAGAATGAGACTTTCTTGCTTTCCTCCACCTGCTTCAGCCCACCAAGCCCCTCCCCCAATTCTGCTCTTGAGGGCCATCAGAAACATTGGGGGGGCAAGGTAGGGATCTGTAGTGTGAGGGGGGACTCAGCAAAAATGTGTTTCCTCTCCTGTCAACAGTTATACTGTTACACTGTGCTATGCTGTTACACTGGCATAAGTATTATGATAGCAGAATGGCATGCATGCATACACATACACACACACATACTGTAAACACAAATAAACCACATTAAAAAGAGCATAGTAGATACTAGTGAAGAAAATGTGTATTAAATGAAACAAAACAGGAAACTGTCAACGATCTCAAATTATTACTTTATTGAGAAATGAATAGGAATAACTAAAAATAGAGAAAATAGTATTTTTAATTGTTTTTTAACTTTTGTGAGCATAAATAAATATGCTTATAAGAACAATCTGCTTTTTGTTTTCATCTTCACCATATATCCGTAACACATTCTCTCAAGGATATATATCAACCATATATGCTTGCTATTTGAATTTAACACTTCTATTTCTATTAAATAAATGAAATCTAAAGATGGTGATAGGAGTCATATTAAAAAAAATGCAACCCAGTGAATTGGAAGTGAAGAAAGACATTCGAGAAGTGGTGGTGGCTAACAGTGGAAGAAACAAGGCGCAAGGTAGAGAGTTTATTTATCCCTTCTAGATCCCTACGTATTTTGCATGCAGCTTTGTCAGGGGATCTAACATAAAACACAAAATACAAACATAAATATAACCAATTAATAATTATTACATAAGAAAAATTTTTAAGACCTATATAGAAATAACATCATAAATACTCTGAGCATGTAATAAGGAAGCCTTGCATAATTACCATATATACTCACATATAAGCTGAGTTTTTCAGCCCCAAAAAGGGCTGAAAAAGCCGAACTCGGTTTATACGCGGGTCAATACGGTAGGGGAGGGGAGGGGGAGGAGGGAACTTACTGCCGCCGCTGCTGGGCCCGCGCCACTTCCTGCTGCCAAGAGCGGCCTGGGGCGGCCTCCTGCGGCTGCAGGGAGGCTGCCCCGGCCCCCACCCGGCCACGCTGCTGCTTCTCCCCGCCGAGAGCGGCCTGGGGCGGCCTCCTGCTGATGCAGGGAGGCTGCCCCAGCCCCCGCCCGGCCGCGCCGCCACTTCTCCCCGCCGAGAGTGGCCTGGGGCGGCCTCCTGAGGCTGCAGGGAGGCTGCCCCGGCCCCTGCCCGGCCGCACCGCCGCTTCTCCCCGCCGAGAGCGGCCTGGGGCGGCCTCCTGCAGCTGTAGGGAGGCTGCCCCGGCCCCCGCCTGGCCGTGCCGCCGCTTCTCGCGGCCGAGAGCGGCCTGGGGCGGCCTCCTGCGGCTGCAGGGAGGCTGCCCCGGCCCCTGCCGGGCTGCGCCACCGCTGCCGCCAGGCCCACGCCTCTTGCTGCCGGGAGCCCAGGTAAGCCTGCGGGGGGGAGGGGTTATAAGCCGACCCTCGGCTTATATGCGGGTGCCTAATTTTTTCCCATTTTTGGGGAGAAATTAGGCACCTCGGCTTATACACGGGTTGGCTTATACACGGGTATATACGGTACTAGGGGCATATCATAGTGTACAGCAAAAACAGTATGAACATATAATGAAGAAGTCTTGCATAGTTTCTAGTAGCATATCACAGTATACAGCAGAAACATCTTATGTAGTAAAAAGAACTCAAGAAAATATTTTTTACATGGTCTATAATGGGAAAATGATAGAAAAAACAGTAATAGTAGCATACCTTCTATAAAGATTTCTCAGCTCTCACCTTGAACAATTAAGTGAGCAAGGTAGAACTGGCTGTATTTTATAGCCAGATGTGATGCAATACATTCAATCACCCTTGAAGGACTGATGATCTCAAAAAATGCTTAGTCCCCATGACTAGATATGTATAGGAGGTCCAGGCTCTCATTCAGCCAATGAGAGGCCAAGGATCTCAATCTGAGTATTCTTTCACCTTCTTTTCTCATTAACAAGTTATTATTTTGACTAGGTGCTTTATGGATAGCCCAAAATAGAATATCCGTGGACGTATGTTTGTGTTCTATAAAGTGTGAAACCAAGGGTGCTCCTGATATTTCCAGAGAGATGTTACTTTTATGTTCACAAATATGTGTTTTTAAGTACTTAGAGGTTTTTTCTTACATTCAGTTTGTTGCATGAGCACTTAATAGCATATATCACTCCTTTAGAGTTACAATTTGTGAAAGTCCTTAATTCATACTGCTTTTCATCAACAGGATTTATAAATCCTTTGATATTACATGTAAACTCACAGTATGAAAAATTCCCACATTTAAAGTGACCCAAGGGTGGATCTACATCTAGTAAAAGTTGTTGTTTGCTTCTTCTTCTTCTTATAGAAGTGTCACTGTGGACCAACAGGTCTTTGAAAGTAGTTCTTTTGAGGCAAATGATAGGTTTGTGTTCACAACCATAAATACCACCTAGTATATTCCAGTTTTGTTTTATGCTCTTAGAGTATCCAATAATTACAGAGTTAAACAAGACACTACAAGCCAGAGTGTCAAAGTCAGTTTTACGGTTAGTTTGGAAGACTTGCTGTCTGTTTTTTGTAAGGGCTTTTTAATCTGAAGCTTGTAGCAGGTAGCTAGGATATCCTTTTTTTGTTACACTATCAGTAGGGCTGTCAAAAAAAAAAAATTCGGTACAGTTCGGATTCGGCCGAATTTGGCCCTTGTGGGTTCGGTACGTGCCGAAGTCCGAACTCCCCCACTTCGGATCCGTTCAATTCGGCGGGAATTCAAAGTTCGGGAAAAAAATTCGGCCGAATAAAGCCATTAAAAACACAACCGCGCCTTTCCGCGGCTCTGGGGGGGGGCATTTTTGGGCTTAGAGGTCCCAAACTTTCAGCAGAGCTTCAAAGGACGTATATTGAAAGACTCCCCAAGTTTTGTAAAGATTGGGTCAGGGGGGGCTGAGATATGGGCCCTGAAAGGGGTCCCCCCCACCCTTAATGTGGATCTCTCCGCAGAGCTTGCCGCCCACGCACAAAGCTCCCGGCCCGACAAACAGCTGATGAGAGCAAGGGCGGGGCAGGTGCTAAGAACTTTGCAAAGCAACACAACTGCAGAGCAACCCCTTTGCAAATATGCAAAGGGCGGGGCAGGTGTGAAGAATTTTGCAAAACAATACAACTGCAAAGCAACACAAGCACGCAATGCAAAACCTTTGCAACAGTGCATAGCAACACCTGACACCTGGGAGTTTGCATACCATGGAAAGGGACAGAGGCAGCTAGCTATGCATAATGAGCAGGAGGGGGTGGAATGTCTCCTTTTGCATTGGACTTGGGACCAGGCAGATGCATTCTTTAAGTCACCATTTGAAAACCAGTTTTGAGCAAGCATCAATAACCTAACTGATCTTATGAATGAGGAAAAACCTGAAGAATAGAAATGAAGCCCCCCCCTCAAACCAGGGAGAGAGAGACTGGAGGGGGAACACACACCCCAGGCAGAACCGGCAAAAGCCCCCTTTGGCTTCCCCCCCCACCCACAGAAACTGCTCCCTCCCCACACACACACACAGACTCTGCTTCCCCCCCCACACACACACACAGAAAAGAAAAAATATAGATTAAAGCCCCCAAAGGGGTCTTACTGTGGCTGTCTTCTGTTCCAGCAGGAGGGGCTGGGAGGCTGGGTAATCCAATATGATTCCATTTGTATCCAATATAAGATCCATATGTATGCATCTCTCGAGGGTGATCCATTCATCCCAATAGGGGAAAGGGGAAAGCCCATATCTCGGGGGTCCCTGACCCAATGTTTACAAAACTTGGGTGGTCTCTTAAAAAGCCTTGACTGAAGCTCCGCCGAAAGTCTGGGAACGGCACACCCAAAAATGCGCCCCCTGCAGCCATGGAAAGAGAAAAGGGGGGGAGCCAATATTTCAGCCCCCACTGAACCCATCTTTACAAAACTTGGGTGGTCTCTTAAGAGGGATTCTCTGAAGCTATGACAAAAGTTTGGGGGCTGAACCCCCAAAAAAGCGCCCCCTGCAGCCACGAAAATGGAAAAGGGGGGAGAGGAAAAAGGGGTGGAGCCCATATCTCGGGGGGCCCTGACCCAATGTTTACAAAACTTGGGGGGTATCTTAAGAAGCCTAGTCTGATGCTCCGCTGAAAGTTTGGGGTCGGCACACCCATGCGCCCTCTGCAGCCATGGAAAGAAAAAAGGGGGGAGCCCATATCTCGGGACCCCCTGACCCAATGTTTACAAAACTTGGGTGGTCTCTTAAAAAAACCTGTCTGAATATCCCCTGAAAGTTTGGGGTCGGTACCCCAAAAAATGCGCCCCCTGCAGCCACGGAAAGGAGCGAATGTGCACAAGCACCCCCTCACACACACATGAGGATTTCCCTCTCTCTCTCTCTTTCCCCGGCCGGCCGCACATCAGCTGATTCCTCCAGCACTCAATCCTGACTGATTGGCCAGAAGAAGACCCAGCTTGGCCACCGATTGGCCGGGGGAGGAGAATGCTGCTTACTGACGGTTATGCTGCTTACTGACGGCCGAATTGGTCGAATTTATTCGCCGAACTCCCGAACTCGCTGAATTCGGCCCCCCCGGTTGCCCGCCAGTTTTGAGTTCGGATCCGTCCGAACTAAAAACCGCCGAATCAAGGGAAATTCGGCTGATTTTCAGTTCGGGCCGAACCGAATTGACAGCCCTAACTATCAATTAAAAGTTAAGATGTCAGAACAATTCCTCCATAACCTCAAGAATTGACTGTAAGGTAGGTTCCTTCTGATATGCAAGGGATGTTGACTGTCAAATTTGAACAGTAGGGTTGCCAACCTCCAGGTACCAGCTGGAGATCTCCTGCTATTACAACTGATCTCCAGCTGATAGAGATCAGTTCACCTGGAGAAAATGGCTGTTTTGGCAATTGGACTCTATGGCATTGAAGTCCTTCCCCTCCCCAAACCTCACCCTTCTCAGGCTCCAACCCAAAAAACTCCCGCTGGTGGCAAAGAGCGACCTGGCAACCCTACTGAACAGTTAGTTTTTATCAGTAGGCTTTTTATAGAGTCTGGTAGACAATTTTGTGTCATTAAAGTAAACCATGATATCAGATCGAATTTTATATTTGCATTTTGTTGGTTTAACTATGTATGGAAATTCAGCAACTGTAATTTATTTTCTACCCATATTAGAAAGATATGTGCCTCCACCACTTAAAGATGCAGTTGTAAAGGGATTGCTGTTGGAATATATAAATTCTTGTTCATAATTTTCCATATATATATGTGTGTGTGTGTGTGTGTGTGTGTGTGTGTGTGTGTGTGTGTATACGTATGTATATGTATATATATATTGGCAATCTCAGGGGCCATGGGGCACCCATGGCAATGCCTTTAATTTGCCAGTAGAATTTATGGTTGAACATTAAGTAGTTCCTTGTCATGGAGATTTCAGCAAGTTCTATCAAAAAAGTAGTTGGTGGATGAGATTGCTGCCTTCTGTGCTGAGTGTTTTCCAGTACTTTCTATTTCATATTTTCACTGGCTGAACACTGGCACTGAAAACTGATTTTGGGAACAAGCCTTGCATGCAAATAGTCCAGTGGTACTGTTGCTTGTGGATTAATGAGCAGGCAAACCTAATGAAGGTTAGTAGGCTTAAGCCTAAAAGTTGTGATAAATTATGATAATTTAATCTTAAAGGCATACAAGAGGGGTTTTGTGATTGGTTATACAAGGGAACTTGCATGTGGTTCTCAAAGCTCCTTAAGTCCTCAAATCACAATGAGTTACTTTGTAATGGTTTTAAAAATTAGGTTTACTACCACTTTGTTCTTTATTTTCCCTGGTAAGTAAGTAGATGCTTTGCAATGTGAACGATAACAAAGATTGTAGACTAGTAAAATGGAGAGTACTGCTTCTAAGAGATTTTAATCAACAGAATCATTTAGCTGAATTTATTAATCTAATATTTTGACTTCAAAGTGTTCCAAACTTTCCCCGAACACAGGATTCATGGACGGTCAAAGATTTTGTCTAGGATTGTAGTGTTGCCTGTTCAGAAAAAGAGTGCATTTAAGTTCTGCCCTCATGAATCTTCATTTGTTGACTTATTCGCAGCATCTACTGACTTATTCTCTAGCTTCTTTTACACGCTCTTAGTTTTCATTGCTCTCCACTTCAAGTTTGCCATAATTATTGTACTGAGAAACATCAGTAATTTGAATAAAATCTATCCTATATTGTATTACGTTTACTTATAGAGAGTGCAAGCATTACCCAACATTTTAACTGTACATACAGCAGGACCCACTTAATATGCTCATACATACATAATGTGGGCAGCTGCTTTTTAATATTCACACTTTTGATAGCATTTAAAATGGCAAGTTGCTGCTGATGGCCTCTTTAATTTACTGGATAGCTTGCTCTATATTCATTAGGAAGAGTGACAAAAATCTAGGAGGGATGGGTGAGTAGATGCTAGGAAACCATCCAAATGTGCATTATAATTTCTTGATCACACTGAAATTGACAAAGGAAGAGTGAGCAGCTGCCTAGAAACTTCCCTATGATCTCTCCCACTTCCTCCCTCCTATCCTAGAAAACAGTGCATTAGAGTATGGAGCCAACTGCCTGTGAGAAAGGGAATATCAGCAACAGCTACAGCTGAGGACAAGTTACCCAGTAATTTCCATAAGTAGCTTGTTTGGGCAGCCAAGTTCTGTGGGCAAAAAGCCTTTGCACAGTTTCAGCCACAAAATGAGAGGCTGCAGTATACTTTAATTATAAAATAAGGAAAGAACAGAGACCAAGTTTTGACTGTACCAATGAAAAAGAACCACTCAATCTGGAATAAAATGACTCACCCATTAAGAATAACTATTTAGCTTCTTCAGTTTATGTTATTAACCAATTTCACATGAACAGACGATCCTTAATTTCCCTTCCCTTTTCATGCAGAAGGTCCCAGGTTCAATGAAAAAAAAAAAAAGATGGTAAGTGATGTGAAAGACCTCCACTTGAGACCCTGGAGAGCTACTGCAAGTTTGAGTATGTACTCCCCAAAAAATAACAATAATTTTAGGTGCTGGTTTAGGGGAGGGCACTGATACTATTAACCTGAATTTTTGGGTTTACTGGTATTGTTTTGGGATTTCATTTTGGGTTTCTTCTTCATATGTAGAATTATTCCCCTTCCCCCAAGACGCAGCAGGAGCAGGGAAGGAGGGAGGGCAAGAGAGGAAGCTGGCCCCAGGGAAACAGCTGTTAATTAGCGGCTCTCTTCCCTTTAAATCCTAAAGGGCCATTATGTTCTATGGGCATAGACCTGGCCTCCCAAACTAGGTATACCCCCATATTACATAATGGTATTTAAATGTTAAAGGGAAGCGAGATGCCAACTAATGGTTGAGGGTCAGGTAGACTTGGCCTCCCTTTAAATTTTAAAAGGGAAAGAACCAAACCACCCCAGACTTAACATGCTGGCACTGTCTGTTTCTTCCTGTCCCATCAGTCGAAAAATAGTGTGTGCATGGGGTGGGGGGAGAGAGGCAGGTGCTCCCACAAGACTGGGCTACTCCAGGGAATCTCCTATGCACAGTAGGACATGCGTACCCATAGGAAATAATGGTCCCACCTTTCCCACAGGAAATCCACATCTATCAATGTATTCCATTGCCTGTTAGTAAGGTACCACCCAGAGCATTTGGGATAAAACTGGAAACTCAGGTTCAAATCCCTTGAAGCTCATTCAGTACTTGTGGGCAAGTCACATACACTCAACCAAATCTATCTTTGGGGAGGGATACTGCCAGGATGAAACTGGGTAATCTGAAAACTTTTGCTGTGGTATCATTCGAGTGAATGGTACAAAGGTGGCATAATAAAAACAACTTTTCCTTTAAATAGAACATAAACTATAGATCTGATTTAACTGCAGCACTGACAATATGGCAACTCACACAGCATCTTGTGTTTCACAAAATAATTACAGTTTTCATAAAAAAAATTGTGTTCAGCCACAAGGACAGTGTTATCCTTTCCCTCTCCTAGCTCTGGGTAAATAGCCTTTCCAGATGCCTGCCTATATGCTGAGCAGGCATAGTGAGAATGAATAAACAGCTGTGGCACACACACACACACAAAAACCAGAAGACACCACCCTGCTAATAATTTTCCCTAATAAGAAAGGAAATACAGTTTCCTTCACTATCTTTAAAGCACACATATTTTGGTGATAGCGATACTTCTCCATGTTTATGCTTCAGGCCATTTTAAATAGGATAAATACAAATCCATCCATTAGCAATTACAATGGCAATTAAACAATACCAATGGGGCAAACAATTAACACTTAAATGACAATTAAAAACAATATTTAAAACAGCAAAAGCAGAGGTTAAAATGGGAAACAACAATTACACTGGCAATCAAAACAATATTTTAAACACCAATAAAACTAACAGCCAACATTAAATAACATACATATAAATAACAGTAGTGATCTTGCAGCATCTTTCTGTATTTGATTTGGCCCGTGCAAAAACAGTACTGCCTATTCTACTCCCCCCCCCCCCCAGCCAATACTACTCAATTCACTACTTAGAAGTTATCCTTTGGGGATTAGTCCATTGTCTGAACACCCTAGTAAAAAAAGTTGCCATTTGCACTTTTCCAAAGTTGCTATAGTTCATTCTCCTTGTAATGACAAGCATACATGGTAGATGTAAACTTGACTGAGAAATGATGATGGAAGGAAAACGATTTCGCTGTAACCTCTGTGGGTGAATGATCTCAACAGCCATTGTTAATAACCTTGGATATTGAAATCTTTTTTATTGCTTTTAAGTTCAGTATAAATGACAAAACAGTACACACGTTAATATTGAGGAACTATTACCACTTTATTTATGCTCCATTTTTTATTTTAAATGATTTTACACTTAATGCAAGCTTCATAAATTGCAAAGTAATATCCATCAAGGCTTGGATGAACCATTTTTTCATCTGAAAGGTACAAAGCAGATGGTTTTTAAAATGTATGGCAGTTTGATAATCTGTCAGTGTCTTTGAAATAATAATCTAGGAATTATTATTTTTCTAAATGAGTTAAAAATTGTAGGTGCATGAGCAGAGGTGCAAGCATCATGAAAACATGACAGGAATCATGACAAATTGGCAAAATTGAATTTGTAATATTAGTAGTCTTAAAATGTACAACTTTGAAGCCATAAGGAGAACCATGCTTCCCCCTCCCTCAGGAAAAATGGAAAATTGGGAGGAAATGAAATGTACCCATACTTTCTCAGCAAGCCTCTCTTTTTACTATTTCAACATCATAATATGAGCTATTTATGATGTAACCAGCATATAAAATTGTACTATTTGACATATTAATTAGATATAAGAATATAAATGTTGCAAAGAGGAATCCTAAGAAGAGCTACAAAGAGATATGGCCTCCATGTCTACTTGCCCACCCGCAGCGATGAATTGGGGAAGGGTGGCTACAATACCGCAGACACTCTCCTCAGTTAGTTCCTTGGCTGGGAAGGCCCTCTGAGCACGTGGTTCACCCTTGTTGCCACCAGGGGCCAAACGGGCTGAAAAGGCAGTTTCTTCCTCTTCGCGCATCTTTTTCGCGCCCTTTTTTCCTGGCGGGGCTGATCACTTTCATTTGGAGGTCTTGGCCTCCAACTCTCCTCCTCTACGAATCCATGACTATGGTTGTCAGAGGGTGTGTTTCACCGCCTTCTGGAAGGGAGGAGCCTGCTCTTCATTTCCGAAAAGGAGATCATCTCCTACCCCTCCTCTTGGGTTGCCATTTCCTCTGTCGTGTCTATGATGGTTTGGTAGGACGAGGGCGGGGAAGATAGGAGACGAAGCAGAAGTAAAGTATGAGGAGCTGGAGATGAAGAGTAGCAAGAATAGTTAAGAAGCTGGATAGTGTTTGGAAGGCACAAGATCTTCAGGAAGAAGAGAGCTACTAATCCAACAGTGAAATCCTAAGAACACTTTTCTAAGAGTAAACTGAAATGAACAGACCATTGTAGGATTCTGAATAGATCTGCTTAGGAGTGCTCTCAAAATTTTCCAAGAGATGGAGGACTGAGATACCAAAGACCAGGCAGATTCCCCATGAAAGACAAAGCAGGAAAAAGAGCAGCCTAGAAGACTGAAAGATCTGTGGCTGAGACTGTTTGAAGAGATGGGAAGAATGCTTTAGCAGGACCAGAAATGGAAGCCTGCAAGACAGTCAGCCAGCTGCTAGCATAATAAGGAAGATTCCTAGCCAATCAGGACATTTCTCTTCATCCATCAGTAAGCATGTGAAGTACTGGGGTGGAGGAGTAAGGAAATCTGGCTATTTCATTCAGCAGGGAGGGTGACTATTAGAGTCTCAGAGTCATTTACAGAGGGACAGAGGTATACATACATTTCTTTGATTTTTCTTTTCATTTTTAAGACTTAAGTTTTTATTTTCAGGTGACCTGGCTACCTGGTGAAAGTTAGAAATCATTGGGTCTTATCAGGTCATCACATCATTTTAGTTCAATTCATTCTGCTACAAGAAATTGAAGTCAATATATTCTTTGTAAAAAAAGAAGTTTTTTGTAATTACAATCTTCTATTATAGTGCTTTTAGCTATATAATAAACCAGTTGCAAAAATGATTAACAAAATCTGTGCAGACTGCAGAAAATGGAAAATAATTCCTTTTCAAAGAGTACAGCTCAGGCTTTTCAGATGCCTGTTGCCATATATGCTTTTAATCCTAAATGTAAAAGGGTAGTCCAGAGTCTGGAAGGGGGCGCCCCCCTTTCTCCATTCAAAGCAATACAAACAGTTTTGAATGCATTCCAATCGGGAAATGTGGGCGCCCCTTTCCAGACCCCATAACTCCGGACCCCCTGACCCAATCTTCACCAAACTTGGGGGGTTTTGCAAGGAGAGTCCCTTCCTGCTACCCTGAACATTTGGGACCTCTACCTGCAAAAATGCCCCCCTAGAGCCACGGAAAGCCATGAATAGTCACATGAAACTAACTTCATTGTAGTAGCTTGGTTATTTATATCTTTAAGTTCGTCTAAGATGATATCCAATTTTGGTTGATAGATTGACATTGAGTGCTTATCATAGCAGGTAGTTGATCCCGCTGATTAATCGCACGTTCCATGGTTGCTGCTTTTAAATTTTTTGTTAAAGCTCAGTTGGTAAAGTCCAGATAGATACACCGAAAATAGAAAGTTTGTAAATAGTTTGACAGGATTCTTGTATTGTGGGTAGTGCTTTAGTATTAAAATACCATCGAGTTGAAGACACTCTAGCACGGAGATACTGCAGGAAACAGGATATACACAGGAAGGGGCAGAGTTGCGGACCTTCCGTTACCTCCTCTTGGGAGATATTTGCCAGTTGCAAAAGGGAGACACACTTCCGGTCCCACGATCGATGATATGACGATGGTATTAGACACCTTAGAGAACAACAAGTTACTGTCTTCCGGTTCTCCAAGATAAGTCGCTTCCAGGAAAACGTGGCTGGAGGACCTACTTGAGTCGGAAAGACGTCACCGCTGGGTTGGGAGGGTATCTCCTCCTTCCTCCCTTTCTGCGTCGTAGTGTCTGATTGGTAGTTATAGCATCTTTCAAAAGATCCTGTTTGTTATGTCTACCCACCGATCAAATTGATATGGTTCCTGACAGTTTATCAGATATTTTCTTGTTTTCAAAGAGTCATTTATACATTAGGTGGGGAGGTGTGGATTTAATAGATGAATTTAGCAATCCTTCAGAACTTCCAAATCCAGGTAAAACTAAAGTTCTTGTAACTTACTCAGATTTTAGAAGAGTAGGTATTCTTGCTTCCATGTAGTTGCATAGATGGTAATAGATAGAGGAGATCTGAGCTTAATGCCAAGGAGACGTTCGCGGCGTTGTATTTCCCCTATGCCGGCAGGACCACACCCAATGTTCCCGAGATACTTCCTTCTCTCAGAAAGAATGGGGGTCAAACCGCTCTTCTCGGCTGCAGGGGTCTTCCTGCTTCCCAGTCCACTATTTAGGGGTGCAAGGTGCACCCCAAATTCGAACGTTTTTTGGGTCCCTCGGGAGCTCCCGAGGAACGTGGTGCTCAGATCAGCGTCTCTACCGGAAGTCCCTAAACTCAATATTAATGTATCCTTTTGTTCACAGTAGTCACAGTAGTATGCAAGATACTCTGGGCATGGCTGCCAAGAATCATGCATGCTATTCTAAACTCAGAAATATCAGTTGGAATAGGGGTTTTATTCTACCCAGCTACTCAGATTACTGCCCTTGTCAAAGAAACAGTGAGTTGGATCCAGCCAACGGTTTAATAGAATATTGTCCTATTGCAATTATTACTATAGCGCCCACCCAACATGGCTCTTGTCTATTCAGGTCCCATGATCCACAGCATGAACTTTTTTGGTAGGGGAAGGAGGCCTTCTCTTGCCTTTTTCACCAGTGGAAAAGCTAGTTGGATCCAATCCCATTCTTTATTGTATTTTCTTGAAATTGTTTTTCACTAAAGTTGTGTTTTCATTGGAATTACTGGCATGCTATTGCTGTACACAAAACTTGGAATGCTGACTGTATAAATTTCTATGTTTATATGTATAGGCTTATACCTAATGTATTTCTCATGGGTATTGTTTGCAGCCTCAATTCATTGGGATACTTCAGTGTATATAAATGGGTTTATGACAGCTCAGGCAGAAATTTATTTATTTATTTATTACTTTGAAAAACATGCAAAATTTCAAACTCCTGTGGCGTCTGTTGATTTCTTTAGCTTTGGCACATTGCTTGTTTATATTTGATTTAAACTACATCACTACCGCAACAGATTCAACAGTACCTTGGGGAGAAAAATAGGCTTTGGAGGTACAGTTGAACCAATAAAATTAATTTATTAAAGCAGCATTCTTCAGGCTCCTTGCAGATAAGATTCTTGTGGCCTTTTTTATTCTTAACTGTACCATCACAGTATTAGAACATAGCTGTGTACAATCAATACAATCTTAAATACAAACTATAAACAATTCAGGAAATTCATGTAATTATGCCATTTTGTAAATACAATGCATATCCAGAATGTTGATGAGACAGATACAGAATTTGTCAGGTTAAGTGTTACCAGTGATGATCTTAGGATGCTTTATAGAATCATAGAGTTGGAAGGGACCATCAGGGTTATCTAGTCCAACCCCCTTTCTCTCCTGATCTCCATGTTCAACCATTCCCATATATACAAAACAACTAACACAGCTTTAATTACCTTCTTATAGAAACTACTTCTAGGCTAATGGAGAGAAAGAATGTTGTTTTAATACTTATATAAGTTAATTAAAAGCTTAAGGGTGGATTCAATCCTTCTGCAAATGCAACAAGTTTGTAGAAGGAACATACAAGACTCATTATCTTAAAAGCTCCCTAAGATCCCTGAAAAAAATTCTGCTTCTTATGTTTGGGATGCCCTCAGGATCAGCATGGGATTCAACACAGAGGTCTGCAAGAAGAAGGAAGTATCAGGAGAAATTCCTCTATCTTATTGTGTGAATTTTTAATTCCATTTGTGAACCTGGAGGGGCTAATTCCTTCTTCTTTCTGCAGTCCCCTGTGCCACATTATATACTGTTCCTGATAGATTTTTCAAGGGAAGAAGTAGTATGCTGGGGAAAGGGGGAAAGGGCAAAAAAAAAAAACCTTCCACATACCTGGAAACGAACCAATTTTATCAGAAGTAAAAAGATGTTTGGGATATTGCAACTGAGACTTCAAGTTATGGGTAGTGACCTTTTTTCTGGCAAGACTCCTGTGCCTTTAATAGCTGTGTGACAGGCAGAAATGCCTAGAATGAAAAACTGGTGCCTGCCTAGGTGATAAGATATGGTAAATGCAACTCACATCTCCTCATGCTCCACATGCAGACACACATTATATGCCCTAGGAGAACCCTCACAGTAACAGTGGATTCAGGAACAATGCTTTGCCTATTCCTTAACATATCATTCACTAGCTAGAATTTGTCCTATGGGCAGCACCTGAGGTTGCTAATAAGGTGATGATAGCTAAACCTGTTCCCTACTATTAAGGAGCTTAGCCACTGAGCCTATAAGCATAACCACAGTTCTGCACCCACAGAAACAATACCCTATTCTTCTTATTGGTAACATTAGAATATGACAAAATATTGGTAACTGAATCATACATTGTTGTGTGTTCCTAATTTCCATGAAAGAAGAGATGCTTTTGAGACAGCATTATATATTTTAGTTTCCTTTGAAGATTTGTGGAATTTTTGTAGTATTTTCAAAAAGACAGATGGACTCACATTCTAGCTGTATCTGAAGAATGAGCGGTAACTCATGAAAGCTCATACCTTGCCAGAAATTTTGTTAGTCTTTAAGGTGCTACTGGATTCTTGCTCTTTTCTAAGTGGAGACAAAGAGTCCCTCCAAAATAGTAAATCTGCTGCTTAACATCAGCTCTCTAGAGTCTAGAGATACAAAACCTTACACTGTTAAAGTGCTGAACTTTCAGATAACCCACAGTTCTCTCTGTCCATTTCTAATCAAAATTGCTGTTGCACACCCACAATCTGAAATGCAATTTCCTTCAGTGTCCATTCTGTAGGCAATTTGAACATTTAAGAAATACCACAGCTATTTTTAATGAACATTAACTTGTTTTATAAAAGACCCTGAGGTCCATTCAGAGTAACTTTGGGCCCTTTCATGGTAATCATTCAACAAACCTGTAACAATATATTTGCATTCTCCTAGAAGAAGTTTGTATTGCTCCCTTCTTCCTTGCTTTTTTAGGGCTCTTTGGCTATTTTCTGAAAAGCATCCAAATAACAGACTGGCTGTTCTTGATGAGTTCCTGAAATTTCTGTTTGGACTGATTGGTATGGCTTGTGTATTTTATTCTGCTTCTGGTATTTATTTATTTCATAGACTACCTTTGTCCTCTACTGTACAGAGCAGCTTACACCATTCACTATTACACCAGCTTACTCCTCCACTTGATCTTCATACCAACCCTGTGAGGTAGGTTAGGCTGAGAATGCATGACTGGCCTGAGCAAGCTTCCATGGCAGAGCAGACATCTGAACCTGGGTTACCCAGATAGTCTGACACTCTAACCACTACACAAGTTTTATAATTTTAAATGTTGGGTTTGAGAAACACCTTGAGAGGCGGGATATAATTTTTCAAATAAATATAACGGATACAGATTCTTAAAATACGCAACAAGTATAGCTATCTGGCTTCCTGTGTTGATTAACTTACTATTGTAAAAATCAATAATAAGGTTAAAATGTAAAAATAAATAAATATAGATTTGTAAATAACTGATTCTTTCAGTTGTACTTCAGAAAGTATCTTAAAACCCCGTAGAGGTTTGGTATTTTTGCTGTTATGCCAACACCTCCTGTACCTAAAATATTACATCAGAATGCTTACACAGATGTAACTAAATCTGTATTAGCACTTTCCTAATAAAAATTTATCTTCAAGCACCATTATATTGTGAAACTGAAGTCTGGTCAACATAAATGAGTTTGGCCTGAACAGACAGGAGACAGGACTGATTACAAGAATGTTAACGTTACTTAATGACTATGGAAGTTTCCTCAACGAACATTAATTGGTAGGATATGGCTCTGCTCTACAATCTATTAAAGCCTGAAGGTAACCCATTCCAGTTGACGAGAGAGATCAGGTATATATGCGTGTTCATAAGTAGCAGTTTTGAATTGGAGAGAGAATATAATGTGATCTACACTGAGTATAAGCAAGAAATGTGAGGTATAAATAAGTAAATGAAGAAGGGAAGGGTAGACAATCAGCTGTAAATTGGCTGAAACACTTTGGTGGTGCCAGATGTATTTTTCCAAGGACCTGTGGGGCAACAGATCTACAATCTTCTAGGTGAGCCTCTGTCTCCATCTGTGCTCTATTTGCAGATTGGTAAATAAAGCAAGTATTACGAAATATCTTAAATCATGAGTACTCTCTAATCCAAAGAAAACCAAACAAAGGTAGAACTGTCCTTTGAATGTCTCATATGTCAGTAACTACTGTACAAGATTTTAACATGGAAAAAAATATTCTGTGACCACGGAAAGTTCACATTTGTATTTATGTGGAAATAAGTGAACCAGAGATCAAGAAAATAAATGTGGAGTGTCTGTTTATCTGTACACACAATATCTCACATGTCATGAGAATTTGTATGTGAGAGGGGAAGGATTTTGTCAGCCACAGCATACTTCCTATGTGTACTGTGGTTAGGACACTGTTATTAATGTTTTCCCATCACTGTGCCTCTCTTTTGCTAAATCTACGTGCTGAGCAGTTTTCAACTGAATCTTATATTATTTCCACAGTAGTCAACTTTTTTTGCAATGTGAAGTCAGTACTCCCCCCATTTTTATTATTTTTGCACTAAACATTGAGAAGCTATCACATATACCTGTTCAGATTTTTTCCATAGAGTTATTTTGTCATTGAGATACTTTTAACTCCTGCACTATTTTAGAATGCTTTGCAGCATGTATTTGAAACAGGTGGAAACTCTCCAAGAATAAAAGCAATCTCCATTCTCATTTATCAATGCCTGTGAGATCCCTAATGCCACTGTCATTGGCAAGTTACAGTATTTATTTATTGATACTCCAGTTTCTAGCTAGCTGGCAAAGCAAGCAGCGCTAAGCATAAGCACGTCTACTGAGGCTCCTACTCAGGTCTATTCAATGGAGCTTACTCTCAGGAAGGTGTTCTTAGGATTGCATTGTAAATGTATTCACACCAAGTACTTGTTTCTTGCCTTCTCATCTCTCTCTCCTGAGCTTTGTGAATAACCATTGCAGCCTACATGAACAAGGGGTAAGGAGAAAAACAATGAATAGCCAGGATTAATGCCGACAGGCAGTTACAATGAACATCATGAATGCAGTGGAAGGATGGCTAAATGAGAAGATGCTAAACCCAACTATTGGTGTCTAGAGCAGCTAATCAACAGGACCAGTCTCTCCTAAGTGATTGCCTATGATGTAGAAAAAAACTCAACTGTTCCAGGGCTGCCTGGTAGCTAATAACATGCAGGCTTTGAACCCAAACCCCCATGCATTGTAAACCAGGGCTGTTCCATAGCATACTGCCTTTTTTTTCAGCCTTTCCTATTCTATATGTATGTTTAATTTTGATACCAGGGCCAATGGATAATCCCAGATGTTCCATGTTGTGTCTTTTTCCTAAGTTCCCAGTTAGACATGGGGTTAGAGCAGTGTGTGAGATATAGATTGGAGTCCTGCATCTTTTTTCTCTTTTGATTGGACATTGCTAAAGGGCTGTTGAAAAAATTTTTGGGGTAAAATTTGGATCCGGCAAAATTTGGCCCGTTTTATTCTGGAAACGCCAAAGTCCAAACTCCCCCGATTCAGATCCATGGAATTCGACATGAAATTCGGAGTTCGCGAATAAATTCGGCCATTTAAAGCCATTAAAAACACATTCGCACCTTTCCACAGCTCTGGGGGGGGGGGCATGTTAGGAGGTAGAGTTCCCAAACTTTCAGTGTAGCTTGAGGGGACCCTTCTTGCAAGAACACCCAAGTTTGGTTGAGATTGGGTCAGGGGGTCCTGAGTTATGGGGTCTGGAAGGGGTCCCCCCATTCGCCCATTGGAATAAAGCCATTTAAAGCACTTTTGATGCTTTCCGCGGCTCCGGGGGGGCATGTTTGGAGGTAGAGGTCCCAAACTTTCAGTGTAGCTTGAGGGGACCCTTATTGCAAGAACCCACACGTTTGGTTAAGATTGAGTTATGGGGTCTGGAAGGGGTCCCCCCATCCGCCCATTGGAATAAAGCCATTTAAAGCACTTTTGATGCTTTCCGCGGCTCCGGGGGGGCATGTTTGGAGGTAGAGGTCCCAAACTTTCAGTGTAGCTTGAGGGGACCCTTCTTGCAAGAACCCCCAAGTTTTGTGAAGTTTGGGTCACGGGGTCCTGAGTTATGGGGTTCCCCCATCTGCTCATTGGAATAAAGCCATTTAAAGCACATTCGTGGTGTTCCGTGGCTCCAGGGAAGTATTTTTGGAGGTAGAGGTCCCAAACCTTCAGGGTAGCTTGGAGAGACCCTACTTGCAAGAACCCCCAAGTTTTGTGAAGATTGGTTCAGGGGGTCCCGCGTTATGGGTTCCCCCCATCCACCCATTGGAATGAATGGGAGCAGGCAATCCTTAATGTGCATCTAGAGAGAGGCAAATCCAAGGCAAAACCTCCCGTGCATAAATGGCCGGAGAGTCTGTGTGTGTGAGTCTGTATTCCTTTCATTGGTGCTGCTCCTGCTCTGCTCCTGTGCTGATCGTGAGAGATCCTGAGCTGACCTGCTGCTAGAATCGTATTGGATTACTCCTGAATCCTGACTCCCAGTCTCTGCTCCTGATGGAAGAGAAGACATCCATTGTTTGACCCATTTTGGGCCTTTTCTCTATAACCTTTTTCCTGTGCATGTGTATGTGGGGGGGGAGATTCTCTGTGTGTGTGTGTGAGGGGGGAAGCCAAAGGGGGATGGGTTTACCTGTTCTGCTGGGGGGTGGGCTTGATTGCCTCTGTGTGGGACTGTGCTTTCTGCTGTTTTCACCGGTTGCCAACTTCATCTGGAGTTAACTGTGGGTCAGTGAGTCTCTCTCTGGTTGGCTCCTCTTGTTTCTAATGGGCTGTGCAGCTGCTCCTGTTGTTTCTAATGGGCTAGCCCAGGGGTCTGCAAACTGCGGCTCCCGAGCCGCATGCGGCAGCCAGGCTGCGGAGCCGCGCGCCTGAGAGAGCGCGAGACAGCAGGCGAGCAGACGTGCTGTCTCTCCCCCCCGCCATGGTTAGGAGGCTTCCTTTGGTAGACCTGGCCTCCGGCTGAGTCCCATTGGGAGGCCATGTCTACCCACTGGCTTTCTTGATGGTCGACCTGGACTCCGAGGAGGGGAAAAAGTCCCCCTTCAGAGGCCACGTCTACCAATTGACTTCTATGGTCCTCCGGAGGCCAGGTCTACTGCCAAGAAAGCCAATGGGTAGACCTGGCCTCCCAATGGGACTCAGCCGGAGGCCAGGTCTACCAATAGGCTTTTATGGCAGTAGACCAGGCCTCCAGACGAGGACTCCAGACAGGGAGGGGGAAATGGCAGGGACTTACAATTCAATTTTTATCAATAAATAAGATCACTATTAAGTATGATATCAAGTTTTATTCAGTGTACCTATAGTTTAATTAAGACTGAAAACTTTAATTAAAGTCTATTAAGTTAATAAACAGTGTACCTACCTATATAGTTTAAGTTTAAGAAATTTGGCTCTCAAAAGAAATCTCAATCGTTGTACTGTTGATATTTGGCTCTTTTGACTAATGAGTTTGCCGACCCCTGGACTAGCCTGTCATTCGTTTTAGAACATCCCATGTCAGTGAGTCTCTCTCTGTCTGGCCCGTTCTTCTCCTTCGCTGGGGTCATCAAAAGTCAGCTGCAATTTAATGGTACGATACATACAGAAACATTCCTGAAGGCATCAATTCCCCCTCCACAGGACCTGAGCCTTTGTCTGGGAAAGGCTTTGGCCTTGTGGCCTTTCCTCCGCTAGTGAGTTATGGAGATATCCAAGTGTAATGGTTGGAGTGGCATGCTTCTATCAGTATGTGTCCACTCATTAAAGGGAATGCATTTGCAGGAGAGGATTCAACTCCATTCTACAGAGCTTCCAAAAGTTACAGGGTTCCTACTGGGCATGCTACAAAACTCTCTATAGGGCATGGGGCTAGGCTTCCTGTATTTCTTCCCTCATTGTGCTCTGTGTGTGGGTAAGGGCAGGGTTACATTAAGAAAGTTCATTGGTACCACCATGATTAGTTGACTGCTTACTTGTATGGCTGACACAAGGATGTCAGCATGTTGCTCTGTGATAAGCAGGACTGAATGGTATTGCTGTGGTTGCTAGTATCCCTGTTTCTTTGAGTTGGGTCTATTTGGCCTTTTTCCTCCTATTGAAACAGCACAAGGTACTGATTAGCTACACTGATGTCACACAGACATCCAGGGCTTAAGGATATGCTATTAAATTTCACTAAGAGGTTACCTGAAAATAGCACTGTTTATGTTTTCTTTCAACCGCTGTTATTAAAACCAGAATATTCAGTTTAGATAATGAATTAATTTAACTTGTATGAACATCATGGAAGCACACAAAAACAGAAGGGGGAGTGTGTGTGTGTGTACAAAAATATAATATTCTGATACAGCGATTAATATATATATATATAGTAATCGCTGTATCAGAATATTATATTTATGTTAATTTACTATGTTTAAACTATTGAAGTTAAGGAAAATAGTTGCAATTTATTGTATGTGCTTAGGTCTCTATTAATCAGAGGAAAAAGAAATAGGAAAATCGGTTTGTTATCATGTCATAAATTGAAACTAGTTACTGCTGCAGAATGCAATAAGATATAATTACTTTTATAATTAAGACCTCCCATTCACTTTTAAATTTTTTAAAAAACCATTCTCATTCAAACAACTTTTTAACACTAAAGATTTAATCAAAATATTTTGTTTCTGGCTTTCTTTCTTAAATATTGATCTGTGTTTCCCCTGCAATTTTGACAGCCTGAATATTCCATTCAGTCCCACCAGATCTTAGATGTGCCAGTCTTAAATCCTGGATGCTGGCTCCCCAGCAACACCAGCTTAGTGCCGCTATACCCTTTGCTCTTCCAGCAGAAGGAGAATAGTACAGTACAAATCTAACTCCAAGGAACTTCGAGAACAGAAATTGTAGCAGAGTCCATAGTAATTCTACTTATGCCAACAGGTCACAGAGAAGCATGCTGAGAACACCGACCAATAGGGCTGTCGAAAAAAAAATTCAGTACAGTTCAGATTCGGCTGAATTTGGCCTTTGTGGGTTCGGTACGTGCCGAAGTCTGAACTCCCCCACTTCGGATCCGTTCAATTCGGCGGGAATTCAAAGTTCGGAAAAAAAATTTGGCCGAATAAAGCCATTAAAAAAACAATTGTGCCTTTCCGTGGCTCTGGGGGGGCATTTTTGGGGTTAGAGGTCCCAAACTTTCAGCAGAGCTTCAAAGGACGTTTATTGAAAGACTCCCCAAGTTTTGTAAAGATTGGGTCAGGGGGGGCTGAGATATGGGCCCTGAAAGGGGTCCCCCCACCCTTAATGTGCATCTCTCAGCAGAGCTTGCCGCCCACGCACAAAGCTCCCAGTCCCGACAACAGTTTGCAAAGCAACTCAACCTTGTAAAACAACACCTTTGCAACAGGGAAAAACCAGAAGACACACAACTGAAACCTCCCCCCTCAAACCAGGGAGCGAGAGACTCGAGGGGGAACACACACCCCAGGCAGAACCGACGACAGCCCCCTTTGGCTTCCCCCCCACCCATAGAAACTGCTCCCTCCCCACACACACACAGACTCTGCTTTCCCCCCACACACACACACATACACAGGAGAAAAATTATAGATTAAAGCCCCCAAAGGGGTCTTACTGTGGCTGTCTTCTGTTCCATCAAGAGGGGCTGAAGAGGACTTGTAATCCAAGATGATTCCAATTAGGCACGGGACGTTTTGCTCTGGAGATGCACAGGATCGGCTGATCCATTCATCCCAATAGGGAAAAGGGGAAAGGGGAAAGGGGAAAACCCATATCTCGGGACCCCCTGACCCAATGTTCACAAAACCTGGGGGGTATCTTAAGAACACTGGTCTGAAACTCCGCTCAAAGTTTGGGATCTGCACCCCCAAAAATGCGCCCCCTGCAGCCATGGAAAGAGAAAAGGGGGGGAGGCGATATTTCTGCCCCCACGGAACCCATCTTTACAAAACTTGGGTAGTATCTTAAGAATAATTGACTGAAGCTATGCTAAAAGTTTGGGGGCTATATCCCCAAAAAAGCGCCCTCTGCAGCCACATAAATGGAAAAAGGGGGGAGGAAAAAGGGGGAGAACCCATATCTCGAGACCCCTGACCCAATGTTTACAAAACTTGGGGGGTATCTTAAGAACACTGGTCTGAAACTCCGTTCAAAGTTTGGGATCTGTACCCCCAAAAATGCGCCCCCTGCAGCCATGGAAAGAAAAAGGGGGGAGCCCATATCTTGGGACCCCCTGACCCAATGTTTACAAAACTTGGGGGTATCTTAAGAAGCTTCATCTGAAGCTCCAGTGAAAGTTTTGTGTCTGTACCCCAAAAAATACGCCCCCTGCAGCCACAGAAAAGAGCGAATGTGCACAAGCACCCCCCCACACACACACGAGGATTTCTCTCTCTCTCTCTCTCTCCCTGGCCGGGCCGCACATCAGCTGATTCCTCCAGTACTCAATCCTGACTGATTGGCCAGAAGAAGACCCAGCTTGGCCACCGATTGGCCGGGGGAGGAGAATGCTGCTTACTGACGGTTATGCTGCTTACTGGCGGCCCCGAATTTGCCGAATTTATTCGCGAACTCCCGAACTCGCTGAATTCGCCCCCCCCCGGTTGCCCGCCAGTTTTGAGTTCGGTTCCTCCCGAACTAAAAACCACCGAATCAGGGGAAATTCGGCTGATTTTCAGTTCGGGCCGAACCGAATTGACAGCCCTACCGACCAATGCATGCTAATGCCTGCATGCCTCCCTAACATCAATCTTTTCCTGTCCACATGCAGAAAAAATCCCTGAAGAAATACAGCACCTTCCAATGTAGAAACCACTTTGGTGGAATGTTTGGAATAAACACACCTCAGGAAACTCTACAGTTGCAGGTTTGATTCTCTTCTCACTGCAACCATGTTATTTTTTTTTCCAGACTGAGAAACAATGGCTCCAGTTCACTTGGCAGAGATAACTCCAATAAAAAGCCCAGGACCTCTTCCATAAAATGATTCAGGTCAAGGGGGTTAAGAAGTGCAACTGGTAACCACTTATTAGTTCACTGTTATTATTATCTAATCAATATATTGATATACAAATTATAATATTTTGAAGGTGTGTACTAAAACATCACTAAAGGAGTTGTTGGAACAGAAGGAAGTATGTGTGAAGTATGAAAGAGAGATACCAACCAAAGGCTGAAATTCCTGGGAGACTACAAATGATGTGATAAGAAATGGACAAAAAGGCCCTGAAAAAACATGGTGAGCATAAAAAGCAAGAGGGGCAAACAAAGTGCAAAGAAACGATAACAGAAAGAATGTACCAACTAATAAGATGGAAGATTATGTCCAGCTGGCTAAAACCAGAAATGTTTATCAAATTATGATGGACCAAGCAGACCAGAAAGTTAAAATCAGCAATGGAGCTAAATCGGCCAGTGGTCAACATGAGATGGTGAGATAAATTAAGATGATCAAATCCAGTTGAAAAGATGGACATTCTCTAAGGCAGACAAAGACCTTGAAACCCTATATAAGGCTCATGGAATATGAAGCAAGTTGGAGGATTCCACGTGCCAGCACATGACACAATTGGTACACCAATTACCTCCCATGTCTCCTGCTCCAGCTGCATATCTAGTGTGTTGGACCTTCTCTCTTCCCCATATGGAATACGCTTTCATGCCCTTGGTCTTGTCATTATTTTTGCCATTCAGTTTTGCCCTCTACTAAGTTTTCCTGAGGTACAAAGCTATACAATATTCAATATGTGCTTAAATTTTTATTTAAATAATTTTGTCAGTACATATTTTTTTTCTTTATGTAGAAATAATTCAGGCTGTTTGGAGTGAAATGTACCCACTGAATCAACAGTGTTTCAGTTGCATGTGCCACCATCTTAATTAAGAAACCTCTTGTACCTCAGTTCTTTATATTGTTATTAACAATACACCTCATACTTCTCCATTTTCTGCATTAGATTGAAAGAAAGAAAGAAAGAAAGAAAGAAAGAAAGAAAGAAAGAAAGAAAGAAAGAAAGAAAGAAAGAAAGAAAGAAAGAAAGAAAGGATGTTACTCATGCTTGGCTTTAAATACATTACACTTAAAAAGCAGTCAGAATTTCTTGAAAGTAAGGTTAACTGCCATAATATTTCCTGTTATGTACAGTGCCGATATTCCCAGGCTGGTATCACAACACATAACTCGTAGCTCTATAAACTGTTTTTAAATGTATTTGTCTGTGAAATTCTAATGGGAAATCTTGGCAGACCTTTAGTTTTAAAATTCTTGAGATTTAAGTAGTGATCCTAAGCATGCTGGCTTTTAAACAAGTTTTGCTGAAATCAATGGTACTTCCAAGTAAATTACCGTATATACTCGCGTATAAGCCGAGTTTTTCAGCCCAAAAAAAGGGCTGAAAAAGCCAAACTCGGCTTATACGCGGGTCAATACGGTAGAGGGGGGAGGGGGGAGGAGGGAGGAGGGAGGGGGGAACTTACCTCCATCACCGCCGCCGCCGGGCCCAGCTGCCTTCCTCTGGCCGGGAGGGGCCTGCCTGCGCAGGCAGGAGGCCCCCGCCGGCCGCGCCGCCGCCAACCACGCACCTGGGCGCCTTCCTCCGGCCGGGAGGGGCCTCCTGCCAGGCCAGGAAGGCCGCACCGCTGCTGCCGCCGATTCGCCGCCTCTTCAGGTACGTAGGGGGTTCAGGGGCTCTTCCCCCTCCCCCCCTTGGATGGCACTGGGGTCGGGGTGGGTTGGGGTGGGTTGGGAGGGCCTGGGAGGCGGCGGGAGGGCGGCCTGGGGCAGGGGCCCTGCGCTCTAAAATGGCGGCCGCCATTTTAGAGCGCAGCATTGCCGGTAAAGGGAATTTCTTATTGACCCTCGGCTTATACGCGGGTCAATAAGAAATTCCCTTTTCTGGCCTCAAATTTGGGGGGTCGGCTTATACTCGGATCGGCTTATACCCGAGTATATACGGTAATTTAGGATGTGTGTTTTAAGAAAATATTGGGAATAGACCAAAGTTAATCATTTTGTAAGTCTAATTGATTATAATGGGAGAGTTTTCAGTTCATGATTACCTTTTTCATTGAAATCAAAAGTATTTAACTTTAGTCATATCTAGGGTTGCCAACCTCCAGGTACTAGCTGGAGATCTCCTGCTATTGCAACTGATCTCCAGCCGATACAGATCAGTTCACCTGGAGAAAATGGCCACTTTGGCAATTGGACTCTATGGCATTGAAGTCCCTCCCCTCCCCAAACCCCGCCTTCCTCAGGATTTGCCTCAAAAACCTCCCACCGGTTGCGAAGAGGGACCTGGCAATCCTACAGATTGGAGACTCAGAAGTCTAATTTTTAAAAGGCAAAAACTTGAAGTCATTCACAGTAATTCAGGCATAGTGGGAAGTTTGACCCTGAATCAGATCAATAGGCTTATGGTCTGACTGGGAGAGACTCTGTGTCCACAGCTACCTGCTGCAACTCATAAAAAAATGCTAGTACACTTGCAATGAAACTGAGGTCACTTACATACACACACTACTTCAGCATAGTGAGATCCCATACTCCACAAGCATGTTACTGATTAGCACAGACCCATGGATAGTGCTGATTCAGGGTTATCAGGTTCCTGCCAGGGGTGGGAAATCTCCTGCCCTGGCTCCTTTCTCCTGCTGCCTCTCTGGCTACTGGCTGAAGAGGAAAAATTAAATCACTGTTACCATAGAGTTTCCAGTAATTCCTACAGAGGCATGACATCTCTTCCAGGTTTTGCCTGGAAGTGATGCCATGCCATTGCCTGCCAGCTCCCCTCATGTTCTTGACCCCCAGCCCCCAGATTCCCACCGGTTACAATCCTATTTGGATTGCATGTCTTTCTAACAGAACTAGCCTCTTCCTGCATGGCAACATGCCAATTCCGTGCAAATGCGGCAATATTTAAATGTGTGCACCTGCAGCATGGAATTGTACCACAATCAAATGATTTCAACATGTTTTATGCATGAGAAGGGAGTCCAACATGTAGCTTAATGGTGGTTTGAGCTGTTGCTTTAGTCACTGAAGAAAAGTCAGGAATTGAAAGTTCTCTCATTAAAGGTCACCAAGAACAAAATACTTATACACTTTGGATAGAAATCAAGCCCAATATGTACTGAAGGCCAATATTCTAACTCAGCCCCAGCCCTGATTTTTTTTGGTTTCCATATTTAGCAATTTTATTTTAACAAAGTGCTCAGAATTTAATTATCTCACTAGAGAGAATATGAGTTTGTGTAGTCCCATTAGTGGATGGAAATCAATCTACATTTATTTATTTGGCAAAGAAATACATGGTTTCTATAATCATTACTAGTTGGCAAATACCTCCCCTCAAATTGCCTGGAAATTTGGTCAGACTGGGATAAACAAATCACACACCAATTCCATGTGGGTCATTTTTAACTACGTTAAAATGCTAGATTCTGTATATGTACCACATTCAACTTTTGCAATGGTTAATTAAAAATGTAATTAAGTCAGACCATCAAAATGTAATCAACTGAAGCTTGTAATACTTATTTGTTTTTGTTGCACATATTTCCAACCAAAGGCTAAGTTGTATCCATGTGCCCAAGTTCTGAGAGTGGGGGTATAACACCTAAGCAGCATTTCTTGGAGACAATTTGCCTCAGAGGGCAAAGAAATCATTGCATGGCTGTGATAGAAGCTCTCTGTCAACTATTAAGCTGACATGGCATGAGAGGAGCACAGGTCATGCTGTAATTTACAGAAACATACCCTCAAACTCTATCTACTCAGGGAGGATTTTTGACCTTATTTTGACAGCCATGCTGCTTCCCCACCCTTTCTTAAACAAAACACAAACATAGCCAAAATTATAATGCCATGTATGTATAATGTCTTGCCACAAATACAAAGAAATCCATTGTGTATGGAATGCAACCATAAGGTAAAGTCTTAACGATTTAACTCCTTTCTTAGCATTGAAAGACTATCATTCCCCCAAACTAGGCACTACCCATGTGTCTATTTTATTCTATGCAGATGATGCAGTATTACTCTCCCGCACAAAGATGGGTTTCAGACGTTTGCTGAATAGATGTATATTTTTTTTACTCTATTAACAAATTACAACTGAACTATGAGAAATCCAAAATATTGGTATTTGCTAAATCCTGCAAAATCCAAAAATGGATATTTGCGGGGAAAGAAATAGAACAAGTAAAGCAGTTCACATACCTAGGTCTCTACCTACAACATGTCCTGGTCAAACCATCGTAAATCAGCAGTTAATATTGCCACCATCAGTGCATCGGATATTTTACGTGTGTGTTTTTTTTGGCAGGGGCAATCATTTTGTTCCATCTGCATTGAAAGTCTTTATAGCCAAAATAATTCCACAACTACTCTGTCATTCCAGTATGGATTAATGCATTTGATATTCATGCTGAAAGTTAAGGTGTGCATGGTTAAATGGATGCAAAACTTCAGCGAAATGATTCCAATGGAAACTTGGGAACAACTGTGCACGACAGAAATAAAATTTTCTTCTTCACAAGCAGTTAGAGAAAATTGGTGTAAAATGTTTTACAGATTGTACCTCTCTTCGAAAGACCTTCAAAAGATGTTTAAGACAAACCAAGCTAACTGCTGGAAATGTTCAGAAACGGAGGGGATCTTCTTCCACCAATGGTGGACGTGTAAAAAGAGTCAGCAGTTCTGGAAGATGATTCATAAAAGAATCCAAGATATATTGCAAGCACAATTTGAACTAAATCCCAAATTTATGCTATTGGGAATTATTCCTCCACAAGTAAATTTAATCCATAAAGAACTTTTTCAACATGCAACTACTGCAGCTAGAATTTTGTATGCATTCTATTGGAAAGACTCAAAGATTCCTACGATGAATGAGTGGATTTACAAACTATTCGACTTTGCTTCGATGTCTAAATTAACCTATTTGATAAAAAGACAATCACTGGATGACTTTAAGAGCAAGTGGCAACCGCTATATGATAAGTATGCTACAACAGTGAACTTTGCTAATTGCATTTAACTAATCTGTTATACACAATTTAAAGAAGACTTATTTAGTGTTAGTTATTAACAGTTATTAATAGAGATACCAATATGATTTTAAGTGAAGATATTAGTAAGTGTTTAAGACTGACTTATAGAAGGATATGCTATAAATCTCATCGATAAGAAATTAAAGGGTGTACCATAATTTAATATTAATTTAATATTAATTTAAGAGTGTATTGGAAAAGTTTGGACACAGAACCCCAATGCTTTCCACATTTCCCTCCCCATACCCTTTTTATTTTTGTACCCCAAAAAACCTTTAGTAATAAAAAAAAAATATTTTAAAAAATTGCCAAACTACTTTAGGAAACTGCATGTCACAACAACACATCTCTGGGCAAAGCCAGACACACATCCTAATCTCAAACATAAGCCTTCCAGTTGGGCTGAAGTGTATCTGACCATAACTAAACTCCAAAAGTCACTCTTAAGACAGGCTAAATGCATATTTGAACCTCAAAAGTCATTCCAAACTTTGTGGCAAGCTAAATGGATAGTGAATCCTCTCATCCCTGTACTTAGCTCAAGGCAAGATGGTTCAGTACTCATCAGAACCCCCAAACTCAGTGTTCATTCCCCCTTTGTCCAGGATCACGTTCATATTTAAATCTCAAAACACACCTAAACCTCCAAAAGCTGTCACAAAGAGGATAGTGGCTCTGATCTTCACCCCCAAGGTGATAGGTGGGGGAAGATTTGGCTCAGACACAACAAGGGACATCTTGTCTAATTTCTTCCTCTCCTTGCAGTTGCTTCAGAGCGGGGTAAAAGAGTATCCAGCCTCTTCCACCTGCCTCTCCCCAAGGTGACCAGTGTAGGAAAGATCTGGGCTCAAAGAAAGTCTTTGAATCTATTATTCTTCTCCCATGGTTGCTTCAAAGAGGAAGGAGAACTTAACCTTTTTCTCCCCCAGTGTAACTGCTTGGGGAATGAATTTGACTCAGAAACAGATTGTGTCAAAGTGTATGTAATCTTTATAAACATTTTTTCTTCCTTCTTCGGTAAACTCAGAAGGCAGGGGTAGCTCAGCCTTCATTCATCCCAAAGCAACTGCTGGAAGGGAGAATGTATGACTCCTAATAGTCTATGTTGGTCCCCAGAGTTCGTGCCTACAAGTACCCTATTGTCCCAGGGCAGAGGGAAATGCATGTTTGCCACTTCCGACCATAACAGTTTTATGGATAATTTGGGAAGGATAGATGATGTCATAACCTCTCCTCCCAGACAATATTTCCCTGCTCAAGCAGGCAATCCATGGCAGTTACTTGCTCAGTTTCCTAGTAAAATGGACCACACTACTCAGACATGGAAAGCATTCCTTTCATATGAAATTTGTTGGATGATGTAGATTAAATAAGCAGAAAGGAGTTTTAAGAAGCTATTTTTAAATGATTTTTATTGTGTCACAGCACAGCTTGGGACTTGCAGCCTGCTCCACTGCTGCCCCCTTGGAACTGCTGCTGCTAGCAATGAACAGGCAGCGATGAGCGGGCAGCTGTGCCCAGCAAGAGGTAGCAGAGTGCAATGAAGGTCCTGGGCATGGCAGCCACCCACTTGGTGCTACTGCTCCTGTGCTGCTTCATAAAAGTTTTGTTAACTGGCAATCCCCATTCACCATGGGTGTTGGTTAGTAAAGCTTAGCTTTGTCCACAGCCAGAGCTCATCAATTTTTTGTGACCTGAAGTTTTCTTTTACTCTCTTGGCCATTTTACACACAAAGGAGGAAGTAGCCATGAGCACATGGTCCTAAACTCACTAGAGGATGAAATCTAGATACTGAAACCTAAGTAATGGATGATTTCTAATTGCTTGCAGCTCTAAAAATTATATGGCCTATTTCTAATTACCATCTTTATGCATAGGGTTGCCAGGTTCCTCTTTGCCACCGGCGGGAGGTTTTTGGGGCACTGCCTGAGGAGGACAGGGTTTGGGGAGGGGAGGGACTTCAATGATATACAATCCAATTGCCAAGGCGGCCATTTTCTCCAGGTGAACTGACCTCTGTCGGCTGGAGATTAGTTGTAATAGTAGGAGATCTCCAGCTAGTACCTGGATGTTGGCAACCCTATTTATGTAAGATATGTAAGAATCAGAATTTAGAGGGTTTGCATTTTATTCATGTTTCTTTTTCTCCTTGCTTAGTCTTTTTTGTTTGTAAATGTGATGTATGCTTTTTTTTATTAAACTTCTTTTCATTTTCAGTGCTGTCAGTCTGATCTCTATGATCCATGTTAAGCCCCTGTTCAGTCCAACAGCAGAAAGGAGAGGGGGCAGCAGTTAAATTCCACCCCTCAGAGTACTCAACTAAGCACGTTGGTCCCCTCAATAGCAAGTGCAAAAGGAGAGGGAGATGCAAAAACAGAGTGAAGCCTTTAATGGCAAAGCAGCAGAGGGAGCTTGAGCTCAAACCCAGAGCAGCTGGTTACTTTGAAGATAAGCAAGAATTTTGGAGTGAAACAGGCCTTTTTTCTTCTTCATATTTATAAATAACTATCATCCCAATCAATATGTCTGATCCTTATGGGATGTGTTAGATCCTAACTAGGAAACAAGTAGGAATAGTACAGATTCAGTTTCATAAATGTACAGATTTGGAGAACATTTTGAGGCATCTAACAATTTCTCTAACAATGAAGGGAAGTTACCCTATCCAGATGCTCACAGCTTACTGAATCCAGCAAGATGTGGCAGCACTGACATGCAAATGTTTGAATCACACTGGATTTGTATGAATGCTGGTATACTTCAAAGGCTACCCATGGATAGGGTAACCCACACAATATAGGGAGGAAAATGTTTAAATGTAAGTAGATCAGCTGTTCCCTCTCAAGTGAGCCTGATATATTCATCCTGGGTCCCAAGGCAAGCAGCAATTGTCTAATTTTACATAGCCTTCTTATACTATGTAATTCCAGAACAGGTGCAGACAGCCTATGGGCAGTAGGGACAGCTGTCCCAGGGTTTACATTAAGGGGGACTGACCACCCATGCCACTCCTAAAGGGGGGTGGGAAAGAAAACTAGCAGATTACTGCTGCCACTCACACCCACCCCATCTTGCAAAGGGCTTTCAGTGGTGGTTCCCGTCTGCCGTGCATGAAGTGAGAAACACCACTTGCTGGGCTGGTGGTAGGGTGGCAATCATTCTGGGGGCCCATCCTAGACTTTTGCTCAGGGCCCCAGAATCACTAAGACTGCCCCCATTTCAGAAGGGTAGCTTTACCAGTTTGTTGTAACAAAAACAGAATTTGGAATAAAATGCTGTTAGTCTTAAGACTTCAGTTTGCTCATATTAAAAAGTTATATTACCAAAAAAGCTCATGGTCCTGTGTTAATGATCAGAAGAACAAGTTTGAAGAAGTGATTATGACTACTCAAGTGTCAACAAGTAAGATGATAAATGAATATAACTGTGGGACTGGAAGCCATATTGTTCAATTTCTTTTATAGTCATGATCTGCTAATATATAAAGAGAGTTAATGGTTTACATTGACTTTCAAACAGCAAATTGTTTGCTAATGTTTTCTGTAGAACTCTCCCACAGATATAAAATGAAGTATCTGATATGATAGTATAGAGGGGAAGGTCTGAGGAAGACTTGCTTCCAGGTGAGAGCAGGGGCAGAGATGCAGACACCAGGGGCAGAGATGCAGACGCCAGAACCTCAGCAGTTGGCTGAAGAAGACCAGGGAAGACCAGTAGTGGCACGAGGGCTCGAAGACCGATCAAAAACCCTGCTTGTGGGAAGGCTATGGCCTGACACCCATGCTGTTGGTCAGGGCTGGCTAACAGTGTGGGCAGTGATCAGGGGAGAGGGGGTGTTCCTAGGCTTGAGAGCCTAGAGGTTGGTGGGAGACAGACTGAGACTCGGGGTGGGTCCAAATAATTGGGAAGATATTAAAAGCAATGATAAGACACACTTTAGGGTGGATGAAGGAGGGAGAAAAAGAGAAGGAGTCCACAGGTAGGGAAAGGTGAAGCAAATTACTTCCCTGGAAGGTAGGTGTGGTGTGACAATGTATCTTACCCAGAATAAAGGCTACATTGAATCACAGTTCAGTGTTTCCTGAGTGCTTCTGAGGAATAGCGAAAGCCATGGAGTCAAGACTACTTCCCAGCTTGTTACAGGCACCCATCCTCCAAGAGTCTCAGGAAGTGCCGGCCACACCCAAATATAGTATTTTTATGATTAGGTCATGATAGATTTATGTTGCTTGCATAGTTAACTATCTAAAAAAAAAATCAAGCAGTTGAGAGTTACTACCCTTGTAGGACAGTGGTTTCCAATAAAATGCTGGTACTTTAAAAAAAAAATAGGGAAATTGTGAGAAGGAACCAGCAATATGGCAATTGTCAGAGGACACCCTTACTTACATACTAGTGAAGAACTGAGGCCCAAGGTCCATTACATGTCCACTCAAACTTTCATTTTCATGTCCATAACAATTTAATGGTATTTTATGATAAATTTTGTAACAGAATTTACATGCATCCCTTTAATAGCCTAGACCTTTGTTATTTGAAATTATCTGATAGCCATTTTAACGCCTCATCATTCAACACAGCACTGTAGTTTAAGCACATTACAGCCATTTCCTCCCTTTTCTACTTCTGCGGCACAACTCCATCCATCTCTTTCAATGTGCCCTCCATCTTAAACATTTTGTATCACTCACTGGCAACATTTTAAATTTTCACTTTTTATTAAATGTTGAAAATCAATACTTCTAAAAGTAGGTGCACTCTCATTTAACATCCTCAAAGGCGTGACAGATATCTAGACCTCTTTTCAGAATCACTTTAGAGAACGGTGGCTGATCTGATGGAATTTAATTATAGCATAAAAAATACAGGCCACAATCCAGAAAGCCCATTTACATGTTCTCTAGGGATTGTGCATGCAGAGCCAGGCACTCTGTATCTCTCTTTCAGCACACACGGCCCCAAGACTTTCAAATTGCTTGTTATGAATCTCTGAAATTTGATGCAGTACAGGAATCTGGAGATGGGATGTATATTGAGCAGAGCTTAATGAGAAGCCAAATTGTATATGAGGTTTTGCACACATTCTTTTCAACTGCAGCAATTTGAGACTAGCATGACAAACTACAAGAAGATTTTTTATTCAGAAGATTTTATTTTCTTATCACTATTAACTCAAAAGAGATTTTATAATTGTGTTTTATATTAAAGTTTCCCAGCCACACCACAATAAAATAAGTACCTCACTGTATTTTTCAGCCAATTTTGAGGAAAGATTATGGCATGACCATCCATACTTTCCCCCTCATATATTACTCTGTATGTGGAAGCTTCATCTTACCAAGTTCCTGCATTATTTGGCAACTTTTCTTTACATGGAAAACTACATGTATGGGAAGAGTGAGTGAAACTAGTGGCATGGACTAAAATTGTTCATTCAGCTGTCACTCATTCTATTTTACTTTATTTATGAAAAAATGCATTACCGTATATACTCGCGTATAAGCCGAGTTTTTCAGCCCCAAAAATGGGCTGAAAAAGCCGGCCTCGGCTTATACGCGGGTCAATACGGGGGGAGGGAGGGAGGAGGGAGGAGGGAAACTTACCGCCGTCGCCGCCGCCGCCGGGCCCGTGCCACTTCCTGCCGCCGGGAGCGGCCTGGGGCAGCCTCCTGCAGCCGCAGGAAGGCTGCCCCAGCCCCCCGGGCCCCCCCGCCATTTTTCCTGGGTGGGAGGGGCCTTGGGCAGCCTCCTGCAGCCGCAGGAAGGCTGCCCTGGCCCTTCCCGCCCCCGCCGCCATTTTTCCCGGGCGGGAGGGGCCTGGGGCAGCCTCCTGCAGCCGCAGGAAGGCTGCTCCGGGTCCCCCTGGGCCTCGCCGCCGCTTCCTCCCGCAGGGAGCGGCCTGGGGCAGCCTCCTGCAGCCGCAGGAAGGCTGTCCAGGCCCCCCCGGGCCGCGCCGCCGCCAGACCCTCGCCGCTGGAGAGCCCTGTCAGGTAAGCCTGCGGGGGGGGAGGGGTTATAAGCCGACCCTCGGCTTATACGCGGGTGCCTAATTTTCCCCCATTTTGGGGGAGAAATTAGGCACCTCGGCTTATACGCGGGTCGGCTTATACATGGGTATATACGGTACTCTGATTTACTGTAAGTATTTGCAATTTTAGGGAAAATATATAAACTTCAAAAATTGTATTTATAAAATATTATCAGATAATCCCAGTATCTATTTTTGCACATGGCAACTCTTGCTAAGGACTCTACCAATCCCAACAGTAAGCACTTTAAGACAATTTCCTGATTGTCTGACTCTTTGAGTTATATTCCTTCACATGCTCTTTTCTGTGTAAGGTATGAAATTTAATTTCTTGAAGTTACTGACCAGAACAAAAGCAATACTGAAAAGAACCCAGTGAGCAATAGACAAACCCTACTTCCTGGAGTGCATATAGTTTGTAAACTATCTGTTTTATCATATAAATCGAAATACAGCATCACTGCTTTAGCTATGTGGGAAAGCAATAAACAAATAGCTCAAAAAAAAACAAACCTTACACAGTCATCATCACACATAGACATCTATTCCACAAAAGCCTATACGCTCAGCTGTCTTCGGATTACCTACAGCTTGCTCATGAAAACAGTGTTCTGGATAAAACAAGGGTTTCTTATCTCACTCAATCTCACTCAGTTCCCCTCAATGCTATATCCCTCTACCCCCACATTGTTTTTATTCATGCAGTTCCCATGATCTCCAGCTAGGGTTGCCAATCTCAGGTAAGACCTGGAGATCTCTAGGAATTTCAACTGAACTACAGAGATCAATTCCCTTGGAGGTAATAGTAGTGAAGAACAAGTTCAATGGTATTATACCCTGCTGAGGCCCATCCCTCCCCAAACCCCACCCTCTCAGGCTCCACCGGCAAATTTTCAGGAATTTCCCCTCCTATATCCCCAGCTTAGCATTTTTTTAGGGCTTCCTTCCTTTTTAACTTGCAGAAAAGCTGGTTGGATCCCACATTTTATTCTGGTTCACATATCATAGATCAAAAAACAGACAGAACTACTAGATTAATTTACATCACCTCAAACTAGGGTTGCCAACCTCCAGGTGGCAGCTGGAGTTCTCCCGCTATTACAGCTGATCTCCAGCTGATAGAGATCAGTTCACCTGGAGAAAATGACTGCTTTGGCAACTGGACTCTATAGTCCCCAAACCCCACCCTCCTCAGGCTCCACACCAAAAACATCCCCCCAGTGGCAAAGAGGGATTTGGCAACTCTACCTCAAACACAATGCTTTTCAGTAATCGTTTCACATATTCAGACACTTTGAGTCATTAACTGCAAATCAGTGGGCTTAGACTAGAGTAATTTCTGCTTCGCTGAGTTAGGAGCATCACTGAGAGTATTTACCTACACTTAGACATTCAAGAAAATATCAAACCACTCTGTAACTTCCAAGTCCCATTACTTAGTACCACATTCCATGCTACCACACCAGACCTGTTCCACCAATCAGCAGCTGAAGCTTCACAAACAGAAAATACAGTTTATGTGTTGCTCAAATTCAAATGTGATGACTACAAATGTGATTACTACAATTGTCACATTACAACTTAAGCATCTGAATTTTTATTACACAGTGTCTTGCCGTTAATCTTTTCTTAATCGTTTAAGGCCAGTTCTCAAAGGAAAGGAAGTTCTCACACTATGCAATCATCACCAAATTAATGTTTAGGTTAGAAATGCTGTAATTAAATGAATAAAAGCTGAGTTTATCCAACTGTTCCAGATCGCAAATTTTCCTGTTCAAAATAGTTAGCATCAAGAGCAACATACCATTAATCCATTTGGCTTCTGGATTGTGAATGACAAACTCTTTTCTGAAGAGATCTTCCAGAGACAATCTGGTTTCTGATGAATTTGACAGTTCATCTGAAGCAAAACAAAAGTAGAAAACAAAGCCATTTATCTTTGTAACAAAAAAGAAATATATATTTGTATTGGAATCAATACTTTTTAATATACATTCCGGGTACAATAAACATCTGCCCATACTGGCAACATAACCATAATCATTTATATATCTAATAGTGATGTGTGGCCCCCATCTGCAGATAGCTACATGATATCCACATGAACATGAAACAGATTTTCCTGCAAACTTGGGGGGTTAAATTTCCCCCAAAAATAAAAGAGCATTGTCCGAGCATACGCAGACAAAGCGCTTACTTTGCTTTTACAGGTATGGTGATGACGGAGTTGCTGTGGCAGAGTGCTGGAGTAACTCCAGGCCCAGCAGTGGTGGCAAAGTCCCGAATTGCTCTGGGCCTGGCTGCAGCAGTGAAGTACAGGAGCCATTTCGGGCCTGAAGCAGCTCCCAGATACCACCATCACCACAGCCAAGCCTGGAGCGTGGCTCGGTGATGGGACAGCTTCTGCATACCCGGAGCAGTTCCCAGACACCGCAGCAGCCAAAGTTGGGCCCAGAGGCAGCTGCTGAGGCCTGGAGATGTGCTGGGTTGGCAATGGGAGGAGTAGGGTTGCCAACCTCCAGGTACTAGCTGGAGATCTCCTGCTGTTACAACTGATATCCAGCTGATAGAGATCAGTTCACCTGGAGAAAATGGCCGCTTTGGCCATTGGATTCTATGGCACTGAAGTCCCTCCCCTCCCCAAACCCCACCCTCCTCAGGCCCTGCCCAAAAAATCTCCCGCCAGTGGCAAGGAGGGACCTGGCAACCCTAGGGAGGAAGAGTATAGGATTCCCCCACACACACACACACAAGTCTTGATAAGGAGGGGAGGATGGCAGGAGTTGAAGGAGAGAGAGAAAGAGAGAGGGGGATATTGACAAGAAGTGGAGGGGGAAGAAAAAGGAGGGATTGTCAGAGAAGGAGGGGGAGAAATAGGGGAGAAACTGACAGAGTAGGGGAGGGGGAGAAACTGACAGAAAGAGAGGGGTGAGAATGAGGAGGAAGATTGTTAGAGAAAGGGAGAAGAGGGAAAGAAGCAAAGGGGGGATGGGATGCACCCTCCCCACAAGTTTCGTGTGGGTCCCCACTTGTATATTCTAATAGCCAAATTGGCCAAATCTTTGGGTACTTGAATCTGGTACCTGGAACTGCAAACAGCAAGACATCTTTCTACAAACCTGAAAAATACCCCAGATTTGCAGAAAAATCTGAAATCTAAAAAAGGGAGGGGGTTAAAAAACCCAAAATGATAAAAGGAACACAGTTTCATCCCTGTGAGCAAAGCCTTCTAAAGGTGTCACTCTTCAAACTAGCAACAACAGCTGCCCATATGCATGCATTTTCTGCATTATTAATGTTATGTCCTGTTTTATACCATTTTTGGTTTACATTATTTTCCAGTTTTTCAATCCTAGTCATATTGCATTGTTTTCTAGATGTTTTATTCTGTCTGATTTTATATTTTAAGGTATATTTCAGAAATCACCTTGAGTCACAGTGAGAATGGTGGGCTATAAATTAAGTAAATAAAAAGTAAATCTCTCAGAATACTAAAGATAATGCTTTTTAAGCTGAGAGTCATTTTTAAGATATTATCAAAATAATCCCTACATTTTTCATTCCTCATTACACCAGGGGTGTCAAACATAAGGCCCAGGGGCCTGAATAGGTCCCTTGAGAGCTCTTATCCGGCCCGGATAAGGCTGGAAAAGGCTGGAGCCTGCTGAGGTGAAGGATGGTTTGCACCCTGGTTTTAAAGTAGCATGCCAAACTGCACTCTCCTTTACAGCACGTGCAGCTGGCCTGCTTTCTTTTATCCCACATGGCGCTTGGTTTCCCAGGATGAGAGGAGTTCAGTCCTTGAAAGAGGGTAAGCTGGAAAGGGGGGTGGGGGCAGGGTTTCCTTGTTTCTATTGACTGGCGGAGGCATCTTGGGCTGTGGTGAGCATACTTGTGAGCAGAGTAGAACTTCTGCTCTTGTTCATGAGTAGAACAGCTGAGCAAGAGTGGGGTTTGCTCAAGGCAGCAACTGTTGGTTCTGGCAGGAGGGAAGCTCCTGTTGCTGTCTGCCTGCTTGCCTCTTTCAGAGAGAACTCATGGGGTGGGAGTGGGCAAAACGGGGTTTGGAGGCATGCTGCTCTTGCTCACAAGTAGACCGGCTTTACTCGTGAGCAGCTGTTGGATGCAGTGTGATGCAGTTCTCAAGAATAAATTTCTCAAGAATAAGTTTTCTGAAGTTGGCATTAGCAAATTGTACCATTGTTGGGGTCCGAATTATCCCTAGCTTAAGGCTTTTGCTTTTAAAAATTTGTCTATGGTTGGGACAACATATGCATGTTAACAGCTCGTCTCTATAATGAATGTTAATAAATCAAAAGTACATTCTCAGCTTAGAGAGACACATCTGCACCGGATACTCAAAATTGCTACAGCACAGATTTTGACTCCAGATTTTGATGCAGTAGTTCTGAGCAAGAGGTGTCAATTATTAAAGACTGTTAAATAAAAGAAAATACTGTAAGAGTGTTATTGTTTTAAGAATGTTTGTATTTTAAGCAAAAAAATAATATCATTAATTGGCTCTGCCTGTGTCTTCTATAAAGTTTGTATTTCCGGTACCTGGCATTAAATGTTATGGTACACATGGCCTGGTCCTACCAAGTGACATTTATGTTATATCCAGTCCTCATAACAAATCAGTTTGATACTGCTGGATTACACAGATGTCAAAATTGTTTTGTACAATGCAGTCTCTCCATTTTTAAATATTGGCTGAAAATAAAAAGTAAAACTTTTAACCAAACTGCATTTTTATTTTCAAGTATCTCAAAGACATTTTATGGAACTGAGAAATCAATGCCTGACATTCATTACCACCCAGGTATCCAGCCAATAGTTGCTATTTCTATGGGCTTACCACTTCTAGACATTATTAAACATACTTAAGGACACTGATATTAATAAGAAATAACAAGAAGGGATCTGAGAGGAACTTACAGGGGAAGGAAAATACCCTCCTCCCTGCCTCTGCCTGCTTTGTCTCTTGGTGGAGCTGCATCTCATACTTGCCGATACCTCTGCTGCTTTGCTTACTTGCTCAGCAACCATGGTTTCTTCCTGCTTGGCTCGGCTTGCCCAAGCAGTACATCTCTCAGCCTCCCCGTGACCCTTACCTACCTGCCTCCCTCATTCACCGTGTGTCAGCAGCTTCCCTACCCTGCTCACTCATGCCACCTTCTGCCTGGCCTATGTGCTTTCTCACTTCCCTGGTGGTTGTGATGTCTCTCTTGGCTTCCTTGCCACCTGCTTGCCCTGCTCACTTGCTTCCCTAGATGCACAGTCTCTCCCCAATTAATTTTGTAACTTGTTGTTTCATGTTTATGATGTTGTCATGCCCTTGCAGAGGACAAAAGGCAGGGTATAAATATTTAAAATAAATACATAGTTTTTGTAGGGATCAAACTCTGAAGAGGCATTAGCCCCCACTCCTCATGAGGCCCCAGAGAAACAGAGAGGGGGAATAAATGGGGAAACCTAATGTTCAGAATCTTCCAGGGATGGCCTGCACGTATTTAGTTCTCCATGTGTAACAGTACAGAGATTACAATGAACTTTTGCTTTTGTATCTTTATGAATTTATGTGCATAGTTTATATTGTTTGCCCCTCAGTGAAGTCTAGACTTTCTTCCTTAATGTTTATTCACACAGTTCACAACAGAATGTGACTTTTCCATCTCCATTCAAGAATTATTGTTCCAATTTTAGTATATGTGCTGCCGAAGCTCATATTATATTGAATTATTCATTGATAGTATAATGTTTCCTAGTTTCTTAACTGACTGATGAAGTTTCACATTTGTAGTTAAGATAGTTCGTAAAGACTGCAAGTCACAGCTGAATTCCGAGCTACAAAAATCCATGCAGGATCCAAAATTCCAGCTTACAGAGAACCAAGCAGACAGTACAGTTAATATTACCAAAGAAAAATATTACTTATCTGACTATGAGTACAATCTAAACTTTATACATATGGGCAGGAAAACAGTCATGAAGTTACACTCCAGAGCCACACTCATTAAAACTTGTGAGGGACAGAGGTCCTGCTTCTGGCTGTGCTTGACTTGCTATACTGTAAGGCCACTGCTTTGCTAGACCATATCACATATGCATTGGTTTGGATCCCAGGGGAAGTCTCTGATAACTGAAGATAGTTTCAGGTGGGTAGCTGTGTTGGTCTGCAGTAGAACAGCAAGACTCAAATGCAGTAGCATCTTACTTTTATCAGGGAGAAAACAGGATGGTGGGGAAAATCCACACTGGTGACCTCGTTTTCTTCATGGGAGTTTGGAATTAACTAATAACGTAGGTATGACTATGCAATATGTAATAACAATCGTAATCCTACCTGGGGTTAAAAGAATTACGGACATTGTGATGAGTGAGCATACAACTAGAATCACGAGCAGTGCAATAGCTATTCCCTTCCAATTCCTCTGTGGTGGGCCGTTGCTTCCAAGTTCCTAGAGGGATTTAAAAAAGATGAAATAGTTCCATAATTACATGTCTTAGAAAAATATACATTCATATTAATATTCAAATAAGAGATATCCTGTATATAGTTAAAATCACAACTAAATAGTTGTCACATTTCCTGTCTCAGTTGTTCATTGCAATTGTACAATTTTGATATAAAACACATATATATGGGGAGGAGACAGACTGAGGACGTAGCAGGTATCCTGCTGTAACAGACAACTGGTCCATCTAGTCCAGCATTCTGTCTCATACAGTGGCTAACCAGTTGCCTTGAAGGGCCAACCGACAAGGGATAGAGGTCAAGGCCTTCCCTGAAATTGTCTCCTAGCACTGATATTCAGAGTTTTAATACCTCTTTAGTGATCACAACAGAAAGAATCACATTGTGCTTATGTAAGCTGTTGAAGATATTCTTGGTACTAGCATATTTCGAAAAATATACTTCAGGATTACATTCAGCTGACATTTTAAAAGTTGTTGGGTTTTTTGGGGTAAGCTTTTTTTTTTGCTGTCAAGTCACAACTGACTTATGGCAACCCCATTGGGTTTTCAAGGCATGAGATGTTCAGAGGTGGTTTGCCTGCCTCTGTGTCATGACCCTGGCATTCCTTGGAGGTCTCCCATCCAAATACTCCCATCTATAGAAGAACCAACACAATAAGCCCAACATAACCATCGCAGAACCCAGTAATCCCAGTAGAACCACAAGCCAATGTGCCAAGCCAAACAGAACCAAAATCAAACCAGAGAATCTCTGCAGTGGACTTCGCCCAAACCATGGAGCCATCCTGCAGAGAAAGCACAAAAGCAGGCCAGTGCATGAGGGCCCTCTGGCAGAGCTGACTTGGCAACTCAAGGCAGGTTGAGGGGAGAGGAGTCACCCAAGGATGGTGACAGAACTGGTTGTCAGAAGCCCAGAAATAGTCACATCAAGGTTGGCTGGAGAGGTAGTAGTGGAGGGTTTGCACACCCAAAGACACAGAGGTATGATGTCTGAGAGGGAAAAGCAATGCCAGTTATTGGAGCTTGCTCAATAACAAAGCTTTTACTGTATATTAAATACTTGAATAAATATTCTGTCACGAACCTTCCCAAGGCTGCAATTCTAAACACATTTGTGTATGCCAAAAAGCTACTTGTGTCAATAAAACTTAGATAGCATAATAACATAGCATCATTATTTAATCAACAAAAAGAACTCACACTATAATGGTGAAAAAATTATTATGAAACCACTCAACACCAAATCACCCATTATGGCAACGAAGTACTACCATAACATTTTACTGATGAAGTTCCAGTCCTACAAATAAGGAGCCCTTTTGGTTTTTAAATGGATTTTACAAAGATATATAACCCCTAGGAAAGATGTTTTGAAAATATGGATGTCATCGTATGTAACTGCAGAACATGAAAATAAATCTACAATTAGTATTGGCATGATATTTTTGCTCCGGACTATAGCCATGGTGGGGCTAGTGGATGCTTTGTTCTACCTAAAACATTGTTTTCTCCGATTTAAACTGCTTTTAAAAACATGATTTAAAATTTTTTTGGCATGCAGAAGGGAAGGTGATTTAATCTTCTAACCCCTGCTTGGTTTCGCTAATCAAAATTGGGGTTGCCAAGCTTTTAGTACCATTTTTCCTTTCAAACATGAGCAACAGCATGTACAACTGAACAGGAGTTGTAAGTATTAAATCCTGTCTCCTCTTCCTGTGTGTCCTTGATCTGAATCAGGATACATAATTTACATTTTATAGACAGATGGAGATTTGTGATCATCACATCTGTTTTGCCCCTAATGTCTTTGATAAAGAAAGCTAAAAATGGTTGATATGATGCTGCTACAGTACTTTTAAAGAATTTTTTATCATTACTTGACATGAAATTTTAAAAGTTCATTACTCATGTAAAACCAAACCCTAGAGCATTATTCAAATGTTACACTGGTGACATGACATTACTTCTGGTATTTTTGGGAAGTGATGTCATGCTGCCAGTGAGGCACCATTTTCCCCATCTCCCCTATCCTAAGCAAGCCTCTTATGTTAGAAGAAGGCTCCTTAGGCTGGAGATTGAATACTACCCACTTTCTATTAGATTTGCTACTGGAATCTCTGCGTTATTTCAAATATTTGACCATTACATAGTTTTATATTTATTTTTGTTTATTGTTATATAGAAATGGGACTTGTGAATACTTATCTTTTTAAACTTTCAAATGCCATAGAAACATGCTTCATTTGGGCACTTTGTTTTCTATAGATACAAACAGAGTTGGACTTACCTGAAACTGTTGTTGATTGAGTGGTCTTCTGTGCAGGCACACATCGGGACTGCACATGTGCAGTCCCACCACAGAAAATATTTTAAAAGCTTTCTAACAAACTAGAAAAGCCTCTCTTCTGTCTGGCAGTTAACTACCAAAATGGTCACCTGACCAGGAGGAGGGCCGCTACTCCCTCAGTTCTCTCCATGCCACTGCCAGAGACCCAAGAAACTAAGGTTCCAGAGAGTTCACAGTGGGGCGGGAGCAAGGGATGTGTGCCTGCACAGACCACTCAATGAACAACAGTTACAGGTAAGGGTAACTCTGTTTTAATCTTTGTGGCTTCTGTGCAGTCCCACATTGGGAGATCAGCAAACTCATTGAGTTAAGAAAGCAGGTGTTAAGCTCTCAATGGAATAGACCATAGATGACTGCCTTCCTAATATTCTGGGTGAATGTCACCCAGTTTTATAAAGGATCAGGGAGCTCGCTACAAGCATCCCAACCAAAATATATAATGCAGAAACGTGGCAAAGAAAAGATAGGACACTGTTGGAGACAGCCATGATGTGTAAAGTGACATTGAACATTCATGTACTCAAAACAGTGTGATAGTTTCTACAAAGCAATGTTGGGTCTCTAGCAGACCAAAACCCAAAGAAGTCACATTCAAAAATTGTAAGGAGTGCACAGATGTTTGGCATCAAAACAAGTGTAAGGATAATATTGTGAGACATGAGGACTGAGAGACAATCCCTGGTAGGGAATCCCGGCCAGAACATCAGACACTCTAACCGTATGAAACCTCATGAATGAAGGGGTTATAGGTGAGAACCCGCCATGTCCTCATTGTACAGTTGGAAGTGTTGCATACTAAAAAGCCCTATTATAAATGAAGCACCAGAGAAGTGCAAAAACATCAATGAGGGGTTATATCTCTGTTTGCCATATCCTTAGAAATTCAATAAGGAAGGGGAAGTTTAAAGAGTTTGAGTCCCAACCTATGACCAAAACAGAATCAACAGCACAAGAAGCAGGATCTAAAGCCTGGTACAGTTTCAGCTGAATCTATTTCCCACCTAGAGGTACAAGATTTGGTAGTGAAGGAGTGGTGCTTGCTAGTCAGAAAATCTGAGGCTACAGCTACAATGCAGAGAAGGAGCTGATCAAAACTATTGAAGTCAACATTGGGAGTGAGAATAAGCCAATCTGAACCATAATAATGAAAAAATAATGAAAGAAATAAAGCTGGCCAGATGTGGCCAAAAAAAGAATGAACAGCATGCACCATAAATGAACCCTCAGCAGCTTGCAGAGTAATCTGTGCAGCGAAATGGCCAGAAAAAACATCAAAACAGGTTACCCTGCCAAGGGATTAGAAGGACATTCCACCGTGATGGGGGTCCCTAACAGGAGCAGAATGATTAAAAGACAGTACATAGAATATCCCATTGTGGAGTAAGGCCAAATATCTAAGGCCTCCAGTCAAAAGTATCTGGGAGTTATAATTACAATGCATTCTATGACTATGTGGAATATTTGCACTGAAATAAAAGACAAAGGTAAGGTACGTCTAGTGCTCTGGTGAAATTAGTGTGACCAACTAATTTGCAGAAAGAATAGCAGGAGATCTCCAGCTAGTACCTGGAGATTGGCAACCCTACAGGGGAGGGAGTCCTTCAGTCAGGCAGTCTCCTCCTCCTCAATTTACAATGAACTTGGAATATTCAACATCTGAGAGATCGACATTCATTATCAAACTAGTGATTACTACTAGACAGATATTATCACACTGGAGTTCCTAGGAAGGATTGTTTTCAATAGTCCCACAACCTTGTCTAACATTCCCAGAAGGGATTCTGGTTAAGCAGCTTGATGTGCAATGGGTTCCAAAGGATCTAGAGAGTCTAAAAGAGCAGCCACTTTCCCTTCCGCATCTGCATTCCATTGGACCAGACTGAGTGTGTTCTGAGCCCCCCAAAATGGAACCCAATGTTCTGGAAATAATTCTGCTGTCAGACCCACCAGGGAGAGTGTAACTGGCAAGTGGCCGCTGCCAAGAAACGGCCCCAACTGCAAAAGTGAGTAGTGGGCGGGAAATAAAAAAAATTGTAAGGCTACACCCTCGAGGGGGAAAAAAATGTATTCTCTCCAAGTTTATCCACTACAGCTGATCCAGCTAAAAAGGAAATTCAAACATTCAAACAAAAAAAGCATGACGAAATGCTTTTTTACTCTAAAGCAGGCTGCAGTGAAAGCCTTAGAAAAGAGCCTTTCTGAATTGGAGGCCTGGCCAGGCAACATCAGGTCTCTCCCCTCAGAGCTGATATAGCCAAGTAGGCTTTGAAAAGAACCAGTGAATCCGAGGCTCTGTCAGATAACCCCTTACCACAGAGGGGGAAGGTGCCTTCATTCAGGCTGGCACACAGCCGAAGCCTTTGAAAAAGAGCTCTTTGCCAACTCTATCAGATCATGCCTTCAGGTGACAGAAAGAGCAGGCAGCGCCTCTGTGTGATCCCTCAAGCAGATAAGGCACTGAGAATGGCGGTTTATCAGTGCCATTTTAAAGCCACAGTTGGCACAATCCTGAGGAGGCACTTTTTGAGCCATAATGACAAGGTAGAAATCCACAAACATATCTTCTTTAAATGCAGTTTATTCTTTGCTATAATGACTGTTGATGAGAGAAAGAAGTCTCCTTAGTCTCAAGAATGAGGTGAGGAAACTCACAGAACAGCAATGGAGATCCTCTCTTTGTGGGACTGCACAGAAGCCACGAAGATGAATATATAGTCTTCTCAAATCGGCAATTATAAAGCAGATTTCAGGGAACAGACATTTCTGTAATGAATAATGGTCCTTATTCACCTGGAGAGAACTTTATGTGGGCAAAAATATAGTTTTACATAGGTAACAAAGTATTATGTGGAAATATTTAAATATGATAAACTGTAGAGCTATAGAAGAACATTATGAGCATTGTACACCATAATTATCTAAATATATTTTAAATGTGAAAAAATGTTCTGAGCATTTTATATATTTTATTTATTTTAAATGTGCTTCATACATCAAAATAGTCCCCTTTTACCCGGCACAAAAGTCCTGGGGAGGTTTAAATGACAGATTATGGAAAGAAAAATGATAGACAATGAAAATATCCTGCTCCACATAGACGGACAGACATACATACATAGGCAGGTCATTGGCCATGTTGTGCATTCCAAAGAAAAGGCAAATATAACATTTAAATAGTATAGCCAAGTTTCTGATAGGACACATATCACAGCAGCCATGATAAAAAAAAAACCCGGTAACAGGCATCCTCGAATTTCTATTCTGTTCACTGACTGATAAATATTACCAACACTTAATCTTGGGAGCGTTCTGAAAGCAAAAGACTCTGGTTGCAAATCACAAACTATTTGTAAATGTATCTATAGAAATGACAACTGTCTTACTACAGAAGGACCTTTTCCCAAGGCCATTTTACTGAAAAGAATGTTATCGCATGCTGACTATTGTGGCTCAAAAACTGTTGTATGAATCTGCCCTTATTTTGGTATCTTGATAATCCCAGCAGAGGTATTGCTTTACTCCTGGGTACTTCTGTGCAGTGTTCACCCTGAGAAATAGTGATCTGCTATCTGCTGAAGCTGACTATTAAGGAACATCAATACTGTTGAGCAAACCATGAAAAAGCAACTTCTGTCTATTTAAAGAGAGTACTGATTGACAGTCAAGGCTGGCTGCTGACAGGAAAACTTCCAAAACAGTAAAGATCAAGTACATTTAAAGGTTAACCACATTGACCTAGAGAAGGGGATATTTCCTTCCTTCTCACCTGAGTCTGAGATGAAGAAAAACTTTATATAAAACATACTTGTTGGAGAAAGGTTTTAGATCTTGGAGTAAGAAGTAATACATAGCTTTAAAAAATCAGATAATACCATGATTTTAGAAAGCAAGTATTTCTGAATGAGTTCAAGACAAAGGTGTATGCCATTGTGAAACAAAAAATGAACTCAAGTTATTTGTAAGGGACACAAATAAATGCATACACCATGGCTGAGTTGCATATTTGGGTTCCCTGATGAACTGCTCAGAGAACGATAAAACCTATAAAGGCTATAACTCCCACCTTTTGCAAATGTCTCTACTGAATTTCCATTTTATAAATTTGTAAGGGTCATAATTGTGTGGACAGGCATCATAAAAGCTAGCTGATACTATAGAAGAACTGCAAATTCCACAGCAGAGATTCCTAATGTTCACCTTAACTCTCCATATAGAATTGTCTACCCAGACAACAATGCCGCATTAATTTATAACAATGGAATTTCACTACAGCGACCAATAGCAGTCTTACCAAGTAACATTTGCGAAACCAGTAAATAGAAACTCATTTTGCATTTGAAGACAGGGAAATGTGTTCTAGCTTCTTGGTAGGCTGAACTCAATTATCAATTTGTTAGATGATTGACTTAGATACAGTTGGTACAGAGGGCTATTTTTTAATATATTAAGTGGAGGAAGGGAATGGATATATAAAACTGTACATGCTTATTATTGCCTTCAAAATAGCTTTGCAAACATATACTCTACAATGACACACAATGGCTACTTCTGATCAAGTACAATAATTATTTCAATTAATTTGAATGCACAGAGAAAGAGTAAATTTCATGGACATGTGAGCATTCTTCATTCACATGGAGGGCAGTGGTATTTTGAGCTTATGTTTGGGGTTTTTTATCTTAGTGGTCAGTGCTGTTCATTATCACACTAGGTAGCCAGCGCCAGCTGCTGGCACATATTCAGAATGTATTGGAGTGCTGGCAAAGTCACATGTTCCCCAACATCAGAAACAAGGTATTCATTATATTGTCGAAGGCTTTCACGGTCAGAGTTCATTGGTTCTTGTAGGTTATCCGGGCTGTGTAACCATGGTCTTGGAATTTTCTTTCCTGACGTTTCGCCAGCAACTGTGGCAGGCATCTTCAGAGTAGTAACACTTCAGTTACAAGACGCCTGCCACAGTTGCTGGCGAAACGTCAGGAAAGAAAATTCCAAGACCACGGTTACACAGCCCGGATAACCTACAAGAACCAAGGTATTCATTATTTAAAACAAGACTTATTTTGAATGTATGTGCTGCTGTCTAAGCAGGGTTGACCCTGGCAAATACTTTGAGACCTCCAAGGAATACCAGGGTCATAATACAGAGGCAGGCAATGGCAAACCACCTTTGAACATCTCTTGCCTTGAAAACCCCACCAAGGGTCAGATGTGACTTGATGGCAAATACGTGTGTGTGTGTGTGTGTGTGCGTGCGCACAGATATATCTGTTTTAATCAGTACTACTAAAATTTGTTCATAGTATTATATTTCGTAAGTTGCACATTGGTTGGTATTTATCAGTATAAAAATTGTTTTTACATATAACGTATAGTGAAGACAAGTGCAAAATTAAAGACACAAAAGAGAGTTGATAGCACCAAAATTCCATTCTGTCATCTAATTTGAAAACTGCTTTTAGTTATTCTTCTGAAAATCAAACATTTAATATTAATTCATACCAATATGCTGGCTACAAATCTTCACAGGTAGAAACCAAAGAGAAGTTATGAATGCTCAAAAAATTATCTGTCTGAAAACATTATTCTAAAAATCATTACCAAGCAAATAATCCTTCAAAATGGCTGCATAAATCAATTCAAACATTGTTTTCATATCGTAATATCAAGGTTTGCAAAGCCCTCCAGCTCAACAAACCAAGGTATCTATTTCACAAAAGCAAATCATAAGAACAGCCCTGATAGATCATCAGGCCAGTTGTCCATCTAGTCCTGAACCCTGTTTCAGACAGCGATCAAACCAGTTGCCCTGGAGGGTCAAAAACAGGGCATAGAGGCCAATGCCTTCCCCTGATGTTGCCTGCTAGCACTGGTATTCAGATGTTTAATGTCTCTGTATATGGAGATTCCCTTTATTTATCATGGCTAGCAAGTAGGTTTGCCAGGCCTCCTGGTATAGCTCTGTTGCCTGCCACGCCTCCAAGCAGCAGTGGGAATTTAAAAAAAAAGCAACATCACTGGTGTTGCTACATCACTTCTATGTACAACCTGGAAGTGACAACGGGTAGCCTTAGGAATCAACAGAAACTCCACGTTAAAACCATAGCGTTTCTGGTGACTCCCAGAGCTACCATTTGTCTCTTCTGGGTTGTACCTGGAAATAACATCAAGATGTTGGAGATGTTGCTGCTGTTGTGCCCATTCCTCCACGTCCCCACCCCCAGCCCTCTTATCCATTACCAGGTGAAAAACATGCCCAGCCAGCTAGCCACAGCTGGGTGTATGTTTTTCTTTTTGGCATCTGAGGCTCAGAACCAAACTAGACATTTTATATATGACACAAGTTTGGGACATGGGTGCCTGAACAAACCTGCCATCTATGAAGAGCCAGAGAAAGGTGCAAATAGCCCTGTGGCCATTTCTGCTTGTGAAAACAGCACAGGAGGGAAACTTGAAGTTTCCCTTCTCTTCCCTCACTATGCTCCACTGGAGCAATGGAGTGTTTTTAAAAAAAGTCCCTCCTCTTCCCTCACTATGCTCCACTGGAGCAATGGAGTGCTTTAAAAAAAAGGGGGGTTACCCAGTTCATATATGTGACATTGAGTTGGGCTGGATACCCAGTTCCAACTCATGTCATTATAAAATCTAGTTTGGCTCTCAATTCAAAGGCACGGGTATAGCCTTAAATCGGAGTTTGTTTGTGTCTTCATTCTTTGATATGAACAACAAGGAATGAAGCTGAACGAAACTGAATATTTTCATTTACAGAAGAATTTTTTTAAAGAACAAATCAGGCACATCTATCCTACTCAGAAGGTAAGCAGTACTGTAATATCATTCTGGAGAAAAAAATATGCCAACCATTATGGAATTAGAATATTTCTAGGGACTTTCGGCAATCATGTTCAACTATTACAGGGTCAGCTAATTTATCCTGCAATCTGTATTACAGATAAGAAAGTATATCTTTCTTCTTAAAGAACACAGAACTTATTGCTTCATAAAGAAGAGGGGACCAAAGCTCCTTTGGAGCCAGCGTGGGGCAAACATGCTGTCGTCTAGGTACTGCCAGCCCCCACCACCAGCGCAGCCACGCCGGCAGGGCTTTCCTACACCACCATGGGGGGGCATTCTCGGGGGTGGAGATGCCTTTAGGCAGCTTCCACAGCCCTTTCACCCCAGGAATGCCCCTTTGAGTGGCAGTGGGGCTGTGCCACCTTTTTTGGTGGTGCAACCTCGCTGTTTTCAATGGGCATTTTTTTAAGCACCATGGCAGCCAGGAAGCCTCTGAGGAGGCGGGGTGGCTCCACCACTCCCAGCTGTGGCGGATCTACCCCTCCCTTCAAGATTGCACTCTAAGCCAATCTTCCTTGATGTACAGTTTTCTCATGCAAGGATATCTGTACCAAGGGTGAGAGGAAAAAAATAATAAGCATAACTCGTTAAGATATTCAAACTGTATCTGCTATTTAAAGTTGACATACTTTACTTCGGGGTTGGGGATTTGTTTTATAAAATTAATTTTCAACAATCAAGGTTTTTTGACCTCTTGTGGAAAATGAAATGTACAGTTAAGCTCAGTTTGTTCAGTGCTGTGACCCTTTTTATTTTTTATCCATGTGTATGATTTAAATTGTATCTTCAGCAACGTAGTCTTACAAAATGAAAGTGAAATTTTTCCTCTCACTTTATGGATAAGATCCCATTAACTACAGCTGCAAGGATCGTTCCTGTTATCCCCTCCCCCAAGCAGTCTTTTCCAACCCCAGGAAAGTTTATTCCCGTGGTTACAGGACCTGTATAAACCTTTGGCTACATACATCAGGAGACTACAGTGGAGAGTGGGAAGATGAAATCGTTTCCTTCTCACTCCTTTGTCAATGGAGCTCTACTGACATAAAACACTGAAAGGGTGATTTTGTCCCCTTCCTCCTTCCCACTATAGCCTTACAATTCACATGGCTATTAGTTCACATGGGTCCTGCAAACTCAGTAGTAAACTTGCACATGTCAGAAAGGACTACTTGGGTGGGGGAGGCAACACAGCAAAAATAGTGACACTGAACATCTTCAGTTGATGGATCACATGATCCAACCCATAGTTTGTTTTACTAGAAACCAGTAATGAATTGAAAGTCTCTCTCTTTCTCTCTCATTCACACTCACAAACTCATACACACGCAGAGAGAGAGGTCAGAACCACCTTCACCCCTTTTCACATGACCTTAAGTCTATAGCTTGACTCTGTCATTAAACTACATTTTATATGCCATGTACTTAATTGAAAGCTGGTTCATCGGCAGATGCTGATGTATTGTGTATTGGTTAAACAGTTGGACAGGGATCTGAGAGATCCAGGTTCAAATCCCCACTTTGTCATGGAAGCTTGTTGGGTGACCTTACTAGTCACACACTTTCTACCAAACCTACCTCACAAGGATGTTGTGAGGATAAAAGGGAAGGAATGATGTAAGCCATTTTGGGTCCCAATTGGGAGAAAGGTGTGGTATAAATTATGTTACACAAAAATGAATAAAATCAATATTATATTATAATAACTATCTGTATTTTTTAATTGGAAACAGAACTAATTAGAAATTGCTGAGCTCTCTTTTTAATATTTTCTTGAAATCCTTCTTTAGTCATTTTATAGTAAATTCAGGATTAACTATAATGCATGGTAGATTTGGAACATTAAAAGGACATATAACAGTGTCATTACATTTGTAAAAGTTAAGAGGAAATGCCACCTCATCCAGCCCAGGTGAACCATGCAGTTGCTGGTAGTCTACCTCCCTATTCCACCAGTTTGAATAAGTCAAAACAGCCCAGGAATAAACCTGATTGAATGGAACAAGCCACACCAAGACTGGATAAAGCAAGAAGGCTGTAGTCTTCTTTTTTATAGATTTGAAACTTGGTACCAATTAAGTCCACTGAATTAATTTCCAGTGGGAAAATAGGGATCATTCCCCTCACTTTGGGCAGCTTGGGGGTGGATCCAAGGCCCAATAAAGACATATGGGAGAAATCATTCACAGTTCATTCTGTGCTAGCTGGCTAGGCTATTAGAACTGTCAGACTTTGTGGTGTCCCTGTCTTTGTTCCTGAGGTGTGATATCTAATCCCTTTCTATGCTGTTTTTCCATCCAAAGCAGCAAACATGCATTATACTCCAAACCCTAGCCTCCTCAGGCTCCCCTCAACTCTCCAGGTATTTCCCAGCTAGGGTTGCCAGGTGCCTCATAGCTGTCAAAACTCACAAACTGTAATGAAGAGGAGTTATGCTATTGGAAGCCCAGCAGCTATTCTGTCCGCAATGAATAGCTTTTTTTTCTTTACATAATGTGAACCAGAGATTCACTTGATGCAGAAAAAGGCAGCCTTGAAATATCTGAAACAGAGTCATATGGTCACACAACAAATAAAGAATGATTAATGTTACCCAGAAACAAGATTAGTTTTTTTCAGAACTTCCCACTCATGTCATAATATTGATGCTAATAAAGGTGAGAACATTTTATTGAATGTCTTACAGATCTCTGGCCAAAATCCATCCACACTATGAGTTTTGTCTCAGAGCAAAGAGCATATGGTCTCATTAATTCCTTTTATAGCAATATCTACTCATTAGGTAATGTACCATTTCTTAAGACAAATAAGAAAGATATGTTTATTTATTTGTGCTCTGTTTTCTTTAGAACAAAATCAATTATTTTTACTTTGACCTTGTGCCAAATTTGCAACAGAATAATATATAAATGGAGTAAAATATTACAAATTGGGAACAGGAAAAAGAACTCATTCAATCAAGGTGTTTAGGAAGTAAGGGGGGTGGCCTGTAGTGGAAGAATCAGACATAGAGCTCCTTTCCTGGGTGCCAGACTGCCCTTCCCCCTTCCTGCTTCTTTTCCACTCACCCTATTTATCCACTGGGCAGCTAGGGGGTTGATAGAGTTGCCAGCCTCCAGGTGGGGCCTGTAGATCTCCCAGAATTAGATACCTAAGTCCCTGGGGTACCCCTTAGGTTTGCAGAAAAATCTGAGCAGTTTTAAAAAATATATTGGGGGTTTAAATTCCCCACATTAAAAAAAAAGTTGTCTGTGCATGCACCTTTTGAAGTAGCAGTGGCCTCTGCTGCAGGGATCCTCTCCAGCTCTGGCCCCCATGTCAGAGAACACCAGAAGTGGCTCTGGGCCCGACCATGAAGGTAGTGGATTCCAGGAGCTGCTCTAGGCCTGGCAGCAACAGTGACAGTACCTGGGAGCAGCTCTGAACCCAGAGCAGCTCCAGGAGTCCTCTGCCAAGGCAGCTTGGATTGGAACGGAGCTTTAGGTTGGTGGTGGGGCCAGGAACCACAATGGAGGGGGAGAGATGGTGTGTTCCCCCCCCCATACGTCTCGTGGGTCTCCCACTTATAAATAAATAATACTGGACTTCATCTGTCCAAATGCGCTAACACCCAAGTATGCTAAATGATGTGGCTAATATTTGTATGAAGTGTTGAACTTTCATTAGGGCTGTTGGGAAAAAAATTCGGTAAAATTCCGATTCGGCAAAATTTGGCACGTTTTTATTCGGGAAACGCCAAAGCCCAAACTCCCCCTATTCAGATTCATGGAATTCGGCATGAAATTTGGCATTCCCGAATAAATTCGGCCGAATAAAGCCATTTAAAGCACATTCGCAGCTTTCCGCGGCTCTGGGGGCGCATTTTTGGAGGTAGAGGTCCCAAACTTTCAGGGTAGCTTGGAGGGACCCTACTTGGAAGAACCCCCAGGTTTGGTGAAGATTGGATCAGGGGGTCCCAAGTTATGGGGTCTGGAAGGGGTCCCTCCCATCCACCCATTGGAATGAATGGGAGCAGGCAATCCTTAATGTGCATCTAGAGAGCGGCAAATCCAAGGCAAAACACACAGACACTCTCTCTCTCCCCCCTCGGGCTGCGCAGCAACCCGGGACCACGCACACGCACCCCCCCCCACGAGGATCTCTCTCTCACACACACAGACACTCTCTCTCTCCCCGGGCCGCACAGCGGCTGGGCTCATGCACTCATCCGCAACTGATTGGCCAGAAGAAGACCCAGCTTGGCCACCTATTGGCCACGGGAGAATGCTGATTCAGGGTCTCCAAATTTGTACGAATTCGTCTGGCGTCCGCCCGAACTCACTGAGTTCGGCTCGTCGTTTCCCCACCTTTTTTGACTTTGGTTCTATCCAAACTAGAAACCGCTAAATCAGGGGAAATTCGGCTGTTTTTTCGGTTCGGATGGAAATGAATTGACAGCCCTTTCATCTTTTCCCTTCATCATTAGTTCCTTAAACAGTGGAGGAGCATATGGGACTTTGTTATGTACAAAGGTCTTGCACAAAGAAGTGTTAACCACAAGGTCACCACAACTCTATGATTCAAGAATCATAAAATCATAGTTGGAAGGGGCCATACAAGCTATCTCGCCCAACCCCCTGCTCAATGCACAATCAGCCTAGAGCATCCCTGTCAAGTGATTGTCCAGCCTCTCCTTAAACACTGCCAGTGAGGGGGAGCTAATCACCTCACTAGACAGCTGATTCCACTGTTGAACAACTCTTACTGTAAAAAGTTTTTCCTAATATCCAGCCAGTACCTCTCCACCTCCAATTTAAACCCATTATTGCGAGTCCTACCCTCTGCTGCCAACAGGAACAACTCCCTGCACTCCTCTAAGTGACAGCCCTTCAAATTCTTATAACAATCATGTCCCCCCTCAGCCTCCTCTTCTCCAGACTAAACATTCCCAACTCCCTCAGCCCTTCCTCATAGGGCTTGGTCTCCAGGCCCCCAATCATCCTCGTCACTCTCCTCTGCACCTGCCCCATTCTGTCCACATCCTTTTTGAAGTGGGGCCTCCAGAACTGCACACAAGACTCCAGGTGTGGCCTGACTAATGCTGAGTATAGTGCAACTATGACAACCTACGATTTGGATGTTACGCCTCTGTTGATGCACCCCAAAATTGAATTAGCGTTTTTGGTCACTGTGTCACACTGGCTGCTCATATTTAACTTACAGTTCACTCATACCTCAAGATCTTGTTCACACACACTGCTACCCAAAAGTGTATCCCCCATCCAGTATGTATATCCCTCATTTTTGTTACCTAGATGTAGAACTCAGCACTTATCCTTGTTGAATTGCATCTTGTTCACATCCACCCACTTTTCCAGTGTGTTCAGATCTTGTTGAATTCTATCTCAGTCCTCTGGTGTGTTCACTGCTCCTCCCAATTTGGTGTCATCTGCAAATTTAATGAGTAGTCCCTCATCACCCTCAACCAGATCATTTATAAAAATATTGAAAAGTACCAGGCCCAGAACCAAACCCTGTTAAAAATATTATACATTTTTTTCTACAGTGAGAGTAGTTCAAAAGTGGAATCAGCTGCCTGGGGAAGTGGTGAGCTCTCCCTTACTGGTAGTCTTCAAGCAGCGGCTGGACAAACACTTGTCACTTGAGTGAGCCTTGGGTAGAGCAGACTCCTCTGATACTTCTTGAATACCACTGCCTTTCAACTGTCTGTTTTTTCCGTATTAGGGCAGGGCCACAGATAGGAATAATTGCCATATTAGGAAGAAAAGGCACAATTCTAAAGAGCAGTTCCCCTCTCCCTTTGCAAGAGGCCTGGTTCCTACTCTGACAAGTCCAGTGAGGATTGTAGGTACGGCACAGGCTTTTATTTTCAGGTATGTGCCAGTATCCCTTCCCGCCCACTCACCAAGGAATTGCTTTCAAATCTGTGTCCCTTCCCTCCGAGGAGTTCCAGATGCCCACATGTCATTCCCTCTCACTACCCTTTTATCTTCACAAAAACTGTGGTTAAACCGTGTGAAGCAACTGGCCTAACGATCTAGTTTCATCTGAAGTGATCAGTATTAATTCTTTCTTAATAGATAAAAAAACTCATGAATATTCTTAAAGTATAAAGTTGTGCAATATTAGGATTGCCACTCCTCCAGGACTGGCCTGGAGTTTCCATGAAATCAGCATTAATCTCCAGGAGATTACTAAAAGCAACCATGGAGATGTTAATAGTTTGGTATTGTGTAAAAAATATTTGAGAGGGTGGGGAAGGACTTCTCCAGGATAACTTCAGATTTGGCTTCCCTGTCATGTACTGAGGTCCTGGAATGGTTGTGTTTTGTATTGCTTTTGTATTGTTGCCTCACATGGACCCCAATATGGAGACTGAGTTTTGAGGGCAGCTGATGGGAACCTTTTGGTGCAAGATCAGGGGAGTTGAAGCGTGAGAGTTGTATTTCCAAAATATCCAATTTGTCATAGATCTTCTGGAGGGTTTTGGAAATAAGGAATGTCTGCGAGGCTAACAGACTTAAGGTGTCATACTGGTCAGTATTTCCATTCTCCTCCTCTATGCAAGCTTGGGGGTTGCCAACATTTGAGGATATTTTAGGGGTAAAGGCAAAACTTGGGCTAAATGGTGTACTCTCCTGAGCATCAGGGGCAATGGGATTAGAAGACATCTCAGTAGGCAAGTCCTGAAGCACGTTAAACCTATTAGAGGTGTTAATAGGTATAAAAAAATCATCCATCTTGCTTTGCTTACTAAAAGGGAGATTTTCAGTATCAGAATCAGAGGGGAAGCTTCATACAACCATTGTTGCTTTGAATCTTTAATGTAAGGGGACATCCCTTCTTTATCTTTTTTTGGGAGCTGGCAATCCCAAAGGTATGTAGCCTGACCTCAGGGTGCCTACCATAATTTACAAGAAATGTAAATATACAAGACATAAGTATCAGATCTAGTGTGATAATGGAAGAAGTGACTATCAGTTGTCATTTACCAGAGTAGCAGATACTGCTTTTGAAAAATGCATTACAGGGGAAGTGTCAGAGAAGGACTTTTGTTTGCCATACAGTAGTTATCCAAATGTGTGTGCAAACACAACGGAAAACTGTACATGTGTGTTGAACACTCATGCACCACTATAACTGTTACAGTGATGCACGCTATGCATGAGCAAAAGAAATTGGTCCCAGCAACTCCAAACCTCACCAGCTACCACTGCCATTAAAGCAATTTGCAAGTTATGCAGATTCTTGCCAAATACCATCCCTCTTCATCTGCAATGACTGTTTTTATTAATACTGCATAAGGTTCACATAGCAAACCCTTCAAAAATGTCTAAAGTAATTAATAGTAAATCCTTTTCACACAAAAGTGGTAATTAGTCACAAACCCATAGTGAACCAATGCAGACTATTTTATAGTCTACCAAGTCCTTGCTTGCTAGCTAGCATAGAACAGTATCCAAAGTTTATTTTTCACATTCTGTTGTCTTTTTTCTTATGTTCTTCTGATACAAGCAATTCATAGTACCAGCAGCTCTCAATTCCCTGTTGAATAGTACCTCTAAATAATGCATTAAGCGGGGGTCTCCATAGAATAAAATTTTTATTAGGGGTGTTTCTTTGTTTGTTTGTTTTGCAACAAGGGTGCTCTGCAAATCATCAGCCTGAAACTTTGGACAGTTACAAAGTTTGCAGTAACAAGAACACAAAAATAGCTTTACTAAGCACTATAACAAAGGGTAAATTGTAACCTAATACCATTGATTCTTTCCTAATGGATACATGAGTAAGCCAAGTGACATCTGTCTATACGACTGGAGTTTAGATTACATAAAATTTACATGAGTGTTTTATTTGTAGGACAAATGGGTGTCATTCAACTTTAATATCTGTGTACTTTTTGTTTGGTTGTTTAGTTTAAAAACAACATTTTTAATTATTTGTGGTTGTATACAATCATTTTCTTTATTCTGCTATGTTCATTTCCACTAGTTACAATGGAAAATGTTTGGTTTCCACCATATTGGGATAAAAATTTTAAGGGACTGTGAAAAGTTCCCCTTTAAAACAGTTAAAAGTTATTGCTGATACAATGGGCCATGGAGCTACATTCAGAAAAGGGGAAGGGGGAAAATACCCTCCTGTTTCTTGCATCGAAGAGCTGGCATGGCACTTGCCCAAAAAAAAAAAAAGGAAACAAGGCAATTTTATCCAATTGCTCAATTCAGCATTCCAAGCCATTGAATTATTAGTCCATGAAGTTCCAGTGGCCCTAGAAAGGAACTTTTCTGGGGATAGAAGGAAATGTGGAAAGGATCCAAGGTCCTTTTGTCTTAGAGGTGCCAGACAAGCACTGGAATCAGCAGGAGGTTTAGAAGAGGGAGGTGAGGACAGGGACATTGTTGTTAGAGAAAAGGTGTGATGGCACTTCCAGTACAATGCTGAAAGTGATGTCATTGTGTCAAGGCACACTCTAGGATTCCACCGAAATGCTATAGTCTTTTCAGTGGAATCCTACAGTGTTGCCCCGATGTGATGATGTCACTCCAACAGCAATTTTTTGTCTCTATTTTTCCACCGCCACCCTACTGAGGCCCTGACCTGGCTAGCCTGATCTCATCAGATCTCGGAAGCTATGCAGTGTCGGCCCTGGTTAGTATCTGGATGGAAGACCACCAAGGAAGTCCAGGAGCATGACGCAGAGGCAGGCAATGGCAAGCCACTTCTGAATGTCTCTTGCTTTGAAAATGCCATGGGATTGCCATAAATTGGATGTGATTTGACAGCAAAAAAAAGAACAAAACAAAAACACAAAAAAACCTTTCCCAAACCTTACTGAGCAGCAGCAAAGAGAGGGTCAGGGGTTACCAGCAGGAGGCAGTCCTATTGTGTTTATGGATCACGGGATTCAACCCTCTGAATCCCTACCACCAGGCAGACATTCCTTTAAAAAAACAAGAGGATACAGCACTGGTTGCACTCCACAGCCTTTACAAAATCAATTTATTTCTTAAATTCATTTTTAAATCCAAGAGATATCAAGTGCTACAGGTGCTAAAGAAATTAGTGCTAGAAAACTAATAGCACCTTGAGTTTTTCTTATCTTTATCTTACTAAATCAAAAAACTCTATCCTTAATTAAAAGGATTATATGCTTTTGATAATAAGCCCAGGTAGTTTCAACATTAAAATATACAATTGAAAGATTCAACACTGACTTGCATAAAACTGCTAATGAGAATTTATTATTTACTTATTACATTTATGTACTAATTGTTTCCTTTGGAAATCTCAGAGTGATTTCCATAGGATTTCTAGACAGTTTTCCATCCAGAACTGATCTAGCCACCAAATCTAATCCCCTTTTAAAGCTGTCTATGCCTGTGGCCATCGCTACATCATCTGGCAGAGAATTCCACATTTTAATCACTTATCCATCCTGAATCTACTGCCCATCAACTTCATTGGATACCCTCGAGTTCTAGTATTTTGGGAGAGGGCAAAACAGTTCTCCCTGTCCACTCTCTCTACCCACTCTCATGCAACTTCACAATATCATCCAGTAATAGATCCTGTTTCAGCAGCAGTGGAGCTAAAATAGTATGGAATTCAATCACAAGAGTTATGATCAGATTTAACTGTTAGGGGTCTGTAATTCCCATAGTTTAACACTGGACTTCTAAGGTAGGACCCAGAACAAAAAGTATTATTCCAATTAACTTAAACATTTATAAGTGCCATAGATTTCAGTGCTAGTATTAAACACATGTGAGAGATGGTTCTTGTAGGTTATCCGGGCTGTGTGACCTTGGTCTTGGTATTTTCTTTCCTGACGTTTCGCCAGCAGCTGTGGCAGGCATCTTCAGAGGAGTAACACTGAAGGACAGTGTCTCTCAGTGTCAAGTGTGTAGGAAGAGTAATATATAGTCAGAAAGGGGTTGGGTTTGAGCTGAATCATTGTCCTGCATTACCTATCAAAGGTAATGTGCTAATCATTGTCCTGTAAGTATCAAGATAATGTGCTAATGAGGGTGTGGTATGTTAGTATGGAACCATTGTATCCTGAAGTGATCTGTTAATGTGTGAAATCCAAAACTAATCTGCATGGCTATTGTGGACTGTAGTCTTTATTAGTCTGGAGGTTTCCAGGACAAAAAGCCAAGCCTTATTCATTCTTAAACTCTCTTCTTTTCTGTTAAAGTTGTGCTGATGTTTATGAATTTCAATGGCTTCTCTGTGTAATCTGACAAAATAGTGGGTAGAATTGTCCAGTCTTTCAGTGTCTTGGAATAAGACCCTGTGTCCTGTTTGTGTCAGTCCATGTTCAGCCACTGCTGACTTCTCAGGTTGGCCAAGTCTGCAGTATCTTTCATGTTCTTTTATCCTTGTTATCCTTGTGAGAGAGTTGTGGGTTTGTGGGTTTGTTTGTTCTTTGACCGTCAAGTCAAGTCAAATCTGATTTATGGTGACCCCAGTGGGGTTTTCAAGGCTGTTTAGAGGTGGTTTACCATTACCTATCTCCGCATCACAACCCAAGTATTCCGTGGAGGTCTCCCATCCAAATATTTGCCAGGGTTGACCATGCGTAGGCAGCAGCATATAAATTCAAAATAAGTTTTGTTTTAAATAATGAATGCCTTGTTTCTGATATTGTTTCTGACAAGATCAGGCAAACTAGGCACTTCAAATAAATTGTAACTAAAAGAGCTTAATTCTCTCTGGATTGTAACCAGAGTTTGTAGTATTTGTTGATTCAGTGATACCAGTACATACATAAGACTAGGGGATACATAGCAATATTTGGGACAAATATAAACTTTTATTTCCTGCAAATAATACCAGTCCTCAAATCTGCAGTCATAAATTTGGATTTAATTAGTCAGTGATATGGAAACATCTTTAATTTCTACAGATTTAAAAATATTATGATATAAAAAAGAAAGTCTTTACAGGGAAAATGAAATAAAATGCCTAACAAATTTATTTCAGTTTTTAGCTCCATACATAGGGGAAAGAAGGAGGGGGGGAAGGGGAGAAAGACTCAGTGTGACCATTTGTTAAACTGAACTTGAGCTCTAAGTGATTACTCCATCTGGATAGAAGGATGCTTGCACTTCCTCCAACCTGATTATATAAAATATTAAATTATACAACATTGCTAAGTGTACTGTGCATATAATTTTGCATCAAAATTAAGTTAGGGAATTTTTGGCTTGCTGAAAATGGATGCAGTTTTCACCCAGTTGCATAAGCAAGTCCACAACTGTCACTTGGATTTAGTCATGCATAGGTAGAAACAGGATTGCTGCCAATACTGCCCTTTAAAGGGAATTTTTGTTTTGATTTTGTTCTCCAGAATAATTAACGCAAATGTTTAACATATGCTAAACATCTAATAGATTTTTAGGGACAAAACAAAAAATGTATACTAATAATGTGGGTTTTTCAGGGTAATTTTGGGGTTTGCCCCCCAAAATCATTTAAATTGTAGCATAAATTGGTAGTATTTTGCACATATAAAAAGAAGCTGAACCAAGAAATTGTTTACCAGTCACATGTAGTAAGGTGGCATGTAGCAAAACAAACCACCTTTCTCCATACAAATAAAAGTTCTACCAATTTCCCATTCCTTGAAATGCAAGAAAGATTTAGCTATAAACAAGTTTCAAGATGGTATTGTAAGATGTTTTCTTTTTTTCTCTGCATTCTCTGAAATGTTAGGTGTCATGCTGCAGGTATCTTAGTATAAAACATTCTTTTGTAAGAAAGCCATACTTGCTAAATAAGTGTCTTAGCTATAGATGAGAATGGCAAATCCTTATATGCAAATCTGGCTTGCTATGAACCATAGTGAGACATGATGGAAAGTAACTGCTGTACTTTTCTAGTGGGGTATCCATGTTAGTCTGTTGCAGCAAATTACCCCCCCAAAAAGTGTACTGTGACACCCTATAGACCAATACTATACCGAGAACACTCACCATTCACAATGGATCTATCCCTGGGATCACCACAAAGAGTGAAATCTACTAATACTGCAGTAGCAAACAACCAAATTTCCCACAAATCTTAACAAAGTAATGATTATGATAATGGCACAGTTGAGTAAAAACAGGCAAGATACCACATCACTTGAATGAATTGTGGACTATAAGTCACAATTCACAATTCACAAATAGTGAGTGTCATGAACCCCAATGAACTGGCTCCAGACTCCATATTGGAAGTCTCCAAGAGCCAGACACATGGCCTGGAGGAGAGCAGGAAACTTCACAAGACTCCTGCAGGGCAGACACCCCTTGCCCAGCCACTCCAGAACTAGTCCCTGAGGAACCTGCAGTGGGAGATCCTTCAGAACTTGCCCGTGAAGAGCTCACAAAAGAAGCCCTTCCACCACACCTTCCCTCTTTCCCCCAAGGTCCTGGGGCAACTAAGCTCCAGTCCAGGACTTGGCCCCCAAGCTCACCACAATCCACCTCAACCCAGCAGGAGTGGCAAAGGCAGAGGGCTCATGCCAAGATAGCCCAGCAAAGATGTAGTGCCAGGCTGGCACCATGTGCACCACCTCGTGGGACAGATCATGGTGGATGTAATCCTTTGCAGGATTCTGGCCCCAGATAAGCCTGGCTAGATGAGTCCTAGGTGCTGCTTCCAGACTAGATGGAACTGCTATCTGTTCATCTTGTTTAAGCGTTGGACTGGGAGGGGAAGCTTGCTGGATCAATTAGGTCCAGTAGGTATAAGCTTGTGTCCCAGTTCCTCGCCTGCAGCTCCCATTAATGCTCATGTCTTGCTGTCCAAGCACGAGGACACTGCCACTTGGGGAGATCTGACTGGCTCTGTTTGTGGAATACAGGACAGTGATAGTCTACTGTATTCAGATGCCATGATTAACCACTAGTAGTTTTAATGATGACACTGAACTAACCACTGTTAATGCAGTCCTAAGCAGAGTTGAACCCTTTTAAGGCCTTTGACTTCAATGAACATAGAAGGTTGTAACTCTGCTTAGAATTGCACGGCTAGCTCAGCAAAAGATCAAAACAAACCAGATTCTGCTCCCCAGACAGTGAAAGCTGATTACAGCAGGAGTGACAAGGTATTGTTGCCATTCTGCAAACGTGTCTCTGGGCTGGGTGCCCTGTGACTTGTTTTATTAAAATAAACTGAGATTAAGCCAGGATGCCTGCATTTGGACACAGCAAGTAACCAATGTTTTTACAAACTAGGATTCACAAGCCAGAACATCACTCTGGTTAAGAATATCAATTGGGGAGTCTTTTACAAACCAGCAGTCAAATATCATACTAAACCAGAATTTAATCAAACCATGGTATACAAAACTGTGAACAGGTACCTGGAAGCAGTTTTAGAATGGATGAGGGCTAACAAGCTGAAACTTAATCCTGACAAACGGAGATGCTACTGGTGGGGGGAAGGTCTAACCCAGAAAATGGGTTATCCCATTCTGGATAGGATTTTACTTCCCCTAAAACGGCATGTTCACCGCTTGGGGGTGTTCCTGGACCCAGGCCTCCTGTTGGACAAACAGGTGGAAGGCACCCTGCCTTTCACCAGCTTCAGCTGGTGAGCCAGGTGTTATCCTTCCTGGGCAGAAAAAAATATTGCCTATCACATGCCCTGGTAATATGGAGATTAGATTACTACAATGTGTTCTATGTGAGGCTGTCCTTGAAAACTGTCTGGATGCTGCAGCTGGCACAGAATGTTGCAGCCAGATTACTGAGTGGAGTGGGTTATAGGCACCAAATCATTCTAGCCTTGATTCACTTGTTCCATCTACACTGGCTTCCAGTTTGCTTCTGAGCTCAATTCAAGGTGATGGTGTTGGCTTTTAAAGCCATGTATGGCCTGGGACCAACATACCTTAAGGACTATATGAACCTACTTATTCACTCCAGTCATCCTCAGAGGCCCTGCTTTGGTTACCCCGGCAATCTAGGGGTATATGGGTGGCAACCCAAGAAAGGGCTTTCTTAGTCATGGCGCCAAAACTCTGGAACTTCCTCCCTAGGGAGATTCAGTCTCCCTCTATCAGTGTCTTCTACCAGTGGGTGAAGAAGACTTTTTTCTTTCGTTTGGCATACCCCCAATAACAATTATTGACCTCCCTCCTGGGTTCTGGTATCGTTTGTGTTTATATTGAATTATTTTGTAATTTCAAATGTTTTAAGTTGTTCAAATGTTTTAATATTTTATTTATGCTGCCTTGGGGATCCTGATTGGTAGAAAGGCAGAATAAAAATGTTTTAACTAAATAAATAAACAAACAAATGTGATACCTGAATGCATAAGCTTTACTGAAGCATAAGCTTTTGAGCAATGAATTTATACAATGAATTCTCAGCATAATATATAGGCAGAAAAAGACAAAAGAATGTGACATGCAGATTGTGAATTTCTATGCAAAGCTCAAAAGCGTGGAAGATGAATACAGTGACCATCCATTCTGGTTATGATTGGCAATAACAATTAAACCTAGTAAACTGCATTTGGGAAAGGGAGGTTTTGTTTTGCCACACTGGGAGTCACTGATAAAGAAACTGCTGGTTCAGCTCATCTGCTTTCATTTTTAAAGAATTTAACTCATGTAATTGTTAAGAAAGGGGTCACCTCAGTTTAAATTTTTTTGATACAATAAAATTTATTGATGAATTCTAATTAGGGTTGCCAGGTCCCCACACCCATCAGTGGGAGGTTTTAGGGGGCGGGACTGAAGCAGCTGTGTGCGCGCGGTGGGCACATGCATGCGATGATGGCACCTCTGATTTTACTTCCAGACGTGCCACATCGCTGCAGCTGATTTAAGACTTAACCCTTTTGGGGTTGAGTGCAAAACCCTTTGGGGGTTTGAGTGCAAAAGCAACCGTGATGATGCGGCACTTCGGGAAGTAAAACCGGAAGTGTTTTCATTGAGTGTGTGTGCCCGCAATTTGTTCTCATTTACTCTTCTGCATAGAAACTGAGACAAGTTCTTGATTAGGCTTGAGCATATTGATAAACCCAAACCAAAAATAAACCCAAAAAAAGCCATTTTGGTAAATTTTTGGTTCGGGTTTACCAAATGCCAAAACCTAGGGAGAAAGCCAAAGCCAAACACGGGTATTTATTCGGCTTTTTCGGGTTCAGATTTCCCCAGGCTTTGCGAAGCTCCTGGAGGGGCATTTTTTGAGGCGGATCTGGAAGGGGTCACCCCATCCTCCTCCATAGAAAATAAATAGTGAAGTGGCCATGGTCAGATTCTCTATTGCAAACTTCGTTATGCTTCTCTATGGAGATGCCGGGCAAACTTTCTTACCATTGAAACCATTAAACTATGGGAATTACAGACCCCATAAAACTGGACCCCCAGACCCAATCTTCACCAAACTTGGGGGTTCAGGCAAGGAGAGTCCCTTGCAGCTATGCTGCAGATTTGGGGGCTCTACCTCAAAAATGTCCCCCGGAGCTTCAAAAAGTGTGAATGCCCAAAATTTTTCAGGAAACCTGAAAATAAGCCAAATTCCCATATTTACCAGTATGAGAATTTGGCTTTTTGGGGAGAGGTATTTCCTGAAAAAAATTGGGCCCAATAAAACCGAACCCAAAATTTACCTTGTGTGTGTGTGTGTGTGTGTGTGTGTGTGTGCAAGCCTGTTCTTGATTCAGAGGTCAAAGGGGATGCCTAGGACTCTCCCAGAATTTCAACTGATCTCCAGACCACAAAGATCAATTCCGCTAGAGAAAATGGCTGTTTTGGAGAGTAGACTATGACATTATACCCTGCTGAGGTCCCTTTTCTCCCCAAACCTCTCTTTTCCCAGGTTCCACCCCCAAATCTCCAGGAATTTTCCAGCCCAGAGTTGGCAACTCTACTTGTGTGAGAGAAGCATCTTATTCAAGATGAGTTAAACATAATTGATGACTTGCTGGAATGAAAACCAAGCACTAGCAATGGTTCTCAAACTTTTTTGCTCCATTCCCCCCTTTCACCATTATTCAGAATATAATTCCCCCCTTCCCAAGATAGTCTAACTAAAAAACAAACAAATACAATTTTACAGATTGTACATAATCTACAGGACATCACACTTTGCTGAATAGTGGTCCCAATTCTTCCCCCTGGAGGAATTATGCACTGTGATCCCATTGGGGGAGGGGGTCTCAGCCTCCAGAGGCTTAGCTGAGGAAAGTCTTTTCCTTGAAGTTCAATGAAGTAGTCCATTTATGTTTTAAATCAGAAGTCATCACAAGACTCAAGGAAGGACTTATGTATTCATCTATGTGTATGGATAACTCATTTTGTCTGGACCCTTTTCAGTCTGGCTTCAGGCTGGACCATGTGACAGAGACAGCCCTGCTGGCTTTAGTTGACAACCTCCATCTGAATATAGACAAAGGCCATCTCTCTGTCTCTTCTACTGGGTTTATCCACAGCCTTTGATACAGTGGACCATGCCATCTTGTTGAGGTGCTTGGTGACAGAAGAAGATATCATGGGATATGTGTTAGATGTGTTTGAATCATTTTTCACAGACCAGACTTAAAGGAAACCAGCTATCAATGTGGGACCTATTCCGTGGAGTTTTGCAGGGTGCAATTCTGTCCCCCATGCTTTTCAATCTCTATGTAAAGGCCTTAGTTCAAATCATTTGTAATTTTGGGGTTGGCTGTCATCAATAGGCTGTCCATACCCAGTTCTATATATCCTTATCCAAATCTCCTGGTGATGCAGTAGAGGTCCAGAATTACTGCCTGGCTGCTGTAGTTAAATGGCCAAGAGTGAACAAGTTGAAACTAAATCCTGAAATGACAGAAATACTGGTTGGGAAGGCATAAATCTTGCAAGACATTGTACTCCTCACTTTCAGTGAGGTTCAGCTGATCCTTGCTGACTCAGTTAAGAGCCTTGGAGTTATATTAGATCCAACATTACTGCTGGAGAAGGAAGTTAATGCAGCAACAAAAAAATGTGTTCTTCCAACTCAGTCTAGCACAGAAGATTACCCCATAACTTGATATGGATGATCTGGCCACCTGGATCAACACCATGGTAACTTCAAGACTAGACTACTATAATGCACTCTTCACTGCACTCTGCAATTCACTCTACAATGCACTCCCCTCAAAGTCAATTTGGAGATTCCAGTTGGTGCAGAACACTGAAGCTCAGCTATTATCAGGAGCTAGACAGAGCATACATATTACTTCCATTATGCAGTCACTCCTTTGGCTGCCAATCAGTTACCAGGCTCAGTTTAAGGCATTGGCTATCATGGCTTGGACCCTCACATCTTCAGGAGCACTTCTTTCCCTAAGCTCCCCCACAACAAATTCACTTATCTCAGCAGGACCTTTTGCAGGTGCCAGCCTGCAACAGGACAAAACCATCAACTGGCCATACATATGTATTTTCCGTTGTGGCCCCCACTTTATGGAATGACCTGCCTGACATGATCAGAACACTTTGCAAAACTCAAGAAGGCTTTTTTACACAGGTAATAGAACAGTACTATAACAAAATGGTTTATAAAGGTTCTTGGGTAAAGTGTTAAGGACATTGTTCTATAATACTGTGTATAGTTCGTACGGTCTATTGCTGTAAGTAGGATCCTATTATGTAATTTTTGCACCATTTAACAAATTATGTTAATACTTAAGCATTCAGTTCTGTTTCAAATTTCAGGTTGGTTCCAGATTTCTACAAAACCCAGGAAGAGAAGGGGGGGAAAGATGCAGTGGGAATATGGATAATTATATTTATTGGTTCTTGTAGGTTATCCGGGCTGTGTGACCGTGGTCTTGGTATTTTCTTTCCTGACGTTTCGCCAGCAGCTGTGGCAGGCATCTTCAGAGGAGTAACACTGAAGGACAGTGTCTCTCAGTGTCAAGTGTGTAGGAAGAGTAATATATAGTCAGAAAGGGGTTGGGTTTGAGCTGAATCATTGTCCTGCAAAAAGTATCAAAGGTAATGTGCTAATCATTGTCCTGTAAGTATCAAGATAATGTGCTTATGAGTGTGTGGTATGTTAATATGGAACTATTGTATCCTGAAGTGATCTGTTAATGTGTGAAATCCAAAGCTAATCCGCATGGCTATTGTGGACTGTAGTCTTTGTTAGTCTGGAGGTTTTCAGGACAGGAAGCCAAGCCTTATTCATTATATTTATAGTTGATAATTATATGGGATCTGTAACAGTAAATAAAAATATTTTCCACTGCACTTTCCCCCCTTCTCCTTGTGGACTCTGTATTGGTATAGCCCTCTCATTTCAAATCCAATTCCTATTGCATGGTTTATTAGATGTCCCATCCTGTTGATTGTATTTTACGCATCTTTTCTTGCCAGTTTATCAACAAGCATTGGAATCAGTTTGGGCACAGGTTTTCCATGCGTCTGCCCTCTCTATGCAATTCACATTTGTGGAGTCAGTTTATTTTCTTCTCCTAAAATAATGAAGATTTTCAAGTGAGGGTACTGTTGATAACTGCACACATCTTATATGGGAGACATATATAAACCAGTATAACAACTTGAGTCAATCTTACCAGATGTTTGTGTAATTGGTAATATACTATACAACCTATATACATTCTTGGCTTGATTTAAACTGTATATGTATATATATCTGGAAATGTGTGTATGTTTAACATGGGTTTCAATTGACCACTGACGAAGGCCAAATAGGCCAAATAGGCTGAAACGCATCCAGCAGGTGGTTATAGATATCAACCTTAAGGAATGCCATTGTGCTGTTTTAATGTTTTCAAATATTTTTATCTAGACATAGCACTCCAAATAAATTATATTTTCATTATTTTTATATTTCTCCAGGTGAACTGATTTCTGTCACCTGGAGATCAGTTGTAATAATGGGAGATCTCCAGCTACCACCTGGAGGTTGGCAACCCTAATGGAGATATAAGGGAAAAGGCGTATCTCTGCAAGTGAAGGGGCTGGATACTTTTTTTTTTAATGAAAGCTAGGAATTCAGAGAACTTGCTTAAACTATCATTACAACACTACATTGATGTATTGATATTTTAGGGCCATTAAAAAAATAAAAAGAGAAATCTCTCCTCTTCAGGACTGGGGGAAGACGAGGGAGTGGTTTGATGATGATGACAGTCCAATCATTGAAAAGTGGGATGGAGGAGGTGAGAGTGTGTAGGACAAAGAAAACCGACAGAAACATGATTCACGAGGAAATAGCCAGTTCAAAATTAGCTTCCAGAAAAAGGGCAGGGTAAATATGGTTTCAAATGAACCAGTTTCCCTTCCCGAAGATTGTACATTCCAAAATTACATGCTCGTTACTACCCAGGGTACCCACTACTTTCACCTCATCAACCTGTTCTTCCTTGAGGTTAGAATCAAAGATAGCAGACCTTGTTTCCTTCTACACTTTCTGGAAAATGAAGTTGTCAGCAAAACATGTCAGGAATTTATTTGACCTTTCATTTTTAGCAGAGTTGGTCTTCCAACAGATATCTGGGTAACTGAAATCTTCCATGACCACTGTGTCACATCTCTTTGAGAACTTTGTATTCTGGTCTAGGAGTGTCTCATCCAAGTCCTCTGCCTGGCTTGGTGGTCTATGGCAGATCCTCACCATAATATCACTATTATTTCTTACTCCTTTTATTTTTACCCAGAGACTCTCAACTGAACTTCCATGCTCAGATTCATGTATTTCTTCACAAGTATACACATCCTTGACAAATAATGCTGTTACTCCACTCTTTCTTGTCTATCCTTTTAAAAAAAGTTGTACCCCTCAATCCTAGGGTTGCCAACTGCCAGGTAGTAGCAGGAGATCTCCTGCTAATTCAACTGATCTCCAGTCGATAGAGATCAGATCACCTGGAGAAAAATGCCCACTTTGGCAATTGAACTCTATGGCATTGAAGTCCCTCCCCTCCCCAAACCCCACCCTCTTCAGGCTCCACCCTAAAAATCTCCAGCCGGTTGTGAAGAGGGACCTGGCAACCCTACTCAATCGTAATATTCCAATTGTGAGTGTCATCCCACCAAGTTTCAGTAATGCCTATTAGGTCATAGAACTTCAAGTTCCTCCTGCTTGTTTCTCATATTCCGTGCATTAGTGTAGAGACATCGGAATCCATGGTTTATGTGCCCTGAGGGTTTTGTCTTTGTACTTTCCTGTGAGTTAATGTATGTACAGCTCCCTGCAAATCTTGTGCCACTCCCCGCAAATCTTTAGTGTTCTTTTCTCCAGTTATTGGCATCATACAGGTTTTTAATTGTTGTCTCACTCCCCCATAGGACTTAGTTTAAAACCCTCCTTATCAGCTTTGCAAGGCTCTTACCAAACACATTTTTCCTACCCTCGTGAGGTGCAAACCATGTCTCAATAGAAGACGGCAATCTTGAGAGTATAAGCCATGGTCCAAAAATCCAAACTTTTCTTCACGACACCATCTACTTAGTCAGTCGTTTGTTTGCAGTATTCTTCTTTCCTTTCCTAAGCCACAACCTTTGACAGGAAGAACTGATGAAAACACAATTTGTACTCCCAGGTCCTTTACCTTTTTACCCAGAACCACATAGTCTCTTTATGGAGAGATTTCTCAATCTTGATAGGAGGGCATACAAAATGCCCTCCTAGAACTGTTCCAGCAACACCATTTTAAATATTACATTATGTCTGAAGACTGTACTTGAATAAAAAAAAATCCCTCATCTACAATAAATCTTCCATTAAGGAATGAAAATATCCCTAACATTTTCATGTTCCTTGTTCCAATGCACTCACAGCAGTTTTATCAATGCAATTACCTGTGTGTTTGCATTATGAGAACATGCCTTTAGCTTATTAGTTACTGTTGAAAGAGTAATAATTTCCTACTTTTTGGATGCAGCAGAAGCAATTCAACTTATATTTGCAGCAGCAAACCCCAGACACATTTATTTGCTGTACTCCTATTAATTTTGATTAATTTTAAATTACAGCACAGCTTTTGACTGTGTGGATCATGAAAAGCAATGGTTGGTTTTAAAAGAAATGCATGTGCCACAACACCTAATTGTTTTGATATGCAACCTATACTCTGGACATGAGGCTACTGTTAGGATAGAATAGGAAGAAACAGAATTGGCAAAGGTGTTTAACAAGGATGTATTGTATCTCCCTATCTGTTCAATCTATATGTAGAACACATCATTAAAAAGTTGTATTAGATTTAGATGGAGTGAAAATTGGTGGAAGGAACATTAGCAATTTGAGATATGCAGATGATATCACATTACTGGCAGAAAACAGTGAAGACTTGAAACAACTATGGATCCTATGGATCAGCTCACAGGGGAATTGTGGAGTGGATCTTCCACAATTTGTCCTTCCCCAGACAGGCCCCTGTCACCCCCAAAATATTCTACTGAGAATTGGGCGCCCTTATTAAAATTCACCGTACTATGAGAATCTGCAGTGAAGAGTAGCTAAGCAAAATCACCTCCTCCTAACACTCCCTCTTCTACAGAGGGAGCTGGTTCCATTGTTCACACATCACTGCAACAGTTTTCTAGAAGACTGCAGAGAAAGGGCAAGGCAGGAAAGATCCTCTCTGTCTATTCCTGCAAGCCTTTTCAGGAAAATCCAGCACATTCTTATATAGTCAAATGGCTTCTAATCAATCAAGTACTGAAGACCATTTCTTGTGAATCTTCTTTTTTTTAAAAAAAAATACAGTATTTTTACAACAAAAGCTTTTTTTATCCTGTTTTTTTAATGGAGAAAACCCTTATATTGTAACACTACTATATTAACCACACTGAAGAGAAAAGAAAGGGAAAGAAGTGAGGAAATCACTTCAACACTGCAGTAAGCTGTGCTCATGCCTATCATAGATGAAGTCTGAATATGAACGATCACATTAGAATACAGCAGCTGTCACTGACAACATACTGAAGAAAGAAATTAAATTCTGGCTGTGTTTTCTGCACACAAAAATGCAGGTTGGGTTGATTAATGATATCATAAGCTCAATACTATTTCTGAGCCAGGAAAAAACTTTTTACTACATATTTTTACTCTATTGTCATACAGTTGCACCTTATACGTGGTAAAAGTCTTACTTCTGGGCAGGCTGATACAGCTAACAGAGCTCTCTTGCCCCAGAGTATTCCTCTAGGTATGTGCAGATTAGTTTGTGTTAGACCTCATCATGGGCTCAGATAGCAGTGTGTACTTAAGCAGTTGTTATCAGTCACAGATGTTGCCATCTACAGTTTCTATTTTTTATGTTCCTATGAATCAGGTCAGTTATTATGTGCTTTGGGGATTCCAGCCATCAGCAACATTGATGGCATACTAAACACATTACACAAAATATTGGGTATGTTCTTATTCTACATTGCAGACTAAGGTCTACAAACCATAACTCACATTGCAAACCATCATGGTTTGCCAAGCCATAACCACTAAAGAGGTTATGAAGACAGTTTTGAACTTGGCATTTTGATCCTCTCAAAAGCCATATTAATAATGCTAGGTAGAGCAGAGTACATTTCTCACATTGATATTATTGGTAACGAGACTGCGGTTCCTCAGTGGAACAGGCTTCCTCGGGAGGTGGTGGGCTCTTCTTCTTTGAAGGTTTTTAAGCAGAGGCTAGATGATCATCTGCCAGCAATACTGATTCTGTCAACTTAGGCAGATCATGAGTGGGAGTGCAGAAGGGGATGTGTGTCAGTGTTTGGCTCTCATGGCTCTTTCTTACATGCCCAGGGTAATATTGATTGCCACTTAGGGGTCAGGAAGCAATTTTCCTCCAGGCCAGATTGGCCAGGGATCCTGGAAGGTTTTTGTTGCCATCTTCTGGGCATGGAGTAGGGGGTCACTGGAGGTGTGGTGGGGGAGGTAGTTGTGAATTTCCTGCATTATTCAGGGGATTGGACTGGATGACCCTGGTGGTCCCTTCCAACTCTATGATTCTATGCTTGCACAGTATTTTTCTGTTAGTAGAGAACCTGAGTTAAAGGATAATAAATAACTTATTGTAACCACTGGCTACAAAACATAATACTTTCAGTTAATTTTTTATGTGTTTTATAACATTCACATGCTTTCACACAGCAATGTTACATTTCCTTAGCCTCAACCACCTCTATAACAACATGTGTGTGAGACTGACCGTATATACTGGCCATTGAGTGACAGCTATGATTAAAAAGTAGTTTCAGACTTTTGTCACCGAGACCAAGCCAAAAATATAATTCTTGAGACAAGGAATCAAGAAGCTGGTTTCTGAAACAGTGCTCGAAAACAATCAAAATGACCTCATCTTAGCAGACCACAGTTCAATTTCAAAAAGGTTCAGCACAGTAATGCAATGACTTAATATCTACCTGATGTGATCAAAGCACAGAAAACTGTATCCAATGCACATCTGCTTCTAGAAGCAAACAATAAAAAGAGAGACTAGTTTTGCTAAGGATGGCACATGCAACAATAAACAACAAAAAGATACAATACACGTTAACAATTTAAAGTAAAATATTCTTTTCCATTTGGAAAAAGTAAAAAGATATCCTTTAGTCCAACATTTTAATTATCTGAAAACAAGATACAAACAATTACAGTGGAATATATCTCTTGCAAAATGAGTAACAAAAATACTGTTTGTTTCAGCAAAATTAAGATCTCATCCTTATCTGACAGGTACTTTTTAAAAAGCCTTTATTATCATTTTTCTAGAAACACTGACAACTGAGATGCTCCACTTGCAGTACAGTCCTATACACAGTTACTCCCATCTAAGCCCATTGTTATCAACAAGTTTAGACTGGAGCAAATCTGCATAGGATTACACTGTGGGTTGGATTTGGTGCAAAATTTCCACGTGTTCTAGAGTTCTTGCACAAGCAGAAATGCAAGAAAAGACTGTGTTAGCTGCTTGCACTCAGGCTAACTTATTGTATCCCTACTTGTGCTTCCATTTATGCAAGGTCTTGTGCAAGTAATTTCTGAGCACTACAATATATAGGGAGGGAAGTGCTAGATGTTGCACAAGGTTTTGCGCAAGCAGAACTACACTATTCCTGAGCTGGTGGCAGCTGGGGACAGAAGGGAGGAGGCGCTGCTGCAGCACATCCTAACTCATTTTCCGGACACCAAAAACTAAAAAAAAAAAAAAGCTTTTAAAAGACTTTTAAAATTTTAAATGGGGCTTTTCGCCCCATAGAGAACAGCGTTCTCGCCGCTGGTGTGCCGGGTTGAAAGGAGACAGGGAGCTTCTCATTGTATAATATGTTCAATACATTAAAATCAACCCCTTCCCCTCTGGTCAGCATTGATACGTAAGTTTCCCACTTTTTTCTAATTTTAAATTAATCTAAAAAAGAGTGATGAAAAACTCACTTTCCAAAATTGATAATTTCACATGTAATCATTGAAACAATTATCCATATCTTAACAATATATTTAATTTCACAATGTGTGCAATGATCACTTTATTAAGTGATCTCAGCTTTCTGATGTAATACATCACCATAATGTGTTCATGTGCATTTGTGTTTCTAGTATGCTCTGCAAGCTGCTACAGAAGCTGGTAATCTAAGAGCTTGTGCAGTATAAATGCATAACAGAAATAAAGGAAGGAAGATGGAAACCGTCACAAACTACAAATGCATATACAAATATGGATATGTAAAATTTGGTGGAATAAACAATACAGACAGTGAAAGGAAATCATGGCCAAATGTCTTGCTTTTTGGCAGCAGGATCTTGCTTTTGGAGTGTTTTCCTCCTTACCACCTGCCTTTCTGTGGCAGAAACATCGCTTAGAAAAAGTCTGCTCTGATGTTTCTACCACCCCTCCATCTGACACTGAACTGTTTCATGTCTCATATTCTAGGATCAAAAAACTTACCTCAGTTCAAGGGAAAAAGCTGAGGTTCTCACAGATTTACTCATGCTCCCCAAAAAATTGAAAGTGTAAATATAGGTTCCCACCTCAACTTTTATGCTATGTAAGCAATAAAGACTTTGTAGTCTCACATATTATGCTCTATTTTCCCTTTATCCTGTAATCCTAATCCTTTTTATTTTCAGATTGTGACCAATACTTGATAGTGCACATAAATGTTTAATAAATATTGGGTCACATATAATTAATGATGGGGAATGTCTACTGGAAACATATTTTATCTATTGATTTATTTAAAATATAAGCCATTTTCCACCAAAGATCATCAAGGAAACACACAGATGACTTAAAAGTTAAACAATTTATTATAAAATAACACAAAATATATCTAAAACTAGACCAGGGATAAAAGCAAACTCAACAAGCCTCTTCTCCATTTCTGTCTAATTTGAAGGTCTTTCAGAACAGACGAGTTTTTAAATTAGTCCAGAAGACCTGCAGGGATGGTGCTAAATTCACCTCCTGGGGAAAGGAATTCTACAGACTGGTGGTGGGTCCCAGTCAGACTTACCTCATCTAAAGCTTTTTCTTGCATGGAACTCAAACTAAATCCTATTACCATTCACAAATCCCATTAATTGGCTTTGAAAGAATACAATAGAGCTGCATCTTTGGGACAGGGGCGGGTAATGACACCAAATAATGAAGAAGTTACCAAACCTAACAAGTGTAAACGTTGTGATGTGACATCATCCTGTGGATCAATAATGACCCAGTGCTTGCACAGAGGTCTACCTTTACCTTGAGCAGATCCCTCCTCACCAAGCAACTTTCCTTATAGCCACAAACCTACTTATATCCATTGTACTCACAAGTGGCAGCTGCTACTAAGCTTGTAAAATACAAGTTAGTGCCCATCTCTCTCTCAACTGAACAATATGGGAAATAAAACACACTGAAACACTGGAAGTACAGTGCATTTTCAAAAATAAAATGGGAATCACAGTGTAGCAGCATGAAATAATTCTGGAAACCATATGCAGCTCATCCCAGAACTCTGGTTTGCCCATTAAAAAACAAGGTGGGATAGAACCAAACCAACAAAACCCTTCTGCCTCTGTTTTTAAACAACTAGAATGCAGTCAGGTTTCACTTAAATGTGGATAGTCTACACCCCTTGTGTGGAAAATCTGTAACAAATTTCATATTGATATGACAAACTATCCTAATTTTACAAGAAATAGAATTTTAAGACTCTTAGAGAATAATCACATGCTAGGAATTATATATTATTTCTACAATGGCCCATGTCAAAAGAAATGAAACACATATATTTTGTCATAATGCTTATATTTGACTGAGCCTTTTCTGCTGAGTACAGCAAACACATTCCTCCATAGACCAATGTTTTCAGCTGTTGGATAGTTTTGGTTGATACAGTGTTTTATACTTCACTAGGTATATTTTATTTGATTTTAAGCATTGCTATCCTGCTGAAGCCCTGAGGACTAAGATAAGTATTTACATAACTTATTACTGATTAACAAATCTGCAAACAGACCCTATTTACATGCTCATCTATGAGTGCTACAGTTTTTAGCCTACCTGTCCTGGCATTCAGCTAGAGGTGCCAGAACAAAGTTGGCAACCAGCAGGAGATTTGCCACTGGGGCACACTGATGTCACTTACAGCAAAGTTGGAAGTGAAGCTTCAGTTTTGGCGGAACGTTAGAGCACTGATGTCATTTTCAGTCACACCCCTGAGTTTCCAAATGATCCAGCATTACCTGAAAACTCCTCATGTCTTTTCCCCTTCTCAAGAAAACAATTATGTAGCATAGTGGCTAACTGGGATCCCCAACCTTTTGAGCCGATGGGCACCTTTGGAATTCTGACACAGTGAGGTAGGCACAGCCTATCAAATCTCCAGTGACCAATCAGAAGCCTTGCTGGCAAAAGCCCTATCTGGCACCACCCACTTTCTAAAACACTTGGTGGGCACCAGAAAAGGTGTCAGAGGGTGCCATGGCATCCACAGGCACCATGTTGGGGACCACTGGGTTAGAATGTCAGACTAGGATGTAGGAGACCCAAGTTCAAATCCCCACTCTAACTTGGGATTTTGCTAGGTGGCTTTGGGCCAGTCACTCACTCTCAGCCTAGCCTACCTCACAGGGTTGTTGTTAGGGTAAGATGAAAAAGAGAACAATGTAAGCCACTTTGGGTCCCCACTGGGGAGAAACGTGGGTACAAATGAAGTATAAAATAAATTGTTTAAATTTAAGATATAGCAATTTGCAATCCTGCAATGTAGCTCCATTCCAACTTTATAAGTCATACTTATGCAGAATGCTACCATGTTGCTGAAACCTATGAGAGGTAGAGGTAACTCTGACACTCTTACACAGACAAATAACTATTACACATAGACGTGATCTGAATTCCATCTACACAATTGGAACCCAGTATGATTTGACTATGAAGGATAATGTGGAGGATGTAAATAACATCTATGTGCCACACAGTTTTTAGTTTACCTGTGCTGGCATCCAGCTAGGTACATAACAAATCCAAAGTATATACAGGTTTCCAGTAAACACACACAAACTACATGTTCAAGGTGAATTGCCTTCTACAAGGCTGCACAATATTTAAAATAATATTGGGTGGCAGTAGCTATTGAGTATTCTAAATTTCCTTGAAGTCTAAGGAGGTCTTTGTGGATTACAATGATCATTTTATTTATTTACTTTGAAGAGGTTGGGGAAGCTCTGCAGTCAAGAAATGATGCAAATCAACAGCCTCTTCAGCTAGATGGTATAAAGCGTTCTAGTGTGTCAGGGATTCTGTTTGACCTTATTAAATTCTCCACAGATTTGAGAGTTCCAAATTACCTCCTCTACTTTTCAGAGAGCCACAAATATGTTAGCCATATATCCTTTTTCCAAACTGTTTTATTTCCAAACTTTATTTTTTTCAAACAGCTTTTGATGCACACCTACACACATGTTCATTGATCTAGTGAAAAGGAGATGTATTTGTGTAAACACAGAATTCTGTTTTGTGCTTTCTATCCATGTGTGTAAGCATATCGGTAACCTATAAGAAGAGATGTAAAAAAGAAATTGTGGCAAGCTGTGTAGGCCCAAATTCTGATATCCCATTTCATACATTTTCCAAGATAAAGTGGAAGACAGATGGGTCAGAATCTGGGGCAAAGCAAGTCCACAGGTCAAAGCACAGAACAGAAGTAATCGCTGCTGCAGACACAGCCTATTAGGCAAACTAGATTATTGCAATTAGTCCAATGTGTAATACCTGTACAATACATCAAGATTTGGCCCCTTCCAGACATCCATTCAACTTGGGGAATGATGAAGAACACAGTGTTGGTGATACTAGCAAATGCTAAAGTTTGCCATTTAATAATAATACATAATTGACAAGATTATTTTTTTCTATGAGTTAAGACAGTTCTTTCTGGCATGATCCATAACAAGCAACAACTTTTAAAAGCTGGTATCCCAGTGAATCAGAATATTCAAATGAACTTTTACTCAAGCTGCCAGAAAGTAAACAGAAGAAGGGTTATATTCTTGGCAAACTGAGGCTGAAGTATTGTTGCTGTTTCTTCAAGTGGCAGTCAGCAGGAACAGGAGACCAAACGTATCCAGTTTTCAATAATAATGCCATGCTGTGTTGATGAAGAAAACAGTAGTTCTTAACCAATGCTGTGGGGGCAGGGTATAAGCTAGTATATTAAAAGCAGCATGTTATTAGTTTCTATAAATAATTAAAATGATTTTATTCTTAAAATTTCACTCTACGCATAACTCATCACAATGCTAATAATGTTTCCACTCCAATTAAATCAACAGGAATCCTTGATCAAATCCAATGGCAGCTGGATCAGGTTCAAAACGTTCACATCTAACTATGAAATGAGTGCAAAATACAATGCAATGCAGGCCAGGGCCAATACATCAATGCTAGTTGCTCTGGAAACACAAAAGGGTTCTAGCAAACTCTTTGAAGGTACAATATTTATGCCATGCTCTTTATTCATTTCTAACACTTTCAACCATGTTAATCAGTCTCAACAAATAGTTCTATCAGAAAGCTCTGGGCAATCCTTTGATGCACAATCTGCTTTTGTGAAGGAAGTGCCCTGGGGACTGAATTTAAGATTTTTAAATAGAATCCGTACAGAGAAAGCAGCTGTGCTAAAGGGCTTAGCAACAATGCTTATGGAAAAATTATGTTCCAAACCATGATCTTTCTTAGGCCCCAGAGACAGGTGGATACTGACATCAAAAGAAGCATAGCAACTTGTGGACTGATTTCCAGTATGATGCTGGGAAATGAGCAAGACTATGCCAGGATATTTGACAGGGTTCAGCCTTCTCTCACTTCATCCATTTTAATTGAGCTTTTTCACGAAAACATCCCAACTGAATGTGATTCAGATTCCCACCACAGCAATGTATTACCTTAGATCAATTTGTTTCCATCACATTCTGATTAAGGGTTTGAAAAACAAAGGTGTTCAGCAAAAAGTATGAAGACAGGAAAATCCACAAACCTGAGGTTTCTTAAAATAAAAATAATAAAATAACCCAGCACAGCGATACTTAGAGCTACCAAGCCCCCAGTCAGGGTGGTGGATGTCCTACTGAGAGCTCCTGGGGAAAAAAGTAAATCTACAGTGTCAATGGCATAGCACCAGTTTTACCATAGAGTTTCTGGCAATTCCTAGAGCTACCCATCATCACTTATGGGTTTTTCCAGGAAGTGACGCCGGTGCCAGCACCCCATTATGTCCCTGACTCCAACCCTCCCATCGGTTGCCAGGCCAGATACTGAGGGTAGTATGTACAGCCTTAGAAAGAAAATCAAGTCCTATACAGGATATGCAGGCCCATCCTCAGGAACAACATAGGGGCATTTTGGGCTACAACAGAAGGGGAGAGGTAAGAAAGTCATGCTCTGTGGGCAGAAATTTTTCTGTCTACAAAAATGCCAAGTGGATCCAGGCGATTATCTACTACTGCAGGGGTCCCCAACCCTTTTGAACCTGCGTGCACCTTTGAAATTCTGACACAGTGTGGTGAACAGAGCCACAAAACCGTTGCCACAAGAAAGCTGCTATGGAAGGTGGAGCCAGCCACATAATGGCTGCCACAGCTGACCTCTAGTCACACAGTGAGGATTCCAGTGCTGTGGTGGCAGCGCTCTGCCAAAGCAATGTTTCTAAAAATCTGTACAGCCAATCAGAAGCTGACCAATCAGAAGCCTTGCTGAGTAAAAGCCCTATCTGGCTCCACCCACTTTCTAAAGACACTTGGTGGGCATTAGGAAAGGTGTCGGTGGGCACCATGGCACCCAAAGGCACCATGCTGAAGTACTATGGTTGCCAACTTCTGTTACTAGCTGGAGATCTCCCACTATTACAACTGATCTCCAGCTGATAGAGATCAGTGCACCTGGAGAAAATGGCCACTTTGGCCATTGGACTCTATGGGATTGAAGTCCCTCCCCTCTCCAAACCCTGCCTTCTTCAGGATCCACCCCCAAAATCTCCAGGTATTTCCCAACCTGGAGCTGGCAAACCGATGAAGCACCCTTATATTACTACTACACATGCTCACCCTTTCCTTTTATTATTAAGCTTGTACGACCAAAGTTCTTAAGCATTAAACCAATACATCACAACAGATTTTTTTTTAAAAAAAACCTGTAGAACATGACAAGAAAAAAAGAAACAGATCAATGGAATACAGTCCCTCCTCCCAAAACGTCTTCAGTTACTGCACAGAATGGCAGGAGTGCATAGCTGTGTAGCAGGAACTGTCCTTAGAGTAGAGTTTGCACAGCATTCCTTGGAGTCCAGGGCTTGGATTGCTGCCTTTAAAATGAGATTGAAGATTCTTTTCTCAGTGCCTAAAGTCCAGGTGGGGCTTTTGTATCTTGTGAAGGAAGATAATTTTAGAAATTCTTGGGAGAGGTGTGTAATTAATATAATTGAGTCCCTTGGCTTTTCCTTTGCTATGCTTAGGAATATGGATTACCAGGAAGTAGGGCTGTCAATTCGGTTCGGCCCGAACTGAAAATCAGCCGAATTTCCCTTGATTCGGCGGTTTTTAGTTCGGACGGATCCGAACTCAAAACTGGCGGGCAACCGGGGGGGCCGAATTCAGCGAGTTCGGGAGTTCGGCGAATAAATTCGGCCAATTCGGCCGTCAGTAAGCAGCATAACCGTCAGTAAGCAGCATTCTCCTCCCCCGGCCAATCGGTGGCCAAGCTGGGTCTTCTTCTGGCCAATCAGTCAGGATTGAGTGCTGGAGGAATCAGTTGATGTGCGGCCGGCCGGGGAAAGAGAGAGAGAGAGGGAAATCCTCATGTGTGTGTGAGGGGGTGCTTGTGCACATTCGCTCCTTTCCGTGGCTGCAGGGGGCGCATTTTTTGGGGTACCGACCCCAAACTTTCAGGGGATATTCAGACAGGTTTTTTTAAGAGACCACCCAAGTTTTGTAAACATTGGGTCAGGGGGTCCGGAGATATGGGCTCCCCCCCTTTTTTCTTTCCATGGCTGCAGAGGGCGCATTTTTGGGTGTGCCGACCCCAAACTTTCAGCGGAGCATCAGACTAGGCTTCTTAAGATACCCCCCAAGTTTTGTAAACATTGGGTCAGGGGCCCCCGAGATATGGGCTCCACCCCTTTTTCCTCTCCCCCCTTTTCCATTTTCGTGGCTGCAGGGGGCGCTTTTTTGGGGGTTCAGCCCCCAAACTTTTGTCATAGCTTCAGAGAATCCCTCTTAAGAGACCACCCAAGTTTTGTAAAGATGGGTTCAGTGGGGGCTGAAATATTGGCTCCCCCCCTTTTCTCTTTCCATGGCTGCAGGGGGCGCATTTTTGGGTGTGCCGATCCCAGACTTTCGGCGGAGCTTCAGTCAAGGCTTTTTAAGAGACCACCCAAGTTTTGTAAACATTGGGTCAGGGCCCCCCGAGATATGGGCTTTCCCCTTTCCCCTATTGGGATGAATGGATCACCCTCGAGAGATGCATACATATGGATCTTATATTGGATACAAATGGAATCATATTGGATTACCCAGCCTCCCAGCCCCTCCTGCTGGAACAGAAGACAGCCACAGTAAGACCCCTTTGGGGGCTTTAATCTATATTTTTTCTTTTCTGTGTGTGTGTGGGGGGGGAAGCAGAGTCTGTGTGTGTGTGTGGGGAGGGAGCAGTTTCTGTGGGTGGGGGGGGGAAGCCAAAGGGGGCTTTTGCCGGTTCTGCCTGGGGTGTGTGTTCCCCCTCCAGTCTCTCTCTCCCTGGTTTGAGGGGGGGGCTTCATTTCTATTCTTCAGGTTTTTCCTCATTCATAAGATCAGTTAGGTTATTGATGCTTGCTCAAAACTGGTTTTCAAATGGTGACTTAAAGAATGCATCTGCCTGGTCCCAAGTCCAATGCAAAAGGAGACATTCCACCCCCTCCTGCTCATTATGCATAGCTAGCTGCCTCTGTCCCTTTCCATGGTATGCAAACTCCCAGGTGTCAGGTGTTGCTATGCACTGTTGCAAAGGTTTTGCATTGCGTGCTTGTGTTGCTTTGCAGTTGTATTGTTTTGCAAAATTCTTCACACCTGCCCCGCCCTTTGCATATTTGCAAAGGGGTTGCTCTGCAGTTGTGTTGCTTTGCAAAGTTCTTAGCACCTGCCCCGCCCTTGCTCTCATCAGCTGTTTGTCGGGCCGGGAGCTTTGTGCGTGGGCGGCAAGCTCTGCGGAGAGATCCACATTAAGGGTGGGGGGGACCCCTTTCAGGGCCCATATCTCAGCCCCCCCTGACCCAATCTTTACAAAACTTGGGGAGTCTTTCAATATACGTCCTTTGAAGCTCTGCTGAAAGTTTGGGACCTCTAAGCCCAAAAATGCCCCCCCCCAGAGCCGCGGAAAGGCGCGGTTGTGTTTTTAATGGCTTTATTCGGCCGAATTTTTTCCCCGAACTTTGAATTCCCGCCGAATTGAACGGATCCGAAGTGGGGGAGTTCGGACTTCGGCACGTACCGAACCCACAAGGGCCAAATTCGGCCGAATCCGAACTGTACCGAATTTTTTTTTTTTTGACAGCCCTACCAGGAAGCATCAAGGATGCTCAGGACACACACACACCACAGACTCTGTTTCCAGATGATTGTTTAATTTTCATTTTTTCTTTTTTGTACTGATTAACTGCCTAATCCTATGCATTGTAATTCTGAAGTCTCACATTTCAATTATTCTTATCTAAAGAAGAGGAAGAAGAGTTGGTTTTTATACCCCGCTTTTCCTCTGCCTTTAAGGAGCCTACCTTGTGAGTTAGGTGGGGTTGAGAGAGGCACCCAGCAGGCTTCTTGTGTAGGAGTGGGAAAACAAACCTGGTTCACCAGATTAGAATCCACTGGTCATGTGGAGGAGTGGGGAATCAAACCTGGTTCTCCAGATTAGAGTCTGCTGTTCTTAACCTCGACACCATGCTGGCATGAAGTGCTGTGAGATGGCAGAGTGATGAGATGGTATAATGGGCTGTACTAGTTAAGAATATAGGTGAAGTTTCCAATATATTTATGGTTAAAGGTATAGATTATCAACAAACTGCAGCCTGGATTTAAAATCCAAGTTCAGATTTAAGGCTTCAAATTTGAGCATCGGGAGAGAGAGAGGGGGGGGGGACCTATGAAAAATAAGCTATTTGTGACACAGGATGTTTGGACCACAAAAACCACAGAACAAGATCAGATACAATGTTCCCTGACACTGTATAGTCATTTGAAGTCTGGGAATAGCCAAAAGAAAGCTGCCAAGGTTGTTGATAATATAAAGTAGTGAAAAACAAGTCTATCTGTTTTCACGGTTTTCCTTGCTTTCAAATCAAATGTGAATAACATCTCTATTTGTCTTAGTGGTTAATAAGCCTTGAAGACGAATTTTTACATGATTACATTTTTAAAGTTCCCCTAATATTTTTTCTCCAAGCAAAACAAAAACAAAGAACTAGCAGAGCATGCAAAAGGCTAGGATAAAACTTTTCTCCCTTATATGTTATTATGTTTATTTGTATGGAGTTTTAACATATAGAAGGTTATAATCCATTCCCTCACTGTCTAAAGTGGTAGAGTCCATTCTACAGCATCTGCCACTAATTCTGCTGCATGTGTATCTCGACTCTTAGTCCTAAATTAGTACACCAAATATTTAGGCTTGCCATTTAGCTTCCTGGGGCAGGAAATGACCAGCCCCCTGCCCCAACATTCTGCCCCCAAGGAATTAAGGAGTGGGAAAAAAAATGGTCTCCACATAATGCCACTCTAGGAATTTCCTCTAGTATCTATGGTAAACACCACAGAGACTAGGGGAGACCGTCTAGAGCATCACCTGGAGGTAACATTCTCCTCAAAGTGACTCTATTGTCTCCAGGCCCAAAAATCTTCTGGTAATTGCTGAGGCAGTGTTGGGAACCCTATAAATATTACAGCCTAAAATGTTTATTGTTTATGCTTCTGAATGATAAATCATGATTTATTATGACTGCAAAGGAAGTCAGTGACTGCTGCCTGAGGAAGAGACTGCTTTCATCAGGGGTGCTGTTGCCACCTGCTCTGTCTTGTGAATTAATTTGTTAATGGCAAAGTAGTAATTGTGAATTTTTGTCTTTTGTGTGTGTGGTTTGTACACTTTAAGCTGCCTTGGGTTTGCACTGTGCAGAAACCAGCAGGTCTGAAGTGCGCACCAAAGCCTATATAATCTGCAAGTTATAATTTCATTTCTAAAGTTTAATTTCAGTGAACAAGCACTATAGCTCTGTGTCAAATAAAACAATTATAATACTCTGGCCCACTTAATCTCATCTGTGAACATACAAGAAAAATATGGTTGCCAACCTCCAGGTGTGGGCTGGAGATCTCCTGGAATTACAACTGGTCTCCAGACAACAAAGGCTGCTGTGGAGGGTGGACTCAATGCCATTATACTCCACTGAGTTTCCTCCCCTTCCCAAATCCTGCCCTCCACAGGCTCCACCCTCAAATCTCCAGGTATCTCCCAAGCAGCACCAGCAACATTAATGGAAAAAAGTCTAGAAACATCATTTGTTTATCTGAGTGTATAATCAGAGTATAGACCAACCTCTTGATTTATATCAGAGTAGACAAAAGATGATGCAACGTTTTAAAAATGAAGTCAAAAGAGTAAAGCTACTGAAACAGTAAATCAATGTAATAATTTTCCATTTTTTTCTTCTGTAGCTTCCTTTTCTTTCTGTTTCTTTTGTTACAACAGCCTATTTGTTTGTATGAGCTTGACAAATAAGCTATACCACATCTGGAGCTTTACCTCTGCTCATTATTAATGTCTTCACATTATTTGTAGCCTAACTTCGGAAGGTGAACAGACAACAGAATGTGGCCTTAAATTTCACAAAAATTCTAATGAGCTTTTGAAGATCTCAAGCCTTACAACTTCAATGTATTTAGAAGTATGGGGGAAAGTGTCAACTTGCAGCTCATGCTTCAAGAAGAATTGCAACTTATATTTTTTTCATTTCTTCCTAAAAGCCTCAAAATTATTATAGCTGTGACTTCAGCTGTATTTTCCTGTAACAGCTACAATACAGCACAAGACCGTTTATAGATAATATGTTTGTCAACAGCTCACAAGCTGTTCAAAAAGAAAACATACAATTCCATTAGGGAAAATATAGTTATATACCCACACAAAATGATCTCTGGGGGGGAAAAAATTAGGAAATAACAGTGCCATCCTAAGCGGAGTTACACTCTTCCATGTACAGTGACTTAAAAAGAATGTAACTCCACACAGGAGCGATCTATAACAACCACAGAAACGTTCCCAGATATGTATACGTAACAATTAAACCTACAAACTTCAATAATGTACATAAATGGTGCTATGACTAACAAAAGTAGTGCTATGTCAAATTTAAAAATATTTACAAAAATGGAATTTCAAAGTCTTAACCTCAGTGGTCTTTAACAGGGAATTGCATGTGTGTGTGTGTGTGTGTGTGTGTGTGTGTGTGTGTGTGTGTGTGATTGTAGCTCTATTACGCTGCTGCTTTGGCACAATTGGTAAAGCTTCTTTTTCGGTTTATTGAATGATTTCAGACAATCAGCAATTATGTAGTGAATGTGAGGAAATCACAGGTCTATGTAGTCAATCAAATTGGACTGCTTGTTGATGTCACCAAAGGCTAATATGAATTTCTCCCATTGCTCTTATATTGAATAAAGATAGAACAGTGATATGGCCGCTTTCACCTATGCTGAATAATGCCCTTTCAATCTACTTTCAATGCATTTTGCAGCTGAATTTTACTGTGTGAAACAGCAAAATCCACTTGCAAATGATCACTAACCCATGAATCCCCATTGTCAAGACAACAGGGCAAATCTCTCTGTCTTGTTGCATTACACTGGCAGTCTCATTACCTATCAGTGCTGCATAGCAATATTTTCTCCCTGATTTCAGCTCCAGCTGTCAATAGTGACATTTGACTAGTTGCAGGTAAATATGAATGCATCTCCTAATGCACAAGCAGTTGAGAGCCAGTGTGGTATAGTGGTTAAGAGCGGTGAACTCTAATCTGGAGAACAGGGTTTGATTCCCCACTCCTCTACATGAGCAGCAGACTCTAATATGGAGAACAAGGTTTGATTCCCTACTCCTACACATAAAGCCTGCTGGGAGACCTTTAGGCTAGTCACAGTTCTCTCAGAACTCTCTCAACCCCACCTACCTCACAAGGTGTCTGCTGTGGGAAGAGGAAGGGAAGGAGATTGTAAGCCAGTTTGATACTCCTTACAAGGTGGAGAAAAATGGTATATTAAAAAAAACCAACTCTTCTTGTTGTTGTCGTTGTTGGGAGAGGAAGGAAAGGTGATTGTAAGCTGATTTGAGACTCCTTAAAGGTAGAGAAAAAGTGAGGTATAAAAACCAACTCTTCTTCATATGGAGAGATGTGGATAGATGATACATGTATATATAGGTGTTATCTATCTATACTACATTACTTCCAGTGGGTGCAGATCTCCATCCATACTCCACAGTAAATGCTCAACAATGCAAGGCAAGCCAGCAAGTGGACCAAGGCAAACCAGAAGTGGTCTGGCTGCCTCAGCAATGTCTTCTTGACACTCACATCTGTGACCTCTTTTGCAACCTTTCACAAAAGTACATGGAAAGGAGAAACAATTTTTCATGGCAAAAGAAAAAAAAGATTCATGAACTAATTGAAGCCTGTATTCAGAATAATCAAAAAGGTGTTGGTGCTGCTAATGTTTACAATACCTGTGAGGGGAATGGAAGGGGAATGACGGTGCATCCTAAATATAGTTACACCCTTCAAATCCTTCTAAATTAAGTTACACTCTTGAAGGTCCCCTCTACCCATACTGTCCAGCCTGCCAGTTAAGATCTTCTGAGGCCCTGTTCTCTGAGCCCCTGTCTTCAGAGGTGAGCCGGGCAGTGACTACAGACAGAACCTTTTCAGTAGTGGCAGCTTGCCTTTTGAATGCCCTTTCCCATAAGACTCACCTGGTGCCTTTCTTAACTTTCTTTTACTGGCCTGGCTAAAACATTTCTTTTTACCCAGGATGTTAACTCAGGATTTTAATATGTTAAGGGTATTGGCCTGTTTTTATGGTTGTGTTTTAATGACTTTGTTTTTAATAGTTTTTGAATTATTACTTTAACCATAAGCCTTTTCAAGCAGGTTTCTGGAGAGGCAGCATATACATTTTCTAAATAATTCTATTGAGGCCCTGACTACCCTCTGGAATAGGGAAATGGCCGAGGCTGTTGACACAATTGCATAGTTTACAGAGGAACAGATGGCAATTAAATGAGAAGGACAATAGCTAGAGCATTGCTGGCAGAAATCTTGAAGCAAGGCTGACCGAACACTGAATTTAATCCCATATTAGAGCCTATTCCATGATGGCGATGGCAATAAAAAGGCAATATTTCTCCATCACCATTGCGTCTAGACATAATCATCCAGCAGAGCTGTTCTGTGTGGTTCTGGGGATCTTACATTATAGCCCCAGGAAACTGGACTCTGACCACACGAGGGCCCGCTGTGATCAATTTGCTACTTACTTTGCAGAGAAAATCACCCACATCTGCTCTGGGTTAAATGCCAACATGGATGCATGTTCAGATGATGCACCTTTGGCATGAATTTGCCCAATGTATATAGATTCCTTTCAGCTTCTAGAGCCTAAGGATGTAGATAAGATCCTTGAAGAGTTGAGACCTACCACCTGAATTCCCGACCTTTGCCCTTCCTGAGAGGGGCTGGCCAAGTACATAAGGGAAGTGGTAAATGTTTCCTTGAAGGCAGAAGTTGTACCACCCATGCTCAACGAGGCAGTGATTAGACCTATTTTGAAGGTGGGGGAGAAACATCTCTCTAAGCTCTACTATGTTGGAGCATTTACAGCCAGTCTCTAATCTTCCATTCTTGGGCAAGGTACTTGAGCAGGTTGATGCTTCTCAGCTCCAGGGGCTGTTTGAAGAGACTGATTTTCCAGAACCATTTCAATCTGGCTTCAGGCCAGGATTTGGAACAGAGACTGCTTAGTTGCCTTGGTGGATGACTTCAATTGAGAAGTAGTCAGGGGGAGTGTGATCCTTTTAGTTCTGCTGGATTTCTCAGTGGCCTCCAATGCCATCAACCATGGTAAGGGGCAAGGTACTATGGTGGTTCATATCATATCTGAGAGGTTGGTCCCAGAAGGTGGTGCTGAGGGATTCCTATTCTGCCTGATGGCTATTGGCCTGTGGAGTTCCACAGGGTCTGATCTTATCCCTCAAGGTTTGGCTTGTGGTTTCACCAATATGCAGATGATACCCATCTCTATTTTTCTTTTCCACCTAATTCCGAGAATGCTGTTCACATTCTAAACATCAGTCAATGAGGCTGGATGAGGGTGAGCTAGCTGTTAATGGAATGGGCTGTTAATGTATTACTGTTTCCTGATCATCTGATTTATTTGATATGCATTTTAAATTACCTTCTGCTGGACTCAACATGGATTACAAAAATGCTATAAATGAATTACAAAAATGTTATAAATTTTAAAAAAATGCCACTGAAGGTTAAAAAAACTTATTCTGACATCAGTAGTCAGCAACAACTTTGGGGGATAGTAAGTCCACACAAATAAGAATATAGAGTTATATTTTGAAGTCTATAGATTGTATCACAAAGCAAGAATGTAGTTGACAGAGTGTTTTGAACTTCCACATACATTCTGCTTTTGAGACCAGGGTTCAAGGTAGACTTTCATAACGAGCACAGCACTTCAAAGCAGAAAAAACTACCATCACACTGCCATCAAAACTGGATAGAAAATATCAGAGCAAAAAATATCAGCGTCTTTCACTGAGGTGGTGAAAGGTGGTATTCTATTTTTTTAAGCTATCATCCTATTAAGCAGCTGAAAAATACACAGAAAAATAATTGTCACTATTTTAGAAAGGAGTGCAAAAGATAATAAATATGACAATGAAAGAAACACAACAACAAAATTAAATGGCACTACTTATTTCAGTAATCAATCATTATTTCATTTTATGTAACAAATACACAAAAAGCCTCAATCTGTTTTTTTAAAAATCTTTGAAAAAAATATCTTTTTAGCAGACTTGATTCATTTTTAATGGGAAAAAATTAATACATTCACCTACAGAATTTACTATGACAAACATTGCAAAAAGGTTAAGTAAACTTTAACTGTAATTGATACCACTTTACAATAGAATTCAGTAGGTGGCCTTGTTTTCTGGGCATATCAATTTGCATTTGTAAAGCACCTCATGAAAGAGTATTAAAATTACTTAACCAATGTTTTTGAACAACTTAGCCTTGTGAACAAGGTATTATCCATACCCTGCAGGGAAGGAAAGGAAGGCACAACCCAGGAAAAGGCCTGAGCGGCCTGAGAGTAGCCTGCCAGTCACTTGCAAGGATGTGGGGTTGCACGAGGTGGTGCAGGGAGGCAGAGCAGAGCCACAAACACCGGGTGATGAGATGGGTGATGGGCCCAACTAGAAGAGAGTTTTTCCTCCTGTCCTCACTTCTCCCCTTTTCCTGCCTCCTTCCCTCCCCTTTTGCTCCATTTTTCTTTCCTCTACCCACTATTCTAGCTTCACCCCCATCCTTCATATATTTCCTGCCTACCAACTGTTTTCACCACCAACTTGCTTCTAGTTTCTGATGTGAAACTGTAGTAGCTATTTTGGATTTTCTAGGCATCTAGGCATCCATAGAAATATCTTCCCTGTTGGTACCTGGCCCTATCTTATGCATTTTTGATCAGCATTCTGGGTTCAGGTTCAGAATTAGGTGTATAGTAATGAAGTCAGTTCAGACATAATGTGAACCATGGTTCATTTGAATTATACTTCATTTGAAATACCACAGTTCAGCTCACAGACTAGTAGTTGGAACTAAGGGTGTGCATTTGGCAAAGCTGAACACCTCAGCTTCTTCATTTGTAATACCACAGACTCCAGGGAAGGAGAGCTTACCACCTCCTGAGGAAGCCTGTTCCACTGAGGAACCACTCTAACTGTTAGAAAATTCTTCCTAATGTCTAGACGGAAACTCTTTTGATTTAATTTTAATCCCTTGGTTCTGGTCCGACCTTCTGGAGCAACAGAGAACAACTCGGCCCCATCCTCTATATGACAGCCCTTCAAGTACTTGAAGATGGTTATCATACCTCCTCTCAGTCTTCTCCTCTTCAGGTTAAACATACCCAGCTCCTTCAACCTTTCCTCATAAGACTTGGTCTCCAGACCCCTCACCATCTTTGTTGCCCTCCTCTGGACATGTTCCAGCTTGTCTACATCTTTGCCAGGCAACCACTCACCCAGCTTGGGTAAAAATCACTTCCCTCTAGGTGGCAGTGCTAACAAGCATTCTGATGAAAATTTTGAAAGTTTACAGTAGGAAGAGATGGATGTGTCATGGATAATGCTTGAGAGGCAGTGAAAGAAAAATGGTTTCAACTTTGAGCTGTAGTTGCCAGGCAAAGGCTATATACCTGGGGCCCATGCAGAGTGCAATCAGGAAATTAATCAGGATATCACATTCTTATGTAACATGAAACCATAGGTAAGAGCAAATTAACTTCAGCTATGGACTGTAACTAACCATAATCTGTGAATTGGTCCATGTGACAATGACCAAATAACTATGAAGCACATTAAAGACCAACGAAATTTCTGGCAAGGTATGAGCTTTCATGAGTCTCTGCTCACTTCTTCAGATACTTGAAGAATTATCTGAAGAATTGATCTGTGACTCACGAAAGCTCATACCCTGCCAGAAATTTTGTTAGTCTTTAAGGTGCAACTGGACTCTTGCTCTTTTCTACTGCTACAGACAGACTAACATGGCTATCCATCGTGATTAGGGTTGTGCAAAAAAAATGTTCGGTAAATTTCGGGTTTGGGTTTTTTTAGCCTTTTTTTTTTTTTTTTGGTAAACCTGAAATAGGTTGAATACCCAGACTTGTAAATATGGGTATTCAGCTCATTTTCGGGTTTCCCAAAACATTCAGACCCATTATAGTCAATGAGGATTTTTTCCAAAGCTCCTGGAGGGCATTTCGGGATGTAGAGTCCCCAAATTTGCAAAATGACTGCAAGAAACTCTGGCCTCTGCCTTCGTTTCTGCAAAGTCTGGGATCTGCCTTCATTTCTGGGTTGCTTTGCATGATGTCCATGCAAATGAGCTTCCAAATGGAGAAAGAAGGCTTAAATGCAAGAGAAATAAGGCACGGAAAACATTCCTTTTGGTGGCAAATGACATCATGTGAGCAGTCCTTTATTGTGGTCATTAAAAATCTGATTTCAAGATATGGTCACAGTGAGGGGAAACGAAGCCTCTACTCAGTGCAACCTTCTCTGGGAAAGCAGGTTTTCATGGGGAGGGGGTGGTGATATCAGAGCTGACTGAAGTAATAACCATGGGGGCTGTCTGAAGAAGATTGCTCATTCATGTGGATGAAGAAATCTCCTTCGGAAGCCTGGTGGGGTGGCTGTTGAAGCTGGCTCTTTTAGTTGGAGGGTATATTTCTCTGGACTGGACTGGGTGAGCCCCATCTTTTAACCTCAAAAGGACCCCACCTATGGGGCCCTAACAATACCAGTCAAAGGGGAGAAATCACAGAGCCATGTCTCTGAGCAAAGGCAAATAACTGAACTTGAAAAGCTGGATATCTATTAAGCTTTTTCAGGAATTGCCTATTTGGGTTTGGCTTTATTCCCAGGCTTTCGCATTCGGTAAACCCTAAGCCCGAAATTTACCAAAAAAGCTAATTTCGGGTTTACTTTCAGTTTGGGTTTATCGATATGCACAACCCTAATTGTGATCAACTAACTGTGGTTAGGTAAATTAAACCATAGATGATTCAAGGCAAATGTGCTACAATGTCAGGGGAAACAGCTGTTGTGTTTGTGTGGGGGGAAGGGGATCTGAACTTCCCCACCCATATGGCAGCCATACAGCCTTTACTGAGATTTTTTCCAAGACTTCACAGCCAAGTAGGTTTGAGGAGTCTAGAAAAAAGCTGGGGCAACTCTGGGAGCTGCACAAATGTAGGGGGAAAAAACAGTTCCCAACACCACTGAACCCAGAGTAAATAACCCATGTGGAAATGGCCTTTGAAATGTGTCATTAGGTACAAATAAAGATCAACAATTTTATGGAACTTTCAACATTTTATTCATAGAGACTGCTATGGACTGATCAGATGGACTTGGGACTAAGATACTTTAGATTTGTTATTGTTTATCATGTCCATATGGCTTCCTGTCTACAGTCCCATAATCTCCTCCTGTTTCCTCTTGCAGATTCAGCTAAGCTGGCAGAGTCTAAGTCCATGACAAAACTAAAAAACTTATCATGCCCTTGGAATCATTTATTTGATGACAAAATAAATGTTTTCCAATAGGCAAGTATCTATAGATCTGATTATCAATATGTTCCCATCTGCTGATACTGAAATCCACAGTTAAGGGTCATGTAGAGGAAAAAAAACCCAGGTATTTCTACAAAGTTGGGAAACCCTTCAGGTTTGAAGAAAAATCTGAAAACTTTTAAAAAACGGAGGAGAGTTTAAATCCTCCAAAACAGAGGAGTATGTGCTTGCACAGACAACATGCCTCCATTGGCCTGCTGTCATCTGCAGCAGGTACATGTGGGAGAGGGGGGAGGGGGAGAGGAGCTGCTGCTTCTGCCTGACTCAGATAGGCAGAGGATGCAGAGGGGCAGGTAGGCAGGAGAGTGGTTGGGGACAGTCAAAGCTTCTGCTGCTCCCTCCTGAATGGTGGTGAGGAGAACAGGCAGGCAGGCAAAATGGGGAGCAGGTGTTGGTGAGAATCCCCCTCTCCATGAATTTCTTGTGGGTTCCTGCCAGGGGAAGAACAGGAGCCCAAGCTGCCACCACTGTTACATAAATCAGGCCACAGGAGGGCAACAGTAGGCATATGGGAGAGTGAATGGAGGTGGAAGAATGGATTTCCCCAGGAGCCACCACTGCTCTCCTATCACCATGGTGCACTGCAGGTGCACTGGGGCAGAGGAAGATAATCAAGCACAGTAGTGGCAGTGGAGGATGGGCAGGCAGAGCAAGGAGATGAGTTGAATGGCCAGGCAGAATGGTAGTGAGGGGCGAGCTAGTGAGCAAGCAAACAGGACAGCAGCTGAACACCACTACCTCTGGGTTTCCCCCTCCAAGTTTTTCATGGATTCCCCACTTGTATATGCATAGTTCCTATATGATTTTTCCCTTCTCCTTTTATCTACCAACAGATACTTGGGAATATTGAAATGTAAACATCTAGAGTTCTGTATAATAAACAAGGCTCAGTGATACTCCACCAGTCACAAAAGGAACATTACTGTCAGTTGTTTCTGAATGAGCTTCACTTCATCATAGTTTAATCAACTTCTATTCTAATCTGCATACATAAAATATTGAACACCCAAGTTATAATTACTTGTAAAAACCTGCTTGCTGAATAATTTAACTTCTCGGCATAGTTCCTTATGTGCAAGGACTTCAGGAAACTCCTTGCAGGCAAATTCTTGTAGTTAGAACTATGAACCAAGCTCAAAGATGTCAACAAACAATACTGTTTTAATAAAATTTAAATAAAAATGTTTCATTCATTCAACTGCTGGATTTGTGCATGTAATTCAAGCTGACAACATATACATGAGAATCTTAAAATATGGGATTAATCTGAAACCAAACAAAACAATTTATTACTAATGCATTCACAAATCACTTTTGTAGATAATTAAACAATCAATATTAAGTTAGCTTGTTTGTTTAAAAATCCACCTTCGAAAATGAGGTCTAAAACACATTCTAAGCTGTTTAAATGGGCAAAGCTTCTATATAGCTAGACCTAGCTATATACAATAGTACTAAAGATGCATTCCTGAGGGGGGGCAAAGCTCATTAGGAGCAAGTTTGACCCCAAACTGGTGCAAGTGCCCATTTATCCCATGATAACGGGCACTTATGCCAGCATGGAGAGCATTTACATTGGTGTCTGGGCGGTGCAGAGCTGCATTGGCCTCCCCCACCAGCACCATCACTCCAGGAACTACGCCAATGTGTGTTGGGGGGGGGGGTCCCAAGCCGTTCCCATGAGCGAAGCTGCCTTTAGGCTGCTTCTTTACCCCTTTCAGCTTGGGAACATCTCTCAGCACGGCAGCGTGACTATACCACCTTTTTTGGTGGTGTGGCCCTGCTAAAGTCAATGGGACTTTTTGCCCTTTTTCTATTTTATAATTTTTTTAAATAGGCTTTTTTTCTCCACGGTGGCCAGAAAGTCTCTTTGGCGGTGGCATGGCTGTGTCACTCCCGGCCGCCACGCAACCCGCCCCCCCAAGAATGGACTGCCCATCTGCCTTGATTAGTCTATTTGGCTTAGCTATGCTTATTGGAAGATAAAAACTGTGAAGGAAGGTAGTTGAATTAATTACAGTACTTCCTACAAAATCTAGCACAGAATGTTATTTTATTTTTCATATTCAAAATCAAACATTTGAACATGTTATCTACCTTAGATGTAATTATGCAGTTAACAAGAGTTGAATGGAAATTCTTAAAGCATCCAAGAACATCTATTGAACAAAGGAGGAAATGGCCATAAAAGCAGGCAATTTTGGCTAGAATACAGCAAGAACAGCAACAAATTATATTCTGTAGTAATGCATGATATAGTGGTTAAGGTATCGGACTAGGACCTGGGAAACCCAGGTTCAAATTCCCCACTCACGCCATGGAAGCTTCTTAGGTGACCCTGGGCCAGTCACACACTCTTAGCCCTGACCCTGGCTAGTATTTGGATGGGAGACCTCGAAGGAATACCAGGGTCATGATGCAGAGGTGGCAATGGCAAACCACCTCTGATGGTATTATTACTTCAACTTTTTCTTGCTGATTTTGCATGTTAACTAAGAACTCCAGAACTCCTCAACTGTCAGTTAACTGTTTGCCTGAAGTTACTTTAATCTTTGACAGTTAATTGAAACAGTTACAGAAAAGTTAGACTAACTGCTTTTTAATAGAGGTTAAGAGTTGAGAGTTGCCCTGACCTGGATGGCCCAGGCTAGCCTGATCTCGTCAGATCTCAGAAGCTAAGCAGGGTTAGCCCTGATTAGTATTTGGATGGGAGACCACCAAGGAATACCAGGGTTGCTGTGCAGAGGAAGGCACTGGCAAAATCACCTCTGTTAGTCTCTTGCCATAAAAACCACAAAAGGGGTCACCATAAGTCGGCTGTGACTTGAAGGCACTTTACACACACACACACACACACACAAGTTGAGATTGGTGTTCTTACCTTGCTATAACTAATATGTCCTTACTAATTGGTTAATTAGCACTTGTGTTGTGTTATTATATTTAGTTAAGAATCCATCACTTATCCAGATAATGATCACAGGATTACAATAGAACAGATTTAGAAAAAGATCACAGAAATCATAGAAACATAGAGTTGGAAGGGACCTCCAGGGTCATCTAGTCCAACTATCTGCACAATGCAGGTTTGATAAGTCTGATATTTTTCTATAAATACGCACTACCATGATAAGTAAATCAGATTTTTTGGGATGGAAGTCTCAGAAGAAGATTAGGTGAAATTTCTGGTTATGTGTGACTTGGGCTTTTGAATAATCCCTAAAAGCAGCAAGACAAAAACCAAAAACCTGGATTGCTTTTTAAACTATTACTCACTATAATATGATTAAGCAATGCTATTAACTTTGATAATCTTAGCACTTATTTTTACAGTAATTGTAGGGTTAATTTTTACATGCCTTTCCAAACTTTGGGGTCAGGAAGCAATTTTTTTCCAGGCCAGATTGGCCAGTTATCCTGGAGGTGTTTCTATGCTAATGCTAGAAGGCTCCAAGGGAAAATGGGGGAGCTGGAGTGCATAGTTTTAAGGGAAAATATATAGTGAGCATTACAGAAACCTGGTAAAAGGGAGAGAACCAGTGGTATATGGTCACCCCTGGATTCAAACTCTATAGAAATGACAGGGAAGAAGATATTGGAGGGGGTGTTGCTATGTATATCAAGAAAGGCATAGTATCTAATAAACTAAAAACCATAAAAAGGGCAGACTCATCCCCAGAATCCTTGTGCGTGATGATTCCGGGCCTAAAGGTAATTTAGTACTGTGGAACGTTCTACAGCATGGTGTAGTGGTTAAAAGCGGTGGTTTGGAGTGGTGGACTCTGATCTGGAGAACCGGGTTTGATTCCCCATTCCTCCACATGAGCAGCAGACGCTAATCTGGTGAACCCCAGTTGGTTTCCCCACTTCTACACACGAAGCCAGCTGGGTGTCTTGGGATAGTCACTCTCAGCCCCACCTACCTCACAGGGTGTCTGTTGTGGGGAGGGGAAGGGAAGGTGATTGTAAGTCAGTTTGATTCTTCCTTAAGTGGTAGAGAAAGTATATATATAAAAACCAATCCTCCCCCCCCCCACCAAAAGGCTCAGGGTGATTTAATTTCAACCCGTTGGTTCTGGTCCGACCTTCTGGAGCAACAGAAAACAACTCGGCACCCTCCTCTATATGACAGCCCTTCAAGTACTTGAACATGGTTATCATATCCCCTCTCAGTCTTCTCCTCTTCAGGCTAAACATACCCAGCTCCTTCAACCTTTCCTCATAGGACTTGGTCTCCAGACCCCTCACCATCTTTGTTGCCCTTCTCTGGACACGTTCCAGCTTGTCTACATCTTTCTTAAATTGTGGTGCCCAAAACTGAACACAGTACTCTAGTTGAGTTCTAACCAGAGCAGCGTAAAGCGATACCATCACTTCGCGTGATCTGGACACTATACTTCTGTTGATGCAGCCCAAGACTGCATTTGCCTTTATAGTTACAGCATCACACTGCTGACTCATGTTCAGTGTTTGGTCTACTAAGACCCCAAGATCCTTTTCACACACACTACTGCTCAAACAAGTCTCCCCCACCCTATAATTATGCATTTGATTTTTCCTACCTAAATGCAGAACTTTACATTTGTCTTTGTTGAAGTGCATTTTATTAGTTCTAGCCCATTTCTCCAGCCTGTCAAGATCATCCTGCATCTTGGCTTTGTCTTCTACCATATTTGCTACCCCTCCCAATTTAGTATCATCTGCAAATTTAATAAGAATCCCCTCTATTCCTTCATCCAAATCATTTATAAAGATGTTGAACAACACAGGGCCCAGCACAGATCCCTGAGGAACTCCACTCGTCACTTCTCTCCAAGTGGACGAGGAACCATTAACAAGCACTCTTTGGGTACGATCTGTCAACCAGTTGCAGATCCATCTAACAATATAAGGATCTAATACACATTTTCCCAATTTGTCCACTAGAATACTATGTGGAACCTTATCAAAAGCCTTACTGAAATCTAGATAAACTATGTCTACAGCATTCCCCTGATCCAGCAAGGTAGTAACTTTCTCAAAAAAGGAGATAAGATTAGTCTGACATGACTTATTCTTGAGAAACCCATGCTGGCTCTTAGGGGTATTTTTCATGGTGGATTTTGCTTCGGTTTCGAATCGGAGCAAACAATAAACTGATTTAAATAGCTTTTTCATGGCAGCGCAGATTCTCCCCCCATCCCGTGGCATTTTCAATTTTTCACGGGAGAAACAGCGCACTTCTCTGCGCTGCTTAACGTCTGCTGCCGCTCATGACTCACCGCTCCAAATCCGCTTAATCCCGCCCACTCTTCCCATGATCCTGTGTGTGTGTGTTTGGGGGGGGGTATCCTGAGAGCGGCAAATCCAAGCCAAAACTCCCATCACCCTTCTGAAGAAAGGCAGCCAGTCTGCTCTGGGTCTCCCTCCAGCTGGTGTGATCCTGTGTGTGTGTGTGTTGGGGGAGGCATCCTGAGAGCAGAAAATCCAAGTCAAAACTCCCATCACCCTTCTGAAAAGAGGCAGCCAGTCTGCTCTGGGTCTCCCTCCTGCTGGTGCGATCCTATGTGTGTGTCTGAACAAGACACAACACCAATAGCACTGATATTTTTGGATGCTGAAAAAGCCTTTGATAATGTTAATTGGCAGTTCATGATTAAGGTATTAGATTTTATGGCTTTTGGTGATAGCTTTAAAATGGCTATTAAAAGTATATATACATATCAAACAGCTAATTTGATTGTAAATGGAACATTATCACCAAAGATTGAAATTCAAAGGGGAACGAGACAGGGTTGTCCTCTTTCCCCTTTACTTTTTATTTTAGTACTAGAGGTATTATTAAATAATCTTAGAAATTCTAATGAGGTAATAGGGGTACGAATAGGGAGAAATCATTATAAACTTAAAGCTTATGCGGATGATTTAGTATGTTTTTTGACCCCATCACCCTTCTGAAGAGGGGCAGCCAGTCTGCTCTGGGTCTCCCTCCAGCCGGTGCGATACTGTGTGTGTGTGTGTGTTGGGGGGGGGCATCCTGAGAGCGGCAAATCCAAGCCAAAGCCCCCATCACCCTTCTGAAGAGGGGCAGCCAGTCTGCTCTGGGTCTCCCTCCAGCCGGTGCAATCCTGTGTGTGTGTGTGTTGGGGGAGGCATCCTGAAAGCGGCAAATCCAAGCCAAAACCCCCATCACCCTTCTGAAGAGGGGCAGCCAGTCTGCTCTGGGTCTCCCTCCAGCCGGTGCGATCCTATGTGTGCGATCCTATGTGCGATCCTGAGAGCGGCAAATCGAAGCCAAAACTCCCATCACCCTTCTGAAGAGGGGCAGCCAGTCTACTCTGGGTCTCCCTCCAGCCGGTGCGATGCTGTTAGAGTGGCAACTCCCCCAGCCAATCACCGTTCTTGGGGGAGGAGAAAGGAGACGTCCCGGGGAGAGAAGCAAACATTTTTTCATGGGCATCCGAGCAACAAAACGCTCTTCTACTGGAAAGTACGGCTCAGAAGTGGTTTGGATTGCCTCTCTTTTAACCCGGCTTATTTTGCTCAGTGGGGGAAAACACGGATCTGCAGTGAATAACCAAAATTTGCCTCCGACGCAAATCATCATCAAAACAGCAGCAAATCTCCATGAAGAATACCTCCAGGTGATCAGATCCATACTTTCTAAATGCTCAAGGACGGACTGTTTGATCATTTTTTCGAACACTTATGATTATGGAGCTACCCTGGCCTCTTTAGGCTCCTCCCATTTTTCCTTCTCATAGGAATGGTTTGGGATTGCGCCTTCAGTATTTTATTTTTAAGAAATGCCCACCCTTCTTGAACTCCCTTCTCCTTAAGTATTTCTGACCATGGGATTCTACCTAGCATAAGTTTAAGTTTGTTAAAATTTGCTCTTTTGAAGTCCAACCTACATGTCTGACTACGTACAGGTTTTCCTCTCCCCAAGATTGTAAATTCCAAGAGTACGTGGTCACTACTACCCAGGGTGCCTACTACTTTAACCTCATCGACCAGTTCTTCCCTGTTGGTGAGTATCAAGTCTAAGATAGCAGACCCCCTTGTTTCCCTGTCCACCTTCTGGAATAGGAAGGTGGTGCTCTGTGGTGCTGCCAGCGACTTAGTGCAGGATGTGGATGTAGTTGAGCCAATTTGTAATAGTGACCACAATGGCATCAAATTTACTTTATATGTGTGTGGGAAAGTGCCTGGGAAATCTCACACAATTACCTTTGACTTTAAAAATGGGAACTTCTCTAAAATGAGGAACCTGGTAAAAAGGAAGTTGAAAAGAACAGTTAGGAGGGTTAAATCTCTGGAAAAGTCTTGGGGGTTACTCAAGTCCACAATACTAGAGGCTCAGCTAGATTGTATACCGCAGGTGAGAAAAGGTGGTATTAAGTCCAAGAGGTCACCACCATGGCTAACAGGTAAGGTGAAGGAAGCTATTAGAGAGAGAAAGGCTTCCTTCAGAAGCTGGAAGGATTACCCAAACGAGGAAACAAATGCAAACACAAATTTGCACAAAGAAAATGCAAGCAAACAATTAGAGATGAAAAAAAAAGATTTTGAGGGACATATCGCTGAACACATCGAGACCAACAATAAGAAATTCTTTAAGTTCTTTAGAAGTAGGAAACCAGCTAGAGAAGAAGTTGGGCCATTGGATGACAAAGGGAGTAAAGAAACACTAAGGGAGGATAAAGTGATTGCTGAGAAACTAAATGAATTCTTCTTATCTGTGTGGGGGGGGAGGTAGTTGTGAATTTCTTGCATTGTGCAGGGGGTTGGATTTGATGACGCTGGGGGACCCTTCCAACTCTATGTTTCTAAGATTCTCTGCCTGTTTTTACTACTTGCAAAATAAAGAAAATGATTTCGTTTCTCAATAAAAGATAAAATTCTCTACAGGTTTTTGGTCTGGTTTGTTGGTTATAGTTCAAAGAACCCAATTCACACCTTACTTGCTTGTATTATCAGTGTTAAAGGTTTATAAACAGCCTTTAATAGATAAATCCTGGAGAACTCTATGATTAAATAGTTTGAATAGGCAAAGCTTTTTAAAATTGTTTAGTCCAGATTCTCTAATTAGATCTGGGAGTGAACCTCACGTTACATGCTCACTGTGCTTCCCTGCCAACATCTTTGCCCAGGCACCCACCAACGAGGACATAAGACACCAAGCATGGGTTCAGCTAGTTTATTTATTTAACTATATTCATTTTACATAAATGGTTGATCTACATCACTGCTTATTTCAATAAGCTGACAATGTTGATGGCAGGCTACGCTCATCATCCAGGACTGCCTTCTGGACAGATCTATCCTGGCTCCAAACTTAGCCAGCATTTCTGCCGGCCTTGCTTATCACCGCCTGCACATTCCTATGTGCAGAGAGGTGCCCAGCATCATCCCTCTCCCCTGATGTGCTGCAAAGCTACTACCAGGTTCAAAAGATACTGCTCAGCACCAAGTGCACTCCCTCACAGTGCATCCAGCCTCCAGGCATGTGAGGGCCTGTTTCAGACACACCCTCCATCATGCAGATGTCTCAGGATGCTTGGTGATTAACCCTACCTATCCAAAGCAACCCACTCTATTGCTGCCACACAAGGGAGTTAGCTTAACTTAACACCCCTTGTCCCACCTGCCAACTATTATGTCATGCAGGCCTTAATGAAGATCAGCCAGGTGAATGTCATACCCATTCTCAGATAGGTGGACCCCGTCATTTTTATATAGATGTGGCATATCATGGTAGATGGAAGGATGGGGTACAAAAGTCCCACCATACCCAGTGCAGCCTTTCTTATGGCCATACTGGCCTTCTCAATGACTAGAGGTTTAAATGTTGCAGTTCCTTATGGAAAGAAGCATACATTAATACAGCAGCAACAACAAATTATATTCTACAGTGAATTATCTACTTAATGTACTTCTCTACCAACATGTTTCTGAATCTGTTATTGCAGCTAGGGCTGTAGGTTTGGTTCCATCCAAACTGGAAACTGGCCGAATTTCCCCTCATTTTGCTGAACCGCAAAAAAGGCAGGAAACCGCGGTGCCAACTTAGCAAGTTCGGGGGACCATGGAACAATAGGAAATAGCCTAATGAGAATTCTCTCAGTATAGCAAGCCACAGGGAGGTTTTTTCCCATGGCACGGGGGGGGGGGGGCATTTTTTGAGGTAGAGGTCCAAAACATTCAGGGTAGCTTGGGGGGACCCTCCTTGCAAGAACCCCCAGGTTCGGTGAGGATTGGGGCCTGGAAGGGGGCAAGCCCCCTTCTCCATAAAAACCAATGTAAAACCTTTTGCATTGGTTTTAATGGAGAAGGGGCTTGCCCCCTTCCAGACCCCATAACTCCGGACCCCCTGACCCAATCCTCACCCAACTCAGGGGTTCTTGCAAGGAGGGTCCCCCCCAAGCTACCCTGAAAGTTTGGGACCCCTACCTCAAAAAATGTCCCCCCAGAGCCACAGAAATCCCTGAAAGGGCTTTAAATGGCTGAATTTGTTCGGGCATGCCGAATTTCCTGCTGAATTCGGCATGCCTGAACAGGGGGGGTTAGGAATTTGGCCGAATCCGACCCAAATCGGGGCAGATTCGGCCGAATCTGAACCGAGCTGAAGGTTTTTTTTTTCCAACAGCCCTAATCGCAACACTGAGAATGCCTACAATTACCAGCACCTTTGGTACTTGGACTTGTAATTTTGTACTGTAAATCTAAGGGAAAGTACTATTTTTATGTAAGCACATGTGAAAGTAAAACAAAACACCAAAAATCTTAGCGAAAACAACACTTTAAAAGATTTTTTTTTCCTTTACATACTGAAAAATGTTCCTGTGTTGACATGATATGTTGTTTTCCATAGGTTTCTTTCAGAAGATGTTTGTTATCTTGGCATATGTGCTGTTAAGATACTAGGTTACCATAGCAAGCGCACATTTTTTATTGAACTGAGAGGTAGAGTAAAAAGATGTGCCATACGTTGGCAAGACAAGTCAGCAATGCTTAAAAGCTGTAGTAAATTACACACTTTAAAGTTGTTCAGCTTTCACTTTTCCTAAATAAGAAGCTTGACATGTTATATGGAATGTGAGAGAAAACTTAACATCCCTGCCAAAGGCTTGAGGTTACAGACTGCTGTTTAAAATGATTGCACAATGTGTATGCTATGTTAATAATACATCTCTTATTTCCCATAAATAATTCTCTGGCTATTAACAAGTCTTGTGTATAAATCCATTAAAAAGATTATGTGCGATGAGAACATTATTTTTCATATTTGGCTGTTATACATTTAAAATTTTCTAAGCTTTACATTAATGTTTACAATTTTTATGTTACATTAAGAGGAATGTTCTATTTGATAATAAAGCTCTCTGCTATTATTATGAAATTTTACTCAGTTTAAGCAGTAGCAAGTGGCATAAGAAACACATTGGTGGGCAGAGCAATGCCCACTGGTATCACATTGGGATCACTGCTCTCCATTCGGTTTTCAAGAAATTTATCAGTTTTCTCAAATAAACCTTTGACTCCAATGTCCTCTGAAGCTTTAAGGCTGGTTTTCTACATATTTTAATCAAATACACAAGTAGTAATTCTGATTGTACCACGGGCCTGGAAATAGGTATGTGAACAAAACAGACTTTACTTCTTTCTTCCATATATGATGAAAATCAAATTGATTGTTTCTGTCCTTCCTTGACTATGGATACCAAATGTTTTTTCTTCTATTTCCTCTGGCTTCCCTTAAAAATCTGAATATCATCACCACCCCTCAAAAATCCTGGACATCTTACACCAATACTCTCAAGGTGTGTAAAATGTGTAGTAAATATTAAACACCATGGCTAGGGTTGCCAGCCTCCAGGTAGCACTTTGTAAGGTCTGAGTTCACCTGTTGAATCCCAATCACCAAACGTCCAGACAGGGTATTCTAAGAGGCTGGTTTAAGGTGAGTAGCAGGAACTTACAGGGGAAGGTACGAGGACTCTACTGGGGGGAATACAGACAGGTTGGAACATATACAGAAAACCAAATGCACAGTTGGTTACCAAACCGAGCCTGGTTCCCATGGTAGATTACAGTTATCACACAAATGGAGAGAAAGCAGTCATAACAAACTTCTGAGAAACAGAACCTTGAAGGCAAGCTGCCTGGAGCTCACACACCTAGACATCTCCTGCTATTACAATTTATCTCTAGATGACCAAGATCAGTGTCACACTCTGCCTCCCCCTCCTCACATCCCTTTTCTTCTCCTCAGCTTTCACCTTCCCCTCTGCCAGCCTCAGAGTTGGATTGGTAGCTCAGAGGCACACTCTGCCTGCTCTCTCTCTTCAGCATGTTTCCCTTCGCTCTCCTTTTCGCACTCTCTCTCTGTGCTCTGCGACTTGGGCCACTCCAGCTCCCTTCTCCTCCATGGCTGGCAGTTCCCTTGCCTTTTATCCCTTTCTCCTCCTCAATTCCGCCCCTTCTCCCAGGTGCTACCCTTTTCCCTAATTGATCCCATTGCCCCTTCCAGCCCTGTAACTGGACCCGCACTCATGCTCTACCTTTTCCTTGCCATGTGGGGAAGCCTGGCGACCCTGCCAAGCCCACCTCCTTTTCTAGCTCCAGTATGTCAGGGCTGTTTGTCGCTCGCTCTTTGGCTTTGCTAAGTCGATGCCCCGCCTCCACCTCCAGCCATGAGGGTTCCTGGCTGTGCCTTGGTCCCATGGCCTTGCCCAGCAGCCCGTGACTCCTGGTGGCTTCTAGCAGTAGTCCTGGGGTCATGGCTGGCCCCTGAGCCAGGCTGGGATCCAGCAGTGGCAGTAACATCCCTCTGCAAGCCTCCAAAGGTGAGTGTTACAGGGGATAGGAGATGCCGCCAGCAGTGTGTGGGTTGGAGAAGTCCAGCCACCAGTCTGGCGCCAGAGAATAAGCTTCCCTGGAGAAAAGGCTGCTTTGAAGGCTGGACTATATGGCATTATACCCTGCTGATGCCCCTCCCTTCCCCAAACCTCTCACTCTCCAGCTTCCACCCCCAAAATCAATCAACAATTTATTTGTAGTCATAGACCATCACCCCCAAAATCTCCAGGTAATTTCCAACTGAGAACTGGCAACCCTAAGCATGGTGTCATTGGTTTCTCTTTTCCCCCACCACTGAAAATAAAGGATGAAAAGAAATTATGAGAAGCGCTGTAAGAGTAGGACAAGACAAGTTGCTGAGGTCCAGTTCTTAACCATGTTGAGAATGATTAAGGATCATTTTTAGCTTCAGCTCTAGAGACTCTAGGTCATCCAATTGTCTTGTGTAATGGATAAATGCAGCAATTTATCATCATCAGTCACCATCAGCATTCTTCTTTTTATTATCTTAGTAGAGCATAAAAGAACTGCATGCTTAAATGGTAAAATGTACAGAGACTGAGCTCATGAATCCTGGTTACTTGCATGGACCCAAAAAGTACCACAGGTCTTCTAACTGCAAGAAAGAGTCTGTTATCAGATTATCTCCACCTCCTGTCAGGATACAAAACGGCAACAGGGGCAATGGACTTGAAAATGACTTCTCACCTCCCTGTCAAACTCTTTCAGTGCAAGTACAATATAAGAGAGAAGATGAAGAGTAAGAAATAAAGGTTGGACTCCCAGCAGGCATGGGGGGAGGGAGGAGAGGGAGGAGAGGGAGGAGAGAGAGAGAGAGAGAGAGAGAGAGAGAGAGAGAGAGAGAGAGAGAGAGAGAGAGAGAGAGAGAGAGAGAGACTAATAAATATGAACATTTCTCTCAAATCCACATAGGAACATAAATTAGGCACAGTGATTGTAAATATAAACACAACTTTATCAGGCCAGTTGTTGGTTTTGCTTATTTCTTTTCATCACATCCTTAAAGATTTCAGTGTATGTTAAATTCCATCACTCCAGATATCTGCATTCTCTATTTTAAATATCAAAGATGTCTGATGCTTGCAGGGTAGTTCTGATGATACTATAATTGTGTTTGAACTTACTTAACAAACTCATATTTTTAAATACCCAGTACTAACGTAAAAATTATGAAGGTACTATTTATTCATGTGAAGCATGTGCTGAGTTTTAATTGGTACCTTCTGTATTTAGCCTGAACACAAAAAATATTTGTACAATCTCACACACACATCCAGAAGAATCAACATTAGTTCATCCTTAGACTCTTGCCTGCATGTTCTTGATAGAGTAACAGAAACTGATTTGTTGGGACCAAATTGAAAGAATTTTATAAAATATTACCTGTTTTACCCTACCTTGTATAAACAGGGTAGATTAAAATGGGGGGAGGGGAAGTGAGCATGAGTCTTGAATGACAAATTAACAAGACCCAAACACACACTCACATGGAGTTCATCTAAGAACATATTTATAAGACATATTAAAAGAGCTGTTTCTTTACGAGCCATTTTCTCTGGCACTGCTACCATTTGTTGATGTTGGACAAAAAATCCACGCTAAGATAATTGTCAAACAATTGCACTCTAGTGTTTTATATGTTGTTGTCATATTTTTAAAAACCTGGTGATTTCCCTGACTTTTAACAGACTTTGGAGCACTAGACTGATCAGTGAGGATGAGCAAATCACTACTGATGCATCTGGTAGGAGGCAGTTGGTGACTTTCTCAACTATCTCAGGTAAGAAAGGCAGGGATTCTAATAGGTGGACTTACCCTGGAAAAACCACATGTGCAAAGGTTCTGCATAAATCAGACATGGAATGTGTCACTGGAACACTCAACCTGATAATAGTGAAATTTCCTCTTATCCCTTAAGGTAAAGTCCTTGTGAGGACAGAAAAAACTACACACAGCAAGCTATCTATAGCTATGATTTAAGAGTCTACCAGGTTTGCAGGGAAATCTGACCCTTCCTTAAAACAAAACAAAACTGAGTTTGGGTAAATCCCCCAAGTTAATAGTGACATATACCAAGTATTGCCCCCCCCCCCCACAATACTGCTGGAGTTCCAAAGGCATTTTGGGCTGCCATAGAAATACTGGCAGTGGTGAATGTAAAGAGTTGGAGCCAGAGCTAAAAATAGAAGCAAACTTTAGGTAGGAAAGAAAGCAGTGGTTGGGAGGGAAAAGGAGAACCAGCTGTAGTGGGGCAGGGGGCAACCAGAGCCAGCAACTAGCAGGAGAGAACAAAATTCAGTTTTCCCCTCCACCATGTTCAAATTGTGCAAGTGCTTCTGTCTCACATCTGTACACACATTACTCCATCAGCACATAGCACAGAGCAAAAAAACAAAACAAAAATAGTGTGATTAGCTCCACATCTATGAACTATAACATCTGAACTGACCTCAATAGGCCTCATGGACCCAAACATGTATATAAATTTATATAGACAGCATTTTTAAAAAGTATTCATGAATATTGTACAAATGTTGAGTGATTAAATACTGTCTGCAATTGAAGAGTTGTGCTAGTTTCCAGCGAGATGGGGAAAGCAGCCACAGTACAGAAGGGAGAAAGGAGGAAGCAAGAATAATCATATGGCCAATCATATTACAATCTGTCAGGGCCAATGACTGTTTATATAATGCACAATTATGTAATGGCATACATTCAGAAGGCCTCAATTGTTTATATTACCTAGTTGTTATTCGAATAAAAAAGACATGGGGGTTACCGCACTTTGTATTCCCAGCAATGTATTAAGAGTTTGAAAATGTTATAAAAAACATCATTTTAAAAGGGTTTTTGGATACCACAGCTTATAAATGGTTGGAAGACGTCTTCACAGCTAAAGGGGCCAAACAAAGTGCAAACAGTATTTTTTTATAACGTTTTCAAACTCTTAATACATCGCTGGGAATACATAGAAAGTGCGAACATTATTTTTTATAACATTTTCAAACTCTTAATACATTGCTGGGAATACAAGTGTGGTAACCCCCATGGATTTCTTTGGTTCTTATAGGGCACCTGTGCTACCTAACTTTTCATTGCTTGCAGTCAGAATCATAGTGCACTGGCTCCATTTTTGTGGGTTAATCTCACGTGTGTCTGCATGTGTGAAAAATCTTGGGGCGGGCCCTCAGGAGGGTGGGGCTTGGGGAAGGGAGGGACTTCAATGCCATAGAGTCCAATTTCCAAAGCAGCAATTTTCTCCAGGTGAACTGATCTTTATCGGCTGGAGATCAGCTGTAATAGCAGAAGATCTCCTGCTACTACCTGGAGGTTGGCAACCCTAATGGCACATGCAGTATTAAATCATGCACATTTACTTAAAAACAAAACAAAACTGAACACTGTATCTAGTATGTGTTATAAATACTAACTATGGGCCCCCAACAAAACCAGTCAAAAAAAAAAAAAAAGAAAAAGGGGAGAAAGCAAAGGCAAATAGCCAAACCCAAAAAGCCCAATATCTATTTGACTTTTTTGGGAATTGCTTATTTGGATTCAGCTTTCCCCAAGGTTTTGGTATCCAGTAAACCCAAATCCTCAAATTTACCAAAACAGCTAATTTTTTGTTTCTTTTTGGTTTGAGTTTATCGATATGCACAACCCTAGTTGCCACCTACTGGCTCTTCCGCTGCTTTTTAAAATTGATATTGGAAAGAACATTTTCAGCACATTTGTTTTCCACACAGAATTGTGTGGAGGGGTGATGAGCCCTGTAACATCCCCACATGCCATAAAGCACCTAGGGCAAGGGTGTCAAACTCATTTGTTAAGAGGGCCGGAAATGACTTAAATGTCACTTAGTTGGGTTGGGCCGGACCATGCCTTGCCAGCCCAGATCAGGACTGAGGGGGGCAGTTGCCTCATCTGGCTCACAGGCTGTATAAGAGCTCTCAAGGGGAGGAATCCGGCCCACGGGCCTTATGTCTGACACCCCTGATCTAAAGTACAGCTGAACGCTGCTCAGCACCAAGAGAGCACTCTCCCCCTGCCCTTCTGGCTATACAGCTCATAGGTGACTGTCTTAGGAAAATGCCCTTCCTCCATCCTAAACACTGTATCAGGGTACTCACAAAGTCTTCCTGCCCATCTCATTTTTCTTAAAGCTGTTCCCTTATTTAAGGTAGCTGCTTTGCATTAACCAGAGCCTGTGCTTTTCTATCATATCTGAAACTTATGAAATAGGCTCCCTGAGGAGCTTAAGGGAGGGCATCATCTCTAGAACTGTTTAGAAGGTGTTACAAGGCATTTTATTTGCTATGGATTTTCAGTAGGGTATGGACGGTAGGCATTTCAGGAAAGGTGTTTGTTATTGGAGGTTTTACTGTAATTGGTAAGTTTTAAATTTGGGTTTGTGAGCCACAAGGGGATGGTAGGGTATAAATACGTTAATAAAACAAAATAAACATGCAGAGTTGTAACAGTAGGTAATGGGGCTTTTGTAAGCAAGCTAAAGTAGTATTCTATTTTGGGGAAGTATAGCATACTATCCTACTCAATCAATATCAAAACCTTTATTGGCATAAACAACATCAGCAAAAAACGTAATCATATATTTCACTCAACAGAGTTCACCTTTTCCTGTTTACAATAACGTTCACAAATCCACATTGCTTGCTGCAAAAACTTGGCTACATGGTCAATTGTGGCCACATCCTGGGTAGACATAAGAAAAGCTACCTTGTGCTCAACCGGATGCCACTCCCTACAATCCTACTTGCTGGCTACCTAGTGCTGTTATCAATGGCTGTTATCAAATAAGTACCAGGTGTGTTGGTTTATGCTATATGCAGCTATCTCTGTCCAACATTTCCTGAAGACACATGTGACAAACATTTCTTGCCTTGACCCATCAGATCCTGACCCCTTCTACCTACTTCTGAGCTATACAATAGTTGGTGGCAACACAGGACAGCTAAGCTGTAGCTCTATCAATAAAACATCCTGGATCTGGCTCACAACAGCACCAGTGATTTATCCTAAACACTTTGCTGGTACAACAGTTAATCAGATCAGGCTACTACATTATATGCTTTCTTTTAAAAATGTGTTATCGAAATTAGAGCACAGAATTCACTGGAGTACTTCCTGTCACAAGTTTTAGAGCTCCGGATTTCTTACAGATTTCCCCAATGGATTCTGAAACAAATGTTTATGAAAACATGAAACACCACCTTAACAACAGACTTGCTCCGAGTAGTTATTTTGTAATGACCAGTTCAAATGTTCCAGATATGCACATGTAATGCTTCCCAGCTGCCTCCCCCCACCAAGATTTCTTCCATGAGAAATAATGTATGAGCCTGGAGATTATGGTTATTGGCACAACTTCCATGACCTTGGAGGCTGCAAAATGCATCTGAAATTGCGGAAGTTGCTGCCAGCCAATAACTGCGATAGGGAAGTGAGTATTACATGACTTAGATAGCTAATCAATTTTGTAGTGTCACTCATTTGAATGGCAGACACATCAGACTGGCCATGTGCAGTTTTGTTGCTTGAAAAAAGGTACATCTTATTTGTAAAAGAAAAATCACCAAACGACTCTTGAGAAAACCTGAGAGCTCCTTGCCAAGATACTGAAAAGTAAACTGAGCGATACGTTCAAAAAGCATGAAATATAAAAATGATAGCATGACCTATTTATATACATGAAGCAGGATCCTATGACCTGTGAACAGATCTTATCATCTCCTCCTTTTCACTGCAGCTTCCTCCACTACCCCTGGAAAAGCTATCCCATAGCATTGGCGGATCTTAGGGAACAGGGAATATAAAGTAGGGTATGGAGGCTGCAACTTTAAGGGGAAATCAGCACAAATTTCACCCTATCCTTTTGAGTAAGCTCTTCCATCAAGAGTACAACTGCAAAACAGAGTAAGAGGCCATTTGAACCTTTCTTGCTACAGCTTACCCAACCCAGCACACGCCTCTCTGAAGATCCCCCAACACTCCACAGAAGCTTAGGAGGCTACAGGGCACAGGAAATAGATCTATTCCATGAACTTCTTCCATTTGCAGTTGATAGAACACAGCCCCTGGGTGTTCTTTTATTCATTTTCTACAGTCATTTATGTACAAATCATATACAACTTTGGTATTATGGTTAGACTCCTAGGGGAGAAATGATTAGAAATATAAAACAACAGGTTTGAGATGGCATGCAGAATCAGCAATAGCCCGAATAAAGTATTATAACATTTTCTTTTTTGCAAACAGAACTGTGCATTCCTATGCAGAGTTACTCCCGTACACTGAAATTAAGTAACTCTGCATGAGTGCACTGAAAAGTTCTAGAAACATTCATACATGTAAGAATTACCTGGATTTTTGTCATTTGTGTAGAAACAGAAGCATTCATCAACTAGCATGCGACATGAGTACACTATGATTTTTTCCAATCTGTTGTGTTGGCTTGCAATTTAATGTCTGCAGTTTCTTTTATGCTCATTAAGAGCTATTGTCTGAGACATGGTAGAAAGTTGCTACAATTTTCAGGATATTAAATGCATTTTGATGAATTTGATGGCTTTAGGAAGCTCATTACAGTTTCGAATGAAGCTTTTAGGCATTTTTGAGAGGCTGGGGCAAGGGTGGTTGACTGTCTGGCATGGTGTTTTTTTTACCTGTTCTGGAATCTTTGTAATCTACCAGGAATGTGTTTTAATCATTTAAAACCAAGAATGCGTAGTCAGGATCTCTTAATTGAAGTAAAGTAAATATAAATATATACCCTTACTTGAAATATTTAAAAATATCTGACAGAATAAGACCACGTTCCACCTAATTCCAGCATGCATTACAAGAATCTCAGCTACTAGCAAGCAGCTAGTGAACACCAGTGAAGGCAGAAAGATGACCTTTGTTGTTCATCCTCTGCATGAGGAATTGAACAGTATATGCCCTGTCTATCCATGGAGAATTCTCATAGAACTATCTACTGAATATGTCCAATCCTTTTAAGTAAGCCAGCTGAGCTAATGACCATCACTATTTCTTCTTATAATGGTTTTCAAAAGACAACTATATGTTGTGCAAAGAAGTATTTTATTTTGTTATTGGTTGTAACTATACTGCCATTGGTTGTAACTATACTGCCAATCAGCTTCATTGAGTGATCCCAAGTTCTAATGCTATGAGACAGCAAAATAGTTACCTCTGTCCATTGTGCTGATTGGGCTACATGTTAAACGTTTCATAAACAGCTCACTAAACAATAATCTTTTTGCAAACTTCCCCCCTCTGAAAACATTCTTAACACATATGCTGCTCAAATCCCTGCAAATATTTTCAATTACCTTTTTGTATACCTGTTCCATATCTAAGATTTATTTTATATTCATACACACACACACACGTTTTTTCCCATTGGGGATCCAAAGCACTGATACAACCTCTGGGTGCCTACCATCCTCAACAACCTCTGTCCCACAGGTTCAGGTTTACAGGTAGGTCAGGCAGTCATAGTTTGTCACCCATCTCACCTCTTTTAAAATATAGGGAGAGCCATGACCCTTTAACATATCAGGTCCTCTCTCTTACTCAGACACAACACCAGACAGTGTAGCCCAGTCCCCTTTAATAATCAACCCTCATTCACACACCACACAGGGGCCACCATTTATTCATATCCTAAGATATACTTACATATAGGCCGATATCTTAGCCTGTGTGTGTGCTTCTTTCCCTGAGACCACACATCCAGTCCACGGGGTTAAACAAACAAGGAGTCAACTTTTATTTATAGTTTGAACATAACATCGAAGTAAATCAAATAGAAGTTACAAAGCTTCTTTTCAGTTGAACCTCTGAACTATTTCCCTATCCAGGGAGATGGCCCTTTCTTAGGTTGCCACCCATCTAGCATCAAATGATGAGGGCACCTAAAACAGGGCCACTGAAGATTACCATAGTGGTCAGGTGGGGTCATATGGGAGTAGGCAGGCCTTAAGGCATGCTGGTTGCAGTCCCATATAACCCTTTGGGGAATTTCTTTGCTTAGTTGAACACATGAACACATGAAGCTGTCTTATACCAAATCAGACCATTGGTCCATCAAAGTCAGTATTGTCTACTCAGACCAGCAGCGGCTATCCAGGGTCTCAGGCAGAGGTCTTTCACATCACCTACCTGCCTAGTCCCTTTAACTGGAGATGCCAGGGATTGAACCTGGGATCTTCTGCATGCCAAGCAGATGCTCTACCACTGAGCCCAGCCCCTAGTTCTTCGCTTAACAAAAAATAGTCTTATGAATATTGTTCTTTCCAAGATAATGTTGGTCATTCCACACTAGACTTTATGTATATATTTGATATCTGTTTTTAACAGTAAAATAATAAATAGAGAAATCCTAAGGGCATTACATGGAATAGAAGTTCTTCTGATTTCTAAGAACTTTAAGATTAACTGCATGTTGCAATGAGACACCTAAATTAAAATGCTGTTTACTCACTAGCTGAGTTGTGCACATCTTTCTTGGCCTGTGAAATGGAACAGTGGCCAATAATAACAGTGCAAGAGTAGCAATCACTGTGATGAGCACATTAAAGATATGTTGCAAACCTGAACACATTAATGACAAAGAACTGATTGTCAGCATTATTCAGTACAGAGAGTTCTGCAAAACTTTTTAAAAGTCATACTAATTGACCTGCTATAAATTTTAATCTCTCCTCCACAGACAAATTAAGTACTGATTGCAATAACCCAATCTCTCAAACAACTTTAATTAATGCATTGATTTTACTCAGAACTCTGAAAGACTTCTCTCAACAAAGCTTAAAACTTACTAATTAAGTTCAGAGTTGTAGAAAATAATACCACATAATTGCAGGTGGGGGGCATGTTTCAGAATCTGACGTACACAATTACTTTTTCTGATTAGTTCAACAATGAGACTAAAATGTCATCCGAGTCAGGCAAGCACAGAACCTTCTAATGTGACAACTGGAATAGCCTAACATAATAAATGTGCAAAAAAAGTTACATATAATTCTAAACATTTTTTGCACAACCTTTTTAGTTAAGTAATAAAAGAGGATGGATCATTTTAATTGGCAATATCTCTGAAGTCTGTTTTCAAATGGCTTGAATATTAAATGTATTTTGCAGGCAACACTGAGTAAAGCTATCATCAGCTATGCACAACTAAAACCAGAGGTACCTGTCCTCGCACTGAAATGTTCTGCTCAGCTGAGCTCCCCCTTTTCCTCTCATCATCTCAAGCTCTGCAAAGCCAACCTAGCCAGATGGTACTATAGGTTAACGATAAATGTTTCTTGCATGAAAAATTCTCAGGACATGATCTGCTAATGAATCAATTTCTTTTGTTGATGAGTAACTGTGAAATACAGCTGCTGGTTGTATTGCAATCTAAGGGTTTTTTGTGTTTTTGTTTTGGTGGCAGATGAAAGGCTGTCAGTAAAAAAGAGAAAAAGAAAAAAAAGAAAATATCCACAGCTTTGCAGGTCAAAAAGGAATCACTTGTTTTTACGTCCTTAAAAAATGGCACAAGACATCTAAGCAACTCTGTTTATGAACATAAACACGGGCTATGGAAAAGGAAGAAAAGGCTTGATAGGTGTGATGCTAGAAGAGACCATCTTAAATACAGTTTTGACAGGAAAATCCTGTTTTTTTTAAAGTAAATATATTGTGTCACTATCAGTAGCAGGTCAATGAATATTTACACAAGCAGAATGTAAGGGGATCATTTGCACAGGAAGCAATAAAACTGAAACTGGAGAGGTAATACAGCTTTCTAGCTGCCAGTGTTGGGCTGGCATAAGTTGTCTGGTCTCCCTTCACTCCTTCCCAGTTTATTACACTGCTTTCCTCCCTGTTTCTAGCAATACAGTAAATGACAAGGAAAGAGCATTTCACTGCTTCCTTGTGTGGATACTGAGGGCACAGCACCCTCTCTGGCAATATCAGCCTGTTCCTCTCTTTAGAATGCCACTACTAACCAGTGACCTGGTCGCTGACAGCCTCTACTTAGGGCCATTAATTGATGTAAACATGACTCGGCTATAAAAAGACTCAGCCTTTTCCATCTGCTAGTTTTCTTTAGCGCAACTCACAAAACTCCAACAAGGAGCGCCAGAAGGGGGAATGAACATTCCTTTGGAGAGAAGGATCCATGCCTGATAGCCTCCCCCACTCCTGCATTTTCGAATACTCTTCCTCTTTCTCCTCCCCCCTGCACATTTCCGAGTAGCCATTTAATATCACGCACACACACACATCGCTTCTTCCAAGAACCTTTCAAAGGGCAAACACCACAGTGACACTCTTTTAAACACGGTTCAAGACCTTTGATTCTTCTTCCTCTGTCTTTTCTCCATTCAAGCCCTTCCCACTTTACGCATGCCCACCCCCACCCCCATTCCCTGGCCATTAAAGGTCGGTGCATGGGCTGTTATCCGTTGCCTCTCAAAAAAAGCATGGCTCCTCTAAGTGATTTGCTTGCAAAAGAGGAAAAGTGCTTGATCGAGTCAACCCCCCCCCCTCCGCAATTTCGTTCAGATGATTCTCCCCTTCCCCACCCCACCCGCTTCCCGCTAGAGCCACCCCTTCCAAACGCAAGGCGAACGGCTCCAAGCAAAGAGCCTCAGCCCACCCTCAAAGTCCCCTCTTGGGAGGGAGGCGGCAGCACCTGTCTCCACATGCTGCGCCTGAGCAGGCGCTGGGCAGCATCCTTCAGGTTGCTCAGAGAGAGGCGGCATTTCCCTGCTCCCCCCCCCAATTTGGTCTAACTTGGGATGCTGCACAGGAGACCGTTCCCCACAGTTCGATGTTAAGGATCACACTCCAATGCTATGCCAATGCCTATTGGCCATTTCATCCAGTTGTGACCATTTCATCCAGCTCCGGCTGTGGTTCTCAACCTTTTTTGCTCCATTCCCCCCTTTCACCATTGTTCAGAATACAATTCCCCCCTTCCCAAGATAGTCTAACTAAAAAAAAAAAAAAACCCAAAAAAAACCAACTACGATTTTACAGATTGTACATAATCTACAGGACATCACACTCTGCTGAATAGTGGTCCCAATTCCCCCCTTGCAGCCCTAAAATTCCGGGGGGGGGGATTCCCCCCTTGTTGAGAACTTCCGAGCTACAGTCTCTGTGCCTTATTGCAAATCAAGATCTGGGGAACATTAGGGGAGGCTCGGCCACTGGGTGGGGGGTGCAGTCTTGGGGGTCAGAGGGGGGCTCAGCCCTGCTCCCCATAAGCACCAGGACGGCAATGGGGGCACTTTTCCCGGCTCTTCTCTCTCCCCCCCCCAATGATTTGGTCCAACTTGGGCTGCTGCACGGGAGTCCAGGTCTACCATCAGATGTTAAGGATCACGCCCAATGCCATGCCAATGCCTATTGGCCATTGCATCCAGCTGTGGCCAATTTCATCCAGGTACAGTCTCTGCGCCTTATTGCAAATCAAGGTCTGGGGAACATTAGGGGAGGCTCGGCCACTTGCGGGGGGAGGATCCGGTCCAGGGAGTCAGAAGGGGCTCGGCCCTGCTCCCCATAAGCACCAGGCTGGCCAAGGCGGCACTTTCCCCGGCTCTTCCCCCCCCCCATACGATTTGGTCCAACTTGGGATGCTGCATGGGAGACCAGGTCCACAGTCCAATGTGAAGGATCACACCCCAACGCCATGCCAATGCCACTTGGCCATTGCGCCCAGCTGTGGCCAATTTCGTCCAGCTACGGTCTCTGCGCCTTGCTGCAAATTGAGGTCTAGGGAACATTAGGGGAGGCTCGGCCACTGGGGGGGGGGGAGGATCCGGTCTAGGGAGTCAGAGGGGGCTCGGCCCTGCTCCCCATAAGCCCCAGGCCGGCAAAGGCAGGACTTTCCCGGCTCTTCTCTCCCCCCCCCCCAATACGATTTGGTCCAACTTGGGATGCTGCACGGAAGACAGCAGGTCCGCAGCCCATTGTGAAGGATCACACCCCAACGCCATGCCTATTGGCCATTGCGCCCAGCGGTGGCCCATTCCATCCAGCTCCGGACTCTGCGCCTTATTGCAAACCGAGGTTTGGGGAACATTAGGGGAGGCTCGGCCACTGGGGGGGGGGGAGGATCCGGTCTAGGGAGTCAGAGGGGGCTCGGCCCTGCTCCCCATAAGCCCCAGGCCGGCAAAGGAGGCACTTGCACTTTCCCCGGCTCTCCCCACCCCCCAATACGATTTGGTCCAACTTGGGATGCTGCACGGGAGACAGCAGGTCCGCAGCGAAGGATCACACCCCAACGCCATGCCAATGCCAATTGGCCATTGCGCCCAGCTGTGGCCCATTCCGTCCAGCTACGGGCTCTGCGCCTTGCTGCAAATCGAGGTTTGGGGAGCATTGGGGGGGGGGAGGCTCCGGTCTAGGGATGCCAGGTCCGAACTGGGCGGGAGACGGCGGGGGAGGGGGCCAAAGCCAACCCCTACCTGGTCCTGCGCCGGCGCCTGGCTGCCCCTGCCGCCGGGGTTCGGCGCCGCCGCCGCCGCCTGCTGCTCCTTCATGGCTGTCATGGTCCAGAGTGGCGCGCGGGCGGGCAAGCGGGGGGAGGGGGGGGGCCTCGCGCGCCCTCTCACTGGCCCCGCGGCAGGAGAGCCCTCCGCCTCGGCCCCGCCGGCATGGCACGGGCGGCCCCCTTTCCTCTCCGCCCGGGGGAAGCGCGGGGTCCTCGCTCGCCGCCTCCCGCAGCCCCTTCCCTCAGCCCGGAGCCGGCGGAGGCGAAAGCGAGCCCAAAGGGAAGGCTGGCGCGGAGAGCGGCCAAGGGGGCGGCAGCTGGGGAGCGCCGGGCGGGCTCCCTCGGAGCGGCGGCGGCTCCCAACGAGCCGAGGAGCTCCCCTCGGAGCGGCCGGCGAAGAGGAGCGAAGCCCCCCGGCGCGCGCGCGCGCTCCCTTCCTCGCCCAGGGAGAGCGCGCCCAGCCCGCAGACGGCACACACTCGCTTTCCCTCCTCGCCCGGAACGGACCATTCGGGGGGCCGGGCGCGGGGGGGGGGGCGTCGCGGCTGGGAGGGGCGGGCTGTCGGCCCCCTGGGCTGCTTCGCCTATCGCCCTCCGCCCCCCCCCCTTTCCGAGTTTGCGCGACTCCGTGGAAGCTTCCCCTAAGGGGGGGGGGGAGAGAGGGCGGGGCGGTCACTGGGAGGAGGGACCCGGCGAAGGGCGCGAGGGGGAGGTTCGCCTTGAATGGGGAGGGGGGGGGTTCGAGTGCTTTCTCCCCGGGTGATTGACGCGCTCCAAACGCGCGTACGCGCAAAACCGGCCCGATGAAGATCGGCCTGCTAAGCTCCGCTCGGAATGAAAGGTTCCAATGGTGAGATGCTAAATGAACAAGCCAAGACTGTTTGAATTATTATTATTATTATTATTATTATTATTATTATTATTATTATTATTATTGTTATTGTTATTATTATTATTATTATTATTATTATTATGTGTGTGTGTTAAGTGCCGTCAAGTCGCTTCCGACTCATGGCGACCCTATGAATGAAAGTCCTCCAAAATGTCCTGTCTTTGACAGCCTTGCTCAGATCTTGCAAACTGACAGCCTTGCTCAGATCTTGCCAACTGAAGGCTGTGGCTTCCTTTATTGAGTCCGTCCATCTCTTGTTGGGTCTTCCTCTTCTCCTGCTGCCCTCAACGTTTCCTAGCGTGGCTGTCTTTTCCAGGGAGTCTTGTCGTCTCGTGACGCAACCAAAATACGACAGCCTCAGTTGAGTCGTTTTAGCTTCTGGGGTCAGTTCTGGATGCACGCCTTAACGTGGTGAAGGGGTTTGTGTGCGTCAGGGAAGCTGAGAGCAATACCGTAAGGGCTCTAGACTCTTATCAAGAGACTAAACTCCTAGCAGAGTCACTCAAGACGGAATGGTCACAGCTGAGACACCAGACGAAGATGCATCCACCCCCTTAAGGGATCAATGGCCACATCCGCAGAAGAGAACAGGCAGTTCCAATGGGGATGGGGGCAGAGGAATCCCTGAAGGTTAGCTCCTGGGCAGCAGCAGTAGTGGAAGGTGACACTGGCGGAGGATCTTTCGTAGACAACGGCAGTGCCACTACGGCTAACTCTGGTTAGTACTGCGCAGAAGAAGGCACTGGTAAACCACTTCTGACCAACCTTTACCTTGAAAACCTTATGATGAGACAATCCAATAACAACAACAACAACAACAACAGAAGGACCCCCCCCCCCAAAAAAAATCTTCTCCTGGCCAAGCATGGGGAATGAAAGGGGATTAAAACATTCACTTGAAATTGACTGAACAAGTTACTCAGAATCTTGCCCTCACTGTTCTCAGATGTTCTGGGAGGAAAAAGGCATCCCTCTAGAGATCGTCATATGGATCAAAATGTTGCTTTGTGAAATGGAGGGGTGGGAAACTGATGCACCAAAATATGAACGGAACAGAGCTGCCCTTATAGCCATCTGCTAGAAAAATGAAGAGGATATATCCCTGCATTCAAGTCCAGTTGTACTCTCAAGTGGAGGGAGGTGGAGAGAAATTATCTGCAGATGGGCAAAGAGATATAAATTAAAAAAAAAATAGCTTTATTTCCTTCACAACAGAGGGTAGGGGGCCAAAGCATGAAACTACAGTAGCACTCTTTACAAACCAACCCCACTTTTATGGCAGGCCCCATTTAAAGCATAGGAAGTTTTATATAACTTTCCTAAGGAAACACAACTCTAACAGAATAAATAAATCTGCATAAACAACCATTCAAATGAATATGGCATTGTCAGCATCAGACACTTTGAGACTTTTCCGATATTCAACCCGAGTGAAGCTCAGTCTTATGACCTCTCTTTATCAAGGGCTCACAGAGTATTTAGTACTTGGAGCTAATGTAATCTACCGACATCTTTACAATATTAAGGGCCAGGATGTAGTCAGTTCCCAAGTCAACATCCCAAGCATATCCAGAAAGATTATTTGGTGCCCACACTGATATGTAAGTCTTCTACAATCCCGTTCTGAAATCATCCATCTGGTGAAGGATGACAAAATGTGATTAGTGTCCAGAACATATATGCCACAAGCCATCCATCCATGGCACCATGAAACTTCCATACCTTGTTTCCCTCACTCGGTAGCAATGCTTGCTTAATGTTCGATTCATTGCTGTTCTAATCAAGCACCGTGCATGTGTCCAGAATGCAAGGGTCTTGGCAGCCCTTCTGTTACCACAGTCTGCCCTCATGGTTAGCTTTAAAGAGGGGGGTGGGCTAGTAAAATGGCTGGCAAATATTAACAGCAAGTAACCAAGATGGTCAAGGAAAAGCTTCTTGAGAGTGTCCCTGAACCCCAGATGGCTCCAGAAAACTGATAAAAATGGCATACTTTGTTTATACCTTGTTCTGCTTTATGCTTTCTGTGAAGCACCACAGAGCACTCAGGGCTGGCTACTGTCAAAAGTGAATTAGAAGTGACTCTTTTTCTGACACATCAACCTTCTACATCTCTGGAAGAGTGGAAGCATAACCATAAATTTGGGGGTGTAATGGAGCAGGGATGCCCAGGACCACAGCACTGGGACTTTCCCTCTTGATCTGGGGTAATGAGATCCCCAACTACAGCTCCTGGTGGAGACAGATTAGTATTTAAAAGCATTGTGGGCTCTCACCCTCTCTTAACAGTAATTCCATTCTGGGTTTTGCATCAGCTGGGTTTTTTAGGGGCAACTTCATCCCAGGATTTTAAAATACACACAGCCAAACCTGGCCTAGGATCTGCCTTTCCTAAATACCCACTTTCCATGAGAAAAGTGAAACTGACATAAGAACATGATGATTTCCCACCTTCTTTTCAAAAATAAAACCCACACTTTAAAACTGCATATCTTCCTTGACAGCACAAATTTAAATTTGCTTTTCTTTCCTGTCCCCCAGAAGCAACATTTGTAGGTGCATGGTGAGCTACAAATGGAAATCTAACTTCCCTTTATAAATTTAAGTGGGATCCAAGCCATTATGTGGGAGTGAATGCAGGTTTTGCCACTGAGCATTCGATTGAGGCAAAACAGAAAAGCCTGCCCCAGCTCCCTATTGAGTATAAGATTAAAGTTGTATCTTATTAAAGTTAATAAAAAAGGAAGAGTTTGATACATACACCTTGTCAAGAAGTTGAGGCCCCTCAATTTCTTGGATTGCATGATTCTTTTGGTTCAGGCCTGGGAGGCATATGAGTTTTGTGATATTGGGACTTTGGGAACAGTAAAATAGTTTCCTTTTGAAAACTGCTTCTGTGGAGAGAGCAAGGTAGGCCCCAGCTGGTGCTCTTTAAGGCCTTCTCTCCCCTTTCTGGAATGCAAGGCCGTGCATTGCCATAGTAACTAATCGGTCAGCCATCATGACGGTGTCCAGGTGTAGGGGGTTCTGCAGACTTCATCACCTGAACATCTCTGAGTGAGTCAGCATTTCTGACCAAGCGATTAATTACCAGCTAAGTGCTTTCGTTTTCTCAATTGGTCTTTATGAGCTTATCCCTTTGAGAAAATGGATATAAGGACAAACCAGCCCTAAGCAAACTATGCTCGGGGGCACAGCAAGAAGGCTGTGCAGGTGGCATCACAACCCAGTTGATTTTGGCCCTTGAGGGGGAAACTCTGGTCAAGCTGACCTGCTTGGAGAAACTTTGGACAATCTTTTGAAACTCTTGAATGCTGGAAGCATCTTTGGAACTTGGTAACTATAAAACCTGATGCAAGAAAACCTTTGCCAATCCTTTTGAATCAAGAAGGCTTTTGAATGTATTAGTTAGCTATGCTAAATAGTTTATTATTTTATTGCCTATCACTTCATGAAACCCTTTTTCTTTCCTGTAAACCAGCATAACTCTTATAAATAAATTGTTAGCCTTTAAATTGGCTGTGTCTTTTAACTTTGGGATTCCAAGCCTAAATCTGAAGTGCCTATACTGGCTTTGACCATGCTATCTTTTTGTGTAAACGCTTTTTGAACAGAGTGAACTGGCCTGACCAGGTCTCAGCCTGGCAGGAGAGGTGTCACACTGAATTTGGATCTTGGCTGGAGTTACCCTGGACTCCTTGCCTGGAGGCTCGCCTTTTGATCCAGGGTTGGTGGCAGCAACTACTCATTAAACTGGGGGTGAAAGCCTGGAGTTTAATGTTTTGTCTTGTGGGGAAACTTTTTGACCAAACCAAAGCAGCCTCCAACTGGTGGACCTGCAACTTTGACACACCTGCAAATATATGTTTAATGCATCCACAAACAACTTTGCTATCATAGGTGTGCACCTAAATGCATACTGTATGAACAGGCCCTATGAATATGATCTGCTGCTGCCACAAAAATCAATAATACTGATTGATAAGAACACATAGAACAGAATGGAAATACTATTGCACATGTTATTTAGTATAACGTAATTAGTAGAAAACATCATCACCGGTGATGGTTGGGAATGGGGTACTCTATTCTTGTATTCCATACATTTGTCCTCTATACAGAGATGTAACAGATCCCCTCACTTGCATTTTTAGCCTTTTGCCCTCACTGTGTACAGTTTTCAAAATCTGTCTCTTTCTGTAGGCAACTGAGGATAACACTTCATGTACCCAACACAGCAAAGCTTTAGTGCATAACTGCCACAGGCTACCCCTACGATTACCCCTATAGAACGGTTCAAGGGGGCTAACATGTTAACTGCATTCGTGCCATTAATCAACAAAAACAAAAATGCCCCCCAAAATTAGTCTGTGGTTCAAAATGTGTGGTTTCACTCTTGTTATATGGCAGATACGTATATGGCAGATAAAGTAACAACAGAGAATTAAAGTTATATAGAAAAGTAGAAAGCCAGTTATACAAAGACAATTGCTGGGATATGTTCCATTCCAATTGTATAAATGTTTCTGAAGTTGAGCATTGTGTTACAATAAGTATAATTGTAGAAGAAATGAAAAATTATTACAATCAAAGCATGTAGTCTACCATGTACAAGCTTTTTACTTGAGATATCGTGGGGCTGCTTTTTACATTTAATCAAAATCTGAACTTGGGGGGGGTGTCTCATTTATTACAAATATAGTAACTAGGGTTGTGCATATCGATATACCTGAACGGAAAATAAACCCAGAATTAGCCGTTTGGGCAATATTCAGGTTTCAGGTAGACTCAATACCTACACCCGGGAATCTGCCCAAAGCCGAATAGGTGATTCCCGAAAAAGCCGAATAATTATTCAGCTTTTTTGGGTTTGGCTATTCACCTTTGCTCAGATGCACAACTCTGTGCTTTCTCCATTTTTCTATCTTTTGACTGGTTTTGTTGGGACCCCATAGTTGGGGCCCTTTTGACGTAGGGGTCATGTAATCAGAGCCAACTTGGTCTGACCAACCATCACCTTTCAGTAGGTTAATCTGGATCAAGCATAAGGGTTATTTAGAAGATGGGGCTCACACAGTCCCTTCCGGAGAGATACATCCTCCAACTAAAAAGAACCGGATTCAACAGCTGCTCACACCACCAGGATTCTGAAGGAGATTTTCTCACGCGGATGAGCAGTCTCCTTCAGAACAACCCCTGTGGTCGAGACTTTGGCTGGCTCTGATATCACCCCCCCCCCAAAAAAAAAACCTGCTGTCAAACTGAAGGTCACCCTGAGTAGAGGCTTTGTTTCCCCACACTGTGACCATCTCTTGAAATCAGATTTTTGATTACTATAATAAAGGACTGTTCATAGGATGTAATTTGCCACCAAAATAAATGTTTTCTGTGCCTTATTTTTCTTGCATTTAAGCCTTTCTCCTCAGTTTGGAAGCTAATTTGCATGGACATCATGCTGTGCGCCCCAGATACAAAGGCAGCCCCAGACTTTGAGGCACCTGCCAATCAGCTCCTTTCACCAGTCCTTGGCAATGCTGAACTTCTGAACCTGAAAACTGATGGACAGCTCAGCTCGCATATGCCTGAATGACGGGGGCAACCCCTTTGCTTGCCCATAAAATTGGACCCATCCCAAAGTTCACCTAACTTTGATGACCGTCTAAGGAGAGTCCCTTGCAGCCACACTGCAAATTTGGTGACTCTACCCCCAAAAGTGCCCCCTCAGGAGCTTTAAATAAAATCCCCATAGACTATAATGGGCCTGAACCTTTCAGTAAACCTGGAAATGAGCCAGATACCCATATTTACTGGTATGGGTATTTGGCTTATACCAGGTTTACTGGGAAAAAATGGGCCCAATAAACCCAAACTCGAAATTTACTGAATTTTTCCCCACAAAGCTAATCTGTACTGGGAAAAATACTGACAAATGGTAATGTTTGAATATAGTTTATATTCTAGCACCTGGCTGTCTAACTGAGATAGAATATTTTTCAGTCAGCATTTACACACAGACCTTGCCACCGAAGAGCATTATGCCGATTGGTCTGTCCAGGTGGAGAAGGAGCACTTACATCAATCACATTTCTGGCCAATTGCTTTGGTGATGGCTTTCGTACCATGCAAGCAGTGGCTTCCATTTGGTCAAACTATTCTGGTCAAACTATTCTTTAGTGCTGTGTCTTCTCTTCATAGATATAAACATTTTGGTAACACACCCTGGGATATGGATAGCACTACAAAAGTAGGGGAGAGAAGGGGCTGAAGCAACTGCTTTCCCCCAATATAGGAAGCACTGGTGCTGGCCTAACAGAGAAAAGCAAATATTTTACTTGTTTTCCGCAGTGCCGCGACTGCTGGAGCAAGGCCTTGTCCTCATTTCAGATGTCAGGCAGTGTGTGCTGTCTTCTCTCAATAATGTAAGTGTGCTGTAACCAATGATACAGATATACATGCCAAGCAGTTGCTCTACAACTGACCGTGGCGCCTCCCCTAAATATAGAAAGTGATACCTTGAAGGGAAGCAGTAAGAAAGTCTCCCCAGTCGTGGTAAAAAAAGCAGCCAACTTAAAGCAGGCGAATACCACAGGATGAAAAGATTAAAATGCTCCTGTCCCCAGAAGACACCAGTTTCCACTTGAAAACATCATGTAGTCTAGTCTTCAAACTGTATCCTTATCTGATCCCTGCATGCCAGTCCTATGTTATGGCTAAACTTGGTGCTCAATGACATTTTATTTATTTCTATATTATGTATCCATTCTGCCCTGCTGCCTGATTTCTTAGTTTGCCAACTGCCTCTATTCTGCAAACAGCATTTTTATTGTATTTAAAATGTAGGGGCCCTGACCTAGATGGCAGATCTCGGAAGCTAAGCAGAGTCAGCCCTGGTTAGTTTTTGGATGGGAGACCACCAAGGAAGTCCAGGGTTTTAACACAGAGGCAAGCAATGCCAAACCACCTTTGAATATTTCTTGCCTTGAAAACCCTATAGGGTCACCATAAGTTGGCTGCGAATTGATAGCAGTTTCCACCACCAAAAGGAAGAGACTTTCTCCTATGACTGAAATTTCATAAATAGGGATTCTTGGGTGAAGGGTATAATGCCTTTCAATTTAATCCTAATTGTCCAAAGTATCTAATGAACTAGCTCCACCCATATGACCTGCTCATGCTCTGAAGTGAAATATTTCAAAGACATATCTGTCTTGAAACCCATCTTTCTGTGTTGGACAAATATACATTTGGGATCAGTTCCCTTTTTTGCAGTGAGTTTTGAGGCAGAAGGGTTAAAATAATTCAGCCTTCTCCAAGAAGACATCTATGTGACATATTGCAGCTTACTCCCCCGTGTACTATGGACAGTTCTCTAGAGACCTTCTCCAGAGACCTTCCGGCAAAAAACTGTTTTTTCTAGAAGGCCTTTTCAGTTGTTTTAGTATGAAACCTATTAAACTATTTTGTATGAATGTTCATATTTTAATATTTTATGGATTTTAATATTCTATTTAAAAATGGAAAGGGAAAGGCATTTGCAACCAGAAATGTGGTTCCTATTGAAGCCAATGGAAATTAAAAATAAATCAGTAAAACGAAAGCTTTGATAATGATTTAAACAAAACCAAAATATATTTTCTTTAAAAGAAAATGAACTGAAAACAATTTACCTTTTTAAAAATTGCATACTTTTCTAGAACATGTTTTCTGTTTTTTGAATAAAATATTAGATTGGTCTAAATAAAATGATAAAATTGTTTATGGCCAGTTATGTAACTGTCCACAGAACAAGAATGAGAGGCAAGAAGTAGCTAAAAGAAAGATATGACACAGAAAAAATATATGCAACATTTTGTTTTGCTTTTTTACAGGGTACTTCAATCATTGCTTGTAATAGGCTTAGATTTAAGTAACTCTGCATAGGATTGCACTGTTATTCTCATACCAAAAATCCGTTCGTGTCAGTAGGGAACTTTTCCCCCATGCAAATAATCAGAATTAGATTAGATGGCAGGTGTGGAAGGAACTGGCTATCTTACTTTAGTACTTAGGAAATGGTTAGTTTAATTGCTCTGTTCTTAATTCATATACATCTTTATAGAACAGAATATGCATAATGGTTTGACACATTCCTTCTAAAGTCTGCTGTAGCCACAGTGTCCAGATTATTTGTACTTTCAATGCAGCTTTATAACACAGACCAAAAACTTGTTTCATCCAATTGGCAATAATTTCATTCACAATTGAAGCAATTATTTTATAAAGGGGTTTGAATATAATATCCTTTTAATAGATCTTCAGTTATCCAACAATTATACTCTGTGGGGTGCTATAACTAAGTATGTCAGTGATGAAGCAGAAAGCGAGGGAAATTTAGCAGACAATTTATCTAAACTGATTTGTTGGGTAGGCATCTGAATACTACAGATATGCATTGTTCTGCCATAGGCATGCAGAGTGGCAATCGAGCAAGTTCATCAGTTCGAACCCCTGCATTTATCTAGTATTAAGAAAAGATGAAGATGACTATATCGAGAGGGGGGTGCATTACCTTTAAAATGGGATGCCATAAAGATGGCCTAGTTCCACTCCTTCCATGATCACACTTCTGAAAACTGTGTACTGCACATCAGCTTTGCACAATGGTGCAACTGGCAATATTGTTTGCAACTGGCACTGCTGTCTGTAGTCAAGATAGCAGCAGCAGCAACCCACAAGTCTTCTGCTGGAATAATAATCCTCAGTCAGTCCATAATGTCATAAGCTATGACACTGGAGTTGTTTCACCATATCCTAAGCGATTATGTGTTAGTGCATTCTCTGATATGGCTGTCAATGCCCAATTAATTTAAATCTGCTGTGTACCTGTAAGATATATACTCATGTACTGATATCCCTTCTATGCAATTTTGCCCCTTGTAACTCAAGCACTATCAGATGTGCATTTTGGACAAGATGCCAAGCTTCAGTTATATCTGGTGAGTGAGTGCTGACATCAAGCCAGCATTTATCTTAACACTGTATGTACTAAATGGCAGACTGGTACTTATCACAGCATGGATGCAGTAAGGGCAAATAACATTGAGAAGAAATAAATGTTCTAGGTGTTTCGATATATATGTGTGTGTGTATGTGTACATATGTGTACATATATATGTGTGCGTATGTATGTCCAGGAGCACATTAAAATGCATGTATTATAAATAAGGAACATTTTTATAGAAATATGTAAGACTTGATCTTTCTTGACACTATAAAGAACCCAAACATTATCAGTGTCTTTCTTTAAGTTTTTTTTTTTTTAAACAAAGTGCTCAGGCACATATGCTAAAGATGTAGCAAGTCCTTCCAGGTGCTACCCAAACTGAAAATAGCAAGTAGCCTGGTTTATCAAGAACTCAGAATGTCTCCAAAAAGCATTCTATAACACCTTCTCCTTCCTTCTCCATTCTTCTCCATTCCTCTCTTCCTTTTCTCCATCTCCCCTTATACTTGCTGTTGCAATGGCTGCAGCAAATACTGTGGCTAACGGTGCGAATTCTGCCATGGGTGGTGGCAGGAGGAGCCAATGAGACAACAGCCAGCCAGCTGCCCAACAATCAAGCAGACATGTCACTTTACCCCTCCCTTCCTCTTCCAGTGCCTCAGACAATATTTCTTCTAAGTCTAAAGTGCAGTGTTACAATGCATACTGGAATATGTTGCCTGATATTATACCCAGGGAGCATCAATATGCTGGAGGAGGGAGGGACAGAAAGAGGTTATCTGACTCTCTGAAGACTGGCTGACAGCCACCTAGCTGACCAGCTGCTGTCAAGTTTCAGCAGACTAATGCTGCAGCAGTATCAGCCACCAACACAGCAAGTATGGCAGTGAGAGAGAGGGAAGAAGAAGAAGAGGGTTTTTTTATATTCCAATTTTCTTTACCTTTAAGAAGTCTCAAACCAGCTTACAATCGCCTTCCCTTCCCCTCATAACAGGCACCTTTTGAGGTAGGTGAGGTTGAGGGAGTTCTGAGAGAACTGTGGCTAGCCCAAGGTCACCCAGCTGGCTTCATGTGTAGGAGTGGGGAATCAAATCCGGTTCCCCAGATTAGAGTCTGCCGCTCATGTGGAGGAATGGGGAATCCAACCCAGTTCCCCAGATTAGAGTCTGCTGCTCATGTGGAGGAGTGGGGAATCAAACCCAGTTCTCCAGATTAGAGTCCACTGCTGTTAACCACTACACCACACTGGCTCACCAGGAAAGGAAAAGTGAAAAGCCACTGGGTTCTTCCCTGTTTTGGATATACAATATGAGTCAGAAAAGAATTAGGCACAAATCCATATTGAAGGTAGAATTATGAGTGTGCCAAATTCATATTTCTAAGTTTGGAAGTGTGAATGTAGTAAGCATGCCAGTTGCCTGTCCATGGCGTGCAACCTCCCACTCCCATCACCATCGATTAATCCATTCATTATTCACTTGACCCAAACTGCAACACAGTTTGCATAGTTTCCACTGGTATGTTATAAAACAAAAGGGGGGGGGGAAACCCTGGAAATGTTCAGGTTTTGAACAGCAATGTTCAATCTATCAAGCAGCTGGAGAAAAAGGGCAGAAATGATGTTGCACATGCTGTGTCATCACTTCTGGGTTATCAACTGGCAGTGAAATCACAGCATCTGCACCATTCTAAGAATTTCCCCAATCTTTATGATCTGTACTGGTTGATAAGTCAGAAGTGACATAATGGCATTTGTGACATTCCCCCTCCCCTAGCCCCTCCTCAAAGGCTCCTGGGGGTTTCAGTTGCAGGGCTAGCAACCCTAAAACATGGACATCATGATATGGACCCTCCCCAAAAAAGGTAAATGATGAATCTGCTGCTTCTTGCTCCAAATAGCCATAATTGCTCTGCTAGCATACACTCCCACCACTGATAATCATTATAAACTGTTTCCACCTATTAGATCTCTCAAAATTTAGAATGAAATAAAGAGCTGAAGTGCTGTCGGTTTGACTCTGGCATTTATTAGCAGTAGCAGATGAAAATGGGAGATGAAGGTACATAATAAAATGAAGCAGCAGTGAGCAAGCGTTACTTTAGTAAAACACAATTTCAAACCACAAAAACACATGATAAAGCAACAGCAATCCCAATGAAACAGTAACAGGATAAAGCATCAGAACCAGAAGCTTATTATTCATAGGCATTTAAGGTCCCAGGTTCAATTCTCCAGCATCTCCTGTTAAAAGGTTCTGGTAGTAGGACAAAAGACCTCCTCTACCTAAGACCTTGAAGAGCTGCAGCCAGTCAGAACAAAAAATATTGACCTCAGTCCACCAATGTTCTGATTCAGTAGAAGATAGCTTCATGCTAGTTTCAAGTTTTCATGTGTTTATTGAAAGCATGGAAGAATAAAGCATTGTAAAGCAATCTTTACAGAGTAGGTGCCAGGAGAGTATGTTTGAAAAGAAGATTCCAGTATGTTTGAAGAGAAGATTCCATAACTGGAAGTAGCCACTCTTGAACTTTAGTGCTAGTTTGGATTCATCTTAGACGACAGCTTACTTGGTTTTATCCATTATATAAAAGTATAGAGATAAAATCTACTACTAAAACCTGTGTGGTTCATTAGACTACATACCTTAGTTTTATGAATCTACAAAAAAACCATAACAACTGTGGACTAATTCATTTTTATTCATAGTCAAAGTCTAAGTCTCATATATTACCATGTGTTTACTGCATAACCTTAACTAGGTAGCCAAATTTACACAAATATTTTAATCTATGTATGGTGAAGTTTGCAAAATTATTGCATTTGAAATGTAAAAATCATGTCAGCATCTGTTATTAAAGCTGTTTATCAGAGCAAAAATAATGAGTTTTAAATGTTTCTGTAGGAGTTGCTAAAAAGCTAGAAGTATTTTCTACAAATGCCTCCCTCTCAGCATATGTGCTGTTAAAAGGGATTATCTTGTTATTTTTATTAAGAGAAAAATCATAGCCAAGGAAACCACCTCTGGCCTTTTCCTGCAACAGAGAAGTAATGATTTCCACTGATCCCCACCCCAGTCATCCTGCACTACATCCACACTATTCCAAACATTCCCTGACTCATGGGGGAAAGTTTTTAGAGGGTTTGTAGTATGAAGGAAAACTCTGTTTCATGAGCAGATTGGAGGCACATTGGCTTCATACCTTTTATATTTGTGTGTATATAAACTGAGGTGGTGACAAGGAGTAGTGATTCTGTCATCTGCGTAGTGGTTAACAGCAGCGGACTCTAATCTGGAGAACCAGGTTTGATTCCTTATTCCTCCACATGAGCGGTGAACTCTAATCTGGTGAACCGAGTTTCTCTAGTCCAACCTATGAAGATTGCTAGGTGACCTTGGGTCACTGTTCTCTCTGAACTCTCTCAGCCCCACCTACCTCACAAGGTGCCTGTTGTGGGGAGAGGAAGGGAAGGCGATGGTAAGCTTAGAGAAAAGGGGTATAAAAACAAACTCCTCGTTTTCATCCTACTTCTCCCAAGAAAATCCAGTTTTAATTCAGTATTATAGATAGTTTGGATAGTAGACTGTGTATACTACTTCAGTAAAGATCCAATACATCCAAATTACAATGTTTTGATTTGCTGTTTGGATTTTTTTTTGTTATCACAGATTAAAAAAACAAGTTAAAAGTTGGGCTAGTGCTGGTTGTGATCTGGCACTGGATGTACAACTCACCTGCCAAAATGCAACATGCTGGTACACTCTGAGATTTACTTACTTACTTACTTTGATCCCATCCTCAATCCCCAGCCAAAGCCAGGCTCAGGGTGGTAAACATCACCCGTATTAATACAATAAAACTAATGAAACCACAATAACATCAATCAATTAAAATTAGACATTTCGACAGTTAAAACAGATGGCATTCAACATTAAGGCATAGAGATCACTGTAGTTTCAAAAGAATGGTTTGCCCCCCCCCCCCATTTAAGAAGGTAACAAGATAGAAGGGGGATAGGGGTAGGGAGGCCAGCACTGATGAAAGAACTGTAGCTGTCCTCAATTATAGGCCTGGTGGAATATTTCTGTTTTACAGACCCTATGGTATCCTTTAAGATCCTGCAGGGCCCTCATCTCATTGGAAAGAGAATTCCGCCAGCCGGTGCCAGGACTGAAAAAGCCCTGGCCCTAGTTGAGGACAGCCAGACACTCTTTGGGCCAGGGACCACCAGCAAATTGTTGTTACCAGAGTGTAATGCTCTCTGGGGGGCGGGGGTACCAGGAGAGATGACCCCGCAGATAGGAGATCCCAGACTGTGTAAGGCTTTAAAGGTCAAGACCAAAACCTTGAACGTGATCTGGTGCTCCACCTGGAGCCAGTGCAGATGACGTAGCACTGGCTGAATGTGGGCCCTTGGCGGTGTCCAGGTAAGGACCCTTGTTGCAGCATTTTATACCAGCTGGAACTTTCCAATCAGTTTCAAGGGCAGCCCTAAGTAGAGCGAGTTACATTAATCTGGCCTGGAGGTGACTGTCGCATGGATTCTGACTTGGAGTTTGTAATATGAACTTCCTTATGTATATTAATACATTGAGACTGAAAGCTAAACTTCATTTTGTGTCACAGAGCTATTCTGATCCAAGTAATGGTGCTTGTCATCACAATTCAAGATAACGAATGATTTAACTTTGAAGTAAGGAAACTCTAATGAGGGGACACTTTGCCTATGATGAGTTTCCTGTACATGTCATCTACATAGGAAATCCTATGAATCTTGTTTGTGATTCAGTGTGTGCAAATAATATATGAACAAGCTTGTGTCTCACCACATATATGTGTGGCAGAAAACTCAACTAGCAGTGGGTTTTGTCTAGTGTTGGGTGGACTGAAATCCCTCTGGTTATTTTGGAGTCCGTTCATTTAATTTGACAATTTCCAGATAATTTCAGGGAGAATGCTTGGGGGAAAAAACAAGCTAAGAGAAGGTATATTCTTCCACTAACCCCCCCCCCCAATTCTGAAGGATAAACAGATACCCTCAGTGGCATTCTATTTTTGATTTCAATCTCTCTCTACTCCTGTAGATTAGCTCCCATAATATTCCATCTGATTTCAAGGAACTCTGATGAGCAGAACCTAAGGAGTAAAGATAGCATACTCTCCAGTCATTCACAGCTGATTTTTTTCTTCATTTCCCCTGTTTCCACAACACATTTTGAATGTGGTAAGTGTGCACATCCAGGATCCTCTGATTCAGGGATGATGAAAAACGTGCACCCAGCAGTTTCCTAAGATTCTCTGGTGATTGCCAAGTGCGAACAATGAAGAGAAAAAATAACATCCCAGGGGATGCATTTTTGATGATTCAAGAATCAAAATACACACCCTGGGACCTAATTTTTTGCCCTCCAGTGTCATTAGCTTTCTCATGATTCAGAAATCATAAGAACACACTTAAAGTAAGGTTCTCTAATGTGACATAGTTTTATGTTGCAGAGGTGCACACCAAAAGACCTTGATGTTCTTTGTCTACGGATCCCAGTAATGTGCCATTTCTGGTTTCAGGCCAAATATACTTTCTTCTTATGAATGAATTGGTAGGTAATTCTTTTTTATGTACATATATCCCTATTCTCTCTAACAGTATAATAACATGATGAGTAGCCATGTTAGTCTGTCTGTAGCAGTAGAAAAGAGCAAGAGTCCGGTAGCACCTTGAAGACTAACAAAATTGCAAGCAGAGTATGAGCTTTCGTGAGTCACAGTTCACTTCTTCAGTATAATAACACTTTGCTTTGATCATATTGGCAAATGACAGAAATAGAATGCAAAGTAGATCATCCAAGAAATGGTACCCTCAGTGCTGGAGAAGACATTTACCATATCAATATTCTTTAGCAACATTCAGGTACGTGCAGCAGCTGAGATATTTAGCTGATCTAAATAATTAAAATCGGAGCCAATTTTCATCAGTTGAGCAATTTCCTATATAAAAGACCTCATTTGGAGCAGAGTGAGGGAAAGGCTTGGTTTCTAGTGTTTAAGTAGCTTGTGCTGAAAAAAGATCACCCCTCACTGTCTTCTATAGTCAGGAACACATTACACTCAAACAGCTATGTACTTGAAAGGATGCCACTGTGAATTAATCTCCTTTGCCTTTTCTGATTTTTTAAAAAAAAACATCAGTGCAAACGTTAACACAAATTAATGCAAATATATTCCAGCTTGAGAAAAAACACGGAACTTATTAAATACTTACACACATATTCCAGCATGAATGCAAACATCCAAGCTAGAGTTCGGAAATAGCATTCAAAGTGCACAATCAGCATACACTATTTTATGTCTTTGAGAAGTGCTGGAAAGAATAATTTATTACTCAAGGATTTGGAAGTCACAGCTTCATTAACATGACTTTTGCCTCTCATTAATAAATAATTTATAAATTCAGGAGTAATACTATATCATCTTTCGACAAGGGAAAAGCAATAGAAAGCCACACAGCAGCCTGTGATCAAGTGATCATTGTTTGATTTAGACATGCTGCATCCAAAGGATCCAGACAATTGCAAAGTTGATCATTACTTGCAAAAGGTAATTTCATTAGTTCATCATGGCAAACATCCTTTTAGGTCCCATGCAAAAGCCATAGTCTATGGCCATCTCTTCCAGTACCAAATCCACAAGTAAGGTATTTCTTTATAGCAAGGAGTATGAATGCTACAAGTATGTGTAAGAAACAGAAAGTAGTACCCAATGTTTATGTAACATGCAAAGAAGTTATAATCTCTCCTGTCAGTGGATGACTTTCTGACTTCCTGATTTGTCCTATTATGATGAACACTATTTTGCTTGTCTTACTGCCCACACTGGACATTTACCTCAAACAACTGAAGCCTAACTTCACACATCAACCTGGTAGGACATTTGCTGCCAACATCCTCTTCCACAATGGCACACTAGGGTTGCCAGGTGTCCTGCTGTAGTGACCTCCTGCCAGCAAAACAAACAAACAAAAAAACCTTGTGACATCAGTCCTATCTAGAAATTGCCAGAAACTCTATGGTTTCTGGCAATTCCTAGAGAGGTGTGATGTCACTTCTGTGTTTTGCCTGAAATTGATATCATGCCATCACCGACATCACCTCCACATGTCCCTGCCCCTGACTCTCGCTGGTGCTTGATAAGGGGCCTTGGGGAGGGCCTTGGGGAGGGGCTGTGGCTCAGTGGCAGAGCATCTGCTTAGCATGCAGAAGGTCCAAGGTTCAATCCCCAGCATCTCCAGTTAAAGGGACTAGGTGATGTGAAAGACCTCAGCCTGAGACCCTGGAGAGCCACTGCCGGTCTGAGTAGACTGTACTGACTTTGATGGACCAAGGGTCTGGTTCAGTATAAGGCAGCTTCAGGTGTTCAGGGGTTCAACCCTAAACCAATCCTTTCATTTTGCTGGGAAAAATCAGCACAAACCAATTGAGCACCTCTTCTTGGTGAAACAAGAAAGTGGGTGCCCATTAGAATCTCAGTATCCCAGTAGAAATCATGGTGATAGGATCACAAGTATCAGACAGGTAATGCTGATAGACTCATACATTAATAGCCTATTTAACTTTCTATTATAACATTTTTCAGGTCATGAAAGACAAAAGAAAAACCACATAAGTCCCCATAATTCTTTTCATCAAAATGTTCCATAAATAAATAAATGATTTAAGCAATTAACTTACAGTGATTATGTCACTTTGTCAAGCTCATAGTAAGACAGAATCTAGAACCTTTGGCACCCCATCTTATACTTCCTGACTACCTTCCCCCCTTAGCCAGACAGAATTTTTCAGGATACTGCCATCATTTCTACCTCCTAACTGTTAAATAGACACACACAAAACTGATACAGCATTTTTGAAATGCTTATCTTCTATGGTGTTTTCTGTTGGTTGAATGGGTACTTGCCCATACGTAGTAAATGCTTTTACAAATGACATTTAGCTTATTTCCAAAACTCACCCAACTGCAATGTTTACTCAGCTGTGCACATACAAGAAAAGTGAACTAAGCATGTTGTATATTTGCCGAAAAGCAAAAATTATACAAGAAAAACAAGGATATTCAGAGACACTGGAGCCAAGCTTTCTTGAGACTCGGATAGGACATGGCATTGGTTAGGATTTTAAAATAATTGTATATGATGCTGTAATAATGGATTACTTCTCCCCCCCCCACCCCCACAAAGGAAGAATTTCTTTTAAAACAGACACATGGATACAAAGAATCTCTTTGCCTATTCTAAAGCAATGTGTTAACCACAAAACTTCAGGGCTATATTGAGATGATTGTTCCCTTTAATAACACACCTTTATAGGTTATCAGCCCTCTGACAGAACAGAAGTCAGTTAATTTACTCCAGGTTTCAAGTGAAAACCTTGCATCCCAGCTGAAGATCACTCATGTTTATCTGTTAGTATTTTTATTTAAAATCAATCTAATCACTTTTGAAATGAGTAAATATAAAATAATCACAATGAAACAAAATACTTGAATAAGAAATGAAATCAGAAACAGAAAGACATACATATAATTCCTTTTCTATTTTAAGAGTAAAAGATATAATACAATTTCTGAGATTCTCATCAAAGTGCTTTCAGAAAGATTAGGTACTCTCATGCAACCCTCATCTGAGAGATTCAGGGGTGTTTTGGGTATGGCTATCTCATATGGGCCCAATTACATGACATTCACATGACTGTATCAATAGCAATCTCCTCAAATATGTGATATAAGCATGTCTAGAATTAAGCACCTAGAATTAACAGTCCTACACCAATGTTGCAAACCAGTGATCTGTTCACTCCTCACATTGCAAGACCTATTTCGGGGCAAGCATCCAATAATTCACAATTATCTTTCCAAGGATGTGACAACTTTGCTGAAATGGTAAAAATAATATCTCAGCCCTGCTTTGTCAACTGTTTGTGGACCCACGGGCCAGCGGCTCCAAGGGAAGGAGAGATACTTTAAGTAAACACACACACACATGCTCTTTGGGTGTAAATGGCCACAGTTTTTATTGATCACAACAGAATGGAGCATTGGCGGAAAAACATGGGGGCGGATCCAAGATATCAAGTCACCACCCTGTAACTTGATACACGTATCGAAAGCATCGATAAACAGCCCAACCACCAGTGGGCACCACACCGGAGTAGCACTTATGAGGCCCCACCAGGACGGACATCTCTGTGTGGAGCAAGTGCCACTTGGGATTGGAGTACCCACTGCAGGCCCCTTACCTGGGCATCGTTGCTGTACTCCATCCCAAGACCCCTTATGGGGGTCCCCATAAACGGGAAGGAAAAGCCCCTTTTTCCTTCTTGGATCAGACCCCATGGAAAAAACCGCCAGAACAAACTGTGACGAAGAAAGAACAACATAACAAAACACAGGGAGGGTGGGCGGGTGACCTCGCTGTCCCGTCGCAAAGAGGACGGCAGCTGGGCTGCGCCGGCTTAAAAAGGCGCAGGGGGTGACGTCAGGACCCCCCCCCCGCATTGGAAAAAAGGGGGGGAGAAACCGTGAGGCCAGCTTGGCCTCGCGAGCGGCAGCAGCCCCACCCAGCGAGACCAACTCCCCTCCCCTTGTCTCCAGCCCGGTAAGTCCACAAGGGTGGGACCTGTTTATTCAGGTCCCCCTTTTTTACAATCAGATCGTGCCATTTATATAACTGAGACCCTTACATATCACAAGACATCTAAAGTGGTACATCTACCTCCATATAAAGAGGTACTCCTATCAACCTCTTCTGCACTCCACCATCTCATCCTGCTGCACATTCAGACTCACTTTCTTAGTACAGACCAAGCTGCTCTGAGCACAGAAAAGGCAATAAACATAACAAAATGTTTTTTAAAGGTTCAGGGTCTGGGCATGGCTTGTCTTCATTCTCTTTATGTCCAAAAAACATGCACAACAGACTTATAGCCTTAGCTATTATACAAAACTGTACCCTTTAAAGTAGTGACACAAAATGCCATTGCCAGGAGCACCTGGCCAGACCCAGGGGAGTCGGATACTCTACCCTGCCGCCCAGTCCATCCACCCCCCATGCTGGTCAGCAAAATATGGCTCCGGGTGAGTCCTGAGCCGGTGCTTCTATCAGGCTAATGTCATCCTCACACTCTGTAGTAACTCATGATGTCGCATTAGACATCACATTAGACAAAATAAGTACTTTTCAAAATGCTCAGTTATAAGATGTAATAGAAGGCATTTACAAGACAGCAGTACTAAATTTGTCTAATTTCAAGAACTTAAAATGTAAATATTAAGCATCTTTTCTTAGTGTTCATTTATGTTATGTGGTAACAAACTGAATTTCCACCTCAGAGATTGGGGCTTTTATAATAGTTATAGTACTTTAAAAGGCAGAATGGAAAGAGGAATGCGGAAAGAACATTTTTAAAGTTATGGAGCATCTATTTCTGAGATTGTACTGCATAATATCTAGAAGATCTTTTATCTCAGCACAGCAACATGCCATTGTGTAGTAATAAGCTAACAAACATTATAGAACTCCTTGTCTAGAAATGAAATTAAACTTCCTCTATGTGAAACATGGCAAAGGTTCATTTGCCTGAAAAACATCACTGATTTTTTAAATCATATTTATAGATTTTATTTGATATAAGTAACTTGAAACAAAGGTTTCTAGATCAAACCAGAAGATGACATTCTTAATCAGCACAGGGAAAAATATATCTATTTGTCCCTGTAGAATGAGGGATCTCTGAAATTCTAGAATAGTGATTACAGTTTTTAAAAATCAGATAACTGTCAGCCAAAGCCCCGTGAGTTCTGATGTGTGGGGCAGCAAACACACATGTAACAAAACACTGGGAAGAGAATCCTCTCAACCCAGCAGGTAGTCTACCACCAGCTCTTGTCGAAACACTTTCCCAGTCAGAAGCCAAGAGCAACCTCTGACTCAATTAGCACGTAACCAAACAATGCCCACCTTGCAGAGTAGTGCATCTGCAAATGGGTCAGCAAAACAGCAAGTTACTAAGATATATGGTAGGTGGACCCTTTAGGTCTAAGACACTAGAATTAGCTTGAAGCCCTTTAAAGTCAAGGAAACACAAGTAAAGTTTTAAGTAATTTTATTTTTAAAAGACTTGTGCTGGTTACAAAGATAAATAAATGTGTGAGACAGTGAAACAGATAAATAAAAAAAATTATAAGCAATGGCTAAATACACAGTTATATCTTTGGCTCAAAAGCTTGGCATAGCAAAGTCAGAACATGAAAGGTTTACCAAATCCAAAAGGGTTTCATAGCATTCCTGCTTTCAGCAATCCAGGTTCAAAGAGGCAGCATTCTGCCCTAGGGAAATATCAATATATCAAAAGGTGATGGATCTAGGGCTGTTGAATTAAAAAAAATTCGGTATAGTTCGGATTCGGCTGAATTCGGCCCGTTTAGATTCAGGATATGCTGAAGTCCGAACTTCCACTTCGGGTCTGTGTAATTCGGCGGGAATTCAAAGTTTGGGGGAAAAAATTGGCCAAATAAAGCCATTAAAAACACAACCGCTCCTTTCCGAAGCTCTGGGGGGCATTTTTGGGGGTAGAGGTCCCAAACTTTCAGTGGAGCTTCAAAGGACCCTTCTTGCCAGACCCACCAAGTTTTGTAAAGATTGGGTCAGGGGGGGCTGAGATATGGGCCCCGAAAGGGGTCCCCCCACCCTTAATGTGCATCTCTGAGCAGAGCTTGCCGCCCACGCACAAAGCTCCCAGCCCAGACAAACAGCTGATGAGAGCAAGGGCGGGGCAGCTGCTAAGAACTTTGCAAAGCAACACAACTGAAAAGCAACACCTTTGCAAACATGCAAAGGGCGGGGCAGGTGTGAAGAATTTTGCAAACAATACAACTGCAAAGCAACACAAGCATGCAATGCAACACCTTTGCAACAGTGCAAAGCAACACCTGACACCTGGGAGTTTGCAAACCATGGAAAGGGACAGAGGCAGCTAGCTATGCATAATGAGCAGGAGGGGGTGGAATTTCTCCTTTTGCATTGGACTTGGGACCAGGCAGATGCATTCTTTAAGTCACCATTTGAAAACCAGTTTTGAGCAAGCATCAAAATAACCTAACTGATCTTATGAATGAGGGAAAACCTGAAGACATAAAAATGAAGCCCCCCCTCAAACCAGGGAGAGAGAGACTGGAGGGGGAACACACACCCCAGGCAGAACCGGCAAAAGCCCCCTTTGGCTTCCCCCCCACCCACAGAAACTGCTCCCTCCCCCCACACACACAGACTCTGCTTTCCCCCCACACACACACACAGAAAAGAAAAATTACAGATTAAAGCCCCCAAAGGGGTCTTACTGTGGCTGTCTTCTGTTCCATCAGGAGGGGCTGGGAGGCTGGGTAATCCAATATGATTCCATTTGTATCCAATATGAGATCCATATATATGCATCTCTCGAGGGTGATCCATTCATCCCAATAGGGAAAAGGGGAAAGCCCATATCTCGGGGGGCCCTGACCCAATGTTTACAAAACTTGGGTGATCTCTTAAGAAGCCTGGTCTGAAGCTCCGCTGAAAGTTTGGTGTCGGCACACCCAAAAATATGCCCCCTGCAGCCACGGAAAGAGAAAAGGGGGGAGCCGATATTTCTGCCCCCACTGAACCCATCTTTACAAAACTTGGGTGGCCTCTTAAGAAGGATTGTCTGAAGCTATGATAAAAGTTTGGGGGCTGCACCCCCCAAAAAGCACCCCCTGCAGCCACGGAAATGGAAAAGGGGGGCGAGGAAAAAGGGGTGGAGCCCATATCTCGGGACCCCCTGACCCAATGTTTACAAAACTTGGGGGTCTCTTAAGAAGCCTTGTCTGATGCTCTGCTGAAAGTTTGGGATCGGCACACCCAAAAATGCGCCCCCTGCAGCCATGGAAAGAAAAAGGGGGGAGCCCATATTGGGGGACCCCCTGACCCAATGTTTACAAAACTTGGGTGGTCTCTTAAGAAGGCTTGTCTGAATATCCCCTGAAAGTTTGGGGTCTGTACCCCAAAAAATGCGCCCTCTGCAGCCATGGAAAGGAGCGAATGTGCACAAGCACCCCCGCACACACACACGAGGATTTCCCTCTCTCTCTCTCTCTTTCCCCGGCGGGGCCGCACATCAGCTGATTCCTCCAGTACTCAATCCTGACTGATTGGCTAGAAGAAGACCCAGCTTGGCCACCGATTGGCCGGGGGAGGAGAATGCTGCTTACTGAAGGTTATGCTGCTTACTGACGGCCCCGAATTGGCCGGATTTATTCGTGAACTCCCGAACTCGCTGAATTTGGCTCCCCGGTTGCCCGCCATTTTTGAGTTCGGTTCGTCCCGAACTAAAAACCACCGAATCAAGGGAAATTCGGCTGATTTTCAGTTCGGGCCGAACCGAATCAACAGCCCTAGATGGATCTCCATGCCAAGTCAGCATATCAAGACACCACACTTTGCTAAGGCTAGAATTGCTACCTTTATCCTTGAAACCGGGGTAGGGTGAGCTTACAAGACCCAATCAGGTTTCTGGGATATTCATAAACACAGGGGATGTAAATGTTGTCAAATACTGGCCAAAAGATGTCCTTGATGGGGTGGGTTTGAATCAAGGCTGCACTCCACAAATCACATCCAGTCTACTAGGTGATGCAATAACTGCCTAATTGGAAGAATTTATTCCTTTGGCAACAAAATGACCTTGTAATTAAAATGGGGAGACTAGACACAACTGGAGACATCTGCGTTATCTCCAAGGAGTGCAACCATTCCCAGGCTTGTAAATTAAGCATTGCATTCCAACTGCTAACAAGGTGAGATCATATTATAGCGGGCCTACAGCCTGAACCAAAGAAATGAGAGCACAAGTAATTGTGGGAACTCAATTCCTTGACAGAGGGAATGACTACTTTCCACTAGCTCCAATCTCCTCTCTCTCACTCTTCCTAGCATTTGCTCCACTTTCTTTCTCTCCACTTTTTACTCTCTTCCCCCCCTTTCACCACTTTCTTTCTCTCTTGCAGCAGCTGCTGCTACCTTCTCCCACTTCTGTTCTGCTGTGGTAGTCTAGGCCCAGTATAGGCAACCACACAATGCTGGCTGTGATCTGGAATTTTCTGAAATTTTTGACTGTAATCTGGATTTTTTCTGAAATTGTCATAACATTAGAATGTTAAATGATGGGCTTTTAAAATATAATTTATATTGTATTGCCATATTGTTGATGTATTGTTGTTTATATTGTTATTTTTCAGGTGGTGAGCCACCCTGAGCCCAACTCTGGTCAGGAAAGGGTGAGATAGAAATCCAATAAATGAAATGAAGTTGCATAAGATTTTAACTCTCCCTCAGCATTTTGTTTAACTTTTTTGGTTTTTTCTGCAAACCTGGAGATCACCCCCTCCCGCCCAGATCTGTAAAAGAATGTTATCTGTCTTTACATGGCCTCATTGTTTGGTTTTTTTTAAACTATGTTTGTTCATAATTAGATACAAAGAGAGCAATCCTAAACAGGTCTACTCAGAATCCTATTCCAGTCTATTCAACAGGGCTTATACCCAGGGAATACACTGACTGATACTTTTCATATTTGGTTCTTTACCTCATTTTCTCTTCTTTCATTAAACATGAAATTGTAATTCAACCCTCACATTCTATCTATGGCACAATTCAGACAGAGTGCAGTATGTTGAGGTATTCTCATCAAAATAGTAATCAATGGGATCAATTACCTTAAATTTCCATGGATTCCAATGGGGTTTCCAGTGCAATCCTAAACAGAATTACAGCCTTTTAAGTTGGTTGATGTCAATAGGTGCAACTCTGTTTAGGAGTGAATTTAGTGAGGAATCCAAACCACACATTGTACTTTTTTCTGGATGCTGCCTATTTTCTAGCCCATCTTTGTTCATCTATTAACACATTATCAAAATTTTATTTTCTATTGTATCAGAACCAATGTGGTTTAGAGTTAACAGCTTCACACTAAGATGATGGAAACTTGAACTGATTTGTTAGCTACAGCCATGATTTAAAAATTGGGATAAAAGTGAAATCAGAACATCAACAAAGGAAGAACAAGAGCTCTGTTCCACAAGATCCAAGAAATCAAAGGGAAATTTAAAACATGCTTAGGCGTGCTGAAAGATCAACACAGAAATATATCAACTGAACAAGACAAAGTAAAGAAGGCTGTGAACAATACACTGAAGAACTATACAGAAGAGATTAAAGGATGACAGATTCCTTCAAAAAATACGTTTTTGAAGAAGAACCTTCAGTTTTAGCAAGTGAAGTGAAAGCTGCACAGAGAGCAATTGGGAGATCAAATCACCAGGAGTATATGGGATATCAAGAGAGCTATTTCAAGTCACAGAAATGAAGTCCATCAAAATCTTAACAAGAATATGCCAACAACTATGGAAAACAAAGCAATGGCCCACAGACTGGAAACATTCAATTTACATTCCATTTCCGAAAAAGAAGGCAATCTTATAACAAAGACTGTGACCTAACATTATAGAAAGGCTAGATGTTCAAGATGGATTCAGAAAAGGAAGAAGCACTAGATATCATACTGCAAATTTATGGTGGTTATTTGAGTATACGAGGGGATTTTAGAAGAAAATCATCTTGTGTTTCATAGATTACAGCACAGCTTTTGACTGTGTGGGTCATGATAAGCTATGGTTGGTTTTAAAAGACATGAGTGTGCCACAACATCTGATTGTTTTGATGTGCAACCTGTACTCTGGACAAGAGGCTACTATTAGGACAGAATATGGTGAAACAGAATGGTGTCCAGTTGGCAAAGGTGTCAGATAAGGATTATTTTATCTCCCTTTCTGTTCAATCTGTATGCAGGACATATCATATTGAAAACTGGATTAGATTTAGATGAAGGTGGAGTGAAAATTGGTGGAAGGAATTTTAACAATAGTGAAGACATGAAATGACTACTGCTGAAGGTTAAAGCAGAAAGTGCCAAAGCAGGATTACAATTTAACATCAACAAGGCAAAAGTAATGACTACTGGGGAATTACACAACTTTAAGGTTGACAACAAAACAACTAAAATCGTTAAAGATTTTCTATTCCTTGTCTCCATCATCAATCAAAAGAGAGACTGCAACCAAGAAATCAGGAGATTGAGACTGGGAAGGGCAACCATGAAGAAGCTAGAAGAGATTCTTAAGTGTAAGGTTGTGTCACTGGCAACCAAGCTGGATAATGAAGAAAGCTGACAGGAATAAAGTTGATTCAATGTGGTGTTGGAGGAGAGTTTAACAGATGCCACGGACTGCCCAAAAGACAAATAAGTGGGTTCTAGATCAAATCAAACCTGAACTCTCCCTAGAAGCTGAAAGTGACTAAACTGAGGCTATCATACTTTGATCACATTATGAGAAGAGAAAAGTCATTGGAAAAGAAAAAGGCAGGAGGAAAAGAGGAAGATCCAAGAGGAAATGGATTGACTCAATCAAGGAAGCTACAGCCCTCAGTTTGCAAGACCTGAGCAAGAGTATTAACGATAGGACATTTTGGAGGTGGTCATTATAGGATCGCCATAAGTCAGAAGCTACTTGAAGGCACTTAACACACACATACACATGTGGCAAAATACCTCTTAAGAAATTCTAGTTTCTAAAAGAAGGCTTTTCGAGCTCTAAATATTTATACTTTTTTTTTGTATTCGCAAACTGCAGGGTCATTTCTGCTTTCTTAATCTTAGTATACAGCTCTCTCCCTGGACAAATGCCCTTGCATTTAACACAAAAGAGCCATTTCCAAGAGGAATTTGTACAAAGGCTTTTTTAAAATCCTCCTCCTTTATCTAAAGGGCAGTGTCTCTTAAAATTATCAGTAATTCTAAGCATTCACAGCCTCACTGTTAAAAGTGACATTATCAGTGACATGCAATTGACAAGAAGAATAGCAAAGCTGCAAGGAAGACAAAGTAATTTGCAAACGTACAGTAGGGCATCAAAATGATGCCAAAATAGCTTTAGGTGATGGAAATTATATGTATGCTCATGTATTAAACACTTTCGAAGCAGCATCTCTCAGTTTATATCATGCTTTAGTCAGGCCTCAGTATTCAAATTCATGTGTGACATTTAAAGATCCGAATAAATGCTCCATATTACAGCCCAAATACAATTTGCTTTCAGAGGACTTGTTCATCTTTATTCTGGCTCTTCCGTATAGCTGCCTCTAAAGAAAACAAAAAACAAAAACCCAAGTATATGTAATGTGTAAAACAATTGTATGCAGTGATTCACTAAAACCATCTGAGCTTAAAATATATTTGTTGGATATTCATCAAAATGTGACTGTTAACATCTGCCATTATTATTATTAAAAAGAGTACTGTGAGTCATTAATTTAGTTCCTGCTTATTCTGCTTATCAAATGCAAATGAAATGCATCTGTTAAAAACTCACCTTGGTTTTCAGTAGCTATGATAAAATATTTACTAAATGTTTTCATTGAAACATTCAGACATTTTGGATAAATAAATGACAATAACAATTGGGCTTATTACCATAGAATCTCACCTATTGACACTCCAATAATACAACTTGCACTGGGTGGGTCTTCAAAAACTGGGTGGCTTACCTAAGGTGCAATGGATGATTCTCGTAGGGGTGTGTGTGTTAGGTGCCGTCAAGTCACTTCGGACTCAAGGCAACCCTATAAATCAATGTCCTCCAAAATGTCCTGTTGCTAACTGCCTTGCTCAGGTCTTGCAAACTGAGAGTCATGGCTTACTTTATAGACCATGCTAAAAATTAATGTTTACATTGTTAGAGGCCTACCTCCTTTCCATCCCCTCCATTAGGAGAACAGATCAAATACTTAAGAATAGTATTGTGGACATATCTCAACATATGTCTGGAACAGACAAGAGTTTTGAGCCCAGAGGTGAGGGGATGCCCTATTTTGGTGACCTGGAAGTCATCATTACCCTCTTGACAAGCATTAGAATCTAGCTACTTAAAATATTACAAGAGATATGTTCACACTATAACATCTTCTAGGCAGGCATGAAAAAATAGCCACAGAGCTTATATTATTTTATTTATTTTAAAGGCTCCTAGCTCAACTGTCTCCCGAGGGGTCACAAGGTGGCAATTTTTGTGGCAAAGCTTGACTTCAATGCATTCATACATATTAGATTCACCATGTGGTAGAATTCGTGGATTAATTTAGTACATTACCCAGTAATGTGGAAACTATCAGGAAACTCTTCCTTGATTCACCTTATACCTAAAGGCAATTCCTTCCAATCATTTTAGGACCTCTAAGCAGAGTTTCATTCACCACCCTTGGCAGCCTGGCAACATTAGCAAATTAAGTTGCTAAGTTTGGCCCAGACGCAATTAGTGTAGCAGAACTTCCAGATGTACAGCACCTGCTCTCCTCAGCTGCAAAATTAAGGCAGGCAACTATTATTTTATATATGTATATTGGAAAGGCTCTACATCCACATTTATATGGTATCTGCTGGAAATGAAGCATAGAAAACAGAACCTTAAATACAGCCCTGAAACTGCAGCTGTAGATCTTAAGTTTGTGCACCAACAAATCCTGGCTAGAATACACTGGCTTCCATTCTGAAAATTCTGCAATATAATATTGCTAGTTAAGAATGAATCAACTACTAACATAATTTCATTAACCAAAACTGCACAATCATCTTTCCCAGTTTGAAACTCTCTGGCCTTTTCTTACTGGTTATAAGAGCTTCCTTCTGAAAGTAGCAGACATACTTTCTAGAACATATTTCTAGACAGGACTCCACATTCTTTACCACCTAAATTATTTTTTTATAAAAGATTGAGCAACCATATTGATTTGCTGTTTTACACAAACTCTACCCAACACACACTCGGTTTCAATAACTTTGGTGAATCTCTCAATATCTCATTCTGGATGGTGGCACTGTTAGATGAGTATGCCTGTTGGCTGTCAGGATATGTTGCCCCTAATGAGTGACCATCCAATATATATGAGTGAGAGAATGAGGGAGATGCTTCTGTTCAGGGTGACTAACAGAGACACACAAACCCTATCAGTCAACAGGTATAGATCATCTGAACAGAGTGACCAAAGCCATTTCTATGCCATAACCTGGCCTGAATCCAGACTAGATATTGTGTTTTATCTAGGAATGCCAAAAGTTGCTTGGCCATCTCTCTTTCCAAGCTTGGAAAGGGAAATTGCATTCTGGTCTATAAGCATTTAAATCCCTGATACCCAGTGATTATTTTGTTATAAAGAATCTGATTACAGCCTCTCTTAACATTATAGGCATTGTGCCTTTCTGCAGTGAATGATCAATAATTGGCACCATCTCATTTTTCCATCTATTCATGATTTCCCAATCTATAAAGGGCATCAGTTTAATGGGCAAGTGGAAGGCCTTACCTCCTCAAGTACCTTATCCATGACTTCAGGCTGAACATTATCCATATGAACCTAACACATGGAAACCTCTGGAGCATTCATCACTACTGTCATTAAAGTGGACTCCAAATTGGATGAGATGTTGTCATGAGTCAGCCTACAGAGACCTCCTCTGACGAAGGGGAAATAGAAGCCGGAACAGAGGGACATCCTCAGACAGAAGTCCCACAGGACAACCACAGGGCCTACAGCCTGCCAGAATAGAGGATCGGCCAAAGTCAGGCGATGACTCACCATGCTGCAGCCTGCCAGTTTAAGGACTGCAGTTGGACTTGACACCTTGCAACATGCAGTGTCTCCAGAGGCCTCACCAAGGCCACTGGAGCAGAGAAGAAGACAGTTTCGTCTGCCAATGCAGCAGAGATGGCAGAGTGCTAGACTGAAGGCTTTACAGAGGAACCTCCTCAGTAGCAGTGATGAGGAAGAGCAGTGCTGAAGCACCACCTGTGAACTCAGCCTAATCAGCCTCAGCTGGCTCTACTGCAGCAGGAGAAGGGATTTAAGCCATCAGGGTAGGCTTGGCTGTTGTGCAAGCAACTTGTCACCAACCTCCTTGTGTACCAGCCTTGTTTCCTTTTGGATTCCTGGTATCCTTGGACTCACTTTGACTAACTTCTCGGACTTCCCTTGCCTGTACTGAGATCTTGGACTCTGCCTGAACTGTGAATGACCTTGGACTGTTCCCCAGACTATGCTTCCAGCCCTTGCTCCTTGCCTGCAACACGACAGATGTGAGCAATGTTATCCCCAAAATGCACAGCAAATTGGTCACAACAAGCTGCAGAGGGTTCCACTATTTGCTCCTGAGGCCCAGCTTCTCATGACCCTAAAGAGTATAGTTAAACAGTCCCATGCAGGTGCAATGGTAGCAGAGAAATATTGTTTCTTTGCTGCCATCACTGCTATAGAGTAGGGTTTCAAATATGCTCTAACCTGTGCTTGGTTGGACTTTGCCTGAGCTTTCCTTCACAATTTTCTAATTGTCTACCCTTGTGCTTCGGATTCTTTAATTTCACTGTGAAACAGGGAGCTGAATGAGCTTCAGAGCAAGAGAGAGGATGTTCAGTGACAATTGTTTCTATTGCAGTCAGGTATCTGATACCAGAGGCCCACCAGAATTTCCATGAGAGGCCAGCCATGTCAACAGGAAAATTTCCCAGAATAGTCAGAAAACCATTCAGACTTATTGTTCTCTGGAGCTGACCAACTTAATTTGTCCACCACCTCAAATTCCCCCCCTGACAACAGAGTAACATTAATCTTTTCTTCCTCCACATCAGATGTCTCACATCCTGCACAAAACTGAGGATATGACTAACCGTATAAGTGATCCCAGATATCTGAGATATCTCAGCTTAATTACTGAAGTCTCCCAGGGTTAACAAGTTAGTGGAGGGTGGGGGCTCCTACACTAATGCTATGACAAGGCCCACCAGCTCAGGAAGGAAGTGATGCCTGCAAGACCCTCAGCCCCTGGGGAACCCCAGTTTGTCATGACTTATTACACCTTTTGTACATGTGTACACCTGAGTAGGGCTGTTGATTCGGTTCGGCCCGAACTGAAAAACAGCCGAATTTCCCCTGATTCAGTGGTTTTTAGTTCGGGACGAACCGAACTCAAAAATGGCAGGCAACCGGGGGGGGGGGCGAATTCAGAGAGTTCAGGAGTTCACGAATAAATCTGGCCAATTTGGGGCGGCAGTAAGCAGCATAACCGTCAGTAAGCAGCATTCTCCTCCCCCGGCCAATCGGTGGCCAAGCTGGGTCTTCTTCTGGCCAATCAGTCAGGATTGAGTACTGGAGGAATCAGCTGATGTGCGGCCCGGCCGGGGAGAGAAAGAGAGAGGGAAATCCTTGTGTGTGTGTGTGTGTGGGGGGGGGGTGCTTGTGCACATTCACTCCTTTCTGTGGCTTCAGGGGGCGTATTTTTGGGAGTACAAACCCCAAACTTTCAGCAGACATTCAGACAAGCCTTCTTAAGAGACCACCCAAGTTTTGTAAACATTGGGTCAGGGGGTCCCGAGATATGGGCTCCCCCCTTTTTTCTTTCCATGGCTGCAGGGGGTGCATTTTGGGGGGTACAGACCCCAAACTTTCAGTGGAGCTTCAGACAATCCTTCTTAGGATACTACCCAAGCTTTGTAAAGATGGGTTCAGTGGGGGCAGAAATATCAGCTCCCCCCTTTTCTCTTTCTGTGGCTGCAGGGGGCGCATTTTTGGGGGTGCAGATCCCAAACTTTGAGTGGAGCTTCAGATGAGCCTTCTTAAGATACCCCCCAAGTTTTGTAAACATTGGGTCAGGGGATCCCGAGATATGGGCTTTCCCCTTTCCCCTTTCCCCTATTGGGATGAATGGGATCCTGTATGCATCTCCTCCAGAGCAAAACGTCCCGTGCCTAAATGGAAACATCTTGGATTACCCAGTCCTCCCCAGCCCCTCCTGATGGAACAGAAGACAGCCACAGTAAGACCCCTTTGGGGGCTTTAATCTATAATTTTTCTCCTGTGTATGTGTGTGGGGGGAAAGCAGAGTCTGTGTGTGTGTGGGGAGGGAGCAGTTTCTATGGGTGGGGGGGAAGCCAAAGGGGGCTTTTGCCGGTTCTGCCTGGGGTGTGTGTTCCCCCTCGAGTCTCTCTCTCCCTGGTTTGAGGGGGGGTTTCAGTTGTGTGTCTTCAGGTTTTCCCTCATTCATAAAAAACTTCTCAGCGGTTTGTCGGGGCTGGGAGCTTTGTGCGTGGGCGGCAAGCTCTGCTCAGAGATGCACATTAAGATGGGGGAACCCCTTTCGGGGCCCATATCTCTGCCCCCCCTGACCCAATCTTTACAAAACTTGGGGGGTCTTTCAAGAAACGTCCTTTGAAGCTCTGCTGAAAGTTTGGGACCTCTACCCCCAAAAATGCCCCCCCCCAGAGCCACGGAAAGGCGCGGTTGTGTTTTTAATGGCTTTATTCGGCCAATTTTTTTCCCCGAACTTTGAATTCCCGCCGAATTGCACGGACCCGAAGCGGGGGAGTTCGGACTTCGACATATCCCGAATCTAAACGGGCTGAATACAGCCGAATCCGAACTATACCGAATTTTTTTTAATTCAACAACCCTACACCTGAGCATGGGCCTAGAATTGACAGGAGACTGAATCAAAGTGATGTCAAAAGGCAATGAGTCATTTCTAAAGGAGAAAAGGAATGCAGGGCATCTCCTCTATCCATCATACAAAAACTCACCCTAAGAGGGATTCAGTCAAGGGCCATTTTCTCCAAGAATCCCAGAGCCTCCTCCAGCTAATTTGATCTCAACTCAGCCAAGATTTCAAAAACAATAAGCAATGGGCCGATTCCAGAAATTTACTCCATATCTAAATGACTGGACAGGAAGGTTCCAGTTCTTCCTCAGTCATGACAAGTAACCTGCCATAGATCTAAATTCTCAGTATCCCCAAGGAAACACTTTTGATACTTCCCATGCACAAAAGGAAACATCCCCTCTACCATATAGACAAAGGACTTCTTTTTGACTCATCTTCAAAAGATTGCATTTTTATTATTGCCATATTCCAGTTCCAATGCCCCTTCCCCTCTTCATCCCAGGCAAAAAGGTATAATAAGTTCACCTTTCAGCGCCAATTTTTGTAGCCTGTTTGGACTTATCCTGTTACCCAGGCCTTATAATTGGGACCTCATCTTTCTGATGTCAACTCTTTTCTCCATGGATCTGCCACTGCCTTTCTCTCTCCTGCCTGGTCAGTTTCAACTCTGAAGCAGCTTCTTCACTGCCAATGATACCCCCCTTCTTCCCCTATTTCTCTTCAGGAACAAGCTTGTCTTTTTTAAGTTTATTTGCCATTTTAGACAGGTTCTCTAGGGAAAGGTTTTTGTGCTTTATTTGCTGCTTTGAATTTTTCCATTCTGTAACTTTCATTTTGTTCTACCTTATTACATAGATTAATTTGGTTTTTTTCCCTGTTTATAAAATAACCCCCTTCTGTTTCTTCCCTCATTTTTCTGTGTTGATCTGAATCTGGACCTTGGTATACACAGGCTAAAATCCCAAGTATACTGAAGTATCCAAAATACATGTTTTTGTTCCATGCCAGCAAGGAGATGCCTTTGCATGCTACAGACCTGACACATGTATACCAGTTTGGGTAATAGAAGAGTATCGGGCATCAGGGTGAATGGCAGAACAACAGAATCCCTGCTCTGTCTTGAAACCTCAATGCCATTGTAATGGAATTACTGTGAGACTACATTCCTCCAACAGCCCTGACTGTGACTTAAGTAGCAGTTGCCTGAAGGAAGGAGGGAGAGGGCAGAGAAAAAGGGAGGGAAAGGAGAAAGCAGAGATCTGATGGGAAAACTGCAGGAGAGACAGGCCTGTAAGGGCTGTAATGACTTCAGTGGGGCTGGTGAAAGCCAAAACAGAGGATTTTGATTCCTGCTATCAGACTGAAGCTACAAGTAGAGACTTGTTTTGTACACAAACCATTGAAATTTAGAGACTAATGAACAGGATACTTGGTAAGGGAACATAAGAACATAAGAAAAGCCATGTTGGATCAGACTAAGGTCTATCAAGTCCAGCAGTCAGTTCACACAGAGGCCAACCAGGTGCCTCTAAGAAGCCCTCAAACAAGAGAACCGCAGCAGCATTATCCTGCCTGTGTTCCACAGCACCTAAGATAATAGGCATGCTCCTCTGATCCTAGAGAGAATAGGTATGCATCATGACTAGTAGCCATTTTGACTAGTAGCCATTTTGACTAGTAGTCCCTATCCTCCATGAACATGTCCACTCCCCTCTTAAAGCCTTCCAAGTTGGCAGCCATCATCACACAGGGAGTTCCACCATTCACCCCCAGCTCCAGGTCATTGATGAACCGGTTGAAAACCACCGGTCCCAACACAGATCCCTGAGGGACCCCACTGCTCACATCCCTCCATTGGGAGAACTGACCATTGATTCCTACTCTCTGTTTCCTATTTTTCAGCCAGCTCTCAATCCAGAAGAGGGCTTGTCCTCTTATCCCATGACTATGAAGTTTTCTTTGCAGTCTTTGATGGGGGACTTTGTCAACAGCCTTTTGGAAATCCAAATACACCATGTCCACAGGCTCATTCCTGTCCACATACTTATCGACATTTTCAAAACACTCTAAAAAGTTAGTGAGACAGGACCAACCTTTGTGGAAACCCAACATTGCTCAGCAGGGCTTGCCCTTCTATATGCTTGACAATTCTATCTTTAATAATGCTTTCCATCAATTTACCTGGAAGAGATGTTAAACTAACTGACCTATAATTTCCTGGATCCCCCCCAGAACCTTTTTTTTAAATGGGTGTTACATTGGCCATTCTCCAGTCCTCTGGTACAGAGGCTGATCTAAGGGAGATGGTTATCATCAGACAACAACATCTTCCCCAGCAATTTGATCTATTGAACCAAAAATCCTGGCAAACAGTGTTCCACCCCCTCCTCTTTACTTAACAAGGCCTGCATCCACCCAGGGACAAGAGAAAACATTCCTGCTGTGAAATAGCAGTGAGAGGGATGAAGGCATATGAACAACACCCACCCCATTCCAGTGCTGCTCACTGCTCCCCCTCCCCCTCCCCACCTTTTTCCTGCTTATCATGTTGGTGCAGAAGAGGCAACCAGACAAAAGCCCTCCCCGCACCCAGCAGTATCTCTCCCCCAATAGAAGTGCCGCAGATCAGTCATTAAAGGGAAGGGGGAAAGCCTTGTTATTGGCTTAAGGGGGGTAGCCAGAGCTGAGCATCGCTGTTTTGAATGTGGTGCTAAGGGCCAACCCCACCCTCATAGGCTGTAGGAGGAACTTTCACACGTATTCAGAAAGAGCATGACATTGTGCAGAAGGTCCCAAATGAAGAAGAAGAAGACTTTGTTTTTATATGCCAACTTTCTCTACCACCTAAGGAAGAATCAAACCGGCTTACAATCACCTTCCCTTCCCCTCCCCACAACAGACACCCTGTGGGGTAGGCAGGGCTGAGAGAGTATGACTAGCCTAAGGTCACCCAGCTGGCTTCATGTGTAGGAGTGGGGAAACAAATCCAGTTCACCAAATTAGTGTCAACCGCTCATGTGGAAGAGTGGGGAATCAAACTCAGTTCTCCAGATCAGAGTCCACCGCTCCAAACCTCCGCTCTTAACCTCTACATGCTATGTGCTAACTGGAGAAAAATCCAAAAGTAGAAACAGCCCTTGTCTGGGTAATACATGATAGGTTGGCCCATTCCTCCAGGATCAAGTCCTGTTGACAAGTGTATTTTTGAGGCACCGGTAATTATCTAATGCCACTTGATGATATCCCTCATTTAGAGACCTTGGAGACTGTTGGCACACCACTGAGGTCAAGTATCGCATCAGCTATTGTTGGCACATTATCTCTCTCAGAGGATTGCTTGATTAGCTATTTGCATATTAACACAGAGGGGTATCTCACCAGAGCATTTTGATTCAGGCACTACAGCTATAAGAGGTAGCCTTTGATGTTGATTTGTCAACACTCAACTTTCAATTTGCCTTGTTGTTCAATGGAAAATTCTTCCTCATGTTTTTTGTGCACAAAGTAACCTGATAAGTCTGAACATGGACTTCCTAATGTGCAGAATCCTGGCTTTGGCCAGGAAATAGTGGGATATAAATCCAACAAACGAACAAATAAATATTACATTCTGAATTGGAGAAGAATTTACTTAGGAAACAATGCTTGATTCGTAATACATTTGAATATCATGAACCAAACAAATTCTGAAACAGGTAATTAAACTTCAGCAACCTTCTTAATCATTGACAAAGGATATATATATAAACATACTGGAGATGAACAACCATAAAATTACTAAATTTTATTCTTTGTCGACAGCTATTTGTTTCATAGCATAGCAGTGAGCCTGAATTTCTGTAATTTATATAGAACTTTACAAAGCTGACTTTATTTTCAGATTTCAGCAAGGTAAAAAGTTGCCTTTAATCTGTACATTATCCTTAGAGCCATATACATATACTGCGGTGCTTGTGTGTTTATTTGCCGGATATTCCTGCAGGCCTCCATGGGGGGTTTCATTCAGAATGTTGATAGTTGCTCCTGTATCCACAAGCAATTGAATTTTTCCAACTGCAGGACAAATATGTACATTCAAGATCTGCTGATTGGCGTTGCTTGCCCTCCAGCCTCTAGGTTACATTGTCCAGTTTGGCTTTGATTGATCCTTTACCTAGTGGATCACCTCAAATTAATATCCAGCATTGCCAATATTAATAATGCCTTCTTTTCCTCCAGCTGTCTGACCTACACTGTATTTTGCATTCTGAATAGTCAGATATCTGATTAACTGCTGCCTTTAATATTCTGAAAATATTATCTGCCCCAATAGTGTTTGGTGCCTCTTCAGCATTGGTTGGCACCCAGCACCCCATAACCCAAATTAAGTTCTCAACACCTCCAACATTCCAGCTTTATAAACTGAAGACTAGGGACTCTACACATCATATTTCCATCACATTGAACGTTAAGAACCTGATTAGACAATATGCTAAACACGAGTTGGGGGGAAAATCCAACCAAACTCACATTTAATGTGCAGCCTGGCATTCACCTTAAAAATAGTGTGTGTGTGTGTGGGGAGGAACATATTGACTCCCAAGTGAGCACAGTGGCAGGAAGAGTTTCTTCATTCCATCTCTTTCACCCAGCATGCTTTTGCTAACAGAAGAGGGCCATGGGGGGTGGGGGGGTAGGACTGTTTGACTTACCACCTGTTCCACATGTCTGCCCAGATGACACATATAACCAGCAGTAAGACAAACAGCCTACCCTCACCCCCCCAAAGTTGCTTAAAGTATCACTACACATTGTTATACACTAAAACGAGCATAATGGCAATCAAAGAAGGCCAGTATAGTAATTAATAGAAGCCTGATCAAAGTCGCAATTCAGATGAGGAAAGGAGAGGAATCAACTAAAGACCTGGAAAGCCTGTTTTCTCCTGGCATCTATGTGAATTCAAAATATTAGATATTTATAGTGAAACACACATTGTTTTAATTTTAAATGTAACTTCTACTGTGGTTTTTGTTTTCTGTTGATGCTTAGACAACTAGAAAATAATTTCAAGAAGAAGAAGAATGGGGGGCATCTTTCAGCACTGCCTGCTTAAGGTTGCCATCGACAAGAGCAACAGATGAGGAATCTTTTGGTTCCTGCTGTGGTGACAGTCAAAGATCATCAATGTGATTGGGTAAGACAATAAAGAAGGACAAGAGAGAAAATGGTCTTTCCTTGCAAATATTAGGGAATAAAACATAAAAAATGCATGACTGTAGGTAATGAGTCACACACACACACAGAAGAAAATCTTAGTGGATTGTGTACCTAGCTATAAATAGAAAATCAACATCCAGTGCATTAAATCATTCTATGTCATTACAGAACTAGATGTTTTATTTTACAGTGGGTAGGGAAGCAGGATTATTAGCACAGAGCGTAAAAAATAGGCCAATTGGTTTTTAAACTTTTATTTTGGAACTGGGCTTCACTTGCCTTTATTTCAGGTTTTCTCAGATGGTTCTTAATGTTTGGCTCCTCTTCCACACCCTGCCCCAACCAGAGCTCTGGTATTCACATGGCTGCTTCTAGTGGTCATGTGTGTGTTGTAAATTCAGTACTGTACTCCACCCACCAAATCTACATCTACCCATCTCCCTGTAAAGGTGTACCAGAGGAGAAACTACAGATGTCTCTTTTGCAAGGCCCCTGGAAATGACAATGGCTAGAATTTCGCACACCATTTTGCTGCTTAATTTGCTGATGCTTGGGACTGCAGTCTTACAGACTTAATCTTTACAATCTATGTGTACTCTGAAGTCAGTCCCATTAAGTTCCATGGGAAATTCCCAAGTCAGCATGTATTGATCTGCAGCCTTAGCTGTCAGTGACTTAAACTGCAACCTTCTGCCATGCCTAAGGCAGTACTAATTTTAATATAATTCAGATGAATTACTACTATTTGTTTTATGTTGCCTAGGCAGGGTTTTTGTTTTGTTTTTTTCAACTCGAAATGCCATGTTTTGAACCCCAAATTGAATCTGTTGAAATTATGTCTCTGTACTCTCCTTCATGTGAAAGAAGCTAAATTAAATGATACACAGTGGAGACAACCTCAGCAAAGAAAAAATCACTTGGGAATCGAGCATTTGTCTATAATGAAAATACATCGAATGTAGGAAACTTTACACTTTACTACTGCAGAGTTGCTCCTGTCTTATCCTTCAGAAATCAGTGGGCTTCTGTGCATATCCAGCTCCAAAATGGAGCAAATGATCCCAAAATGGAGCAAATGGGGACATTTTGGCTCAGGAAAATAGCATGGGGGGAGGTCAGTAACTCTCTCCTTTCCCCACACTACAGTCTCAAGCTGAATGCCCCCCCCCACTTTTAAAATGATATTCCCCAAAGCTACTGTGTGGCTGTGGGGACTCATTAGAAATTGTGTTGTGTATTTTGGCCCTTAGATACTAATACCTGAACAGGATTATACTGTAGTAGTGCAAATATGAAGTCTACTCAGAATCCTACTGAAGTTTACTCAATGGGACTTATCCCAGGAAAGTATTCTTAGGATTGCATTGTAAGTAACCTACAATTTTTTGGGAAATTTGAACACAGTGTACAGCATAAGATTAGCCCACCTTTAATTTTTAAGGGGTAATCAGCAGCAAACCCTGACCTGGATGGCCCAGGCTCGCCTGATCGCGTCAGATCTGAGAAGCTAAGTAGTGTCGGTCCTGGCTAGTACTTGGGTGAGAGACCACCAAGGAATACAAAGGTTGCTATGCAGAGGAAGACAATGACAAACCACTTCTGTTAATCTCTTGCCTTGAAAACCCTACTGGGTTGCCATAAATCAGCTGCGACTTGAAGGCACTTTACATACACACATGAGCAGCAGCAAACGGTGCAATTGTCTTCCATGCAGTCTGCAGGTCTATACATCTTGACTATAATATAGGCTTTTCTGTAACATTGGCCTGCCCACGTTAGCCACAATCCTGCAAAATGTATACCAACAGGGTACTTCCCCATAGGATTTTGCTATCCCACCATACTATTTCCATGACTGCACTGCACAGTCATCCCATAGAAGTCTTCCCAGAGAGGTGAACTCCTCCTATGTCTCAGTTTAGAGCATTCTTTTGTTTCCTCATTCCCTTCAAATTGATAGACATGTTTTTAGGTTATTATTAAAGAAATACATCTGCATTCTAAATTTCCACTTACAAATCTGACCTCATGGGCATTAAAAAAATTATACTGTTGTTTGAATAACATCTCATGCATGACAATGTAGGAATTTTACAAAAAACAAAAATCATACTTTATAATAATAAACAAACATTATAATAAACAAAGCAGTTTAATTGACTACAATGTTACACTAATAAACTGTGGAACAAGCAATACTGCTAAGTATTTAATTAAAATGGGTAAAACTGGAAAAGTACATCTTGCCCCAAGTGTTCCAGCTTCGGTAGTTCAAGTAATTTTCTAACAGCTCAAGACAGATTGTATTTTTTTTAGTGATAAAACTGACGTGATAGAGGCACTGTTGCCCATGGAGTGAACATTCATCCACTATAGACACTGGTAAACAGATTTCTGAATGGGGGGGGGGATTAGGGTGGTGATGGGGGATTTAGTTGTGCCAAATTTTCAAAAGCTATTTTCCCCCATAAATGATAGCGGTACGAAATAAAGAAATGCATACAATACAGACATACCACCTTCTGCTCTTTCAAGTATGACCTTTGGAAAAAGGAGGCCATGTCCTATTGCATCAACCTTTCCACAAAGTACTATAAGGGAGAAGAGAACACAGACTGGGTCATAGAATAAAATTATGTAGGGTGGGATCCAAAGATGCCATGCCAAGAGTGTAATATTATTGGAGGACGAGAGGATGATTTTTGTGGATTCCTGCCTCCCACAGAGTCCCACTTTGTCCCTAAGCTATTCCTCAATGTCTCTCAATCCCATACCAACTAGCAAAATTTCTGTGGTACAATGGACTGCAGTAGAGAAGGGAACAATCACATTTTGGTATGCTTGACCACCTGTCAGCTTGACCCATGCTATGTCTGCTAGTTGAGAGCAAGGAGCTAACTGCTCCATCAGACCACTCCTTCCACGTAGCAGCGTAGTACATCGCAATGCCATTGGATCCAAGGGATTTGATTCAACCTGCTGCACTGATTGGGGGTAGCTTGAAAGACAGGAGAAAGTGGGAACATATTTACTCAGCAGCCACTGAAGGCTGATCACAGTGAGTCTGAGGCCTACCCTACAGGTGATCATGACCATTAAACACAGCAGTACTTGCTCTGTCCTGAGATTAGTGGCACTAGGGTTGCCAACCTCCAGGTACTAGCTGGAGATCTCCTGCTATTACAACTGATCTCCGGCTGATAGAGATCAGTTCCCCTGGAGAAAATGGCTGCTTTGGCTATTGGACTCTATGGCATTGAAGTCCCTCCCCAAACCCCGCCTTCTCAAGCTCCCCCCAAAAAATCTCCCGCCAATGGCAAAGAGGGACCTGGCAACCCTATTCCAGATTCATTCTGCAAGTGATGTTTTGAATCCAACCCCTAGTACCTCAGACTAGTACCACCTAGTCCTGTTTCCTCACTTATTTTCTCTCTCTTTGATCTCCATTCAGAAACCATAGATAATATTTCCTCCATGGGCATAATTGACATTCAGCTATGAAGCTCATGAAACACTGTCAACCTGACTGTCCTTATAAGGTTACTATGATGGCAAAATGGAGAAGAGAATTATGTGTGCCTCCTTGAGCTCCTTTAAGGAAAGATGGGATAAACATATGATAGATACTTGGCAACTACAAGCAGAAGAATACTTAAAATGGTAATTTGGATTGCAACTGCATTGATCCTAGGAATAATTGTATAACGTACAGTAAAAAAAGTAATGAAAATACATCTTTATACACACGTAATTTAAATCATATACGTATGTGATTATTCAGGTAAAATGTTAGATAAAAGATAAGTAACTGAAAAGATTTTGTTTTGCACAAAGCTTGATTAACAATATAAAGTGAATGGAAAACATGGAATTCCTACATTTGATTTTTTTTTAAGTTAAGCACTCCACTACTCCCAACTTTTGTCAATGGCATAAGCCTACTTAAATAACAAGTGTAGTAAGTTAAATGTTGCACATTTGTGTATATAACCCACATTAGTGACTGCTGAGTACACAGTGAATTCTCTGTCTCTTTACTTTGAAGGAAGTGTTTTCTTTTCAGTACATCCACAGAGGTGGTTGCTTTGCCAAACTAATAGAAAAGAACAATTAATTTGGTTTTATTTCTGTTACAATGCTTCCCTTTATACAAGCACAAGATGGTCATATGAATACATGAAACTTCTTAACAAAGCAAAGCAGATGCTTTACCATTGTGCGACAAGCCTTACCTCACTCAATTAGCACTCAATAAGTTGAGCTATTCCTAGGGGCAATATTTTGAATATGCATAATGGCTAAGGTTTCCAGGTCCCTCTTTGCCACCAGCGGGAGGTTTTTGGAGTGAAGCCTGAGGAGGGCGGGGTTTGGGGAGGGGAGGGACTTCAATGCCATAGAGTCCAATTGCCAAAGCGGCCATTGTCTCCAGCTGAACTGATCTCTGTCAGCTGGAGATCAGTTGTAATAGCAGGAGATCTCCAGCTAGTACCTGGAGGTTGGCAACCCTGATAATGGCTTTGATCCGAAGCAGCGTTTCTGCAGGCACATGAATTTCCACTTGCAGAGCACAGCTTTCTCCCCTCCTGTCTCAAATGCCCCCTCTCCAAGTTTCTGCTCCTGGAGAATTCCTGTTCCCTATCTCCAGAACAGGGTTGGGAGGGGAATTTAGGGTTGCCACAGGAAGGGGGGAATTGTGCTCCATGGATGGAAATCCTTGCACCCATGGAAATACTGCTCTGATCCAAGTAATGATAATCTATAGTCGGGAGAGAGGGTTAGCTCTTCAAGAGGCTGTTGAGTGGGTGAGTGCTAAAAGTATATTGTTATTTCAGTTCGGGGAACTGTGCTTATTAAAATACACACGTGAAGTTGGATCGAAAGTTTTCATTTTGTTATCAGTGAAATCCTCTTCTCGTGCATTCTGTTGGTAGAAAAGGTATGTTATTCTAATTCAAGGCTCTTTGGAATGGAAGAATACACGTTTGAGGAACGCTCCGCATTGGCAAAATAGAAACCCCATGGAGATACAGTTTGAGCAAGAGCACAGCACAAAAAAATTCACACAAAGTCCAACAGAGCCCAGTTTTCTCCTGTCCCCGGACATACAAGTCCACTGCAAGATATGGAAGTCCATGCACACCTCCCACATCTCCTTATCTAGTTATCCACCTAGGCTCTATAAAATATTTTTGTGCTCTGAAGCATGAGTCGTTTTCATGGCAGAGCTACAGGCTGCTCTAGGTGAAAGAATGACCTATGAAATTAAAGAAGATTGTCTCTCTTATGCATGAACACACACACATCTATGAAGTATCCGTTCACAAACCATACGGAAGGCTCTGAGTCAAAGTTCTCCTATATAACAAAATGCAGGATGTGGCTTTTAGTACAGAGAAAGAGAGTGGGCCTGTTTATATGAATCACCTCAATTAATTGTAATTAGCATAACACACGCTTTTAAAGGAGCTTACAAGTCTGCCACATTTTTGATCACCTGATCTTTTTATACTTCATATGAACTTGGAGGCTGGAAAAGTCACACAAGTAAATGTGTCTGACATTAAGGCAACCGTTTATTTTTTGAGTACCTATCACTCAACAAGAACTGAGTGTTTATGAAAATGCCTGTGACATTTACACATATAGCAAACTCCTTGCAAAAAGATTACTTTTGAACAGTCACTTTCTAACATACTTTCTTCAGGAGAGCAAACAAAAAAATCAAGGACTTTGGCTGCAGAACAAATTACTTTTGGCTCGAAGTATCTTTTCCCTTTATATTTTTGTTAAAAAAGGTAAGTGGGGCCTCAGTCATTTCCTGGATATATCCGGTAAGCAACAGTTCTGCAAATATTACATCAGAGTAATAAGTGTTTATGGTATCAGAGGGTGTTTGTTTGTGTAAAACCAGATGCACAGTGATATAAATCTGGCATTATAAGAACCGGTATTTTCATTAGTGTCTTTATAAACTACTGCGAAAAGCAAAGGTAGATCTTGTTTATATAAGGAGAGTAATCTCATGAAACAAAGTACCATCACAAACCTGAGGTTGATGTTGACAAGTTCATAAGTGTGACAAGTTAATTTAAACTGATAGAAGGAATGCATAGAGGTTATATAGAACACTTTTTATTAGCAAAACCATTATCAGCTTTCCGTTACAGAAATAGGTGTGTTTAATATTGTGAAACACATGTATTCCCTTCCACTCAGTGCAACCCTAATATTATTCATTTTTCTTAAACCTTTAGACAACTCAGTGAAAAATATCATATTAATGAGAAAGGGACAGCCACCGGAGTAGCGGTTAGATGCCCCCCCCCAGGACGGGAATCTCTGTGTGGCCAGTGCCACCTGAGATTGGAGCACCAAACATGAGCCCCGCAGCTGGGCAACCGTGTTGTACTCCATCCCAAGACCCCTTATGGGGTTCCCTACAAAAGGGGAGGAAAGGCACCTCTTCCCATCTTGGATCAGACCCCATGCAAAAACCGCCCCAAAGCTGTGACGAAAGAGAACTACAATACCATAAAAAAGGGAGGGTGGGCGGGTCTCGCAGCTGTCCCGCATGCAAGGAGGATGGCGGCCAGGCTGTGCTCTGCTTTAAAGGCACGGGGAGACACGCGGCTGGCCTGAAATCCCTCCCTCGCGCCGCCCCCCAATCGCCAGGAAACCGCGGGGCTGGCGGGGCCTTGCAAGACGAGCGGCAAGGGCAGCCCCCCCGCCTCGAGGGCACACCCCTTTCCCCTTCGGAGCCACCCGGGTAAGTCCACAATGTGTGACTTGCTTAAATCAAGTTGCGTTTTTTCCCCAGGTACCTTCCAAGCTTCAGGACTGGACTGGGGGGAAATGGTAGGAAAACAGGCACCAATGGCTGTCAAGGAGGCAGAGCTTCTTTTTCTGCCACACATACTAACTGGCACTCCCTCCAAACTGTGTTGACATTTTCATCTCACTTTCTACTACAATCCCAATATCTCCTTCCCTATCAGTCTCAGCCAGTTCAGACTCCATCTGCATATATTCAAAATCAGGATTTTTGTTCTGATATGCATTATGTTACACTAACCCATGCTGATCATCTTTTTGCCATGTTGTTGCCCACTTACCCAATTTAAAGAAACCAAGAGGTCTCTCTTCACAATCCACCTTGGTTTTCACCATTTGATATCATCTGTGAAACTGGCTACTCCATAGCTAAGCCCCAATTCAAAATAATTTATGAACAAATTACTTTTCACTGGCCCCAATATCAAACTTTGTGGGACCCCACTCCTCACTTCCCTGCATTGCAAAAACTGTCCATTTATTTCTACCCTCTGCTTCCTGCCATTTAACAAGCTTTTGATCCATAACAATACCCATCCTCTTATCCCATGACTGATAAGGTTATTCAGGAGTCATTGGTGAGGTACCTTATCAAAAACCTTTTGGAAGTCTAATTATATGATGCCTGCTGGATTGCCCTTATCCAAATGCTTATCAACCTGCTCAAAGAACTCTAAGAGCTTGGTGACACAGGATTTCACTTTGCAGAAGCCGTGTTGATTATCCCTCAACAGATTTTATTCTTCGATGTGTTCAATAATTCTTTTTTCTAATAATTCTACTAAGTTACCCAGAACCCATGTTAGACTTCAGACACCCTTCCTAAAAACAGTGGCTCCAGGGTAGATATGTACCCCACATATTCCACAGTGAAAACTGATGCAAAGAATCCTTTGGTTTCTCTGCCAATTCTTCACATCTTCCATAACCAGTCCTTTTACTCCTTTCTCATGCATGCCACCTCCCTAGCTGGCTTCTTGTTCCTGATATAATTGAAGAAATGCTTTGGGAATTCCAAGAATCTTGAATACCTGTTCTTCGCTACTGACCTACAAGCGATGCAGCTAAACTATCATCTAGTCCCCTCCTGACTTTCCGAGCCTGGAAAGAAAACCGTTTTGTATTGGGCTCTCCTGATTGCCCTACAACTGGAGCAAGAATAATATCCCAAAATGTTTGATTGCCTGCACAGGACTACCCTAATCTTGTGAGCTGCTCATGTTCTCACCTTACAGGAGGGACACATAGCTTTCCCCCCTTTGGATTATTTGCTGCCTAGACACTTGAACTCCTGCTTTGGTACTGGGACCTCCTCTAGGATCTTTCAAGGATTAGTATCTAGAGTTCACATTGCTTTCTCTGTTACTTACTTCAGCTTCCTGCCTCCTCTCTTGAACAGAATAACTTATACAACGTTCGGATGCCTGGAGTTTCTGGGATTCTAGTATTGGGTATTCATATTGAGTGCTTGGTATTAGTTTGATACACACACACACACACCCCTTTGGGCTCAAATTGAGAAGTGGACCATATTCATAATTACATGTGTGTAGGATACACATATATTCTGACCACATACAGTAACAATATTTTGCAGCAAAAGGAAACAGTTTTAGAATTTAGTAGAAAGGCTTCTTCTGAGACATTCTTTGAATCATTATATTCACATTTAAAATAACTTAAATAATAAGTACTCTAGTAACTGTTGCCAACTAGTTTTACTGTACGAACTGCTGGATTGGTTTGAAAAAATTCAAAGAGCTGGAAGAGCATGGGAAATGGTGAATGATTCTGGGTAAATCAAGCCCATCGAATGGGTTTACAAGTAAATCCAGAGCCCTTCATCTACATATTGGATACAGAGAGAAGCTGACAACAGCAAAAGACAGATGGCAACAGAAAAAGACAGATTAATTGATCTATGATTCTGTTCTATGCCACCCACTCGCCTAACACACCATTTGTTTGCAACATTCTTTTCAGACAATTCTTTTGATACATATTTTGACATGTGAGCTAATAAACTTTAATAATCTTTCAAACTGTTGGAATGATTAGTGAAAGGAAAGAGAGAGTGAGAAAGAGAGAAAAAGACAGTAAACATTAAAAGTCTATGAAGAAACTGGCAATTTTGTAAAACTATCAAACAGAAATATAGGTGTAAAAATCCTTTTCTTTCCTTGCTCATCATATGATATTTACAACGGAGTATGCTGTTAGTGCTGGAATGCCTTGACATGTCCAAGGCTGAGTAAAAGGCTTATAATAAAATCAATAAAGTGGAAGATAACAGAAAATGATTGGACTGTCCACAGCCACCAGAAAGTAGGATCAGCCACACATGATCAGTTCTCACCACATCCTCACCTACAGCATGGTGTAACGGTTAAGAGTGGTGGACTCTAATCTGGAGTATCGGGTTTGATTCCACACTCCTCCACATGAATGGCAGACTGTAATCTAGTGAACCGGGTTTGTTTCCCCACTCCTACGCCTGAAGCCTGCTGTGTGATCTGGGGCCAGTCACAGTTTTCTCAGAACTCTCTCAGCCCCACCCATCTCACAAGGTGCCTGTTGTGGGGAGGGGAAGGCGATTGTAAGCCACTTTGAGACTCCTTAAAGGGAGAGAAAATCGGGGTATAACACCCAACTCTTCTCCTTACTTCACTTTATTTGCTTATTAAAACATTTATACCCCACCTTTCCTTGTAGTTCAGGGAAGTTAAAAATTAAGAAACTTAATAAGAAAACAGTTTTTATAGCATAAGCAACGTATGTACTATCATAAGGCAGAGCAGCCCCTGGCTCTCCACTGCTGATGTCAGGGTTCGTCCCAACCATGGTACTGTCTGAAAAGCAGGTGGGTGTAGTGAATGAAAGGGCCTTCTATCAGCTGCTAATGGTTTGCCAACTGTCTCCTTTCATAGACTTCGCTGACTTGGCCATGTTAATCCATGCTTTTGTAACCTTCTGGTTGTATTACAGCAATGCACTCTGTATTGAGGTGTCTTTGAAGACAAGTGAGAAACTGCAGCTGGCTCTCAAAATGTGGCGGTCTGAATATTGTCAGGGGGTAGCAATTTAACTCATCAACTTTTGGCAAAGTTACATTAGCTGCCAGGATCTTTCTGAGTTCAATTCAAGGTATTGATTATGACCCTTAAAACCCTCCATAGCCTATGATCCATCTTTTCCCATATGCCCCCATGCATGAGTTGTAATCTTCAGGTTGCTACCTGCTACTGTTCCTCCACTTAGAGTAGCCCACCTGACATTGACCAGAGCCAGTGTATTGTAGTGGTTAAGAGAGGTGGACTCTGATCTGGATTCAGCAGTGGACTCTGATCTGGTTTGATTCCCCACTCCTCCACAAGAGCGGTGGACATTATTCTGGTGAACTGGATTTGTTCCCCCACTCCTACACATGGAGCCAGCTGGGTGACTTTGGGCTAGTCACACTCTCTCAGTCCCACCTACTTCACAGGGTGTCTGTTGTGGGGAGGGGAAGAGAAGGTGATTGTAAACTGGTTTGATTCTTCCTTAAGTGGCAGAGAAAGTTGGCATATAAAAACCAATTCTTCTTCAGAGCCCTGTTTTCTCCATTGTAGTTCCCATGCTATGTAACAGGCTCTCTCACAAGGTGAAGAGGCACTGGCTTTAGAGGAGTTTAGCAGGTGCTGCAGGGATCTTGTACTCCCAAGTTCTATTATGCTCCTATCAATATTACCCTGTTTATGCACTCATCCCTTTTGACTGACTTGTCATGAACAGGAGGCTACCCAGCTCCTGTTGGTTTTCCCACTGGGATTAGTTTAAGAGCTGCTCTGCCACCTTTTTGATATTAATCACCAGCAGCCTGGTTCCCTTTTGGTGAAACCTGTCTCTTTTGTACCGATTTGGCTTGACCTAAAAGGTTTCCCAGGGCCTAAATCTAAACCCTTTCTCCTGGCATCACTTTCTCATCCATGCATTCAGAGCCCTGGTTTGTGCCTGCCTAGCTGCCCCTGCATATGGAACCAGTAGCACTTCTGAGAATGCTACCTTTGAGGTCCTGGCCTTTACCTTCTGTCTAGCAACCTAAACCTTTCCTCCAGGACCACACAACTACATTTCCCAATGTTATTGGCATGCTATAACTGCTGACTCATCTCCTATCAACCTATGTAGACAGTGTGTGATGTCCACCACCTTTGCACCAGGCAGGCAAGTCACCATGAGGTCAAAATGCCTGGCACAGACCCCACACTATGTATTCCTAATAGTTACGTCACCCACTACCAAAAGTCTACTTCCCCCCAACCCCAGAGGGGTATCTTTGGTACAAGAAGATATTGGTCCATCAGCCAAGGAAGGGACCCCTTCTAAGTGATCACATCTCTCCTCCTCAGACAGACACCCTCCAACCTCGAGACGTGAGGAAAAGTGGGATATAAATATTTTAAATAAATAAAATTGAAGCTATAAGTGACAACAAATAGGTCAATGAACATTAAATGCATTATTTGGACAGCAAGTATAGATAAAGAAAAAGCCCTTTTGACTGGTCTGAAATCTTTCCCCCTCTTGCTTTTTGAATTTCATTTTCAGTCGGTCATGTTAATTTTTTTAAATCACAAAAATGATATATGTCTATACAGAGATAAACAACTGAGCAGTTACTCCAAAATGGGTGATAATAATGGGTGATATTATTAGCCTATGGTTACCAACCTCCAGGTGAGTACTGGAGTTCTCCCTTACAACGGACCCCCAGACAACAGTTCCCCTGAAGGGGCAATTCTGGAAAATTTCAAGCTGGCATTGGAAGCCTTGCTGGAGCCACCTTCAGATTAAGCCAGATTTATGTACAATCTTTAATACTAATGAAAATATGTACTTGACATCTCAAATATCCATGGCAGGGAACAGCAACCATTTAAACAGATTTATACATAATACTTATTGGTTGACATGGCAAACGAAAATAGCATCTTACATGTATTTGTCCTGATCACATACACATTAAATTATGAATGTCTTCAGAGGCGCCTTGCACTTGTAAGTAGCATTCAAAATGAATATCTCACCAATCTGTCCCTATTGAGAGATCCATGCATTCCCAGTGAGGGGACAGCTTACACTGCTTCCATAGGAGGAGGAAAAAAAGAACTTAATAGGAAGCGAAAGCCACTTGTGTTTTCTGCTTTCAATAGAAGCTGTCACTTTTGCAGCCACTCATACTTTAAATCACTCTTCCATTTGAACTACTATTAAGATAATGAGAACATGCAAAATATTTGAGGAATTCTCTACTCTAAATCTTTCCTAACAGCAACTCTACCGTTCTGTTCAAAGACAAGGTATTAATTTAGCACTTAAGATTCTGCATCTCATTCTTGCAATCTTTATAGGCATGGAAGGAGTGGTAGCCCACTAGGAAGCGGTAAAATAATAGCTACCATAACACTGTTAAGCATATTGCAGACTGCTGACTCAAGCACATGAGCAGCAGTCAGGGGAATGTAAAGTCACTATAGTCACGTCCGCACACAGCAGGAATCATGCTAGGCAATATGGTAAGGATGTCTCTATGAATAAAATATCAACCAAGGTTGCTTCTTTAAAGAAATAAGAGAACTACCTATGCAGAATCTTTAAACGCTGGCCTCTGCCCACAACCTTGAATGGTGTTTTAGATTAACACCAGCGTTGATCTGTGAGCTTTTCAGTGCTCCCTGGTGCACTTCTTCCTCAATACAGCTGTTCACCTGATTATTCATGTGTGTGTGTGTGTGCGCGCGCGCGTGTGCGCGTAAAGTGCTGTCAAGTCGCAGCTGACTTATGGCGACCCCATAGGGTTTCCAAGGCAAGAGACGTTTGGAGGTGGTTTGCCGTTGCCCTTCTCTGCATGGGCTGAGAGAGTTCTGAGAGAACTGTGACTGGCCCAAGGTCACCCAGCAAGCTTCATGTGGAGGAGTGGGGAATCGACCCCCGTTCTCCAGATTACAGTTCACCACACTTAACCCCTACACCACACTGGCTCTCTGAATAATGCATGGCATGTTAAAACTCTGAAAAGAAGTCTCCCTCACAAATTCCTCAGACAGCTATAGCTATAATTCTGTCTTTCAAGTTCCATGTGATTTTGATTGAAAAGTTTCATCCATGGTAAGTTTAGGGCAACTTCACATGATACTTTTTAATTGCTGCATGCTATATCCCCTTGTCATATGCTCACTAAAATGTATAGATGTAAAGAAAAAGATGTTAGCATTAAATAACTTCTTCACATCCCACCAATCACATGGACCCAGCTGCATAGTTCACAGTTTGACAGCAGTCAACAAGCAGACTCTAGAAACTACAGTTTTAACTATACTTTCATTGAGATTAAAGATCCTTTGCACAGGCACTTACAAAGCAGCCTGGTCAGTCTGAATCGTGTTTTATATTCACAGCTGGAGAAAGACTGAAGGAAATCACACTAACATTCCATCTGTAATATATCCAAGATCGTAACTCAATTTGTAATATTTCTAAGCTATATAAAAATTATATAAGTTCCACATATGAACAAAGTAATTATGAACGTCAATAATTGTGACACTACTTATTACACAGAAAGATGAGATGTGAAGAAAACAGGCAGGGCATCCCTCACCAGGGGACTGGTAACCTTAAGTACAGGAGGTATATCAGAACCATGATTCTAATTCTTTCTTAGTGTATATTGTGATGGCTTAAGTGATTACAACAAAAATTGTGCCAAAAAGATGGATCAATCATATCGATTTCTTTGTGAGAAAGGCCAATGAATCGATATGCTCTCTCTCAGTTCTCTCTCAGTTCACCAGCTTTAAGTCTTTTATGCATGGGTTGGATCTCCCTGCTTGGACCTGGGTTCATCGCACATTAAAGTACCCCGGGTTGGAGAAAACTGTATGCATTGGCTTGAATGATCAGGGACGAAACTGTGTGCTAAATAAACCATGAATAGAGAAAAGCAGTCTCCCAAGCTCAAATCAAGTCCCACCCCTTTAAATGCTGCTCTGTAATTGGCTTACCTCACATTGCTCCCCTCCTTCCCCCCAAACCCAACTGCCGCATAAAAAAGCATTTTAAAGACAAAAAATGAAAAAATGGAGCAATCTGAAAGGGGGGGGGAAGAGAAATCCAAGCCTCTTTTTAAAAAAGCCTTTCTTTTGTTCAGAAAGAGCTTTGAGGTAGCAGGAAGCACTTGAATGCCCGCCTTTACACACTGCTTTGTGATTGGCTGTGAGAGAAGCCAATCTTCTGTTTTCCCCTCCTGTTTAACCATCGGCATACTTCTTTGAAGAAGGGATTGGAAAAGGGTGCAGCATGGTGGCGAGGGGAAGCTCAACCCGAGAACAGAGTATGCATGCTCTGTGACTCCGGAATGAACTAGGATGAATGGTTTAATTTGTGCCAGAATGGGAAAAGCTGGGCTCATTTTGCATTGAAACAGCGTTGAGCTTCCAAGTAATGAGATATCATGCATACTGAAAAATTTGATCCTGGCTGAAATGGGGACTAAAGGAGGTTAAAGCGACCATGCATAAAACACCTTAGTCTGCTTACCTGGCATCTACTTGAGCTCATTCCTTTTCAACAGCGGCCCCCACCTTTGGAACAAACGTCTTGAGGAGGTAAGGAGTAGGGTTGCCAGGTCCCTCTTTTCCTCCGGCGGGAGGCTTTTGCATCTAAGCACGCCGACGCACGCGTGGCACTTCCGGTTTAGAACTGGAAGTGCCTCCTCGGAAAGGGCCTTTACCTCTTAGTTTGAGTGGTAAACATGCACTCAAACCAAGAGGTAAAGGCCCCTCGCGAGGCTGAACTTCCAGTTCAAAACCAGAAGTGCCGCGCACAGTATGCACGCGGGCATGCATGTTTGCCCGCCAACCCTCAGGTGGAGCAATAGCCAGGGGTTTGTCCGCCACCAGCGGGCACCTGGCAACCCTAGTAAGGAGGGCACTGTAAGTCTGTTTTATTCTAGAAGGCTTTTAACAGGGTTTGAGCTGGAGGCAGTTTCCTGGGGAGGGATGGGGGTAATTAGTTTTTTTGTATTGTGGATTATTTTAATTTAGAATTGTAAACTACCTTGACCCAGAAGGTAAAGGTGGGGTATAGACAGTTTAAATAAATAAATTATCTATTCGAAGTACCCCACCAGGGTATTTGGTATCTTCTTCTGAAGGATCATAATTAAAACTATTTTTATTATAAAATTAAACTTAATTAAACTTAATTAAAACTTAATTATTATAATTCCAGATGCAAAAATTGCCATGCTGGATGTAAACCTCATGTATCTGATGAAGTGAGCTCTGTGTCAAGAAAGCTTATGCTGAATTAAATTTTGTTAGTCATTAAGATGCCACTAGACTCATGTTTTAAATTACTATTAATTATTTTAATAGAGGATCAGTTCATTACATTTCAACAATATATTATATCTACTCTTTGAAGTCAACAGCTAAACACTATCATGTATTTTACTGCAGTTTTTCATAACTGAATTAGTTTATGTTGTTCTACACGCAATAAATAATCTATTGGCCTTTAAGAGGACTGTGCTGGAGGGCTGTGCTGGAGGTAAGGATTAATAGTTTGCTGTCGTCTTGTTACACCAAACATTGATCAAAAGACAGACTGTGGTCTACCTCTTGTGGACTCCAGTTGAAAAAATGTGTGATAACCTAACCAAAATGAAATGCAAATGGTATTTCTGTGTGCTGATCCAAGTACTGAGAGCATTAAAAATGAGTGAATAATATTTGCATAATCAATGAACATACAGCAATAAGAAGAAAGAGTAGAAGGTGAATGTCACGTTTATGTGAGATATTATCTTGTGTAAATAGCTAATGTATTTCTCATTATCCACCTTTTATGACTCTATGGTGTTGTCTTTTTTAAAAGCCTCATAATTTTCAGATGATAGGTTATAAAAATAAAAACCTTATTTGGGTATTAAGCACAAATGTTAATTCATATAGAAAAGTAGAATGATATGGGATATAAATTAGTAAGGTGATCACTAATTCACCTAGAAAACAGTTTTCACATGATTAAAGACTTTGTTCAATAGGAAAACTTCATCAAAGCTAACAATGATAAACTTTTAAATCTGGCTTTACAAAATCAACAACAAACCTTTGTATAAAGATATGTCTACATACTCAAAAAAGAACATCATGGTGCCTAAACATTACAATCAAAGTAACCCCAATCCTCATTTTGCTGGATAGGATCATGCTCAAAACAAAATGTTAGAAGTGTCTAAAGAAGCAATTCTAAGCAGGTCTGCTCACATGTAAGTACCATTTTCTACAATGGAGTTTACCTCCAGAAAAGCAATGTTAGGATTGCTCTGTAAAAATCTCACATCCAGCAACATGGGGAACTGAGTGCACAGTGATTCTTATTGAATTGGAGTCACACACCCACCTCCTACAAGTTGCTCAATACGTCCAGCTCCAATAGTGTCAATGAACTGCTGCAGTTAGGCATCCAGGGACTGTTTGTATCTTCTCCCTCATTATAAGTGATACAGTCAAAGCTGACATTATGAGTAGGTGGAGAGACAGAGATCCTTGCATGAAAATGTCCCAATATTTGTGCACGCCATTGTTTCGTCTGTGGGTTTTAAAATAATCTATACAATACCTGTATGATAAACAACCATGCAGCAGCTACTGAAAACACTGCTCGTCACTGACATCTCCCACCCCTGGGGCAGAAGCCAGCCCCAAGGTTTACCTCTGGAGGCCAGCGAAGGCCTGTGCCGGCACAGGGGCCCGCAACGTCAGTGTGAAGGCCCGGACACAGGTCGCCAGCCACTGTCGCGGCAGCGCTGGGCTGGGCTGCCGGTGGAGCTGGATTCCAGCGTCCGGATGCTGGCAAAAGCAATGGAGTCATCCCGGGAGTCATTCTTGGGGCGTCCCAGCATCCCAGGAAACGTTCCCGAAGCATCATGCTCATTATGGCTTGGGAACACCCCCTTTTTTTAGGCCGGGCCGTCAATGGAGCCGGACGCCAGCATTCGGATGCTGGCAAAGGCAATGGCGTCATCCCGGGAGGCATTCCTGGGGCATCCCAGTGTCCCGGGAGGCATTCCTGGAGCATTATTCCTGTTATGGCTTGGGAACGCCCCCGTTTTTTAAGGCTGAAATACGCCACCTATGAGATACGCCACCTATGAGGGTTGAATGGATTGTGGGTGCCAGGTGGAGGTTTCGGCAGGACCGAAACCTCCTTAGGAGGCAGCACCGCTGCGTTGCCTCCTAAGCCCAGCACAGGCATTCCCCTCAGGAATGCATGGTTAAAGTGGAGCTGGATGACTGAAAGAGAGCTGGAAGACATCTAGACAGATGCCAACAGAAAACTGGTACTGAATCTGACTGAGTCCATTGGAAGGCCTATAAAGCAGTGGTGACAGTGGTAAAGAGATGTTATTTCTCTGTAACCTTTGCATCAGCTAGTTCACAACCACCCAAATTGTTTAAAGAATCTTCACAACTGCTGACTCCTAAATATGAGCCTTTATTATTTCGGGAACAGACTATTAGTTGTGATACTTCTGCAAAGTTTTTTGGCTGACAAAATAACAAGAATACTCTCTGATCTGGATGCTGGCTGTAAGATAGGCTAAGATGAATAATATCTAATACATCATCTGGTCTGCTTATGGACCATTTTGAACAAGTTACTGTAATGAATGTTATCAGGATCCACTGCTTGTGGACTGGATCTTTGCCCATTCTGGCTACTAAAATCATTGATGTCCATCAAAAACCAGTCATTAATTTATGGCACTTTTCCTCAGCCACTACATCCTTACTAATGATCTCCCGGCCTCTAATCTGCCTGAGCAAAGTGATTGCGAGAACAGCAGCGGACCAATTCCAGGTCTTCTTGGATAACTCATCTGCTCTGGACCCTTTTCAGTCTGGTTTCAAGCTGGGCTATAGGACAGAGACAGCTTTAGTGGCTTTAGTTGATGATCTCCCTCTAAAGGTAGACGAAGGCCATGCTTCTTTGTTGTTCCTGATGAATTTAACTACAGTCTTTTATACGGTAGATCATGCCATCCTATTGAAGCATTTGAAGGCAGAAGCAGGTATTGGGATGTGTTTTGGATTGGTTTAAATCATTCCTCATGGGGTGAACTTAAAGGATTGCTGTGGGAGACTAGTTATCTCCAGAGTGGGAGTAGTTCTGTAGGGTTCCATAAAGAACAATCTTATGTTATTCAACCTCTATGTAAAGTCCTTAGAAGAAATCATTTGCAGCTTTGGAACAGAATGTCCTCAATAAACTGATGACACCCAGCTCTATATCTCTCTATCCAAATAGTCTGGTGATGTAGTAGAGGACATGAGGCAATGCCTGACTTCTGTGGTTAAATGGCTGAAAGTGAACAAATTGAAACTGAACCCAGACAGGACAGAAGTAATGCTGGTTGGGAAGCCTGAGGTCTTAAAGGACACTGTTTCCAACTTTTGATGAGATTCAGCTGACCCTTGCTGATTTGATTAACAGCCATGGGATTATACTGGACCCAGCATTACTGCTGGAGAAGCAAGTTAACACAGCTGCAAAATATGTTTTTTTCCAACTTGGTTTACCCCAGAAGATGGCCCCCTATCTTGACTCTGCTGATCTGGCCACCTGGGAAAATGCCATGGTAACATCAAGATTAGACAACTGTAATGTATTCTACATAGGTCTCCCCTTGAAATCAGCTCAGATAAATTATCACAATGTCAGAAGTCTAAAACAGTTGTTCTGTTTTTGTTATTGTTGTTTTGTACCTTAGGTTCAGTAAGGCTGACAACTTACAGTGCATTCCTGAAGTGGGGGCTGAATGCTCCTAGGAGCTGGTGTGACCCCTACATCAGCATCCATGCCACTTGAACCATGCAAACTGCTGCAGAAGCCAACACTGGGCCACTTGCACTGGCCTCTCTGGACCATGGTAGCAGCACTAGGCTCGGGCGCCAGCGGGGCCTCCCGCCAGTGTTCTCCTGGCACAAGTCCCCACACTGGCATCCTGGGTGGCGTTCCTGGGGCATTCCTGGGGCAGAGCTGCCATTAGACATCTTCCAAACCCCTTTCACCCTAGGATTGCCTCCTGAGATAGTGGCGGTCCTGCGCCTTTTGAGGTGGTGCAGGCCCACTTTCCCCCTCTTTTTATTTTGAAAAAAAGGCTTTTCCCCTCTGAGGAGGCTTCTCAGCTGTGCTGTCCCATCCATCACAGTTCTCCCCCCCTTCAGGAATACACTGTTATAGGCTGAAATCTGAAGATCACTGTGTGTAAGCTCCTGTGACGGATAAGGGCTTAATCTGCAGCAAGAGCTGACAGACCAAGAGTGGGCGGAGCCAGAGAGCTGACACTCTGAGCTCTGAGAGACAGAAAGCATTCAAAGCTTGGGACCCAGCCTGAGAGGAGGCTGTGATAGACTGGAAGCTTAGGAACCAGCCTGAGAGGAGGCTGTAAAAGGAGTCCTAAGATTGGAACCAGCCAGAGAAGGCTGTGATAGATTCTGAGCTTGGTAGCAAGACTGAGCGGAAGCCAGACTGTACTCTGTGAACCTGAGGGATTCTGTGAAAGCCAAAGCTATTGACACACAGAACCTGTGGTAGTGACAGGAGTAAGAATGGGGTTAGAGAGGGTCCATTCTCAGGTCACAAAGGGGAATTAGTCTCTGAGATAGAGCTATTCCAGTAGCAGGGAGTGTGGAGGATTACAGCCACTGAGGTGGGGTAGTCAGAGAGAGAGCTAGGCTGGGGACAGAGACTGAGAGTCTGAATCTGGATAACAGTTCTGGGGACACAGAACTAAGCTTGAAGCTGAATCCGAGTAACAGTTCTGAGGGATAGAACTAAGCTTGAAACTAAGAACGAAAGGAACTTGAGTGAAGAATACATCTAAGCTATTTCTCTGAAGTAATCTTGCATATATAAATCTGACTCGGAGTTTCCCCTCCAAATTCTGCCTTTTCCTTGAAAACCAATCTCTGTGAGTTCTGTTCAATAAACTTCCCTGTTTTGTCTGTTTAAGTTAAAAGGCCTCGTGTCATATTTCTCTCTGAGGTAAATACTGGTGTGGGACTGGAGGAGAAGGAAAATAATATCCTCACAAATAGACTCAGGCTAACAATTTTCCCTCAGCATATACGGTCGGGCTGAGTGAGTGGGATATTGAAGTGGTTGAAAGGGGGGTGCGTCATAGCTCCACTGAATATAATGGGAATTTTGAGTAGGGTTTCTCCCTTAGTTTAGTAAGGGGCAACAACAGAAAAGGTTGCCGAATGATAGTGTATAGAGAAGTTGTATATAGAAGTGTTGTGATTTCTCCTATACTACTGGAGCCTGAGTTCACCCACTTTAATTGATCTGCGGTAAGATCCTAACATACAAACAGATGAAGTATTTTTAACAGTGCATTATTTATTTATTACCCCATAATGGGATGATGGCATCTAGTTTAAATGGCCTTTTTAAAGGATTGGTGAAATTCATGGAGGATAGGTCTATCATTAGGTAATAACGATGGGTTGGATTCAAGGGGGATTGTCTGCCACTGGAAAGGGGAACAATTTCCTTCAATTCCCCCCTCTAATTGCAGCCCCCAAATTTGCCTATAATGTTGTTCCTCAGGATACCCTTTCCTCCTGGAACAACATTTTGGGGAGCTCAGTAGATTTCATCAGAACAGGAGAGCCAAAAATATTCTGTACAGTGGAAGACAAGAGTCACTGGCAAAGACAATCATGCTTGGAAAAGTTGAAGGCAGCAGGAAAAGAGAAGGACCCAATAAGAGATGGATTGACTATAAAGGAAGCCACGGCCCTCAAGTTGCAAGATCTGAGCAAGGCTGTTAAGGATAGGACACTTTGGAGGACATCGATTCATAGGGTCGCCATGAGTCGGAAGCGATTTGACGGCACTTAACACACACACACACACACAGTGGAAAAGGACCATTGGATACAACCCAATGACAACAAAATGGACTGCTAAGTCCAGAAACAAAATATGTTCTGATTAGATGCTGGAAACAAATAACAAGGCAGGGCTTTTATCTTCATGCCCTGCACATACGTTTTTGAGATGCATCTGACTGGCTACTATAGGGAATAGGATGCTGAACAAGATGGACCCTTAGGCTGATCAGCCTTCTGGTGGTCTTAAGTACTGCTTTTGCACAAAGTTATCAACAGAGATTAATTAATATGCAGGAGATATTTCCCCCTGCATGCTATCAGAAGTTAGTTTTAAACTCCTTGTCAGTCATAAGCAAGGGGGGGTGACTACTCCCTAGTTTCCTGAGCTCCCCAAATATAAATTAGATTGAATGCGAGAGCTTGAGACAAATTTAATGAACATATGTTGACACTTCCAGACCTGCAGGCCAGATGGCCTTATTTCTACAAAGCCCAACGATGGGGGGGGGGGGGACGGGGGACGAAAGGCCTCCAGGTGTCTCCTGTACATTTCAGTCTCTGATAATAGTGAGAAAATGATGTTTGATAAAACCCCAGGAGGTGGTCAAAAGGAAAGAAAATATATAGATGTTCTATAATTTATGCAAAGAGTCAAGGATACAAAATGGCAATTAAAATTATTTTCTGGAATGAAGGAAAAAATAGGGGGGGAATGTGGGAGACTTGCTGAATCAAAGGTGCTTTTGTTTTCTCCCGATTAGCAACATTATCTCGAATATGCCACCTGACTTTGAGCTGTATATCTTTTAACAGTTACTTTTACAATGTAAAACTCTCCACAGCCTTTCCCCCAGCATTTGCTACTCATGAGGAACCTTGTCTGTGTCTTTACGCCTCCAAGTTTACTATCTTCAGCTGACAGACAAACTGTTCCCTTGAACTCCAAGGAAACACAAACCAAGAAATTTTCAGGGTTTTTTAGGGTTTGCCAATGTTCAAGTAATCCAGATTCTTCCAACCTAAATGCTTTTAAAAATATATTTTCAGTTGTTTTGACTAAAATATACCTTCCCCCCCACCAAAGCTCTGAAGCCTTTCAGCCTTGAAATCCTCTTCCAGTTTACATTCATTCAGTCATCTACACAAGACATTAGAACAGCAGCACAAACTGCAAGCTTGCAGAAAGCATTAGCTCACTGGGGGAAAAAGCACTTGCTGAAAAACAGAAATGGGTGGATTTATTTCCCACCAACATGGCAGCTGGGAATAGGGCAAACTGCAAAAGCTGGAAGTGGCTGGGGCACAGGGGGGGAGGTGGGGGGAAATTTTAGCTGTTCTGCAATTCCTCACAAGCAGGGCCAGCCCAAGGGTTTGGGGCACCCGATGCAACCTATGTCCTTTCCCCTAAACATCAACTGGCTCATCCCAAGGGGTACAATCCTGGGAGTCAATCCCATTGAACATAGTGGGACTTCTGAGTAGGCATGGTACACATGCACAGGAAGAATGCTGGTTTGGCTCCCTCTCTGCTCTGTACTCTGTACCCTGGATCCTTGGGGTTGCTGTGGCCTTCTGACTCTTTTGGAGCCCCCTGGCTCTGGCACTAGTATTGCCAGGTCCCTCTTTGCCACCGGTGGGAGGTTTTTGGGATGGAGCCTGAGGAGGGGAGGGTTTGGGGAGGGGAGGGACTTCAATGCCATAGAATCCAATTGTCAAAGCGACAATTTTCTCCAGGGGAACTGATCTCTGTCGTTTGGAGATCAGTTGTAACAGCAGGAGATCTCCAGCTAGTACCTGGAGGTTGGTGACCCTATCTGGCACCCTAGGTTTGCCTAATGGATGGGATGGCCCTGCTCACATACATACATACATACATACACACACACACACACACACACACACACACACACACACACATAACATTTGTCATTAGCTATTACAATGATGGCTAAAATGGGAGCTTCAGAGACGGTGTACCTCTGAATACTAGTTGCTGTGAGACAACATCTGGGGGAGGCTTTGGCCTGCAAACTTGTAGGCTGCCAAACTTGGTTGACTGATTCAGCAAAGGAATTCTTTGTATTTTTAAACGTGCCAATCCAAACAGCTAAGTACCAGAACGAAGGTTTCCATCAGGAAAAAAAAATGTCTCTGCATCTGCTTAAACTTTGAAGGGGTGGGGGACAGGCAGTGCTAACTTACTGATTTAAAGCAAATCAGTTGGAACCATGACATGTCTAATTGAAAGTAGTATAAGTAAGGTGCCCAGAGAGCAAGGTATTTATTTTATGACCTGAAGCAAGCAGGAAAACATACTGTCTAGTTTACAGAAAAGACCCATGTGGGTAATCTTATTCCAATCCTGGTACTCCCGAGTTTCTCTAAAGCCAAGTTTTACAGTGTGCCATTTGTGTAGCATATTTTTTTTCTTTAGTCAAATAAGCAACACAATCCATATTAACTACAAACAAAGAGCCTTCTGGTTTAATATGGAAATGACTGAATATGTTTATAAGAGGATTACAGAGTTTGTGTTTTCTTCTTCTTCTCAGAAGTACTCTCAGTTTACAAGAGGGGGCCTATAAGGCACGGTAGGTTTGGCCAGTGTTCTGGTGTGCGCTCCAGAACATGCTGGGGAATCGCTTTAACTCTATCAGGAATTGGTTAGCAAACTCATAGGAGCTTTTCAGCTGATAAGTTAAAAAAAAAACTGATGTCACTGTCCTAACATCCTAATAGGCAAGTGAGATAAATAATAGATCAGGTATCAGTTGCATCATCCATATGGCTAAGTAACACCATTGGAATTACATTCATCCAGACTCTGAGCTCCAGCTCTGGAACATGTTTGAATGACAGACAGGACTTTTATGCATGATTGTTTCCTAGTGGTCACCCCCCGATTGCTTCAGAAGAAGAAGAAGAGTTGGTTTTTCTATGCCGACTTTCTCTACCAGTTAAGGGAGACTCAAACCGGCTTACAATCACCTTCCCTTCCCCTCCCACAACAGACACCATGTGAGGTAGGTGGAGCTGAGAGAGCTCTAACAGAGCCATAACTTGCCCAAGGTCACCCAGCTGGCTTTGTGTGCAGGAATGGGGAAACGAATCCAGTTCACCAAATTAGCCTCCTCCGCTCCTGTGGAGGAGGGGGAATCAAACCCAGTTCTCCAGATCAGACTCCACCGCTCCAAGCCACTGCTTGTAACCACTATACCACACTGGCTCTCCAGGGCTTTGCTTTGATTATGCATGCCTTTTCTGACCATCAGAGGTCACCTCATTCTTCTGCATGCTTCTCCACATTTTGCCCGCATTTTCTGGAAGCTGGCTGAAACATCATCCAGAAAACACGGGCAAAACACACAGAAATGCATAGGGAGAGCGAGGCGACCTCTGATGATTGGAAAAGGCATGCATCAAAGAAAAGCCCCGAAACAGTCAGAGGGGTGACCGCAATGAAACAGCCATGCATAAAAGGCCACAGAGAAAATTAGGAGGAACAGAAAGGGAGAAGAAGAAGAAAGAAGAGGAAGAAGAGGAAGAAGGAAGAAGCAGTTTTTATAACCTGCTTTTGTCTATCTTAAGGAGTCTCAAAACGGCTTACAATCACAATCCCTCTCCCCATAACAGGCAACTTGTGGGTAGGTTTTGTAGCTTCTCATTATTTATTTGAAAGATACATCAGGGGTACATACATTAATTTGAAGAGACCTTTGCTTGCTTGGGGGACCCACAGATGTTCTAACCAGACCAAAATGAAAAACAAAGGAAGAGGCTGCAAAAATAGCTGAAAGTGAAGCAAGGCTGACCTCAAACAGGTCAACCATTAGGGTTGCCAGGTCCCTCTTCACAACTGGCAGGAGGTTTTTGGGGCAGAGCCTGAGGAGGGCAGGGTTTGGGGAGGGGAGTGACTTCAATGCCATAGTGGTCCAATTGCCAGAGTGGCCATTTTCTCCAGGTGAACCGATCTCTATTGGCTGGAGATCAGTTGTGATAGCAGGAGATCTCCAGCTAGTACCTGGAGGTTGGCAACCCTATCAACCATACACACACACACACACACACACATATTCTCTCTCAAACACACTCAAGACCCACCAAAACATACCCATACTCTGATACAAACACACAAGGAAAAGTCTCAGAACCTCCCTTCTCTTTTATATACAGACATAATCATATATGAGAGCACTTAAAAAGTGCACAAATATTCTGGTCCTTGGCATATACCAGACACATTACAGAACAGACAAGAGGACCGTCAGGAACATAACCAAAAGCCTATAACTTTATCTTTCTTGAAGTATATTGAATCACAATCCCACTCTGGGTCTGCATGTTCTCACATGCGTGTTGCATGTTGGCTTGCACGTACAAGCATGTTTCCTTTTCATTGCCACCACCCCAAGATATAAAACCCAATCTCTCATATTACCAGTGCCTTGTGTATCCTGGAAAGGGAATTTTTACATGAAAGAGTGTTAAGCCTATGACCTATTCCTTCACTGCCTGAAGTGGTACATCCCATACAAGCAGCTCAAAATTCTACTTCCACATTCTGCTGCATATATAGGTCAGCCTTGAGTTATCATTCATAGCCAATGGGCTCTCACTGATGTGTGAATTCCATCCTATTCTCTTACAAGGATAGTTTTGGTAATAAGAATTTGTTTCCACATCCAATGTTGCAGCCAATACATATGCATCACTTTTGTTTCATTCATTTTTGCTTTGTGGCTTTGTCTATTCATTTACAATACTTGCTGGTTTCATCAGCCACAAGCTTTTGTGGCCTCTCTCTCTTTATTTCTCTGCACCTCTTTTCATGTAACTTATCGGTCCTCCCCCATTTTGCAAGGGCCCTGACGTTAACACCTCAGAAGGTGTTTTAGTGAAAGGTCTAAATATAGCATGATTGATTGAATTTCTTTTACAAGAATTCATTCAAAAACTTGTGCTGTTTTCAGACTGGAAACAACTACGACTACCGGTGCTCGACAGAAAGACCCATAAGCAGGGGATGAGTCTTGCAGAAACAACCCCAAAGAATAGAGTTTCATATTGCGGGAAAAAGTAGTAAGCACTGCAGCGAGGGAGCGAGGGCACCGACTATGAAGGAGGAACGTGACTGGAAAACCAAAGTACAAGAGCCTTGAAGAAAGAGCAGTGACAAAATACTGAGTGGAACCACAACCAGTCAAAAACAGGTCTTGTGTCACTTGGAGAGGCTCCATGGAGGAAACACGAGTAATCAAAGAGATAAGATAGTGGTACTTTTTTGTAGATATAAACTCTGGGAAAAAGGCTTCTTCTTTCCTGTGCCCTTAATCAGTGACTTGAACACTCCAGAGGGAAAGTAAGTGAGATGGATCACAGCCCTAGACTAAGCTTGAGTGGAACGTGGAACTAATTGGTAAGGGTAACACATGCCGGCAGTCAGCGATGAGGACGCAAACCAAAGAGCTGCCTCTGGGAGAGCGCTCGTGCAATGCATCTGTCAGCGAAAGGAATGATATAGGGCCTCTTTCCTTTGTGGTTCTCAATTTACCTGGCTCCTTTTGATATAAGGTCTCTCTGCAGTAACAGTCCGCTTCGCCAACTTCATTATTCAGTAAATAGATGCTACTTTTATAACTCGCTTCTTGACAGAATATGTAAATTCCATAATTCTCGGGAACATGCTGGGAGAATGTACTGGAATCTTACTAAGATATTTATGTGTATACTGTCTCTGAGACAAGACATTTCTTTCTGAGGCGTAACTAATTCAGAAGCAGCAAAGTTTTTCAGTGGGACTGTTTATCTTGGTCTCTCTTTTCACCCCCTTTCATTATCTTGTGTTGATTCAAAAAGTATTCATTTTATTGACAATTAGGTGAAGAAAAGAACAATAAAATATGGTAGTAATACCAGATATGTGCTTCCAGAATAATAAAAAGCAGAAGGCTTAATTCTTGAGTGGATTTTGTGTTCACACTTGGATACTATTTATATAGAGACGTACATATGAATAGATTGCATCTGCTAAGCAGTAGTTTCCGAGGTGGCTTACAACATATTCTACATCTAATTCTGAACCAGGACCACAGTGTGTGGGTCTGCACACTGGAGTCAGGTACAGTGTATGTGTCGTCAAGTCAAGTGCTGTCAAGTCGTTTCCGACTCATGGCGACCCTATGAATCAAAGTCCTCCAAAATGTCCTATCTTTGACAGCCTTGCTCAGATCTTGCAAATTGAGGGCTGTGGCTTCCTTTATTGTGTCCATCCATCTCTTGTTGGGTCTTCCTCTTTTCCTGCTGCCCTCAACTTTTCCTAGCATGATTGTCTTTTCCAGTGACTCTTGTCTTCTCATAATGTGACCAAAATACGATAGCCTCAGTTTAGTCATTTAGTTTAGTCATTTTAGTCATTAGGTACAGAGTAGGGGGATGTTTGTACAGACCTGGGTCAGCTTCTGGGTTTGCACAAAAATCCCAAAAAGAAAAAAAGGGGGGGATCAAATTACTGGTGGTAAAAATGAGATCTTACAATGTTATGTCTCAAGATCTTAGCCACTATTTTGAAGGAACAAAAGGAAAGGGGAGCCATCAATAGAGCCAGGTGGGTGGTAGTGGTGCTGTATGTGCGAGGTGTGTGTGTGAAAAGCAGGAGCTGGCCAAGCCAGGCAGTTGGTGTTTGCACTTTGGGGGGGGGGAGGAGTAGGAGTCCCACCTGACCACCCATGCCACTGCATAAGCCAGGCAAAAGGAGGGAGCATCACTGCAGGCAGGCAGCCTGGCCAGCAAGTGAGCAGCCCAGAGGGCAAAGGGGAGAGGATGGGATCCATCCATGAGTCACAGTGCGCCCACTTGATTAAAATAAAATAAATTCATAAAACAGGCTAACCAACAGCACTGAAGCAGCAGGAGACAATCCTGTATGATAAAAACAGCCCTGCCCCAGTAGTAATGTACTCAAGACAGATTGATCACGATGGGTAGTCTGTCTGTAGCAGCAGAAAAGAGCAAGAGTCCAGCAGCACCTTAAAGACTAACAAAATTTCTGGCACGGTATGAGCTTTCGTGAGCTTTATAGGCAATAGGACCAGGATGACAGAATAAGAAAACAATGCAAACAGAAAACTGTCTAAGGTATTACATATCATTAATGATGTTGACCGTGGATTACAAACGTATAAACAGTGAGGTAAATGCAAGATAATAAACACTACAATAGACTATAGTCCTATTCCTTATAAAAGCACCCTCCTGTTCCATTATACTGCTATTCAGTATATTTATATTCTGTATATTTATAAAATATAAAATATAGCAGTATATACTGCTATTTATAACAGTGCTCTCCTGAACATTTCTGTCTTGTACATTCTGTGAAATGATAGAAGTATGGGGGACTTCTTGACCTCCTCAGGCAAGCTGTTCCACAGGAGATACAACAGAGAATGCGCATGAGTAGGCTGATGACAATCTTACCCATTTACTGAGTGGCACCTTCAGAAGGATTTGCTCACATGGGGGAGCATAGCGGATGAGACAGCCCTGCACATATGTGGGTCCAAGGCCATTAAGAGCTTTGTAGACGATTAAAAAAATACCTTAAGCTGAACCTTTTAACTGATTGGTAACCAATGGAGTAACTGTAGAATGGGTGTGATATACATGCTCCTCCTGGCTGTGAATAGTAAGCATGCTGTAGCATTCTGTACTAGGGTTGTGCAAAATATATATATCAGTAAATTCCGGGTTTGGGTTTTTTTGGCACATTTTTTTGGGTAAACCTGAAATAAGCCAAATACACATACCAGTAAATATGGGTATTCAGCTTATTTTCAGGTTTCCTGAAAAATCCGGGCCCATTATAGTCCATGGGGAATTTTTTCAAAGTTCCTGGGGGGCATTTTTGGAGGTAGAATCCCCAAATTTGCAGCGGGCTGCAAGGGACTCTCCTTCAATGGTCACCAAAGCTTGGTGAGCTCTGGGACAGGGGGTCAAATTTTATGGGCTTGCAAAGGGGTCACCCCCGTCCTCCAAGCATTTGTAAGCTAAGCTGTCCATCAGGTTCAAAAGTTCAGCATTGCAGAGGACTGGCGGAAAGAGGTGATTCCAGGCTGGTGCCTCAAAGTCTGGGGTCTGCCTTCATTTCTGGGTTGCTTTGCATGATGTCCATGCAAATGAGCTTCCAAACGGAGGGAAAAGGCTTGAATGCAAGAAAAATAAGGCACAGAAAACATTTCTTTTGGTGGCAAATGACATCTTGTGAACAGTCTTTAATGTGGTCATGAAAAATCTGATTCTAAGAGATGGTCACGAGGCGGGGAAACAAAGCCTCTACTCAGGGCAACCTTTTGGAAAGCAGGTTTTCATGGGGGAAGTGATATTGGAGCCGACTGAAGTCATGACCATGGGGGCTGTGTGAAGGAGATTGCTCATCCATGTGGAGTGGGATCCAGCCTATCCATGTGGAGTGCACTAAAACAGTCTAGTAGAATACAAAACTACTTTCTTAGGCGCATCCTAGCCCTTCCCAAAGGAACCCTGGCAGCCCTGATGAGAGCCGAAACAGGTCTCCCATCTCTCAAGGCCTGTGTGAATCTCGCTATAATAAAATATTGTAAAAAACATAGCATCATCAGGCCAGATGGGTTTGGTGGCAAAGCTTTTGATTACTTATTGGCAAAAGACCAAGCCCACCAGAGTCACCTTAATAACATTTATCATCGCAACTCTATACCTGATGATCTTTTAGATGCTGCTTCAGATAAATCTTTACTTGGTGACTGGGTGTTTAGGATGGATGCCTTAATTGACAAAGTAACAATTCAATAGTCTAAATTTCCCCCCCCCCCCTGGTTCCATAACTATAACAAAGACCATCTTAGATCTTTCTATTTGGTTAACCTCATGTCTCAGAACCTTAGGGTGGCTTTCACCTCCCTAAGATTTCAGACCATGCCTTCAACCTTTCTGACAGGGTGGTATAATAAAATCCCAAAGAAACATTGCACATGTATCATGAGGACTTATTTTTCTTTCTAATTTTTTCTCCCACTGCCAATTCCAGCAGCGGCAGGCAACAGGGGATTCCCTGCCCCCACCTTGTTTCTAATAGAGCCATTCTTGAGTAATTCAAAGAGGGGAGGAGAGGTACCCATATATCTGAAGCTGCATCTTACATTAACTTAGCTAATGGATAAACCATAGGGTTGCCAGTTCTGGGTTGGGAAATACGGGAGATTTTTTGGGGAGGAGCCTGAGGAGAGTGGGGTTTGGGGAGGGGAGGAACTTCAATGCCATAGAGTCCAATTGCCAAAGTGGTCATTTTCTCCAGGTGAACTGACCTCTATCAGCTGGAGATCAGTTGTAATAGCGGGATCTCCAGCTACTACCTGGAGGTTGGCAACACTAATAAACCAGCTTGTATAAATCCTAACTTTTTAGTTTCAATTATATGAAGTGTTATTATGGTCCCAGCCTCCAGGTGGGGTCTGGAGATGTTCTGGCATCACAACTGATATCCAGGCTACAGAGGTCATTTCCCCTGGAGAAAATAGCTGCCTTGGAGGTTGGACTGTGTGGCATTACCCCACTAAGATCCCTCCCCATCACAAACCCTGGCCTCCTCAGGCTGTACCCCAAATCTTGAAGAATTGCCCAACCTGAAGTTGGGAACCCTAAGTGCTATAGTTTTGAACATTAAAAAGAGTAAATTAAAAGTCAAAAGTTATTATCAGACATTATTAAGCTTCAGTTAGTTTCCTAAAGCTATTTTATCATCTTCACAATATTATATATGTAATTTTACTGTCATCTTTTGTACTCTGTGAATGAATGATTGAGCATATTACCAACCATGACAATATTCTGAAAGTTTTCAAAGACTCCATAAGGTGGGTAATGTGGCAGCTAAATAGTAATTTTGTCTTGATGGGCATATTTACAGTTTGCTTGGAGTCACTAGTGTGTCCAGAAGGGCCTAGAACTCATTTCACTTGAATACGTCAAGGTAGGAAATACAGTGCATTAACAGTTCCCAAGTCTGTGATTTCCTCTTTACTTGAAAACATCTAACATTTAAAATAGCAAATGCCTGGCTAGCTCTTTATAGACAATGAAGCTGTTACCTCCCCTGCCCCACCCCCATACAACATTATCACCAGCTCTGTATGGAAACATCAGCTCCAGTTCTATTGGGGAAATATACATCATGGAGGATTGCTGTTCAATTATTTTTTAAAGCCTCTCATAAATCCTAATGGAATAAAGGAACTATTTGAATTGTGTCATATGAAATCTACAAGCAAGAGAATTCGGACAATCAGGTTATCCTCTCAAAGCCTCCTCAACTTATGCCTTTATAGGACATTCCTATTTTGCATACTGCCACCAAGATTAGGTTAATTCATGCCATCATCTTCCCTATTACTATGTATGGGTGTGAAAGCTGGGCAATGAAGAAAGCTGACAGGAAGAAAGTAGACTCCTTTGAAATGTGGTGTTGGAGGAGTGTTACGGATACCATGGACTGCCAAAAAAACAAATCAGTGGGTTATAGAATAAATCAAGCCTGAACTGACCCTAGAAGATTAAACTGAAACTATTGTATTTTGGTCACATTATGGGAAGACAAGAGTCACTAGAAAAGACAGTCATGCTAGGAAAAGTTGAGGGCAGCAGGAGCCAGGAAAAGAGGAAGACCCAACAAGAGATGGATTGACTCAGTAAAGGAAGCCACAGCCCTCAATTTGCAAGACCTGAGCAAGGCTGTCAAAGACAGAACATTTTGGAGGACATTGATTCATAGGGTCACCATGAGTCGGAAATGACTTGACGGCACTTAACACACATACACACAAAGCTTGCAAATGTACACTACGTTTTGCGGAACATGCAAAATAGCACAGCGTGGTTGTGGTGAGTTGCTCACTTGCCACAAATACAGATGAATCTAAGAACAGAGGGAAAACAATACACATGTAACATTCTTGAGATATTTGTTTTCCATCTTGCCTGTGAACAGAAATACAATGTTCAAGAGCTACAATTAATACTTTGAATGCAAAAGCTGACCTATACTGCCCTTTTCTTACACCTTGTTTAATAGATCATTCCTGTGATTAGATAAGTTGGCACACTAAGTGGTTCATTGACTATTAATGTTAGCAAAAACTCATTAACATTTCATTCTACTCTCTTGATGCATGGTGCTTAGTTGTCACTCAATGTGTCGTCCCCCTCCCCTTTACCTAATCAGGATGGCAAAGTCTCATTTTTGACTGCAATATACACGATTATCTTTGGAAGTTAACATTGTTATATTTATATTCTGTTTGCATGACAAGAAATCCGTTTTTTCAGAGTGAAGTTCTGATAGATGGAATTGCAAGCTTCACTCATGATGTCAGCAGTGTTTATAAGTAAAAGGGCCTTGTTAATATTGCTGTCTACTATCAGCCTGTTGGATTTTGTGAGCCTAGATTAATGTTGCTTCTGGATTAGTGCCATACAACACCGTTCTTCCCAACCCATTTGTAAAGAACTGTTCTTACAATAAGATGTCATAAGCTGCTAGTTGTCTTCCTTCAGAATTAACTGACCCCACAAAGACCACCATGATCCCTGAGGTGTTTTAATTGTAGACTGTTAAAGGACCTTAAAGCCAAGTGCCATCTTAAAGGTGACAGGTTGGTCAAGACAAACCAGAAAAGCTGAAGTGTGAGTCCTCACACTCCAGGGCACTGCTGCCACCAGTCCTCTTTCTACCCCATCAGTCAGACACCAAGGGACCAAGCCTCTGGACCCCCCAGGTCAAAGAAGAAAAAAGTCAACCATGCAAGGTAGGGAACTTTTTATCATATGTGGTGGTCCTGCAAAAGAATAAAAAAGCATTGCATAGAAAAACATGTGGAAATGCAGAGAATCTTAAGATTTAAGTTCCCAATGGAACCAAAAAACATGTTGCTGGAAATCTTACCAACAGGAATCACAAAAACGCTAGAAGAGCTGTTCAAATATATAACAACAGCAGCCAGAGTCACAGTAACTGCAAAATGGAAATCAGACGAATGCCTAGATATAGAGGACTGGAAGAGTAAATTAGCAGAATATGAGGTGATGGCAAAACTGACCAGCTTTGTAAACAGAAGGCTAATTAAAGAACTTCAGGGTAAATGGAAATTTTACTATATATATTCTTCTCAAAATTTGGGATGAGAGGGAACATAAGATCTGAGAGAGATGTGGGATCTGAGAGATAAAATTTCCAGATGAAGTTTATCAGTTTTGTCTAATGTTTAAGATATTATAAATAAGAAAAATTAAATAAGAGGCAGTTCATGATTATATGGCAGACATAAACCAATAATACATTTGTATAATACAAATAATATATTTGTAATAGTTTATTAAGAAATTAACAGGTAGTAATTTGGGTTTAACAATAATGCTAAAGATGGTAATAATCAAGTATTTGGATTTAAACATGTGAGATCAATTTTATGGATAGCAGTAATCTCAGTGTAATTCATTTTATTTGACGGTTTTCCTATATTCTGTATTTTTTTTGCATTAATGTTTTTGTATTTGGTGTGGTTTTTTCTGTATCTTTTTGTATTGATTATTATATTATAACATTTAATTTTTTAAAAAAAACATGCAGGGTAGGACACTTACAAGATGAGTTCCAGAAAACAATTACTCTAGTAGCTGTGGCCGATATGGGCTAGAGTACTGGATTCAGATTGAAGCCCCAAAACCCAAGAAGAGCACAAAGTATAATTAAAGTGATTGATTAAAATATTGTGCAGGGATATACAATAAAAGGACAGTGAACTGTGAAGATAAAATAGCAAAGCTATATATCTAACCTCAGCACTTTTACATGAATTGTTTCTAAAACCAGATGTTACCTTTATAAGGTTGAGTCCAATAGAGTTTCAAAGTCCAAGTCAAACAAGTGCTTCGGCCAACATGGGCCACCTAGAATCAAAAGGTGTCTCACAGGCAGTTGTAATCCACATAAAGGGCAGAAACTAAACTTAAGAATCTTTATGCCCAATGACCTGCATTGGCATGATTCTGTTTGATCAATCAAATGTATAGCCAATTAAGTAATTTGACCAGTGATTCATGATAACAAGGTGACTCAACCAATCAGTTGGGTTTGCCAATTAGACTAGATACCCTGCAGCTGTATAGGGTTCAGTTAAGCAAAGTCCTTACTCCAACAAAATGAAATGCTTAGACCCGTTCTGGTAGTCTTGAAACTTCTAGGCCAGATGATCTGCCCAGCACTCCCATCTCCTTATGTCTTTCTCTGAAGCCACAGTCAACTCCATCTTCTGTTCTCAGAGACAAGAAAAACATGCATGATTTTCCAGGCTTAAGTCTGAACCATTGTTTGAATTTTTACATAAGACTGTGATAAAGGCCTAGTTTCTTGACATAGACAGATAGGGCATTCAAGATACAGTTGCCCCAAGTTAATAAAGAAACATACCTCAGGACCTGTTGGCATCTTAATGTAGTCACAAAAGTAGAAGCAGTACAAAATGCCCAGGGGACAGAAACAGCTGTAGTCCCTGAGGTACAAACATCTAATGTATCTAGTGTGTAGAAGATGCCTGAGGGAATTGCAAATGAATATATGGAACTATTTGAAGAGCACAGTATCAATGTTTTGGCTGGAGTAATTCAGGAGTTTAAGTGACCCTGATAAAGCCGGAGCTAGTGAGATCTGAGCAGTACTTACCTGGAAAGGAAATAGCTACAAAAGGATTGAGAGTGCCTCAGTTAAAGGTGCCTTTGACTAACATGCAGATAACATACAAAGATTGGACTGGAGAATGGGAGCTGGCAGTGAGTGATAGGTGGGGCCATGACATCTCCTAGAATTACAACTGATCTTCAGTCTGCAGAGATCAGTACCCCTGGAGAAAATGGCTTATTTGCAGGATAGACATTGTGGCATTAATACCCAACTGAGGTTCTTCCCCCCCACAACAAAATCCTGAGCTCCCCAGGGTTTACCACCCCCAACATCCCCAGAAATTCCCAACCCAAATTTGGCAACCCTACTGTGTGAGGACATTCTATTTCCTCCACTTTTAATTGGAAATGACTTTGCAATAAATATTAAATAAATTAATGTTGTGACTAGGGGTGCACATTTGGATACATCTGAGCTGAAAATATACCTGAAATACCTCATCAGTATTTTTCACGTATATTCAGCATCCCAAATATATCTTGGCATTTTTCGGGATACTGAAAAAAAGCCCCCCCCCCAATCCCAGAAATATTCAAGATCCACCAGGAAGATGAGGAACCAGAGTTTGCAGGCTCCCAGGGACTATGTTTTCTTTCCCCATTTGTTTCTGAGTCACAGGGGGTTTCTATAGGCTTACCAGGATTCTTGTGTCAATTTCATTTGTCAGTTTCAAGAGGCTTTCCCCCCCTTTTTTGCTGGAGTTGTTTTGTGAGATTCTCTTGTTTGACATTACTTCTATTGGGCTTGCACTGTCACAGTGGCCCTAGGTTCTGCTGGGCTTCTGCATGTTACAACAGGTTCTGCTAGGCTAGCAGAAATGCACCTCTACCTGGAGGTGTGCACACCTAATTTAAATTTGGGGGTTATATGAAGTATAGGTACCAGCAGCTCCACTGAAGATTTGGTGCCTGTATCTTAAAAACACCCCCTAGTCACCCAGAAAGTTTTCCCATAGGGAATAATGGACCCCAAAAATTCAGAAACCCCCCCCCCCAAAAAAAAAACCAAATTTGAATACCACACCAGTATTTGTTATTTGAGAATATCAGGAATACAAATATTTTTTGTGTCCAATATACCCAAACCCAAAAAAATCCCATTTTTTTTGCACACCCTTAGTAGTGACCAGAAGCTGTCAAATGCTGAATAAAAGGTCAGAAATGAGGCCTGCAGCAAGATATAATTTCTGGGGAGAGGGGACACCATAAAACATAAGCCAAAGAGCAGACCCAGAGAAAAGAGTGTAGGGAAGGGGATACGGGGGGGGGGGATGAGGTGCCCCCTGCAAGTCCTTGTAGGTTCCCCACTGCACAAGTGGGCTGGCATTGTGCTATTAGGCCATAGTTTTCCTGGATAGAGGCTACCAGTGGGAGAGAAGGAGGGAAGGCTGAAGACAGGGGTACAGATATAGGTAGGTTGCCTGGTGGGTGGGAAAGAGAGAAGGAAGCAGGAATAGAGGACAGACTATGGGGGCTTTCAGGGATGGAAAAGAGGAAATAGTGAAGAAGGGGGAAATTAGATAAGTCTTTGCAGGTCCCCCACTTGTCAGTTATATTGTCATGGCTTAAACAAGTACTTACTCATCCTCTAATGTGATATATGCCATCATTCATCAACAATACCCTTTTATTCTTTACATGGCAGAAAGACCATCTATCAAAAAAAAAAAAACACCTATGACATTAAAAATAGCAATATTTTTGAAAATCGCAGATATTGTGTAGCTCACAAAAGAAATCACTAGTCTTCAACAAAACAACTTGAAGAGAACTCCTGGATTAGACTTCATAGGGAAATACAATTACATTTCCATGGCTTAACAAATATTAGGTATGTTATTTGCAGTTACTGCTGTTTTGAATGGTCACTGTGATGTTCTCTTATGCTTGCAAGTAGGTCTGTGCAAACAACAACAACAATTTGGTAAATTTTGGGTTTGGGTTTATTGGGGCCGATTTTTTTTTGGTAAACCCAAAATAAGCCAAATGGGTATTTGGCTTTATTTCTGAGTTTCTTGGGGGGGGGGGGAAATGGGTCCATTACAGTCTATGGAATTTATTTTTGAGGCTCTGGAGGGGGCGTTTTCTTGGGTAGAGTCACCAAATTTGCAGCATAGCTTCAAGGGATTCTCCTTAAACAGACCCCAATGTTTGGTGAAGTTTGGGACAGGGGGTCCAATGTTATGGGCCCACAAAAAGGTTGCCCCCATCCTCCAGGCATTTGTGACACCTGAGCTGTCAATCAGTTTTCAGGTTCAGGTCAGCGTTGCCAAGGACTGGCGAAAAGAGCCAATGGGCAGGCTGGTGCCTAAGAGTCTAGAGACTCCCTTCATATCTGGGTCACTTTGCATGAGGTCCTCCAAGCTGAGGAAAACAGCTTAAATGCAAACCAAACAAAAAAAGGCAAAGAAAACATCTCTTTTGGTGGCAAATGCCTTTGTGTGAACAGTCCTTTAATATAGTAATCAAAAATCTGATTTTGAGAGATGGTCACGGTGCAGGAAAATGAAGCCACTACTCAGAGTGATTTGAAAGCAGGTTTTTATGGTGGTGGGGGGAGGGTGATATCGGAGCCAGCTGAAGTCTCAACCAAGGTGGCTGTTCTGAAAAAGATTGCTCATCCACGTGAGTGAGGGAGTCTTCTTCAGAAGCCTGGTCAGCAGTTGCTAAAGCTGGTGCTTTTAGTTGGAGGGTATATCCCTCCAGATGGGACTGGGTGAGCCCCATCTTTTAAATGACTCTTCTGCTTGCACACTAGTCTTATGTTGGGTGATATACCTGGAAGGTTGGTCAGACCAAGTTGGCTCCAATTACACAACCCCTGCCTCAAAAGGGCCCCAGCTATGGGGTCCTAACAAAATCAGTCAAACATAGAAAAATAGGAGAAGGCACAGATCCATGCATCTGAGCAAAGGCGAATAGCTGAAACCTGAAAAAGCCAAATATCTATTCATCTTTTCAGGAATCGCCTACTTGGCCTCAGGCAGATCTGCAGTTTTTAGTATTTGGCCGAAAATAAACCTGAATGTTGCCGAAACAGTTAACTTTGGGTTTATTTTTGGTTTGGGAGAGGGGAGACTGTTCCATTGCAATACATACAATAAATATGCCACAGTCACTGTACTTTTCATGGCCTTTTAACCCTGTTGCCTACAACTTTTTTCCTCTCCATATGTGTGCCAACCATAGATTCAACTTATGTATCTGAAAGATGCGCAGAGAGCTCCAAAATTCAACAGAGGATTCTTAGCACATTCTCCAAAATGCTATTCATAGAATTCTTTGCCTTGGGAAGCCAGGTCAGTTAAACTGGTATAAAAACTAGGTAGTGTTGTTTTGTAGAGAGAGGTTCTGAAATTGCCCCTCAGGGGATTCATTCCATGAAAAGTGTGCAGTTGTGTCTCTTTCACAAAGTTCGGGGGGGGGGGGGAGAGGGAATCTGTCCTTGACATAATACTTTGTTCTCTGCTATGCTGTGTTTAAATCTAACAATGAAACAAATTGCTTAATACACCATATCTTGCCTATTTAAAACAGACATGGTGAATGCCTTGGAACAATGGAATCAGGTACTAATTTATTCCTGTTAGTGCATAATAATGAAAAGTCAGCGAGATTAATGTGCTGTTACTGTTTATTCAGTGCTGCATTGCTCGTAACTAAGTACAATGGATGGGACCTTCTTCCTGCGTCATTAAATGAGTTAATCATGTAAACCAGGAGAAAAAAACCTTTTGGGTGGCCCAAAAGTAGGATTAACATTAGACATGCATTTTTCACCAGAGAGTAGGAAAGCAGATCCAACAAATATTGGTGTCCCCATCTCCAACTTGCTCTCTCAAATTCAAATTTAGTTTCAAAAGGTAGAACTTGGGTGATTGCCAACTTCAATTCCTTCCAAATTTAGAAACATTTTGTTCTGAAGGAGGAGGATAATTGTCAGTTAATAGCCAATCAAGTTATCAGGAAGAAAGCCATTAAAACGACCTGGATTTCCCCCCCCCCCCATAATGAGACTTGGAAAATGTAAATGAATTTATCTGAGCAGTCAAACACTGATAACACTGTTCATATGTTAGGACTACAGCTACAATAGTGTGAAATATTCAAGAATCACCTGAGACGGACCTATATAAGTTGAAATAAATATTGACAACATTACAATATTCTGTTCCATGTACATTCTTCCTTCTCAAGAAAGGTAAGCAGCATCATTTATCCCAGCAAGGCAATGGAGCAAAGGTGAGTTTTAGTCACATACCTAGGTGGCTGAATTGCTGTGTCTTGCTACAGGCTTGATAGTTATTTTGTTGCAGATTTTCAGCAGCTGCAAAACATTGAGGCGGCCAAGATAGGCTGCTTACATTTTGGGTTAATTTTCTATAGTGATCTGAAGGGACTTTACAGAGGACTAGACCTCATATTAATTAGGTGTAGCTATAGTACGGCCTGAGGATCTCCCGGAATTACAACTGATCTTCAGACTACACAGATCATTTCCCCTGGAGAAAATAAATGCTTTCCAGGGTGGACTCTATGGGATTATATGCTACTGGGCTCCCTCCCCAAACCCTCCCCTTGTCAGGCTCTACTCCCCAAATCTCTAGGAATTTCCCAACCCAGATTTTGCAACTCTACCTGACATAGACTACATGTTTTTTTTCTGAATCAGTTAAGTTTTTCAAGGGTTTTTTCACCATTTCTTTTTTCAATACTGTACAGGCAAGGATAGAAGAAATGCCTGTTGAAGTTTCTTAAAACTTTCCCATCTATTTTCCACACTTCTTTTGTTATTGCTTATTTCAATACTAGAAAAAATAGTAGTACTTTTAGAGAAAATGAAAGACTTGATCATTGTAGATTTGTCTCATGTCACTGCAGGTTAACTGAATATTTAATAAATCACAGTTCTAATCATAAGAAGGGTATCCAGAACAGGATCTATCCCAAGCACAGCACACTTTGCAATTATAAACATATTTTTTGCAGACTCAAATAATTATCATTTTTACTTTCTAATTTCCCATTTCTCAGCTAATGGGTTTTCAGTTTACATTTTTTTTCAATTATAAGTTACTAATCAAAAAAGATTGCAGTTTGGAACTGTGTTGCATGTAGCTTTAATGAGACTAATCCAATATTGGCTTTGTTAGATTCCCTCCACCCAATATGCTATAGCAGTCTCTGTCAGCAAACTATTGGTTATGGCTAAATGAAACACTCCCTGAGAACTGCATATGGTGCTTTGTTGACAGTGACATTCTCTTTCCTTCCAAACTCTTCCTCGAAAACTCAGCGTTATTAATAAAGTTCACTCAATGTATCTAGGGATATATGTGGCCAATGACACTGCTTTCCCGCAGCTTCCATGCATTCATTAGATTATCTAAATATAGCCTACACACACATGTGTATTCATGCACACTCTGTACATAAAAGGATGGAGCCTGAAAAACATGTTAAGTCTTTTTGTTCAGCCATTTTAGAGACACTAGCTTTAATAAGGAACTGGTTGGGTAACATTTTCCTCAAATTTTAACCATAGCTATAGTCTCTTACCAATTAGGATTTTGTTAGGCCTTAAAAAGAGCAAAGAATATTGATTTCCAAATAGTTAAACAAAAATTTATTGGTAGTCTTCTGTGTTGCTGTCTGCATTGGTTCTTGGGGAGAGAGGCATTGGCCTGTGCTTACTCACATGCCTCTCCACTTTCCACTGGAGGAAAAAAGGCAAGTTTTTCCTCCAGTGGAAAGTGGCCGAGCTGAAAGTGCATTCAGTGAGAAGTCTTTTCTGGGCTCTCTTTTGGGGGGTGGGGGCTTTTTCAGGTGGAGGAACCAATTTTTCTGCATGGCTACTGCTGACTCTTCAGAGTTAACCCCCAATTTTGGTAAAGTTAGGGTCAGGGGGGACAATTCTATGGGCACCCTGATGTGGGAAATGTGGGTTCCCATAGAATTGTTTCCCCGAGCTCTGCCCCAAACTTAACCAAAATTGGGGGTTTACCCTGAGAAGAGTCACCAGCAGCCATACTGCAAATTTTGTCCCTCTGCCTGAAAAAGCACCCCCCCTCAAAGTACCCAGAAAAGACTTTTCACTGAATGCAAGTAACCTGGCACACCATGGGAAACTTGGCTTTCTCGAATCTTAATAAGGCCACTGTAGTCGATGGGTGTTTTTTTATAGGAGCTCCTGGTGGGGCATTTTTTGAGGCAGAGTTACCAATTTTCTGGGTAGCTGAGAGGGACTCTCCTTGCATGAACCTCGAAGCCTGGTGAAGTTTGGTTTGGGAGGTCCAGTTTTATGAGTCCCAAAAGGGCTGTGCATCATCCTCCATAGGAATGCATTGCAAAGTTTGCACCACAGTAGCCAGATCTTTTCTGCCCAGAAAACTCATCAGCTGGCTAACCAGTCGAAACTGGTAAAAGCTGACCACTACTGCCACCTGCTTATCTTGCTGTAGGCTTGGGTCCAAAAGCACCCCCAGGTAGGGTTGCCAACCTCCAGGTAATAGAAGATCTCCTGCTATTACAACTGATCTCCAGCCGACAGAGACCAGTTCACCTGGAGAAAATGGCTGCTTTGGCAATTGGACTCTATGGCATTGAAGTTCCTCCCCTCCCAAATCCCGCCCTCCTCAGGCTCCACCCCAAAAACCTCCCGCCAGTTGCCAAGAGGGACCTGGCAACCCTACCCCCAGGCTACAGGCCTGTTCTTTCAAGGAGAGTGCAACTCCATCTAGAACAGTTGACACCTTAAATTCCAGGATCAGGCCTTCTTCTCACCAGTAGCACTTCTGTCTTGGTGGGATTAAGCTTCAGTTTAAGTTTAAGCTCTTGAAAAAAGGAGCTTGGTATTTTCTAATGTAAAGTATGTCTATAAGTGTCTGAAGTAGGTAGTTTTCTTTTCCTTCAGAAACATCTGAAAGAATATCCTTCTCAGATATCTATGACTCAGTTCATGCAACTAGTGAGAAACAAATATGTTGGCTTTACAGCATTATTTCCTTGCCAATTAAGAAGAAATATCACACTAAAGATCCCATGACACTCTGCTTTTCTTTAACAGCTTATTTATTCCTTATATATTCAAAGGAACTGACAAAATATGGAATGCCACAAGGCATAAGAACAGAGTTTGATGAATATATACAATTTTCCAAAGGCATTTTTAAAAAAAAATCACAGCCAAATTCTTTCCTCTAGATCTTTGTGCTGATCTCTCATGTCACTATGGCATTCATAATATATATATATAGCAAAAATCAAGCTGTGATTTACTGAATGATCGATCAATAAATATTTTAGTAGTGAATTGATATAGTTGTACTAAAGAATTATTCCAGGTTATTCCAGGTTGCCTCCAGTTGAACAATCCTTCTGAAAATATACAAGCAACCTAATTTTTTGTCTTGACATTGATGACTTTTGCAGCCTGATACAATGCACGTTTACTAAGAAGAAAGTCACATTGAGGTTACAACTAGACATGACGTTGTCCCTGGGTTCACCCCAGGGATGTGCCTCCATTTTCTAGTCCGGGGGAAAGCCATTTAAGAGCAAAGCAGGGACCCAATTCTGGTCAGGACCACCAGAGCACAGGGAGAGGAGGGGCTCCTACCTCCTCCCCCATGCTGTTTTTCTTGCTCGAAATGGTCCTAGGGTGTGTGTTTGGGAGCCGAGAAGGCCACACCTACCCCCATCCCAACCAGAATCCCCCCCCCCCGGTGCTCTTAAATGTCTTTTCCCCAGCACTAGAAAATGGAGTCACATCCCTGGGGTGAACCCAGTGTCAGTCACATATAGTTGTGCCCTCATGAATTACATGAGATGTAGTCCTACATATCACACTCAGGATCGCAGGCTGCAGTCATAACCATATTTAGGAGAGTTTTGCACATACCTATACTATGCAAATGTCTGAGGTTTCTTGGTAAATGTTTGGTTCCCTACCATGTATATAAAGAAGCAAAATGATCTGATTTGGTAATGCACTTAAAATCACACATCAGTGTAAACAAACTATGCAGGAAGAAATGCATACTTCAAAAATGTGAGCCCACACTTGTACAAATTACCTTTGGGAAGCTCTGTGGCTGTTGTCTCCAAAGCAATACATGAGGCTATCCACACAGGACCTAATAAAGCAAGATGCAGTGGGAAAGAGTTCAAGAAATGGCTGAGAAGGTTTCTTCTGAGACTTCTCAGAAGCTGTTCTGGAGTAGTAAAAGTCTCAGTGAGTGGAGGTAGAGCAAGCATTCTTGTGGTGCCTCATGCAACCTGTGATTTTTACCATCTTTTGCAAGAGTTGTAATGGCTATATAATGTGGCTGACATTTAGTAGGAGAACTAAGATGGTATCAGTTACAGGAACCTAGTATTTTAATAGGATTTCAGGGTTAAATCTTCCTTTTTTATAATTTGTTTATTCGTAACATCACAATGTAACTCTTACTGAGCCTTCAAACCAGGATAGGTTTTAAATACAAAGAAAATAATAGAGATTTCTAGACACTGTTGGCTAAGCACAGATGTCCTTCTCTGCAATGCTTAAAGAAGTTGTGAAATTACTTGTTTCCTTTTGCACCTGCAAAACTACCAATGCTCTAATCAAAAGAGTTTGACTGCTATGATTGTACAGCTGGTGGTAAAGCTCCCTGTGGAGTACAAGGTTATACATGAATTGGTGTTGAAGGCCATCGTTTTATTCTAAGCCAACAGACATTGCCATCTAAATAGCAACCTATGATTTATAGGCCACATTCTTTTACAAGTCTATTTTCCCTTGGAGGAGGTAACACTTTCTCTGACCCTAGATTCATGAAATAACTGTGCTGTTTGAGATGCTTTAGGAGTTAAATTTCAGGATTGAAAAAATTAGGCTATAAGCAAATATAAGAAGAACCCCCTCCCCAAGTTTTCTTAGAAATGAATGCTGAGTTTGAGATAAAACTGGGGAAACAGTTCAGATTTAAGGTAACTATGTGTGTGTTTGTGTGTGTGTGTGTGTGTGTGTGTGTAAAGTGCCGTCAAGTCGCAGCCGACTTATGGCGACCCCTTATGGGGTTTTCAAGGCAAGAGACTAATAGAGGTGGTTTGCCAGTGCCTTCCTCTGCACAGCAACCCTGGTAATCCTTGGTGGTCTCCCATCCAAATACTAACCAGGGCTGACCCTGCTTAGCTTCTGAGATCTGACGAGATCAGGCTAGCCTGGGCCATCCAGGTCAGGGCAAGGTAACTATGTACTATGTACACAGAATCAATTGCCAACAATTGACCATTAATACATGCAGGGATTTAACAAAATTAGAGATGCACATTTCTGGAACATGTTGCATTTGAGGTCCATTTGGATCAAATAAGATTTCACGCCTTTTCTTGACATGAGAAGGGAGTCTGAAAAACTGAGCCAAATTGAGGTGAGGTGATATGAAATTCTAAACCTACTAGGGAAATTAAAAACCAATAAGTCTCCAGATCCTGATGACGTACACCCAAAAGTTCCTAGTAAACTCAAATGTGAGATATTTACTATATAAACCCATATACGTAACTTGTCACTAAAATCAGCCCCTGAATCATAACTGGAGAATAGCAGATGTTACACTTATTTTTAAAAAGGGGTCCAGAGGAGAACCAGGAATTTACAGGCCTATTAGTCCAATGTCTGTCCAAAGCAAATTAGAACAAATTAACCAAAGATAGAATATTAGCCACATAGAGAAAGCCTGCTGAGGGAAAATCAGCATGGCTTCTTCAAAGGGAAGTCCTGCCTCACCAGCCTTTTTGGAGTTCTTTGAGAAAGTGAACAAATATGTAGATAACAGTAACCTGGAAAACATTATATACTTGGACTTTCAAAAGGCTTTTGACAAGGTATCTCACCAAAGACTCTTGAGTAAATTTAGTAGTCATAGGATAGCAGTCCTATGGATTAAAATTAGTTAAATGACAGGAACCTGACCATAAGACGCACCTAGTTTTTAGAGGAGGAAAACAAGAAAAAATCTTGTTTTCCTCCTCTAAAAACTTGTCTTAAGGAGTGAATCCCAACTGGGCGCATCGGGACAGTGCGAGCCGGCATTCCCCGCCCCGACGGCCAGCTGGGAGGCGGGCGTGGCCGCACAGAGCCAGCTGGGCATGTGCGCGTCGGGACGGCGTGAGCCGGTGCACATGCCCAGCTGGCTCTGTGCGGCCCCACCCGCCTCCCAGCTGGCCGTCAGGGTGGAGAATGCCGGCTCACGCATCCGGACGCACACGCGCCCAGCCGGCTCTGGGCGCCCCGCCCACCTCCCAGCTGGCCATCGGGGCAGGGAACACCGGCTCATGCCGTCCGGACGCGCACACGCCCAGCCAGCTCTGTGCGCCCCACCCGCCTCCCAGCTGGCCATCGGGGCGGGAAATGCCGGCTCGCGCCGTCCCAACGCACACGCGCCCAGCCGGCATTCACTCCATAAGACGCACAGACATTTCCCCTCACTTTTGAGGAGGAAAAAAAGTGCGTCTTATGGAGCGAAAAATACGGTAATAGCAGCCATGTTGTTACACTACCTGTTACTTGATTATTCAAAGTAAAAATAATGTACGAATGTTAGAATATAACAGCTTCATGCTTCAATTATGCAACTTGTTGACTACTTTTCAAAATTTACTAACAGTGAAAGCAGTCATTTTGTGCTAATTGATGAACATGGTTGAGGTGTAAAAGAAAAATAAAGTTGCAAAGAACAAATAAAATGTGTGATACCTTCATAAAGCTCCTTGCTTTATAAAAGTTTTCATCTGTGGATATAATCCAAGGTTCTATAACTACAAAAAAAAATTAACTTAAAGGATTTGAGGATTAATCACTCAAAGATAATACTAAATATGATGGAATTTGGAAATCAATAAATGCATATGCCAGGTAAGCTTTTATGATATGACAGCTAAATATAAAGCAGCCTTAAAAACCAAGAACTATGTCAAGATTTCAATAAATACACTCTAATTAAAATGACTTTAATGGGAAAAAATGGAATCATTCAGCAATTTTGATTTTATGTTATTCAAAGTAAATTTCCTTCTCATTTTTCCCTCCAAGGCATTTCCCATGTATTTATCTCTGTATGTCTGAGTCAAATGAGATCTAATAATATAGCAAGGATTAATAAAAATTATTAAGGCTGGGCAAGTGACATTCATGTTTGAACAGTGCAATTGTGGCTTCAATATGACTTTTTACCATTTGTTTTATTTGCTTTATTTCCATGTTTCACCCCAATGGAGACTCAAAGCAGTTTACATCCTTCTCCTCTCCTCTATTTTATCCTCACAACAGCCTGATTCTATGACCTTAAGCAGATGATGAGAGGGAGGGCATCTTGGGCATCTTCTGAACGTGGAGTAGGGGTCACTGGGGGTTTGGGGGGGAGGTAGTTGTGAATTTCCTGCATTGCACAGGGGGTTGGACTAGATGATCCTGGTGGTCCCTTCCAACTCTATGATTCTATGAACCTGTGAGGTAGGTTAGGCTGAGAGTCTGTGTCTGGCCCAAGGTCACCCATCAAGCTTCCATGGCACAAGTGGGGATTTGAACCTGGATTTACCAGATCCTAGTCCAACACTTTAGCCACTACACCACACTGGCTGAAATGAAGACAATGTAAGCATTTCATTGAATTTGTATATTCCATTATTTTCAATAGAGGAAAGCATTTGGAGAACTAGTAAATGGCTCTTCAATAAATGGAGAGAGATATGAGTGGGGAATCTATAGAATTGTTTTGAGAATCTAGACTATTATTTTTTTGCTAGAAGCTTTTGTAGTTGGTTTAGTATAAAATGTCAATGAAAAATGCCTACAAATCATGCCATTAAAAGATGAAAGGAAGATGGGAATTTTGTTCAGTGCCATTACTGAGTCCCTCCCAAATTCTCTAATGTGACTTGAAATACTGGTTTGTTGGCAACTGTACAGAAGGGTTTTAGTTCTATACTTCTGTAGAGGCATCCACGTGGCCAGGTAAAGTAGAGGGGATGGACACTTGTTCTGTACCCCCCCCCCAATTTCAAACTGTGGTTCCAAATCAAATCACTATTCATTTTAACATCTGCTTGTGGTCCAGCATGTCAAACTAGGGATTATAACTGATATATTATCCACTCTTTGTACTGATTGTGCTTTGTCATGATGTATACATTTCCAACCCACAGTTTGTTGGGTAACCTTCCCACCTGTGGCCACAGCAACAGTAGTATAAGGAAGATGTCTTCCTCGCTGGAGGGCAGAGTGGGAATTATAAGCCGATAACCTAGAGCTTTAAAACAAACCAGGATGCCTTGTACACTAACCATAGCTGCAGAAACTGGTTTAAACAGATCAAAATGTATCATGATGTTTGTGTATAAGGAAGATGTAACTGCTCTGCTGCAGTCTCTGTGACCAGGTAGAAACAAGGGACAGGGTTGCACAATGCGATTTGTGAATTCAGAGTCTGTAATGCCATATGTACAGTAGATGCCTATAGAGGAGCAGGAAATCCTCCAGTATATAACATTATTTATTTATTCTTAATTATGCCACCTTTCTTTCAAGGAACTCTGGGCAGCATACACTGCCTTGGTCAGATAAAATCCTATTCTGAGAGACATCCCATGATCAGTCCAACCAACAGCAAGTCAGTTTCAGTTCTGATCATTAGAGAAGTTTCTCTAGAAAGTCTTGTTTTAAATCCAGTTTCATCCAGTTAAGATTCACATTACTTCTTCCTGCATTCCTTATCTTAGAAGCAACATTCAGGCCACAGGTTGCTCTGGTTACCACGGTCAGTGTATACTATAGTGACTAATACAGTAAATAATTCCTTGAAATGCCTGATACAATAAAGAGATAGTAGAAATTATCCGACCCTCTAGCCATCCTTATCCAATACACTGACCTTAGAGGGGGTTGTGTATGCAGCTGTGGTGGTCCTCCCTTCATTCTAGTTTTAACTCTGTTGGCTACAAACACCATTAAGTGTTTAATGGGGCTTGTTTTGTATGGCAAGGAATGAGAGAGTGGTTAATGAACCTCAGTGCTGCATAATTTACTCAGAAATGACCACTTCTATATACTTGAGAATGAGTGTGTAAAACTCTAAGTACATAAAAGTTATGCAGAAGGACTCCCTTTTCCTCTGTTAAATCGCTCAGAGCTGCATCCTATCTAAAAGTAAAGCTCAGAGCCTGTAATAGGCAGTAGATGGGAAGAGTGCTGAATATTTTCATCAGATGACAGCTCCTCTGTGGCAGTTTTAAGTCTCGTCCCTGTTATAGGGATTTCAGGAGAAAATACAACACTGAGTACATGCATTCTACCAAAATATAAGAATCTAGATGTAGACAAAGCAACTAAAGCAGGCTATTTTAATCTGAGCATTTATGAAATCTATTTTAATCTGAGCATTTATGAAATCATATCTGAGCATTTATGAAAAAAGCTAAAACTAAGATTATACTACGTTAGACTGTATTGTTATTAGATGAAACTCTATTATTATAGCAACACCTGCTTGTGATAGTGCGGAGTGTTATCCTCGGAGTGGACTGAGACTAGCTGGTTTGGGAAGGGGAAGATTCACTCTGCCAACTCATTCTATGAACACTTCCACAAGATCCAATCCTATGGATCATATGATCCACAAGGCAGGTTAGAACCTTCATCAATGCTATTCACCACATTCTATTAGAACCGTAATCGTCATCTGCAGTTTATCTTGTGCAGCATCACCCTGATCCAGACAAATAGATGAGATAGACATATTCAGTTGGTAAAACTATTCAGGGAGGTTACAGCTGTTTGCAAACCTCTTTAAAAACAGCAATACCTCCCTTCAGATTAAATCTACATTCAGGGTGAATGTTTGTAGCAATATGTCCCACAAAGGGGCAATAAGGAGAACACATCCCAACAGCTGCAAACAAGTTTTAAAATCAGTGAGGCAGTAATTGTCTAACATATTTAGCACTTCAAGGTTCATCACATGATGTAGATAAAATGGTGTGGCCTCTATGTAGATCATGCTTCTATAATTTTTGTTCACAAATTATAATTCTATTCCTAATTTAAAGAAACATTCTCCAAATGTTGCAGTGTTTTCCATTTCAGAGCCCGTGGGTTGGGCAGCATAGATATATTTTTTCCACTTTCCTACTTACCTTAGTTTGCTAAATATTGCTATATTTAACAAGGAATGTTGACTGATAAATAAATTAGAAGGATAAATTAATATGAGCAGCAAATTAATAGTGAGCTGAAATGAGTGATGTTTGAACACGAATCCTATGTACATAATGGCCTACCACCATGTATAGCGGGTTCTAGGGCTGTGCATATTGATAAACCCAAACCAAAAATAAACCAGAAAAAGGCCTTTTGGCTTCTTTTAGTTTAATTTAAGCTGAATATCAAAACTGGGAATCAAGCCTAAGCCAGATAGCCGATTGCTGAAAAACCCGAATAATTATTCAGCTTTTTTCGGCTTTGGTTTCCCCCCGGCTTTTCCCTATGGAAATTGTATTTGATGAGCTCTTTGGGAGGGATTTTTGAGTTAGTCACCAAATTCATGGCATAGCTGCAAAGGACTCTCCTTGCATGAACCCCAATTTTTGGTAAATTTTGGGACAGCGGGTCCAATTGTATGAGCCCCCAAAGGAGTCACCCCCATTCTCCATAGGAAAGCGTGGTAAAGTTTACAATGCTTTTCTATGGAGGGGGGGGTCAACCCCTTCGGGACCCCATAAAATTGGACTCCCTGTCCCAGACTTTACCAATCTTTGGGGTTCATGCAAGGAGAGTCCCTTGCAGCTATGCTGCGAATTTGGTGACCCTACCTCAAAAAATGTTCCCTGGAAGAATTTTAAAAATACTTACTAATCATAGTCTGTAATGGCCACATCCGCACCCAAGAATCATGGAAAACTCAGTTTCCCATGAATGCGTGAAATGGGCCCATGTAAAGTTATTGCTTACTGGTATGGGTATTCGGCTTATTTCTGGTTTATCGAAAAACGTCAGGCCCAATAAACCTGGACCTGAAATTTACTATTTTTTTTTTTTGCACCACCCTAGTTGGTTCATAAATTCAGGAACAGTTGGGCCAAGGCAGCCATATGTATTGTATTCTTTTCATGAATGTGCTTCAAATTAAATCTGTGACATTCTAAGTCACAATTGTTATTGTATGCACAGATGAGATCTCACTAACGTAAGAGATTCCCCAGGGAATAGCTAAATGCAACCATTGTGTGGATTTAGCTCATGAACAGAATGAAGGTCCTTTTCATTGACATTCTTGTATAGTTCCTAAAAGCAATTATGTTTTTCTCTACCCCATTCATATTATATCCAGCTGCTATTGTCATCCCAACAACAGATGTTTTCTTATAAACCACTGGATTTGTGAAAAATTAAAATGTTAGATAGATAAAGCAAGTGTACAATCCTTGAACCTGCAATGGGAGGGGGGAATTCACATCTGGTTTTTTCTGTAATATATTAGGTATCTATGCATTTACATTAAATCCTTGCTGTATTTATTAATTAGAACCTTTTTATGCCACCTCTCCAGGAACCTTCCCAAGGGAATTTACAAAATAAAAATAAGTAAAGCTAAAAATTAATTAAAATTCATTGTTAAAAAACCCAGACTACAAAAACAGACAGAGAGGAGGAGGAGGAAGGATTGGTTTTTATATGCTGACTTTCTCTACCTTTTAAGGAGAATCAAACTGGCTTACAATCGCCTTCCCTTCCACTCTCCATAACAGATACCAGACTGAAACAGACCTAGTTAATCCATCTCTTCCAAGACCATATGAAGCTATATGGCCACCACACACTCAGGCACCTTACCCAATAATGGAAAGATGGCCACTGGGTGGTAGTTGTTCAGGTCAGTGGGGTCTAGGGTATGCCTTTTACAGAAGGTGTCACATAATCATAAGAAATTTATTTCCCTGTTTTAAGTTTTCAAACTGAGCAGTATCCAGGCAGCTCATTTTCAAAAAAACATTGTTTTAAGTCAATGTGCCTGCTTGTACACTTACCCAGCACTGATGTAGAGATCACATATTCATTCACAAAGTGGTTGGGAGAAAAGACAAACATATGGCTAGAATCACACAGACCCTTACATTATTATAAAATATGGATTTTTACAACTACTGATGATGCAGAAAGACCTTGATTTGTCCATGGTGGGATCTTGTACAGTTTGTGCAATAGATTTTATATGTGTGTGCAATAGATTTTATATGTGTGTGCAATAGATTGTAGCCAGATTTTATCAATGAGTCTTGCGATTTTTGAAAATGTTGTGTGCTATTATTTAACTGTTAACATTTCTATATTTAATTGTGCAAATACCTGAAGACTATATTCAACTTGGGTCACCAGCATATTGAGGAATATACAGGTAATTTTAACATGGTTGCATTCAAATTGCTTGCTTGTTTAACAAACACAAAAGCATTCAGATCCTTTTATTTTGCTTGCTGTGCAGTCCTGAATGGGAGGGCCGGAGCAGCATAGAAGCCGGCATGACCCCTACACCAACATCTGTGCCATTTGCACCATGAAAAATGGCACAGACACCGGTGCAGGGTGCAGGGTGACTTATGCTGTTCCCTGGGGATGGCACAGCAGTGTGGGCCTTGGGCGCTGGCACTGCCTCCACAGCAGTATTGTCCCAGAGTAAGAGGCTGCACCAGCATCCAGAGGGGGCATTCCCAGGGGCGGAACTGATGTTAGTCAACCTCCAAACCCCTTTCAGCCCAGGAACGCCCCTTTATGTTGCGTCGGAGCTATGCCAGCAAAATAGCTGGCATAGCCCCGTGAAACTCCATGGACAAGTTTCACAGGTTTTTATTTTAAATGCTTTTTAAGTTGTTATTTTCCAGCTGGGAAGCCTCTCAGGAGGCGGCACAGTGGTGCCGTTCCTGGTTGTGACATAACTATCCTCCCTTCATGAATGGGCTGCCCATTTTCTTCAACATGGGTAAACAAGTACATGAATTAAAGCTAGTTGAATAAAACTAATCAAATTAAATACAGCTTGGTTAAACAAGTCTAATAAGAAAATTACATGGATTTAAATATTTAAACAATTGCATTGTTGCAAATCAGTGCTGGCAGAACTGTTATAAGATTTCCCCACCCTAAATTGACTGGAAAATAAATACATTTCATGGCACAAATGCTCTCTTATATCATGCCAAACTACAGGATTAGCATCCTGGAAAATGTACTATCATTCCTCTGCTACACCTGAAATATACTGCTGATTGAATTTATCATCTGGACAGAAAATCTAGATTCTCTTTTAGAATGTCATCATAACTACTATGCTATGCAGCCATCAAACTATCTCTGACACTTTCATATGTCACCTCAACTCTGATAACACCACACTATAACTGGTGAGCTCTTCCAGACTGCTTTACACAGAAAGTGTACAAACCATCTTCTCTGCTTAAAAACCAAAACCGAAAAAAACTAACAGGAATCAAAAACATACTCTCCAAGAATCTACTCCACTAAAAATACATTGGATAATCACATGCACACAGAGGCCAAGCATAATCTCTCTGGGTCTGGTACAAATTTATAACCTTGTCCATAATCCCAACTCATACATAGAATTTCATGAGTCAAGAATGGAATACATACTAGAGATGTGCACTGAATAAAGCAAAATTGAAAACAAACAAACCAAAAACGTTTTTATACCAAAAAAATATATATGGTGCCAATAAAGGCTGAAAAAGTGGATCCCAAATTATGCTGAATTTATTCAGCATTATTTGGGGCTGCTTTGGCCCCACTGCCATTTTTAATCCCATCCCCATCCCCCTTCCCTTTCTCCCTCCCTCACTTATCTGCTGGCTGGGTCCTCTGCCTCCTCTGAACTCTATGTGGAGCAGCATGAAACAAAACTGAAGGCTGGACTTGCTTGGAGCAAGCCCTGCCTTCAGTTCTTTGCTGCCACCACTTCTGAACTCCACATGGAGTTTGGCGGTGGCAACAATACAGATATGAAGACTGGGCTCACTCCAAACCCAGCCATCAGCTCTGTTCTGCATATTTTTCAGGTTTTGGTTTATTAACCTGAAAATTTGCAATTATTTGGGGAAAGTTGAAATAAGCATTCAGGTTGTTTTTGGGTTTTTGGAAAATTTCCAGGTCTATTAAACCCAAACCCAAAAAATACCAAAAACAATTGGTTCACACCCCTAATACATATATACATGCATACATATTTATGCAATAACACAAATAGGCTATAGCATGGTGATGAGTTTGTAGCTTGGGCCAGACACACAAGCCCCACATACACATTCAGACCCTCATAAAGTGCACTCAATACTACTAGCCCCCCTCCCCCAGTGCTTGGATTCTTAATCTATACATATTTGAACATCAACTTATTAGTCTTTAGTGTGTCATTGGCTATGTTTTTTGTCTGTTTAGTTTTAAGCATCATCATTGTACTTCAGCAATCAGCTAGTGAGGTATACTGTACAAAAGGGATGAGCCATAAAAGTACTATGAGGGGAAATGTTAAAAGCAGTAATGGTTGGTCACCTGACAGTAGTTTACAAGCTGTCCACAAGTTATGGTCAGCATGGTAAACAGTGGACAATTTGTTTGCATTTGAACAGTTTATGTATGCTCTCATTCTGCTTCCCTGTAACTTCTCCCCCACCAGTTACCACCATGTTTCCTTCCTTTCTTTAGGTTCTTTAAGTACATAAAACATTTACATTTTGTAGTGAGAGTGGCTTAAAGTTTGGGTCACATCTGTAAGTCCTTACAAGATTACTTTACCTGGTGTTCATTAATAGGAAAAGTCTATATTGAGTCATTTGGAGATGTACATTCTTACAATGATTTGCCATAGCGGTGCCGTCTCCAAACAATTTTCTGTCCAAAGGATAAAACATCAATTTACAAAGCAAGTTGTCTCTCCATTAAGGATGTGTTTCCTACAACCAGGAAACCATCCATCCATCCTTTGTGCTAGTGAAGCTTTGGCCAATTTCATTTCAAGTTCCTAAACTCTGATCTGCACTTTTTCCAGCTAATGCACACTAAGAGAGAGGGTGCTCACCAAGAGCATAGAAGGGTCCATTTCATCTTGAATAAGTTCAGTTATATTCGTTTGGAGTTTTCAGAAAAATAAAATGACCAATATTTTCTTAAACTTTAGAATCCTGCATCTTCATTGTACATAGAATGAACAAACCAAAAAAGGGTCCTTGCTGGAAAAGCAAGAACACTGCTGCCTACAGCACAGGTACAAAAGCAGCACATAAGAAGCACAGTAATCAAGCATTTATTATGGGCAGTTGCTCAACCTCAACACCAGATACTATCATTGCACAGGTACAAAATTACTTTCAAAGGTGCTAGCCAGCAGATCTTCAAGGTGATCAAATGAGAGGCAGTGTTCAACAACAAAAGTGAACATTTCCAGTTATGATTATGATTTTTGAAAAGTTATAAACACCCTTACTTAAAATACAGAAAGGATACCCCCTCATCTACGCATTCATTCCTATGCACCTAAACAGTTCTGCATGACTTTACACAGGAGTCTCGAAGTGACATGTCTCCATAGTAGGCTTACCAGGTCCCTCTTTTTATTTGGTGGGAGGTTTTTTGGAGTGGAGGTGGGGGGGGGGGTCAGGCACTCCCAGAAGTGCTTCAGCACTTCCATTTTCCACCCGGAAGTGCTGCATTGCAAATGGCCGGTTTCCACTCAAACTCGCAGTTTGAGTGGTAAACGCCTGTTGCGATGTGGCACTTCTGGGTGTAAAACGCACCACAAGGGGCTGTTTTCCACTCAAAAGGCCCCTTGTGATGTGTTTTACACCCAGAAGTGCCGCTTCGCAACAGGCCTTTACCACTCAAACTGCGAGTTTGAGTGGAAACCGGCCCTTTGCAATGCAGCACTTCCGGGCATGAACCGGAAGTGACCTGTCCCTGCCTGCACAGATTGCCCGCCGGCCCTCAGCTGGTCAGCGGGTGGCCAGGTTGATTGGCGGGGGTTTGCCCGCCACCACCTGGCACTTGGCAACCCTAGTATATGTGCTGTTAAATACTGAATGGGAGGCAGCCCAACAAAGAAATTAACAAGAGCAGGTTACTACAGTGACAACTATACCAAAGGCCTTTCTATGTCACATATCTCCCCCAATAATTGGCACCAATATTTCGCAAATATTTTCCATGTGGAAGGACTGCGTCAGAATGAGCTGATGCCTCCTTTCCCAGCCAATGTACTGGAGTGGCCACCTGTCACAACTGATGAAATAAAAATGCTAATTGATCATGTAAAGCTGAGGAAAGCACCTGGTCCAGACATGCTAGGCCCAGACGTGCTCAAATCGGACTCTAACTGGTGGGCCCCTCTACTGGCCCAATTGTTTACATGGGTGGATAAAACTGGTATCATGCCAGAGGCATGGACAAGTGCGATTTTGGTACCTATTCACAAAAAGGGAGACCACACAAATCCATCTAACTTTAGACCAATAAGCCTCCTATCCATAGTAGGGAAGCTATACGCTAAACACCTTCTGGGCAAACTTCTAGCTTGGATATCCAAATATGGGATATTAGGCCCAAATAAGTAGGCTTTTGCCAAGGGAAATCTACACTAGACCACTGCATTGTTCTCTCACACCTAGCTAATAAATACTCTAGGAAAACCAACTCCTAGCTATAGCTATATACAGCCTTCTTGGACCTACAGTGACAACTATCTCTTGAGGATGGTTCAGTCTGTAAAGAAATCCAGATATAAAAGCTGCACACACATCTCCTTCCATGAAGCCATTTACATGCCATTCTGACATTTTAATTCAGGGTCCCCTGCTGACCCAATAGTTCATCCCAGGTGAGCTACCTTTGCATTGCTTTTGCATGTTACAGTTTAAACTTGGACTCCTAGCTGTGGCCTATAATGCCAGCATATGTGACAGCTGATGCTCTGTTGCAGCAGCTCCCAAAAGCAACTGCTCCCAGGTCTCAACACCAGCAGAAATTAACAGATGGGACTGCTGAACATAGATGTGAGCATGGTTTAATCTGGTTGTACTGAAAAAGATCACATTTCAAAACCACTGAAAGAACCTTTAAGCCTACCTACCACTGAGAAGGAAAAGGAGACAGATGATAGCTGCGATCATTTGTGTGATGTCCATAAGCGATAGCAACAAATGCTGATCATCTAACTTAATCATTGTATGTACCAAGAGTGTGGAGTCAAAAACATGTCCTCTAACAATGTGTTGTGTTTTCTTCTCAGAAAGGCTTTTATCGTAAATTATTTTCCATTCTTTGTTGATCTTGAAAATCTAATTTCCTTGAATCATTTTATGTATTGTTGTTTTTCGTAGTGAGAATCTGGGTAAGAAAAATTAACAAGCCAGCAACAACTTGGACTGTTAGCTTTTACATGGTGCTTTTGTTTTATGTTTCCTTCCACACACTCAAGTTTTCCCCCCACTTAGTGTTAAGTGACTGACAGTATAATTCTTCAAATATATGTTTTCTTCAACAAAGAACAAGAAACTTTTGCCTTATTGAATTATTTCACCCAGTCCTAGAAGAAATGCTGCAGATATTTTATGTTGTGTAAGTAACCCACATTGGTGTGCGTGACAGCTCTCTGTTCTTTCTTCTACTAGTATAACGACTGAAATCCCCAATTCACTACAAATTATTTCTAAAACAGGACTTGAAGAAATTCTTCTAGGGCTGAAGTACTGGAGAGAGGGTTATTGTCGAGCCGGTGGTTACTGTTGGAAATTTGGCTCACGGGTACCTTTCCTTGCTGTTAGCTACTGATAAAAAATTACTCCTGTCTAATTTCTAGAGGAAATTATATAAAAAAGGGACCAAAACCACTAAGAAAGTAATGTGCATCACTTTACACTTGCTCACATTGAATCTCATTTGCCATTTTAATGCCCATTCCTCCAGTTTGGAAAGATCCTTTTGGAGCTCTTCACAATCTGTTTTTTTTAACCACCCAAAATAATCTGGTGTCATCTGCAAACTTGGCCACATCACTGTTCACCCCCAGCTCCAGGTCATTGATGAACAGGATGAAAAGCACTGATCCCAACACAGATCCCTGAGCAAACCCACTGCTCACATCCCTCCATTGTGAGAACCGACCATTTATTCCTACTTTCTGCTTCCCATTGTTTAACCAGCTCTCAATCCTCAAGAGGACAAATCCTCTTATCCCATGACTATGGTTTTTTTTAGCAGTCTTTGGTGGTAAAATTGAAATACATAGTGTCCACAGACTGATTCCTGTCCATATGCTTCTTGACACTTTCAAAAAATTCTAAAAGGTTAGTGAGGCAGGACCTACCTTTACAGAAGCCATGTTCTGTTTTGCTCATCAGGGCTTGCCAAGTTGCCCTTCTATTTGCTTGACAATTCTATCTTTAATACTGCTTTCCATCAATTTACCTGGAATAGACATTAAGATAACTGGCAGGAAATTTCCTGGGTCCCCCCTGGAACCTTTTTCATAAATGGGTGTTATATTGGCCATTCTCCAGTCCTCTGGTACAACAGGATATGTTAAACTTCTAACAATGATATGTAACAATTTCCCATTTGAGTTCTTGAAGAACTCTAGGATGAATACCGTCTGGTCCCTGTGTTGCCCTTCTATATACCTGACCATTCTATCTTTAATACTGCTTTCCATCAATTTACCTGGAACAGACATTAAGCTAACTGGCCTGTAATTTCCTGGGTCTCCCCTGGAACCCTTTTTATAAATTGGCCATTCTCCAATTCCTCTGATACAGAGGCAGATCTTAGGCACACGTTACACAATATCATTAGAAGTTCAGCAATTTCCCATTTAAATTCTTGAAGAACTCTAGGATGAATGCCATCTAGTTCCAGTAAATTGTTAGTTTGCCTATACATTCTAGAGCTTCCTGCCTTGTTACCACAGTTTGCCCCAGCTCTTAATTCTTCCCTCCCCAAAACATCTGTTTTGGAAAAGGTATCTGCCTTATATCTTTGACAGTGAAGACAGATGAGTAGAATTCATTTAGCTTCTTGCCAGTTGCTTTATCCTCCCTTAGTATTCCATTGTCATCAAATGGCCCAACTGCTTCCCTAGCTTGTTTCCTGCTCCTAATGTGTTTACTGTGTTCAGTGATATGTCCTTCAAAATCCTTTTTCACATCTCTAATTGTTTGTTGGGATGTGGAATGGTATAGTATAGCCCAATCTTGTCAGATCTCAGAAGCTAAGCTGGGTCGGTAGTTGTAAGGGAGACCTCCAATGAAGCCTCTGCTGAGGAAGGCAATGGCAAACTACCTCTACTTAATCACTTAACTTAAAAACCTCACCAAGGGTTGTTGTAAATCAGTGGCAACTTGGCGGCACATTACACAAACAATAGTTTGCTTGCATTTCCTTTGTGCAAATTTATGTTTGCTTTTGTTTGCCTTGTTTAGGTAAACCTTCCAGTTTCTGAAGGAAGACTTTTTTCCTTCTAATAGTTTCCTTCACCTTACCCATTAGCCATAGCAGCGACCTCTTGGACTTTATACTACCTTTCCTGACTTGCGGTATACAATCTACCTGAGCCTCTAGTACTGAGGACTTGAGTAGCCCCCAAGCATTTTCCAGAGATTTAACCCTCCTAACAGTTCCTTTCAACTTCCTTTTTACCAGGTTCCTCATTTCAGAGACGTTTACCAGGTTCCTCATATTAGAGCAGTTACCAGGTTCCTCATTTCAGACAAATAGGTCATGAGTTGGCTGCTTCTCACTGCTTGCCAGATTTCTTTCCCCTACATATTGTGCCAGACATCTGCACTCCCCATTGCTCTGCCCTGCATTTCTTCGCTGAAACCATGGCAATGACACAGTGGCCATCATGTGATAACCAAGCAACACTTTTCAACATAAACGAAAGGCAATGCTTTTATATTTATCCCATTGGAGGGATTCCCTTGGTATTACAGCTACTATCATGCTCTATGAAGAACATTCAAAAACTCATTATATGATCTATAAGAAGTTTAACAGACTTATGTTTTCTTCTACTCTGCTTTCTACATTTTATTCAGATATTACCACATAAGATAATTACTGAAAACTCTAAGTCAGCAAAAATGCAAATGTTTGTAAACAATTTAAATAAAGTCATTTGGCAGTACAAGCCCCTATCATTTTAAATTAGTAATTACCAGGCCGCAGTGCAGACAAAAGGTAAGAAATGTGGAGCCAAAGTGATTTCAGCATGAAAAATTAAACCTGATTCCATGTGTATTGCTTGATTTCAATGGCCTTCCAAGTAAGGCTTTTTATGCATGGCTGTTTCCCCATTACTTCAGGGCTTTGTTTTGATCATGCATGTATTTTCTGATCTTTAAAGGTCACCTCATTTTCTCTGCACATTTCCCCTGCATTTCCTGGATGCTGTTTAGCCAGCATCCAGAAAACGCTGGAAAAACATGTGGAAATGTGCGGGTAGAGCGAGGTGACCTCTGAAGGTCAGAAAATGCATGCATAATCAAAGCAAAGCCCTGAAGTAGTCTAGTATGTGTGTGACCACAAGGGAAACAGCCATGCATAAAAGACCTAAGTGTGCATAGGATTGTAGCCTTATGTACATGCTTAAATGTTTCCTATAGAAACCAGTGGGGTGTAAAAGTGTTTAAATCTGGTTGGATTATGACCCAAATGCTTACCTATTTCACAGGAAGAGATGTACTTATACAGTATAAAACAATTATTTGTGTTTAGAGCTCTTTCAAACATCAAGTTTTATGTCTTTAATCCCGTTCTTCATTTTAATTCCCAGCCAAGGATGTGTGTTGCTTTTGTGTGGAATTGTTCTTTTTTATATAACTGAGGGTAGAATCAGGCATTTGACTTGCATTAATCTAAATCAAGGCAAGTTAAAGCAAGACATCCATTTGATGCTCTGACCTAGATTCAGAGTAACAGCATCAATTACAGGTTACTCACTGTGCACAGAAATTTCACTCTTCTACCAATGGAATTCTTTTTGCTGCTGAACTTTCAGTAAATACTTTCAGTACATTTCTCTAGATCCATTAGGAAAGCCAGAGTTGTACTTAGTTAGCAATTGTGTTATTTAAACTTGCATTTCCAAAAACTAAAAGCAAAGAACTAAAAAATTCCCTGAACACTAAGCATACATGAGACAGGCTGAATAGGAAGAGTTTGGGATACTGAAACATGAGAAGAATATTTGAAATTGTGGGTACATCAGTAGAATAAAATGCAGAAATGAAATTCTTGGTGTATTAAGAAGATGAGATCTAGGACAGAAACAGTTCCTCTCCTTCACTTACATATTTATGAAGTTCTGACAAGCCATATCCATTTGCAAAGAGGTTTACATTGTCTTTGATGTGAAAATCTTTGGAAGCATGGAATTATCTTGTAATGTTTTCACTGATACTACAATCAGCTAAGGACAGACAATTTTTATCAAGAAAACAAACACTGAGTCTACTCAAGGAGTCAGACAGAAAGTTAAAATTTGACAATTATGGACTTCTAAAATATGATAGGCTGCAGTGCATTCTTATAGAATAAGGCCATTACTTTAGACATTTTATTCTTGCTAAATAGCATCATAAACACATGCAGCTGCCTTAAACTGAATCAGATCCTTGGTCCATCCAAGTCAGTATTATCTACTCAGACTGGAAGTGGATCTCCAGGGTCTCAGGTAGAGGTCTTTTGCATCACCTGCTGCCAGTTCCTTTAAATGGGGGTGCCAGGGATTGAGCCTGTGGCCTTCTGGGTGCCAAGCAGATGCTCTACAGCTGAGCCATGCTCCCAATGCTTTATACCTCCCGCCGCCAAAAAGAAACCTTGAAGAAACAGAAGATTTTAAACATTTCTGTACTTATGCAGCAGACCAATGTATACAAAATATTATTTGGAGAAGTATGAATATCAGGAAAAACCAGGCTAGGCTAATTCAACATTGCATGATAAACTAAACTGAAACAACTTCTAACCTCATATGATAAATATTGTAATTTAGGTTGAGATGCTTCTAAAAATTTCCACAGACATTGGAATTCCAGCCTTATTTCCTAAGTGGGAGCCTTAAATTTAGAATACTTTATTGTTCAATTATGTTTTTAAGGTGATGTAAATTTCATAGCATGTGGCAAAGGCCATTACAAAATTGATCTAGAAAAAACATAGATTCCGAAAAAGGATAAAAACAATCATCCAGAAAGGATGCCAACCATCAGACAAACTTCTTCCTATCCAGAAGGTTATAAATGTTACTGTTAAAAGAAGGGGTGAAAAACACACAATAAAAACAGATTACACAATAACAAATTTTAGGTTTCAAGCACCACTTTTACACACATTTTCTTGGCAGCCAGTGGATATAGAGCTACCACGTGTGTAACATATAGGTCTACCTCCATGAGAAGGAATATTATTTTCTCCTCAACTGTGAATGAAGACAGATTGGGAAAACAGATATAAATTTCTGGCGGCTATTTTAGCCAATGTAAAATACAATGTGACATGTAGTGAGGAAGAGCCTCAACCTCTAACATACTACGAACACAAATACACTGAGTGATCTGTTTTGCAACAGTAGCATCCTGTTAACATGGCAGATGGCATGGTGAAAAGCAAATAGCTGATCTTGGGTTGTAAAACATGATATTACGCAAGTAATGGGCTCTGTTGTTATCCACTTTGAGCCATTTATACGAAGGGAGAATTTGGAGCCCAGTCCTGTAAGTCTATCTGTCATATCCATGGGAAGGAGATATGGTTGCCAACTCCAGTTTAGAAAATTTGGGAGATGGAGCCTGGATAGGGTTGCCAGGTCCCTCTTCGCAACTGGCTGGAGGTTTAGGGGTTTGGGGAGGGGAGGGACTTCAATGCCATAGAGTCCAATTGAAAAAGCAGCCATTTTCTCCAGGTGAACTGATCTCTATTGGCTGGAAATCAGTTGTAATAGCAGATCTCCAGCTAGTACCTGGAGGTTGGCAATCCTAAGCCTGGGGAGGGTGGGGTTTGAGTGAAGGAGGGACCTTGGAGGGGGTATAATGACATACACCCCACCCTCCAAAGCCCCCATTTCCTCCATGGGAAATAAGGTTGCCATCCTCCAGATGGGGCTGGAGATTACAACTGCTCTCCAGATGATACAGATCAGTTCCTCTGGAGAAAATGGCTGCTTTGGTGGGTGAACTCTATGGCATTGTACCCTGCTAAGGCTGCTTACCTCGTCCTCTCAAGGCTCCATGTCTAAATCTCCAAGAACTTCCCAATCTGGAGCTGGCAACCCTAGGGAACTGATCTATGTAGTTGGGAGATCTGTTGTGATTCCAGGAGGTTCCCAGGCCTCACCTGGAGGTTGGCAACCCTAGAAGGAGAGAAGGAAGTAGGAAAAGGGGAGAGACTATGGGGGCTTTCAGGAAAGAGAAAGAGGAAATAGTGGGGGAGGGGAAAATGAGATGCCTCCCACAAGTCCTTGCGGGTTCCCACTTGTTGTTATCTAATTCTGTATATGTCATAGTTAGGCTATGAATTGAATATGTTTGTTAGCCACAGTTTTATCCCTCAGCTTAAACGGCAGCTGCAACTTTGCTCCTTCACATAAAAAACCCCACTTGACTCGCCCAAGGTCACCCAGCTGGCTTCGTCTGTAGGGGTGGGGAAACAAATCCAGTTCACCAGATTAGTGTCCACCGCTCATGTGGAGGAGTGGGGAATCAAACCCAGTTCTCCAGATGAGACCCCACTGCTCCAAACCACCGCTCTTAACCGTTACACCATGCTGGCTCCCTTTTTTAAAGAAAAAAATAGATAAATACATTGGTATTTATACAAAATCACTGATATTTAGCAGTGTTTTACTCAACAAAATGACTATCAACACTGGACAAGTTCTCTACAATTTACATTGAACAAACAAGGAGGGGAGGAAGTAGTCTTGGGGAGAGGGAAACCCCTATAACCATACATATGTAAGAAAAATTGTACATAGTCGTACATATACTATACAAAATACTCAAAGAGGAACAGGGCACATGCTGCCTGTCATGCAGCTCTAGAGCTCCATTATGACTATTGAAACTATTTTAGATTTATTTAAATATGAATGACAGCTGAACTGTTTTGAAATGAACCATGCTAAATTGCATTGGCATCTTCTTTACCTCAGAGAGGTTTCACTGAATCAGCCTCTTAACATGGGGAAATTCAGGTAGTTCAAGGGACTGACAAGGAATAATGGATTTGATTTACCGAACATGCAGTGAGGTACTTTTCGTATAGGATTCACATAAAAATTATTAGCAGTCCAAGGCAAAAATAAGCAAATTTAAATACTGAAGATGCCAGAATCAGTCATGTAGGACATTTTTTCCACAGTACATTAGAAGAAGAATCATGGGGAATTAACAAAAATAGTATTAGTATTCTTCTACACAAAAAAGGTTGATTAAGGGAAGACTTGAAGAACTAATGGCCAGATGTGGAGATGCATATTAATGGCACCAAACACTCCTATATATTATACTAGACCTAGAAATCAACAATACCACTTTGGATATAAAATATGAACTGACCCTAGCAGTGCTGCTATTATTTCATGGGGAGAAAAACGATTTCTAGTTAAAACAGGCTTGCAAAATTCTATTTGTGCAGCCACTCATGAAATACCATTTTTTAGTTATTTTATCCACAGAGTATAATGTTTATGTTGTTTTTCCCCCCTCTTGGTGGCAAAGGTGCCTGAATAAATTTTGTGCTTGAGTTGTTGTTTTTTCTTTCTTTCCCCCCCCCCCTTTTCAAGATGAATTCACAAAGCTGCATACCACTGGAATGTGCACATTACTCACAATGTGCAAAAGCAGATCACTGTGCTACGCTTCAATGTGCGTTGCTCTCCACTCATTTTAAATGATTTCCACAATCGATTTTCATTCATTTCAGTGGTTGCATCCTCAGGAAGTGAACAAATTGCTTGAAGAGGTTTGTCGTCGCTGCCTGACTCTGGGTTAAATATTGTAGCGTGTTGGCATTCGTGAGGAGGTCAATGCTTCGTTGTTGTGCCTGCAAGGAGGCAGTTGTGAGAAGTTTCCTGAGTACTCTTATCTCTGTTTCTAACCATTTTAACTATCAGCCTGTTGTGAATATACCAGTTTTGGGCAGGATGCTCAAGAAGATGGTAGCTGTACAGATTTTTTAAAAAATAAAACAGATTGTCTAGACCATTTTACTGCAGTTTCTGACCTGGTTTGAAGACGGAACCATAGAAAGATGCAGTTGGGAAATTCTGATGCCATAACTGATGAACGAGAACTGACAGAGTGCTCATATCAGCTGTGGATAAACCAGGAGAATTTTGTGGACTTTCACTGTGTTGGAGGTCAGGTTTTGATTATTCTGAGGAAATTGAGGAAACCAGCAGATATTGATAGATATTGACAGAAATAGAATTCTGACCAAATTCCTGCCAGAATGAATTGGGCTTACCAAGTCTTCTCAGTCCTGGCATATACCAGTGATGTGACCAAAGAAGCAGCTGGGCTAAAGAAGGGACTGGGCTAAAATCAGAATTCTGAAATGATCAAATTTGAAAGGATGTTGGTAAAAATGTATTTAAAGTTATTTTGATAACTTATTTGGATGCCAGCAAATGTCCATCACTTTACATAACAAACTCTATTTTGTAAATAAAAAATTGTAAATTTTAAGGAAAAAAATGTGGGGGAAAAAAAGAAATTCCATGCTAGGTCAAACCACAGCTCTGTCTAATGCAGCTATGCCCGGATCACACACCCCTGCTGATCCTCCTCTGCTATCCAGGAACTGGCATGCAGGCTCATACTGAGTTTAAATCTAGCAACTCAATTAATCTGTCATGGTTAACAGCTTTTAGTAGACCTAGATGCAATAATTTTTCTAATCCCCTTTTAAAACTATCTAGGCCAGTGGTTATCACTTCATTTGTTGGCAGAAAAGTCCACCGACTGTGTGTACCTTTTTTTGCCCATCGTATATCTACTGCCAATTAATTTTATTGTTACACAGTGTAAAAAAAAGCAGAAAAAACCATTCCATCAACTGTTGCCACACCAGTCCTAATTTCATGCACCTCTATAATCTCTATAAACCCTAGTCATTTTTTTCCTAAATTTAGAAGCTGGGTATGTTTCCATCTTTCCCTATCGACAAGGTACATCAATTTCTTTCTACACATTTTATGAAGGTTTTAAAGGTATTGTTTTATTTGTATGCATTTTTACCTCCATAAAGGCTCCAGAGGGCCACGCCTTCAGTATTCTTTAGTTTGGGGACGGAATAAAGGGCTGGGTCAACTGTCCTTCAGAAGTTGCCCCTAGAAGTGTATCTTCTGCCTTAACTTTATAACTTCCAAATCCTGGTGGTTTTACTTGTTTTTATGATTGTCCTGACTGAGTACATAATTATATTTTAGATGTCATTAATGTATTTCACCATTTAGTGCACTTTTATATTGATCTTCTTCCAAGGAGGGAACTGAGAACATCAAGCACTGAGCGACATGTTACAAAGTCCACATGGCAGGTCAACATGTGCACCAACAGTTCCACACCTGGAGGTCCCAATTTGGATTGGACCCACACCACATTGGGATAGGGTTTTTACCTCCCCCCACCCAACCCTTGCCATTTTCCTGACCTGAAATGCCCCTGGAAGTTACTATTTGCTCCATTGGGGAAACTTACACATTACCATTAGATCACAATGGGTAGCTGTGTAGTCTGTCAATAGCAGTAAAAAGAGCAAGAGTAGGGTTGTGCAAAAAAAAATTGGGGTAAACTTTGGGCTTATTGAGCCTGATTTTTTCAATAAACCCAAAATAAGCCGAATACCCATACTGGTAAATTTTGGTATTTGGCTTATTTTGGGGTTTACTGAAAAATTTGGGCCCGTTATAGTCTATGGATATTTTTTCAAAACGTCCCCAAATTTGCAGTGTGGCTCTCCATCAATGGTCACCAAAGTTTGGTGAACTTTGGGATGGGGGTACAATTTTATGGGCCTGCAAAGGGTTGCCCCCATCCTGCAGGCATTTGCAAGCCGAGCTGTCCATCGGTTTTCAGGTTCAAAAGTTCAGTGTTGCTAAGTACATGTGGAAAGAGCCAATTGCCTGGCTGGCGCCTCAAAGTCTGGGGTCTGCCTTCATTTTTGGGTTGCTTTGCATGATTTCCATGCAAATGAACTTCCAAACAGAGGGAAAAGGCTTAAATGCAAGAAAAATAAGCCACAGAAAACATTTCTTTTGGTGGCAAATGACATTCTGTGAGCAATCTTTTATTGTGGTCAGGAAAAGTCTGATTCCAAGAGATAGTCACTGTGCTGGGAAATGATACTGGAGCCAGCTGAAGTCATGACCAAGGCAGCTCATGTTAAGGAGATTGCTCATCCACACTGGTGAGGGAGTCTTCTTCAGACGGCCCATGAGCAGCTGATGGAAACTCTCTCCAGACTGGGTGAGTCCCATCTTTTAAAGTGCACATCAGCTCACTGCTGTTAGTTGGTCAGACCAAGTTGGCTCTGATTACATGACACCGACCTCAAAATCAGTCAAAAAAAAAAGAAAGAAAGAAAGAAAAGGGGAAGAAAGCACAGAGCCATGCCTCTGAGCAAAGGTGAATAGCCGAACCCAAAAAGGCCAAATAATTATTTGGCTTTTTCGGAAATCACCTATTCAGTTTTGGGAAGATGCTCAGGTTTTGGTATTCAGTAAAAGTGAAATCTGAATATTGCCAAAATGGCTAATTTCGGGTTTATTTTCGGCTTTTTGAGAATTGCCTATTTGGCTTCGGCTTTATCCCCGTTTTGGTATCCAATAAACCCAAATCTTGAAAATTACTGAAACAACTAATTTCTGGTTTATTTTTGGTCCAGGTTTATTGATATGCACAACCCTAAGCAAGAGTCCAGTAGCAACGAACTTCCGGTGGAGACTGAGCCTTGCCTGACGCGATTTTTTCACGGGTTCCCAACCGCTTCTGTGGAGACCCCCCCCCCAGGCCTGGGGGGAGTGGGCCAAATAGAAGAAATTCTTCATAAAGCCCCCCCACTTTTTTTACGGGGGTCCAACTGCCAGCAAAACACCTCTGCAGCATCTGGTGATGAAGGAAGCAGCTGGGGGTGAGTCTACTGAGATCATGGCGGCCCTCCGTCTACATTTTTCCTTCCCCCCCACCTCCGTTTTCTAAAAGACTCGTTTACATCCCAAATAAAACAAACTGCAATTTAAGTTTTTAAAACGTTTGAAAGGGGCTGCGTGTGAGCGAAGACGCAGAACGACCGGAGTGGAGAAGAGGGGGGGGGATTGCCTTCTTGCAGCTGAGCTCCTCGGGCTGGGTGCGGCTGAGCCTATGTTATAAATTCCGTGTGACGACACAACAGGTCTCTGTGCGGCTGCCCTGGGCTGCTGGCCCACCTGGGAGCGGGTGGGCCGACAGATCTAGAGCGGGCCGTAGGAGCCAGGATATCGGTGGCGGTGGTAGTGCGGCGGCAGCTGTGGCACCAGACAGCCATCAAAAGCACAAGCCTCGGCTTTTGTTTCTTTTTTTTCTGCACCCCCCCCCCTGAAGTCCTTCGCCTGTACTTGGAACTAGCTCCGCGCCTCTACTGTGATTTTTCCCTCTTTTTTTAATCTTTTTTTGCCTTGTTAACAAACAACACTAACTCCTACAAAATGGAGTCGATGTGCTCAAGAGTTACTTTCGTTTCTCTATACTGAAGGAACTTTACAAATGCTTTGCTGCCCTCCAGTGGATTTTGGATTAATTACAACTGTATTTCCTTTTTTTTTCTTTTTTTTTCCAACTCCTATTGCCTTCTTAATACAAACTTTAACTAAAGGATATAACTTTCACATTTAATGAACTTTGGAACAAATCATTGATTGACCTAAACATATTTTTGAAAGCTTTATATTTTATAATCATCTTCTACAATTTTTTAATACTATTGAACACCTGGTAAACAAACCAACTAACTCAATTTTTTTAAGCATAACAATTGATTGCATAACTTGACTTATTAAACGAACTTAATTAGTTATTTGCTAAATGAGCTTATTTTATATATATATATATATATATATATATATATATATATATATATATATATATATATAGAAAAATTTTGCTTTTTATAACTATTGACTACTGACAATTAACTTAGTTGATCTTTTCCTTTGAAGTATTATGATAGACTGTGTTGACTGAATTTAATGAATTCACTGAATTTCATTAGCTAGTGAGTTGACTATTTTGGGAACTATTTGTCATACTCAGATTAAATATTTATGCTATAATACTGTGTAGCTGGAAGAACGTAGATGATAATAATTTTATATGTATAAGATTGAAGCTTATGTTTTCAGGTTTTTATTTATTATGAGGAAAAGAGTTACCAGTTTTGCGCATCGACAATCCCAAAAACTGAAAGGCAAACAACAAAAGAAGTTTTTAGAAGAATTTGAGGAATCAGAAAAAGAACAAGAGGTTGATGAGCGAAATTTAAACTCACAGCAGAGAAGCCACAGGCGAAAAGTTTGGTGATGGCCAATGAAAGTCAGGACTTTTTTCTGCATACTCAAGAAATGATACTGGATATGAAAACTTCTTTACAGAAGTCAATTCAAGACTCTGAACAAAAGGTGCTTCAAAGTATTGCAAAGGTTGAGGAAAAGCTTGAACTTAATTCTCAAGAAATTGTTAAAATCAAACAGAAGCAAGAAGATATAGAGACTTCAGTAATGCAACACACTACAGAGCTTCTGGAACAATCAAAAATAATTCAAGATCTTTCAACCAAAGCTGATGCACATGAAGTGAAGCTTAGAGATAAAAATATTAAATTTCGTGGGATTCCTGAACGTTTCGGGAAAGAAAGTTTGGAGGCAGATCTCAGGGCACTACTTCATGACAATTATGATTTTGACGAGGATGATACTCTTCTGGAATTTTGTTACAGAATAAACTCATCCTTTGCTACTAAATATAACAAACCAAGAGATATATTGGTGAGATTTGTTCACAAAAGAACCAGAGACCTGCTGTTGAGGACACAAAGAGATGACCCATTGATTTGGGAAGGAAGTTCAATCCAGATTTTATCTGATCTCCCATGAAGCGTCTTATCCAAAAGGAAAGAGTACAACGAGTTAAAGCAAGAATTGGCCAAACAACAAATCAGGTTTCGTTGGCTCATCCCATACTCTTTAGAGATCTCATTACCACAAGGGAAGAGAATAATTCACAATCAACTTCAAGCAAAAGATCTACTTGAAGAATTAAAAACTTCAGAGGACTCTTCTCCAAAAGATTCCGAAGACATTCTGGAAGCAGGTCCCAGTACGTCACAACTGACCCAGAAAGACAAGAAACCACTTGAAAACGAGAACTCAGAAAACACAAGAAGACTACTGAAGGTGACAAACTAGATCAAGCAGCAGCACTGTAGATTTGAATTTTAATTTTATCATGAACCATCTACAGATTGTATCATTGAACATTAACGGGCTTAACTCCCCTAACAAAAGAAAGAGAGTTTTTCATAGTCTAAAAAAACAAAAGAAAGACATTGTTTGTTTCCAAGAAACTCATATTAAAAAAGAACATGAAAAAATCTTACAGAAAAATCACCTTGGAACTCCTTATCTTGCATCGGCTCAAGAGAAGAAGAGGGGCCTAGCTATTTATATTAACGAAAAATTTTTGACCGTTAAGACCCATATAGCAGACCCAGATGGACGTTATCAAATTTTGATCCTTTACGGGCCAGATGGAATTTGTTTTACAATAGCACACATTTACGCTCCGAATGCTGCTAAAGAAGCATTTTATGAAACACTGTTCAAGAATCTTGCAGAATGTCACCAAGGAGAAATTATAATTCTAGGAGATTTCAATGCAGTTGTGAACCCAATGATAGATAAGACTCACAATAGTACATCTGGAAAATTGCTGAATAATGTTTTCAAACTAATGAAAGAATTCAACCTAATCGACATATGGAGAATGAAGAATCCTAGAACAAAAGACTTTACATTTTACTCAAATCGTCATGGATCACATTCTAGGATTGACATGTGTTGGATCTCCAGATCAATGATAACAAGTGTGGAAAGGATACAGATTGCACCCAGAATATTGTCAGATCACAATCCAATCGAACTGACTTGGCTAAAAGGCAGGATAGGGATCAGAAGATGGCGTTTGAATGACCAAATACTGCGGAGGAAACAAACACTCGAACAATGCAAACATGATGTAGAGGAGTTCTTTACAATAAATAACACTGTAGGCATGTCTGATTTCTTTATATGGGATGCAAGCAAAGCTTTTATCAGAGGGAAAATGATTGCTCTGAATTCTAAAATTAAAAAAGATAAACCGAAGAAACTCAGAGATCTCCAAGATCAACTAAGAAGATTGGGGGAAAAAGCTCAAACCAAGTCAGATAAAAGTACTTTACACAATATCAAGATGGCCAAACACCAAATTGAGTTGATAGAAACAGAAGAAATTCAAACAAAAGTCAGATATGCCAAGCAAAGACTTTTTGAAAGAGCAAATAAACCTGGTCGTTTTTTAGCTAATCAACTTCGACAACAAGAAAAGACAAGGAAGATAATCGGGGCTAAGGCTAATGGGATAATTCACAACAAATAAGAAGAAATCGAGAGAATATTTGTTGATTATTATAAGCAATTATACGCGAAGGATGACCTGCAAGAAGACGGATTAAGAACTTATTTATCAGATGCACAATTACCTAAGCTACCAAAAGAAGACCAAGAGAGTCTTAATCAGAAGATAACGACTCAAGAAATTGTAGACGCAATAAATAATCTGAAACCAGATAAGGCACCCGGTCCAGACGGTATAATACCACAATTTTATAAATTGTTTGAACAACAACTGACTCCGGTTTTACTTTCTCTCTATAATGAGGTAATTGAATATGGCAAGATTCCTTCGTCCTGGCAGGAAGCACATATCTCCCTGATCCCTAAAGAAGGCACAGATCAATATCTTCCTCAAGCCTATAGACCAATTTCATTTTTTCTATAATTACCAAAAGATTTCAAAAATATGTTGGCAAACTGGTACATCCAGATCAAACCGGCTTTATTCCGAAGAGACTCATGAGAGATAACGTACGATTGATCCTCAGTGCAATTAAACATATAAAGTCCAAATCATTAAAAACTGCAATGATTTTTCTAGATGCAGAGAAAGCTTTTGACAACGTCTCTTGGCATTTTATTTCCAAGACTTTACAACAAATGGATTGTGGAGATTCTCTTTTAACGATTTTTAACGCAATATATTCCGTTCAGAAAGCACGTCTTTTGATTAATGGTTCACTGTCAACAGAATTTGCTATCACAAAAGGCACAAGACAAGGCTGTCCACTTTCTCCACTTCTTTTTGATTTATCAATGGAAGTTCTCTCGAATTACATAAGAAATGATCCAAAGATTAAAGGTCTTACAACAGGAAACGAAGAACACAAAATTAAAAGCTATGCAGATGACGTTGTCTTAATCTGTCAGAATCCCGGACAAACACTCCCACAGGTTTATAACCATATTATGGAATATGCAAAGCATTCCGGTTACAAACTGAACAAAACAAAGATGAAAATTATGACCTTTAACACTACAATAGATGAAGACAAGTACATTAAAGAAGTTACTGGTTGTCAAATCGCCAAGGAATCAGTTAAATATCTGGGTGTCAACATATCTTCACAAAATAAGACACTTTTAAGGTCAAATTATATGAAAATCTGGGGAAAAATAGAATCGGATTTGAGTTTATGGTCAAAAATGAACATTTCATGGTTGGGAAGGATATCGGCGATAAAGTTGAACGTACTTCCTAGACTGAATTTTTTATTTCAATTTCTGCCGATTGATATTCCAGACAGAAAAATAGAAAGTTGGCAAAAACAAATCAACCGATTTGTTTGGAATGGGAAGAAACCGAGAATTAGATTTAAAGTGTTACAAGACGAAAAGAAAAGAGGAGGACTAGCATTACCTAATATCAAATTATATTACCATGCCGCCTGTCTAACTTGGATTACAGAATGGATAAATACCCTAAAGCCAGACATGTCATTCTAGAACGAGTAGACCTTGGACAAGGTTTTCACAAAGTTCTGTGGGACTCCACATCTAAAACTCAAAAGGACAAAGTACCAGAAGATTGCAATGTTAAAATAGCGCTATTGAAAGTATGGAAAAAATATAAAAAGAGAATAAGTCCTTCTCCACCATCCATAATGTCGCCAGTCGAAGTTTATCATGATAACGTTAAATTAAAACCGGGTGTTCATCTTACTTTCAATCAAATGATTGAGCCCACAGGAGAAATTAAGACCCTGACCAATCTTCAAGAAAAATTTCAAAAATTGAACTGGCTGACTTATTTACAACTGAGGTCTAATTTACAAAAAGACTGCTTCTATCCCCAGCCATTTCGCGAATTAACAGAATTTGAGCAGATAACATCTAAAAACGATTCACACTTACTAGGAAAAATCTAGAAGCTTCTTTTGAAATACGAAACGAAGAAGAACAAGTGAAAACTAATATGATAAAATGGATGCAAAACTTTGGAGAAATGATTAATATGGACTTATGGGAAAAACTTTGTACTTCTGAAATGAAATATACCGTGTCCCAAGAAGTGAAAGAGAATTGGTATAAAACATTTTACAGATGGTATCTAACTTCTAATATGCTCTCTCAGATGACTACTCCCGGAAAAAGAGGTGCCTGCTGGAAATGTCAAGACACGGACGGTTCCTATTTTCATGTTTGGTGGACATGCCCAAAGTTACAAACTTATTGGAAAAGATATTGTCGAAGGCTTTCACGGTCAGAGTTCATTGGTTCTTGTAGGTTATCCGGGCTGTGTAACCGTGGTCTTGGAATTTTCTTTCCTGACGTTTCGCCAGCAACTGTGGCAGGCATCTTCAGAGTAGTAACACTGAAGGACAGTGTCTCTTAGTGTCAAGGGTGTAGAAAGAGTAATATATAGTCAGAAAGGGGTTGGGTTTGAGCTGAGTATTGTCCTGCAAAAGTATTGTCCTGTAAGTATCAAGATAATGTGCTAATGAGGGTATGGTATGTTAATATGGAACCATTGTATCCTGAAGTGATCTGTTAATGTGTGTAATCCAAAACTAATCTGTATGGCTATTGTTGAATGTTGTCTTTGTCTGGAGGTGTTTCAGGGCAGGAAGCCAAGCCTTATTCATTCTTAAACTCTCCTCTTTTCTGTTAAAGTTGTGCTGATGTTTGTGAATTTCAATGGCTTCTCTGTGCAATCTGACAAAATAGTTGGTAGAATTGTCCAGTCTTTCAGTGTCTTGGAATAAGACCCTGTGTCCTGTTTGTGTCACAAACACACACAAACAGGACACAGGGTCTTATTCCAAGACACTGAAAGACTGGACAATTCTACCAACTATTTTGTCAGATTGCACAGAGAAGCCATTGAAATTCACAAACATCAGCACAACTTTAACAGAAAAGAGGAGAGTTTAAGAATGAATAAGGCTTGGCTTCCTGCCCTGAAACACCTCCAGACAAAGACAACATTCAACAATAGCCATACAGATTAGTTTTGGATTACACACATTAACAGATCACTTCAGGATACAATGGTTCCATATTAACATACCATACCCTCATTAGCACATTATCTTGATACTTACAGGACAATACTTTTGCAGGACAATACTCAGCTCAAACCCAACCCCTTTCTGACTATATATTACTCTTTCTACACCCTTGACACTGAGAGACACTGTCCTTCAGTGTTACTACTCTGAAGATGCCTGCCACAGTTGCTGGCGAAACGTCAGGAAAGAAAATTCCAAGACCACGGTTACACAGCCCGGATAACTTATTGGAAAAGAATTCATCAAGAACTTCAACTGATGTTAAATATTAAGATGACATTTGATCCTAAATTCTATCTACTCAGCATTGTGCCACCAGACTTGCCTTTGAAATTTCAGGACGTTTTTAAATATGCTACTACTGCAGCTAGAACGGTTCTCGCAAGAACCTGGAAACAAACTCACATTCCCGAAATTGAAGATTGGAAAGAAAAACTATTGGAATATGCTAGTATGGCTAAGATGACTTTCGAGATAAACTTAAAATCTAGTGAATCCACAGAACAATTTGACGATAAGTGGGTGTCATTCTATACTTACATGAACCTTGGCTAACTGAATGAAATACGTTGGCTTTGTATTATCTAACTTGTTTTAAACAACTGTTAAGTAAATTTTAGACTTTCATACAATAGAATATCAATATAAGTAGAATAATGAATGACACTTTGTAACAACTTTTTTACTGTAAGAAAATATCTCATAATATACAACTGAGCTTATTTGTTTTTTTTCTTTTTGTCTTTTTTTAACACTGTATTGTTTTATACTTATTACGTATTATCCCTCCCCTTTTTTTCCTGTACCCCTTCAGTTATACAAATAAAAAAAAAAAAAAAAAAGAGTCCAGTAGCAACTTAAAGACTAACAAAATTTCTGGCAGGGTATGAGCTTTCGTGTGCCACAGCTTACTTCTTCAGATACCATTAGAACACATAAATTTTACTCAATGGGACAACCAGCAGCTCCCAGTGGCAATTTCAGGCCAGTAAAATGGCACCAGTGTGATGGCTTAAACAGTCTTTCCTCAGGTGCCACAGTCCTGATCCAAATTGGCCCTGAACATATCTGGAAACTGAGTTCCCACTACCATCTGAAAGTCCTTGTGATGGCTGTGATGGCATCATTATGTGAGAATTTGTCTTGAGCCAGCTAAACAAGACATGCGACTGAACATTTGCTCCTCTGCTTTTTACACATTTTATGCTTGGACTTACCAAAAGCACAACCCTTTGATGCAAAGTGAAGGGCAGGTGTCAAAGGGCTAATTACCCCGGCTCTTCAGTGGCTGCTCAGAGCTCCTATGAGCCATGCCAGCAGAACCAACACCAGCCCATGATTATTTTATAACTCAGCTCCTGCTTGAAATGTGTACTAAATACCTATTAGTTTGTGTATCTTGGTTAAAATTGTTTTCATTGTTTTCATTTTATATGTAAGCTCCTTTGAGTGCCCAAAATTGGAGAAAAGCAGGGTATGCATATTTAAATAAAGAAGCACAGGGCAGACATCATGCTACCTCCCTCCATAACATAACAACCCGGCAAGTCTGAGTGTGTGTGACTGGTCCAAAATAACTAAGCAAGCTTCATGGCAGAGTGGTGATTTGAACCTGGATCTGCCAGATGCTAGACTGACACTGACCATTATAGCACAGTGGCTCTTTAGAACCACCTTATTCCTTAGCCATTCTCTCAGAGCTTTCAGCGTTGGTGTCATGCCATTCATAGAGAGTTAAACTCTATCCCATCCCCAACAAAGAGTGAGATGAGGGGAGAGGCTAGAGTCAGGGCATGCTCATACAGGCAGGCATGTGGCCCGAAGGATAGGGCATCACCTGCTTCTCTGACCCCTCTAATATGGCACTCACACTCCCTCCCAACCTTTTAGAGTGGGAACAAGCTGGTTCCTTTCTAGGGACTTCCCCCCCCTCTGGTCTGGACCAACTAGCTGCAAGCTGGTAGGGAGTTCACCTACTGTGCTCTGAAGAGCTTGGGGGTGGACTTGCCAACACCCTAGCTGGTCTTGTGTATCAATTTCAGACCAGGTCTTGAGTCCATAGGAAATAATTGCCCTTCAAAGTTAAAAGGGCCAATGTATCACTGATCACCTGGGGGAACAGATTCCTCTCTTTCCCTCCCTCCCTCCCTCTTCACTCCTGCTGCCTTTGGGAGTAATTTTGTTTTAGTTCAGGAAGGGCATGATTATCACTTTCACTAAATTGGGACTATGGCTCCAACATATATTAAAACACGTTTTTTTTTCTCAATATGACTTTCCAGAATGATAATACTGCTAATATTTAATGAAAGTGATAATCATGCCTTTTCCATCTTTCCAGTATGGCATTCAAGCAACAATTTCTGAAGTGCACACCCCTAGTTTTGCCCTTGGATGCTGCAGATCCTCATTTTGCTATAAAGTAAATATAGTTGGCCCTTGACTGTCACTGCTAATGGTGTAATCTCCTCTTATTCCACATCCACCTGCAATGCCTATTGTTCATTAATAGTTAATCCATGCAGGCACAACATATACTTTCTAAATGGTGTATAAAAAGTATCTCCCATTGACTGTGTTTGGTACATTGGTAATTTTGCTCATTTTCCCTCTAACTTGGTGCTGGGACCAGATTTCCTTTATGCTTTTGCATTAAATCAAGTATGCACATCACAGAAACAGAAGTCAGAGAGCCAGCAGATGAAATGGGACTGCACTTAATTCTGTCCATTTCTCACTTTTGGACTAGTTGTCTAACAGGTTCAGTTTGGGTAGCTGCCAAGCCCCCTTTATGCTCAGGCTGAGCCTAGGGTTGCCAGCCCCCACTAGCCACCAGCGAGGGAAAGGGTGGGGTAGAATTGCCAGCTCCAGGTTGGGTTCTGGAGATTTGGGGGTGGAGCCTGGGGAGGACAGGGACTTCAGCAGGGTACAATGCCATAGATTTCATCCTCCAAAGCATCCATTTTATCCAGGGGAACTAATCTCTGTAGTCTAAAGATAAACTGTAATTCTGGCGGATCCCCAAGTCCCTAGATGAGCCTGCCTTGAACCTTCCCCTTTTTAGTAATTTGGAAATATTTGCAGGAACTTAGAACACCAGTCAGGATGTACACCTGGCTCCCACCTCTCCCCCCAGTCAGAAAATGTGGGGAAAACACAGGGAGAGAGTGAAGTGACTTCTAATGGTCAGAAAAGATGTGCATAATGAAAATAAAGCCCCAAAGTAGTTTTTTTTTGGGGGGGGGGGGTGATTGGCATGGAAACAAGCCATGCATAAAAGGCTCCTCTCTCTTTCTCATTGGCCTCTTGTCTCTCTTGGCCTCGCCTGAAGGCCATTACTTGTTTAGAATTTGGGTGCATGAAGTAATATGCTCTTTAGTAGACAGTACTGGGTACCTGGTGTTATTTGACTGCTTTATTCTTGCTAATTTCCCAGCTCAAATATTTGTAGTATTCCCCAAAATAAATCATTTCAGGTTTTCACTGTATTCAGGTCCCAGCATTCCTCCAAAGCTTGTAGCAGCACACCATTCAATCACTGATCCCTCTTTACTGGCATGTGATTCACCACCTAGATTTGAGGGTGTTAAAACATAAACATGAGGCTCAATTGGCAAAGAGTGAGAGGTCTGGGACAAAAGGTAGTTTCCTTAAACTAGAATATTTGAATGTGTATTTGGGCTCCAATTGGAAAGTGGAGCATATCTACACAGGTGCATCTCCATGCATGTAGCTCAAGAATTAGTGCAACACCTGGGCTGGTCCAAAAAGGATCAAATTCAGGGAAAATCACCAACATACAAAAGCTCAGTTTTATTCAGACCCTATGATGATGTTTCCAATTTCCTTTTTTTTAAAAAAAAAGTCAACACAGAATAAGGTGCCGAGAAGTTGCCCAGTGGTAAATGTTTGAGGAAGGCATCGGCTAGAATGAAAGCATTCGATCGAATCAAAATGACTTGTGGCTTAATATGGGAGGGGGGAGAACGTCCTCACTAATAGGGTTAAGAAATCCTAGCAAGAGGCTCTTTTATTCCCGTAACCTTAAGCATAAAATGTCACATCATTTGTGAATATGATAAGCAGCAATAGATTTAGAAAGCACAAAAGGAGTATGGGTGGAAATGCCTTCTGGTCATCTTTCAGCAAAGAACTGTTCCAGTGCAGGTAAGATATCTGTGTGGTTGAAAACAAGATGGTCTGTGGGTGATAATTGCAAAGGCGGGGTGATATGAGCAGCAGCTCAGTTCTGAACACAGAAATCTCTATAAAAATGAAGGCTGGTGTACAGAGATACTGGACAAAATATCATGTTTCAGCAAACAGTATGAGGGGTGGGGGAAAGGGAAGTTGACTGGAGGCCCTAAAACATCGTTACAAGAAATAATAACAGATAACGACCTCAGTAATAATACCTGTCCTTCATGATTATAATGTTTAGCTTAAATAGAAACAATGTGTGTGTGTGTGTGTGTGTGTGTTGGGTATGCTAATCATAAATTTTTAAAAAACAAGTTAGAGTTAGGCTATAAGTTAGGGATAAACACATTCCCCCTTACTTGATTTATTTTACAATGTGTTTGTTTTTGTTTTTATTATTATCACCATTCATTTATAGGAATTTTCCATCTTCACATATAACCATAATGGCTGGGCTTGGATTGAGGCTGCTGCCCCTTCAGCTGTCAAACTAGCCTAGTCAGGCCACAGGTAGACTGGGGCAGATGTGTGTGTGTGAGAGAGAGAGAGAATCTGAGAAACCCATTTTTGATGTATCCTATATTCTTGCCCTGACCTGGATGGCCCAGGCTAGCCTGATTTCGTCAGATCTCAGAAGCTAAGCAGGGTCAGCCCTGGTTAGTATTTGGATGGGAGACCACCAAGGAAGACCAGGGTTGCTGTGCAGAGGAAGGCACTGGCAAACCACCTCTGTTAGTCTCTTGCCATGAAAACCCCAAAAGGGGTCGCCATAAGTCAGCTGCGACTTGACGGCACTTTACACACACACACGAATTCTGCCTCAGATACATTCTGTGATTTCCCTCAGAAAGTCTTTCCAATGCAACCTCCTCACTGCACCATAAGCACACCCTAGGAAATGTCCCAGCTTATCAGACTCATTATAACAATGTTAACTCCCCCCCTCCTGTTTTTTCTGCTGGAAACCTCTTTTGTGAGGCAACTTACAACCTGTCCAATAAACCAGCCCAATCACATTGTATTTCTATGCTAGTGCTGCTAAATATTATTGGAGGCTATTGTAATGAATTTGGAAATTCTGTAGGTTGGGTCTCATAATCCACAGCAGTGGTCTTAGCCAAGAGCATCAAGGGGCAGCTTCCCCAGGTCCTGACCTGGGGGGGCTGGACTGGTCAAGCAGCAGGGCCCCTCATTGCCAAGGGGCGGGGTCAGAGAGGAGATTGACAGGCTCTCGCTCAGCCTGCTTGGCCATACCTGCATCATGCAGAGATGCCACCACAAATGATGAAAAGGTATGAGGGAAGGAGTAGGGAAGGAGAAACCCATTTTACATGGCCTCCTCCCTGCCTTGATGATTTCAAGCAAGTGGGGAGGAAGGAAGGGGGGGGACTAGCCCTGCTTTTCTTTTCCTTCTTCTTTTCCCCTCCAGCCTGAGCCAAGGTGGGAGGTAATGGAGCCAGTAAACATGCCTTCCTCTCCTGCTGCACTGAACCTGTGGTGCTCCTTAGGGTTGCCAAGTGCCCGGTGGTGGTGGGCAAAACCTCGCCAATCCACCCGGCTGCCCTCCGACCAGCTGAGGGTCGGTGGGCAAGTGTGCATGTGTGCCTGCATGCTGCACCACATAACTTTCGGTTTATACCCAGAAGTGCTGCGTCATAACGGGCCTTTTACCACTCAAACTGGGAGTTTGAGTGGTAAAAGGCCCATTGTGATGCGGCACTTCCAGGTGTAAACTGGAAGTGACACGATCACGTTGGTGCGGCCGCGCGCATGCAATCGCTGCCTCAGCTCCGCCCCAAAAACTCCTGCTGGAGGAAATGGGGAACTTGGCAACCCTATTCTCAGTGGCTGTCTGCAGAATGATAGGCAGGGAACTCTCAGTGATGGCATCCTGCAACTGGTCAGAGGCCTGAGGGGATGAGGAGGAAACAGCCCCTGAATGCAAAGCCCCCCCCCCCCAAGCAATGGTGCAACCTCCTCTGCCCACTGTTTCTGGTCCTTCTCTAGACCAACTTTCCTGTCACTCACCCTGCAGGAGCTCCAACTGGTGGATGATCACACCTGCAAAATGACTCAGGCAGCCATTGCTGGCGATAGGGTTGCCAAGTCCAGGTGATGGCTGGAGATCTCCCGCTATTACAACTGATCTCCAGGCAACAGAGAGCAGTCCCCCAGGAGAAAATGGCCACTTTGGAAGATGAACTCTATGGCAATTTACCCAATTAAAGTCCCTCCCTGCCCCAAACCCCACCCTCCTCAGGCTCCACACCCCAAATCTCCAGGTATTTCCCAACCTGGAGTTGCCAACCCTAGCTGGGGATCAGCTGTAGGGTGGCAGCAGCAGCTTCAGCTGTGCAGGGGGAGTCCCCTTGCCCAGTGATTCTGGGGCCGCATCCTTGAATTTTGCCTCGATGATCCATCAGTTGAAGATGCTGATGGCCCCAAGCACCTTCCTGCACTCCCTTCCCCCACCCAGCAGCCCCTTCTGATCAGAGGAAAGTTTATTCCTGGCATTACAGAACACTTGTGGACTAAAAGCCATGCAGCTTGGAGGGCTCCAATGCAGAATATTATTATTATACTGTATCTTTGTCACTTTTCAGCAGTCCAATTTCAGCCACTGATTTTCCTGAACTTGGAAATTGTACAATTGTTTGGGATCCTCCACATGATTTCAAACTTGGTCCCTGAAGTAGAACCCATTTGTGACAAGGATCCACAGCCAGTTTTGAATTAATTTGCAATCCTTTTTTCCCGTTGCAAATCTGAAACACATTGACCCCTTTCCCCCATCAAAAGCATACAATCTCTTGTGTGGAATGCTACTTTGGAGGGAAATCTTTAAACCTGCTGTAAGTTTAAAATTAAACTGTAATATCTGAAGATAGGCAGTGCCTGCAGTATCATGTCCAATGCATCACAAAAGCTCCAGAACCTGAGCAGACTGCTGTGTTTTACAAAGTACTTAGAAGCCTTCTGTCTGGAAAGCTGCAGCTGTCACCTGCCTTCAGTGTATTTGGAAGCTGTACAGTCTTGCAGGAGCAGCTTTGAGGTGACTGTAGTAGAAGACTTGTGAAGTAACTGAGAACAGCAAGACTAGCCAGTAGCATATGGAGTGACAATACTATGCAATAATCTCTAAAATGCATAACATACTGCATGGGGAGTGAAGTGAAATCTTTTTCTTTCTGAAGGTTAACTTCAATAACAGAAAAGTTCTGAGAGATGTGAGGAAAAGAGGTTACTTATGGAGTATGGGAGGATGGCCCAACTATCTGGCTCCCAGAGAATACAACAATGATGTATTACATGTAGGACTGTCTACTAGCCTACATATAACTGTATCTCACTGAACCCAAAAATATTGCAATTATTTTTTAAAAATGAACAAGAAAGCCCACTTATTGGTACACAGTCCCAGGAAACTAAATATCCAATATATACTGTCTGTTGCAGCATCTGTGGAAGGAGACTCTAGGACGTATTGGAAGTAAGTCCTCTCAAACTTTCAGCCATTTTAGTGCAACTGTCCTGGTGCACATTATTTTTGGTAACTGCATGCTATCTTTTACATGTGACAGGTGGTAATTATGCTAATGACAAGCTTGGAGTGTATGGGTGTGAAGGGGGAAAAATGCAAGATCTGGATCTTACCATCACAGTAGATTCCAAAGAATGTCAAAACCTTTCTGTAGCATGGCCTGCACATGAATAGAGATGTTACCAATTCCAATTCAATAAACCTAAATATTTTCAATATTCCACAACAGAGATAGACACCTACTCTGGCTAAATTCCCTTCTTTCTACCACTGAAGTAGTTGGGGTGTGTGGGCGAGAATAGCTGTTTCTCAGGAACTTGCTCTTTGCCACCCCTATCAGTATTTTTATTGTAAATACTACAGAGGTTTTTACCACTGCTAAAAGATCTTGAACTGCCTTAAGGCTGCATAGGACAGCCGACACTGACTGAGCTTTTCAGAACCCAGGAAGGAGCAGGACTTACAGAAAGGCCTAAGAAATTTGTATAGAACACTGCAAAGGCCAGAAGAATGAAGATAAGAGCAGAAGGCTGTAGAATAAAATGGAAACTGTGAGAAAGGAGTGGCTGGGTTGCCTCGCAATCCACAGAAAGGGTAGGGATAGGGACATGGTGTGTGTGACATGCAGTGCCCTGCTACTTCACTTATGCGGAAAACACAGAAATGATGTAGGGTAGAGCTCTGGAAATCTCCAGAAACTCTATGGGAAAACCATAGATTGTCTGGCAATTCTTAGAGCTACCCTACATCTCTTCCAGGTTTTTTGATGGAGTTGCCAACCTCTAGGTAGTAGCTGGCAATCTCCTGCTATTTCAACTGATCTCCAGCTGATTGAGTTCACCTGGAGAAAATGGCCGCTATTTCAACTGATCTCCAGCCAATAGAGATCAGTTCACCTGGAGAAAATGGGGTATAATGCCATAGAGTCCACCTTCCAAAGTGGCCATTTTATCCAGCTGAAATTGTCTCTGTCACCTGGATAGCGGACGTAATAGCAGGACATCTCCAGCCACCACCTGGATGTTGGCAACCTTATGATCACCCCCACAATATATATTTTACATACAGTTCTAGCTACTTCTCTAATAACCGATATGTGCCCCACTCTGTTTGTCTGTGTACTATACATCTTACATTGTACCTGCATGTGGAGATTAAGATTTACGTAAATCAGTACATATCTGACTTAGAGGAGGAATTGAAGAATAAAGTGACACAAATAAGAAAAGGGAAAAAAACAGAAAGGAAGGCTGTTCTTCTACAGCCTTCTGCTCTTGTCTTCATTCTTCTGGCCCATGCCATGTTCTATACAGTATTGGACAATGCTGTTGCAAGATAACAAAAAGTGTCATGGGTATAAAGAACATGCATATAACGCGTAAGTGTATATAAATAACATCACATAATATACATAAACAGTCAATCCGAGGTTGACGTCTTCAAAGAAGAAAAGGTGATAAGGGATAAGTCTTCCTCATTCCCATTTAGTTGGTATTTTAATATGTACACTTGTTTCAATTGAAGCTTCTAGAGCAAGCTATATCAATCTCCTATAGGGATGAAAAAAGCACACCATGTAGAAATTCTAGAAGCTTCACTTGAAACAAGTGTACATATTAAGATACTAACTAAACGGGACTGAGGAAGACTTATCCCTTATCACCTTTTCTTCTTTGAAGACGTCAACCTCGGATTGATTATTTATGTATATTATGTGATATTATTTATTATATGCATGTTCTTTATACCCATTACACTTTTTGTTATCTTGCAACAGCATTGTCCAATTCTGTACTTGCTTTCTAACCTTAGGTATTAGTACAGAGGTGTTATTTTTTGATTGTATGTTCTATACAGTGGCATGAAAGGCAGAAAGAGAAAAAGGCAATCTGGGTGACAGAGAGAGGTATGGGAGCCTGAAGAGGTCAGGGTTTGGGGAGGGGAAGGAACTCAGTGCCATAGAGTCAATGTTCCAAAGCAGCCATTTTCTCCAGGAGAAGCGTTCTCTTAGTCTGGAGATCAGTTGTAATTCCAAGAGATCTCAAGGCCCCACCTGGAGGTTGGCCACCCTATCAAATCAGGAAAAGGTGACACTGGAGAGACTGGGAAGAGACAGGTAGAATCGATTAAGAGTCTGCACCAGGAATGGGGAGGACCACACAGGAGAGAGTCCCTGGGTGCTGATTAGGAACTAGGAGGGTTATATTCATTGTAATTCTCTGGATAAAACTTTGGCTGCTGGCCTATAATGTTATTAAATATTGAGTGCACAAAAAAAGGGGGGGGCAGAGAAAGGGAAATAAAAAGGCTAGGGCCCTCATGGAAGACAAGAGTCCCAAAGGAGAAAAAAAAATCAGATAAATGGGCTGTCCAAACTAATTTGTGCATATTTGGATTAAGACTACTCTGCCGTCAACTCAGAAGACGAGTTGAATTGACATCGCGTTACGTGATTGAGCTGACAATGGTAAAACTAGACAACCATCAAGCTGTAATTGTGTGTATGTGTGTTTGCCAGACAAGATTAAGATTCTGTGTCACAAACATGTGTCTTAAAAGCAGATTCCAAAAGTGAATGGCAATTTACATAAAAGTCATTCCAGTTTAATATTGTAGTTTTATCTTGCTTAGCATTCAGACATTAGTACAGTGACAGGAATTAAGCTGATCATTGACAGAAGCAAATATGATACCACTCTAGTTGTTTACATTTGTCTGTTATCTCCTTGCATTACAACTCTTGATTAAGGTAGTACTGCAAGCATAATCTGGAATAATGCCTGGAAAATGATGATCTGGGAATCAATTAAATTTGTAAAGCAATGTAAAAAAAAAGTATTACAACATTGTCTGAAAATTGATTTTCACCAGGGTACAGTTAGACAAATTTTTTTACAGCAGCAGACTGTAATAATGCCCTGCATAGTTATCCCATGAGAGATAATGTAACAGAAAATGAAGCTTCCCTCCATTCTAAAGGGGTAAAATGCTTAGGGCTCATCACGGTAACTTCATAACAGAGAGATCAGTATTTTTTCAAACAGTCCTTATTTAGCAGGATTAGTCCCTATGTTCTGATATCTTTTTCTTGGTGAATCAGGTTTCCTGTTTTGTTTCCATGTTGCTTGTTGGGTAAATCGGAGGGTAAATCGGAGGTAATCACTTCTGAACAACTTATTTTATTTTATTTTTTAATTCTCAAAATTAAACTTTGTACGTAAGAGCTTCCTATATATTAGGATCCATCTACAGTGTTTAAGAACCTCCTTCAACATATTAGTATCATTTCAGTCCTTTAAAAAAAAACCCTGCAAAATATTTGAGCATGAGCACAGCATACACAGTGCCAGCTTTCTGAAATGGATGCTGAGCTAGGCTTTTCATGTAGGGCTGAAGAACATCTACACTATTGGAGAAAGAGTGATTTACCTATTATGTACCTACCCCAATACCAATGCAATTTATAGGCAAAATAGCCACAAAAACCCACCCAAACGTACAATCAGAAAGCAAACCACATTCCATCCCCAGAGAGAGATTCCTAACTATTTGAACAATGGAACTTATGCCATAGTACAATGCACTGAACCTTAAGATGATGTTGCATGCAGCAACAAAAGCCACATAAAGACATGGCACTTTCAAAAGAAGGCTTTTTCCCTTTCCACATATTCACAGCCACCCTAAAGACTTAGGAATTTATGCTCATGTTTAAGTATATTTCAACTCCCTCCCCACATTAACAGTAAAACTAGTGTTACTGTAAAATTCTAGTTGTACAGCATTTTAATTTTAAGCATATGAAATCCCAGTTGTCAGCTTGCTTAAGAGAAACTGCATGATTGATTGCAATGACTGGTGTTTGAAAGACAAGCCAACAGAACATTCTCCTGCTTCATCTCTTAGCAACTAATGCCCTCTGGAACACTATCACTTGCCTAACATCTCTTCTTTGGGCTACATTGCAGATGATGGATACAAACCTTCCTATAGTTGGACTGGTTTATTTTTGTCAGTGCTCAGTGTTTGTCAAATTGCCACTAAGGGACCCTGAATGCATGGCCCATGCACAACAGTGTGCAAGAGCAAACTTGAACAACTTTTTAAAAGTGTTCATACAAATGATCTAGAATTGGCACTTTTAGCTCTTAATAAATTCATGAATTTGAAACCAGATGCAGGGCTATTCAGGAAGACGTTTCAGGGAAATTTTAATGAATGCAGCAAATCTCTCTGGATGGAGTCCAGAGTACAAAATATTAAATATCCCAATATCATTCAAGCACAGATACATTATATTACTTATACAGCATAAGAAAAGCCCTGTTGCATCAGACCAATGGTACACAGGCAGTATAGCAAGCTGTTTCACACAGTGACCAATCAGTTATCCTGAAGGACCAACATCCATTGAGGGCACTGAATGATATAAGTAAGAAAGAATAAAGCAAGATTTCAGTTGGATTCTAGCTAGTTGGTTGTGAAATAGTCTTTATAAAAGTTTATTTTTTCATCTCATAAACACATGAACACATGAAGCTGCCTTATACTGAATCAGACCCTTGGTCCATCAAAGTCAGTATTGTCTACTCAGACTGGCAGCGGCTCCCTAGGGTCCCAGGCAGAGAAAGGTCATTTGCCTTCTGGATTGAGGTACAATAAACAGGTAAAGCTGAACAGAGATTCCTTCAGGGCATGCTTTTAGGAAGTTTTTCTTCTTCTAAATCAGCAAGCTGGCACCAGGTGCAAGATGCCATTATTCTTCCCACACAACCATTGTAGGTCAGGACAAGACTGAAAGTAATGGTGTAACTAGTCGACATTGGGTTTTATTTGTCTGATAGTCTAACAGATAGATTTGCAATCTGGGTTACTCACCATAAAGTCCCTGTCCATGAACTGACTGGGTGATCTTTAGCAGATTCAGTGTGATTCTCAGCAGTATTATACCTTTCTAAGCCCATTGAAGTCAGCTTTGAAGGGTGTAACTTTACTTAGCACTGCACTGTAAGTGTCCTGTCCTGCTGCACTGCTCAATTAAGTGCTGGAAGCTCTTCCACCAGAGGAAGGCTGCTTTGGACAGAGGGAGGATTCAGAGTGCAGCAGAATGGAGGGATACAACTCTTCATCTCTAAAATGGGAATACTAAATTATCAAACTCCATAGATTTGTAACATGTACATGTTACAATTCAGCAAAAGGTAGTGGTTAAGAGAGGTGGTTAGGAGCAGTGGACTAAGCTGGAGAACCAGGTTTGATTTCCCACTCCTCCACATGAGTGGCAGATGCTAATCTGGTGAACAGGGTTGGTTTCCCCACTCCTACACATGAAGCCAGCTGGGTGACCTTGGGCTGGTCACAGTTCTCTTAGAGCTCTCTCAGCCCCACCTACATCACAGGGTGTCTGTTGTGGGGAGGGAGGGGAAGGTGATTTAATTTAAGCAGGTTTAATTCTTCCTTAAGTGGTAGAGAAAGTCGACATATAAAAACCAGCTCTTCTTCTTCTTCCACATGCAGCCACATGGAAAGTACATCATACTGTTAATGGCTGCAGTGTGTGCATTGTGTAAATGTGACAACTCAGCATGTGTGGGAGTCTGATGGTGTGATTATTTCTCACCTTATCTGTGTTTTCTTTCCCTGCTGGGTTCAAAACAAGTTGAGCCTCTGTCTTATCTACACATACACACTCAGCAGTCATATGAGATATCTCCATGGAGAAGTAGCTCTATCGTCAACACTTGGCGTGAGTGTGAATAAGAAGTCATCTTTCAGTCCAGTGTTGCTGGGTGTGCATGTGGAGGTGGCCTTTAGTGTCAATTCAGAGAAGTCAGTTATAACTAAAAGCCATTCTACTGCTTTCAATGAGACTTAGCTGTACCTAATGGTTGCTGGAGTATTCAATGGAATTTTTATATTGTTATTAAAAACCAACATAATACTTTTTTTATAACTTCCAAAGGAAAGTATCTAATGTGTAAGTCAATTCAGCGGGCAGACTCAATGACTTTGAAGGGAGCCAGTAAAGGGGAGGCAGGGAAGGGGAGGATGCCAGTGGGAGAGATGGGCAGCAGCAGCCTCAGGTACCAGGTGGGGTGACCGCTGGAGCCCTTGGGGATGCAGGGGACTCAGGCTCCTTGCTGGGGCCCCAGGCATGGGGCTCATGGCTAGTGCAGCCCATCCTCCCACCCTCTCTTACATGTGGAAGGCGATCAAGTAAGAGCAGCTGGACACCTGCCATGAGCGGAGGAATGCTTTCTCCAGGGTTCACCTGTGCATGAAGGGTGAGCACCATCTGTGGAGTCAGCTGCCAGGCACATGAAAGGGCTGCAGGCTGTCACAAGGGATGTTGGGGATGGACAGATATGCAATGAGAGGCTATTAGGGGATCTGCTGGTGGTGCTGTGAGCCTCTGTATCACAACCCACCCTGGTGGCTCCCCTCTTGTTCCACTGGCAGCAGGGATGGTCCAGTGGGTGGCTCAGGGGCATGCACAGCAGCATGGCCAGGCTACCAGTGAGCAGCAGACACCCGTGACTAGGCACACTCTCCATGTCATCTCCATGTGTCCCTTTCTTGGTGATTGCAGCCTTTGTATCAGCTTGGGGTCGCCACTGCAGAAAAACCGCTGGGGCTAAGCTTGGGCAAAAAAAATATATTTCAGGTTCAGGTTTATTGGGCCCGAATTTTTTCAGGAAACCTGAAATCAGCCAAATTCCCATACTGGAAATACGGGAATTTGGCTTGTTTTCGAGCTTCCTGAAAAAATTCAGGCATTCACACCTATGGGGATTTTTTGAAGCTCCTGGGGGGGGGGGCGAAATTTGCAGTGTGGCTGCAAGGGACTCTATGTGCATGAACGCCCAAGTTTGGTGAAGATTGGGTCCGGGGTCCAGTTTTATGGGGTCTGGAAAGGGTCACCTCCATTTTCCTCCATTGAGAAAAATGGTGAAGTGGCCCCGGTCAGATTCTCTATTGCGAACTTCACTATGTTTTTTTATGGAGGAGTCTGGCCAACTTTCCCACCATTGAAAGCAATTGGCCGGGCTCTTCCATAGGGAAATATAGTGAAGTTCACAATAGAGAATCTGACTGCAGCCACTTCACTATTTTTCTCTATGGAGGAGGATGGGGTGACTCCTTCCTGACCCCATAAAACTGAACTTCCAGACCCAATCTTTACCAAACTTGGGGGTTCATGCAAGGAGAGTCCCTTGCAGCCACACTGCAAATTTGAGAGCTCTACCTCAAAAAATGCCCCCCAGGAGCTTCACAAAGCCTAGAGAAACCAAACACAAAAAGCCAAATAATTACCCGTTTTTGGGGGGAATTGCCCATTCAGCTTTGGCTTTCTCCCCAGGTTTTGGCATTTGGTAAACCCAAACCTGAAATTTACCAAAATGGCTTTTTAAAGGCTTATTTTCAGTTTGGGTTTATCAATATGCACAAGCCTAGCCCTTGTCAACTCTGTCAGCTGCCCAGTCACTGTTAGTCAGGGCTCTGTCTGTCCCTTTAAGATGTTAAGGGGTTGCCATTGGACACTGCTGCAGTTGCAGCCTCTGTGACCCTGCTTCTCAGTCTTTTGCCTGCCTCCTGGTCTCTGCCGAAACTCTTTGGGGAGCAGAATAACAGCACCATGATTAGACTGCCAGCCAGCTGCTGCAGTGCAGGTAGCCTTTAGGATTGCAATATAAGCTTCTCTGACCTAATCCAGCAACCACATCCAGGAAGGCATCACATGGTTGCTGAAGAGAGGACCAGGAAAAACAAAGGGGCACCCAACCCCATGTCTCTAGGGCTGTTGGAAAAAAATTCGGTAAAATTCGGGTTCAAGTTTATTGGCCATTTTTTTCAGGGAAACCCAAATGTCGAATTTCCTATACCGGTAAAGGTAGGAATTCAGCTTTAAATTCAGGTTTCCTGAACAATTAAACCCTATGGGGGCTTTTCGCAGCTCCTGGAGGGCATTTTTGCAGGTAGCTAGAAGGGACTCTCCTTGCAAGAACCCCCACGTTTGGTAAAGATTGGGTCAGGGGGTCTGGAGTTATGGGGTCTGGAAGGGGTCGCCCCATCCGCCTCCATTGAAAAGCATTGGCAAAGTGGTTGTGTTCAGATTCTTTAGTGTGATCTTTGCAATGTATCTCAATGGAGAAGCCGGGCTTAAAATGGTGGGAAAGTTTGCCCCGTGCCTCCATAGAGATACAATATATCCAGATGGGACTGGTGTTTCCATTTAATTTGACCTCAGATTTGATTGAGTCTCACTGCCCAATGGCGCAGAGTGGTAAGCTGCAGTACTGCAGTCCAAAGCTCTGCTCACGACCTGAGTTCGATCCCAACGGAAGTTGGTTTCAGGTAGCCGGCTCAAGGTTGACTCAGCCATCCATCCTTCTGAGGTAGGTAAAATGAGTACCCAGCTTGCTGGGGGTAAAGGGAAGATGACTGGGGAAGGCACTGGCAAACCACCCCGTAAACAAAGTCGGCCTAGTAAACGTTGGGATGTGACATCACCCCATGGGTCAGGAATGACCCGGTGCTTGCACAGGGGACCTTTATCTTTACCACTACAAATAATCAAGGAACAATGAAATGTCCCACATCACAGGCCTCATCCTTTGCCTTAAATAAACCAACACACTGTACCCAGTAGCAGATTTAAGAGGAAATAGGAAATAAGAATGCTTGTCAATTATGCAGGAAATCTAATCTATAGTAATATTCCGATGACCTATTGCATGTCTCCTGTGCTTTTCAAGACTCTATAGAGCAAGCATTGTGCATTTTCATTCCTGAAGCACAAAGTAAAAAATGTCATTCCAACTTGAAGCTGATTTTTTTTTCTTCATTGCACAGAATCTACGGCGAGAAAAAGAGTGCCATCAGTATGATCATCTGCATGCAGTGGTGGTTTCATGTTCCTTTTAAGGTCAGCCTTGAGCCCTTGCCCACTGACTGTCCCAAATGTCTCATGAGCTATAAAATAATTGCCTGAAATATTCTACTGCTCTTTTGTAGCACATCAAAATGGTTCTTTCGAAAATACAGATCATCTTGAAGAAGGTGTATCAAATTCTATAACTATAAATGGCCTTATTGACATCAAAGTGAAAGACAAAGTACAAAACCCCCAAGTATGACTGGTTGGAGTGGATTAGGTTTTTCAATACCCTAAGTTAGATAAGTTAATTCAGGAGCAAAAGTGCATTTTTTTGCATCAAACTGCAGCTGACTTATGGTAACACCATACAAGCAATGTTCAGATGTTCAATGGTTTGCCATTGCCTGCCTCTGCGTAGTGATGCTGGTATTCCTTGGTGATCTCCCATACAAATACTAACCAGGGCCAATCCTGTTTAGTTTCTGAGATCTGATGAGATTGGGCTAGCCCAGGCAAAAGTGCTACCACTACTGAACTCTTCCATGGAATTCATAAAGTTACAAAGTGTTTATTTTCAATACTTGAACCAAGGAAGGTAAATTTTTCATGCCAATGAGGCTTCTCTTATATATATATCAAAGGCAGAATGACTGTTGAACCAAATAATAGATTAGGCTCTATAATCCAAACACAAATAAACAAAGCTATTTCTCAGCTGCCCCCCTTGGAGGTTGTTAACAGGCAACCAGAATGCCGATAGCCTACAGCAACCCACAGGCCTCGTGGAATCCTGACAGTTAACAGATGAATTCCTTCTGAATTCTATTAAATAAATTAATAATCTTTGCAACATCATTACAGCAGGAAATCCATCTTCCACAACAGATGTTGTTGCTCTACTGTTTTCCCTTTCCTATTCCTTCCAAAGCAAGGCAACTGAGCTTGGTGCACTGGGATGCATGAAAGAGACAAACACAGAAAGTGACAGAGGGGTAGAGAGAGGAGGGGGAAAAGTTCATACTATAGATCATTAGAGTAATTGCCACCACCTTTTCCATCTACATTCATATGGTAGGTAATTATGGGTTAGCCCAAATATTCAATCAAATAGGAATCCATCCTTTGGAAATGAACACAACTTGACTCACCAAGTCGCGCTTTGGGGTCCCCTGGGCAGGCTCCGGGGGAAGGGAGACTTCTGCGGGGAGGGGGGTCGCCGCCGCTCTTGCCCTTGCACATGGGATTTGGCTTGCCTCCCACGGCTTCCCCAGCATACCACGGGGGCTGGCGCTGGGAGGATGACATCAGGGCGATGCTCTTGCTCCCTTGCCCCTCTCCAAGTCTATTTAAGGGCACGCTGGCCGCAAATATTCAATCAAATAGGAATCCATCCTTTGGAAATCATCTGTCAAATGTAACTGGAGGAACAGTTGCTGGGAGCTATCCTCTGATTTAGTTCACCACTTAGGCCCAGATGAAGACTTTTGTCAGGTAGTATTTGACGTTCAGTCTTATCAGGGACAATATATTAATTGGCTTCTGAAATGGCATGCTAAGCAGCAGGTAGTTTTCTTATTGAATATAACACGTATTTATTTAAAAACAGTATAAAGAATCTAGGAACCAATATATCATAATCGTCTTTTACTCGCATTTTTTACTCCAAGATTACCAAATCTTATCTTGGCTAAAAGTAACTTCCTTTGAACATACGGGATAATTCCCCTGAAGTAACTATGTGATCCAGGAATTAAACCATTGATACCATCCAAATGCCCTATTCCTAAAAAGAGGGCTTGTAAAAATAAGTTTAGTAGTAATGTTGAATCATGTGTGGGTTTATATTTATTTGATGATGATGATGAAGATGAAGAAGAAGAATTGGCTTTTATATGCTGACTTTACCACTTAAGGAAGTATCAAACCAGTTTACAATCACCTTTCCTTCCCCACAACAGACATTCTGTGAGGTAGGTGGGGCTGAGAGAGCTCTAAGAGAACTGTGACTAGCCCAAAGTCACCCAGCTGGCTTCATGTGGAAGAGTGGGGAAACCAACCCGGTCCACCAGATTAGAGTCTGCCGCTCGTGTGGAGGAGTGGGGAATCAAACCCGGCTCTCCAGATTAGAGTCCACCACTCCTAACCACCGTTCTTAACCAATACACCATGCTGATTCAGGAGAAAGGGCTCAATGAGAAGGAGGAAAAGAAGGGAAAGTTGTCTGTTAAAAACAAAAATAAATAAATATGGCAGAGCTTGCTGACATAATGATCTCTGTGGATGAAAAGGTGATTTCTGTTCGATGTCATTATTGCAGATCAAGAGTAGCCTCTACACATGCTGTGGGTCCTGCCCTCTCATACTGCGCAAGCAAGTTATACTTCCTACTCATGACTGTGTAATAATATTCACAACAATTTGTTTTGTGCAATGCTTGTAAATATGTAAAGTTTGCAGAGTTTCCATCACTTGTTTCCTTTGTAATCACAAAGCACGTAAGCCTCACTTCCCCCATAACGTTCTGTTGCTCCATTGTTAATGAATCACTGTTTATGATCTGCTCACCTGAAGCAAAATTATAGTTTGCAGAAGAAGCACAGCTAGTATAGCATTGAGCATTTGTGTTTCTAATAACCGTTATTGTGTTATTTTAAACAAATCTGAAAGAAGGTCAGAACTTATTGTAGCTTAATGTGACTCCCAGGTAAGGCAAACAGTTTCTGCTACAAAAGCTAAAATGCTAAACCTGCATATTATGAAAAAGGGCTCCAGAGAGGCAGCCATGTCAGTCTGCTGTAGTAAAGAGGGCTGTGGCAACAACGAACAACATTAGTGTGGCATACGCTTTTGTGAGGCAAGGTTTCAAAGGGGTAACTAAAATTGCTATGCAAATATAATTGGAACTGACTGGTTCATAGGAGCTATTAAATTGTTAGAATACTTGCATAGCAAATGGAAAGGTGAATGTTTTGTGCATATATACCCAGAGACCTTAATTACTGGACTGCTTGAAAAGTCTGAAAATAAATCAATTTAGACCTGTTGCCCCAAACTGAAAGTCTATTACAACAGTAGCTAATTCTATATATCTATTTATTTAAAGAGATTTATATCCAAGATCTCAGTCTGCAGCAGAACAACCCAAGACACATAACTGATATCTTCTGAAATATTCCCTAACTAGGGTTGCTAGCTCCATGTTGGGAAATTCCAGGAGATTTAGGGTGGAACCTGGGGAGGCTGGGATTAGGTTGGGGAAGGACCTCAGCAATGTATAGAGCCTACCCACCAAAGCAGCTGTTTTCTCCAGGAGATCTTGTAGGGTTGCCAACTTTAGGTTGGGAAATTTCTGGAGATTTGGGGGGTGGAGCCTGGGGATGGTGGGTTTTGGGGTTGGGAGGAACCTCAACAGGATATAATGTCATAGAGTCCGCCTTCTAAAGCAATCATTTTCTCTAGAACCGATCTCTGTCATCTAGAGATTAGCTGTAATTCTTGGAGATCTCCAGGCCCCACCTTGAGGAAGACAAGCCTAGATCTCTGTAGTCTGGAGATCAGTTGTAATTCTGGCAGCTCTCCAGGCCCAACCTGGAGGTTGGCAACTCTACCCCTATAGATTTCTGCTCCCCAAATTCAAAGCTTTCCTCCTCTCTTTCCTTACTGCCCATTCATCTGGTTACTCTCTCAAATTCCATATATTTATTCAGGAAACAGATTCATTTATTGACCAATTTCCCAGTGAAATATAGGCCCAGTGACAATTAGTGATGCTTAATTCCTGTCCAATCATAATAAATCCTGCACCATACACCATGCAACTCACATATCAGCTCAGCTCTGACACAGGCTTTGGACTTCACATGTGGAATTTGGTTCTACAGAAGAATGTTACTGCTTGTTCATTAAAAAACTGATTAGCAAGCAATTCAGAGGATTCTGAATCAAAATCTGAAGTACTGATTAAAGTCATAACCTTAAACTGGACATACTGTTCCAGGAACAATCATTAGCAGGGATTTTGTACTGAATCTGAAACCACAGAGTTTTTTGGGGGGATGCTAGAGCGTCCCTGACATGATCCTTTGCTTTTGCGTCGATGTGGAAGTGACGGCATTGCATCAGGGACCCTCATCACCGCCCCCAGCCCAGCCCCCATGGAGCTCCCGCCGAGTGCCAGGAGGGACCTGGCAACCCTACCCATACCTGCCATCATCATGGGACAAAACATCAGAGATGTAAATACTTCTCCACTCCCTAACAAGTGGGGACCAGGAAGACACAGGGTACCCAGAAAGAAGCTCCAAGACCACCACCAAGGAGAACGCCCACAAGGACTCATAATGTTTGAAAAGCTTATACCTGGACATGCCTACCTTGCAATCTGCACAGCCACCCCCCAAGATGTTAACAGTAATGAACCTGGAATAAAATGTTTCAGAAGAAACAGAGCTTGCTGGGAATAAGGAAGAATCCTGTTTCAGTTTGGAATGAATAACCTTTACCCTAAGTCCAGTCAAAATCAGGCCTCACTAGTTCACTAGGAAGAGGAGCAACCAGCAGACACAAGCTTTCAGTTACTTTCTGGAAGCCGTTACTGCAAATACCTGGTCAGTTTCTCTATTGACTCAGCCAGAAGGCAACTGGATCACCACCTGTAATTGGGATACATGCATAAAAGCTTCTTCTACATATGGATTGACATGCTAAATGAAGGTATAAGAACTGATTATTTTTTTAGTGCTGGATACTTGTATTTGATAAACAATAGCAAGGAATTTGAAAGACTGCAGGGTATTATCTAAAGTATGATAACCATTTCATCATGTCAAGTCTGTGAGACCAGCCACTCAGTTCCTTTCTAAGTCATAGAGTGCCGAATCATGCCTCAAAGAGAACACTCTGAATTGCAGAAAACTTCCAATCCACACTGATTTGGGAATAAGATACAGTGCATTTGCCCAGACCTACTTCTGAGTACACAACAACCATAGGATCAGGCTGGTATTAACATCTAACTCTAGCAGGATTAAGAGATCAATCCTAAACAGGTCTGCTAAGATCTAGTTAGTGGGGCTTACTCCCAGCACTGTCTGTTGAAATTTATCATTTTAAGTATGAGGCCTATATGGGCTACAGTGTTTGCTTTAAATTATGTATCAGCTTTGAAACCCTTTTAGTTAACAAACAGTTAGTTCCTTGGAAGATGAAATATATATATATATATATATAGAGAGAGAGAGAGAGAGAGAGAGAGAGAGAGAGAGAGAGAGAGAGAGAGAGAGAGAGAGAGAGAGAGAGAGAGAGAGAGAGAGAGAGAGAGATTTTAATATTGATTGATTGGTCAATTGATTTCAATATTTCTCTCTTATCTTACCTCATTGCTCAAGGCAGCTTACAAATTGCATTTTAAAACACATAAATCACACACAAAATAAGAGCCTGCACCCTATGCAATACCTGCAGTCTATTCACCAGTAAACACCTGGCAAATAAAATAGCCTTGCATGCTGCCTGAGGATTTATAGTAATGTTGCCTCCCTAGGGTTGCCAGCTCTGGGTTGGGAAGTACCTGGAGATTTTAGGGGTGGAGACTGAGGAGGGTGGGGTTTAGGGAGGGGAGGAACCTCAGTGGGGTACAGTGCCATAGAGTCCACCTTCCAAAGTAGCCATTTTTCTCCAAGTGAACTGATCTCTATCATCTGGAGATCAGTTGTAATCCCAGGAGATTTCCAGCCACGACCTGGAGGCTGGCAACCCTGCCCCTCACCTAGCCAACTCCAAACTGGGAAACTCCTGGAAATCTGGGGAAAATTTGGGGAGGGATTTCACCTAGAATCTATGATATACCATAGAGTTTGCCCTCTGAAGCTGCCATTTTCTCCAGGAGAATTTATCTCTGCAGTCTGGAGATCAGTTGCAATTTTGGGATAACTCCAGGCCACACCTGGAGGTTGACAACCCTATTTCTCAAGGAGCTCCCTTCCACAGAATGGAATCTGGATCAATCTAGCCGGGCTGGCTAAATCTAACGGAGAGAGTAGACAAACCGCATGCAGCTTAATTACACTCTTAATTACACCAGTGGGATACAATGGTTAAAGGGCCAGACTACAGTTTGCAGGGGTCAAATTGTCCACTCTGCCCAGAAGTCCACTGTTTGATATTGGGCTGATCAACTTTCAGTATTTATACATAGACATATATATATATTCTTTTCACCCAACCTTGGGTACCCAGCTTTTGTTTTTAGGTTGGGTTTTATTCCCCTCCTTTTTTTCTTCCGCTTCTTTGCATTGTTCATCACCATATATAAGTGGTTCAAAAAGTCTTCAGTTGAATGCCAAGTGGAATGAGGTAATTACCTTTTTATCCATTCTTCCATCATTCTCCTCATGTTCTTTTTTAAACTCAGTACTCAAAGCTATCAAAACAGCATGGTTTTTTTTTAATCAGTACATTGTCGTATACCTAATTACTAATCTCACAGTTTCAGTCCGCAGACTTTATTATAGTGGTATTTACCAACATAACACATTTCTAAAAATTCTTCTGGAACTGAGGTCCATAGACAATTGGCCAGATGGCCCACTAAAAAAGGCAACAGTGTCATCATGTTAACTGTCTTGTCTTACTTAAAGATATTCAGCTAAACACACAGGCTAATAATAAGGGGGGGGGAGAACCAACTCATGATACATTCTTAACATGAGAACATTTAACTCTGCTAGGACAGACCAATATCTATAGCACTCTGCCAAGTTGGACAATTTTTCTCCACAAAGGTCACATTGAAAGTATTTAGTGAACCAGAGAACAACTATGGCACACATAGTTAATGGAATTTAGAACCATGTACCCAATATCCCTGCTGCAGGGTTGCTGCCAAAAATGGTATCCCTCCCTGTGGCGATTGAGTTCTTCCCTTTTGTACTCTAATGTCTAAGAGCAACCCTTAACAGTGCAGTTAGGGCTGTTGAAAAAAAAATTGGTAGAATTCGGAATCGGCAAAATTCGGCCCGTTTTTATTCGGGCCGTGCCGAAGTCCGAACTCCCCAGCTTCAGATCCCCGAAATTCAGGGGGGATCCGGAGTTGGGGGGAAATTTGGCCCCCTGCGCGCCTTCAGGAGGATTCCCTGAAGGACCGCGGGGGGCCCTTTAAACAGTTCTGCGCCTCCCAGCAGAGAGTGCAGAGGGGTCTAAAGGCCCCCCCAGCCTTGCCGGGACTCCCAGGAAGGCTGGCGGGGGGCTGTCAAGCCCCTCTGTGCCCTCTATGCTGAGAGCGCAGAGGGGTCTAAAGACCCCCCCCCCCAGCCTTGCCGGGACTCCCGGGAAGGCTGGCAGGGGGCTGTCAAGCCCCTCTGCGCCCTCTGCGCTGAGAGCACAGAGGGGTCTAAAGACCCCCCCAGCCTTGCCGGGACTCCCGGGAAGGCTGGAAGGGGGCTGTCAAGCACCTCTGCGCTCTCTGTGCGAGGGGCCCTTTAAAGAGATCTGCGCCTCCCAGCTGGGAGGCGCAGACCTGTTTAAGGGGCCCCCTCCCTGTGCCTTCATGGAAGCCCCGTGAAGGCGCGGGGACCCCCCGAATCTGCCTAATTTATTCACCGAACCCCCGAAGTCGGCGAATTCGGCTCTCCCATTTCCCGCCTTTTTTGAGTTCGGTTCGGCCGAACCAAAAAACAGCCGAATCGGGGGAAATTTGGCTGTTTTTCAGTTCGACCCAAACCAAATCAACAGCCCAAAGTGCAGTTCTAAACAGAATTACACCTGTCTAAAGCCACTGAAGTCAGTAGGTTTACAAGGTTATAAGTGATGCAGAAGCACATGTTTTCTGGCTCCTCTTTCAGTGCCACCAGAGTTTTCCATTATGGGAAGTGACATTGTATTCTGAGCTGTTATTTTCTCTTCACTAAAACAACAAACAATAGGTTATGAAATCCCTAAACTTAATCCACCCCTTTGGTACTGGATTAAGCCTGACATCAGAGCTGGTTTACTTTTTCTGTTTATTTTGGTAAAGATCCTGAAAACAACATCCCACAGCAAATTCTCTCTTTCTCTGCCACATCTAGGAATATTCAGCATACTACACAACTTCATTATCTACTGTTTTTCCACTCTTCCCCTTCTCTATTAAATATTTGAAAACAGTCAACGCACACCCCTGAATTTCTTTTCCCCTCATTGTGCCAAAAGCAGTTTTCAGCTGTATTCATTCAATTATTTATTTACGTTATTTATAGTCCACCTTTCATAGTGGGACTCAAGGCAGATTATATAGTATAAGTCAAATACAATCAACCGCACGGGACATGCAATAAAACAGTGCAATAGAGTTTGCATTGCAGAAATCTGAAAACAAGCAGAAATCTGAAGATGAGCTGAAACAACCTGAAACAAAGCATAAGCATTTAAATATGACATATTACATGATGAAGAAATCACATAGTAGGAGCATACTTAGAGCAACAGACAGAGCATAGTGGTATGGTTCACATTTAGGGTTGCCAGGTCCCTCTTTGTCACCGGTGGGAGGTTTTTGGGGTGAAGCCTGAGGAGAGCGGGGTTTGGGGGGGACTTCAATGCCATAGAGTCCAATTGCCAAAGCGGCCATTTTCTCTAGGTGAACTGATCTCTATCAGCTGGAGATCAGTTGAAATAGCAGGAGATCTCCAGCTAGTACCTGGAGGTCGAGGAGAACACACAGCACGAAGGCGTTATAATTATAACAAATGTAAATAAATGAATAATATATAAAATCTTAATTATACAGGCATTCTACTCATGCCCAATTTTTTAAAATATATAATTTCTAATTCATAATGGTATTATGCTCATGCCTGGGCATTATGTTCATACCCAGTTCTGAACAATGTCATTAATTACAATTGTATACAATATTAAATCAACCACCAAATTATACAAACGAAAATACTTAGCCTATATAGGCTTTGACAAGAAAAGAGCAGACCAATGTCCTGCGGTCTGGAGCATTGCAAAGACCTTCTTGCTTTGCTCCTCTGTCGAGCTTACTACAGAAAAATTGGTGCTTTATTACATTTGAGTTCGTGGACTTTCTCTTGCACAAGATTGCATATTTGCAATGCTCCAGACCGCATGAGCATAATGCCATTATGAATTCAAAACTATATATTAAAAATTTTGGGGCATGAGTTGAATGCCTGTATAATTATGATTTTATATATTATTTATTTATTTACATTTGTTATAATTATAGAGCCTTCATGCTGTGTGTTCTCCTCAGTCTATACTAATTCAGCACAGGTTTTCACGTTTTCAGTACCTGGAGGTTGGCAACCCTATCCACAGTCCCTATCCCTCCCTATCTTTTGGAACCTTTTCATTTTAATGCTACCCTATTCCCTGTGTAAAAATAGCCCTCCTTGAATAATGCAGCTTCACATAGTTTGCAGAAAGCCAGGAGAGTGGGTGCATTCCTGTTGGGCAGGTCATTCCATAGGGTGGAGGCCACAATGGAGAAAGCTTGTTTTGCCTTCTAGACCTCTTTTCAGTGAAGGTCTCTTCTGAATTCTTTTGTCAAAATCTTTTTGACAATTAGGATCCCAAGGAATCAGCAGAGCACTAAAAATAAGATCCAACTGATGTCAAGTGCACAGTTCCTGTCAAACATCTGGATTTGATCTTCTCTCAATGCAAATATCATTTCACCATGTTTCTACCTTGAACACTTTTTCATAGTGGTCATATATTTGCAGTCTCTGGTTTCTCCATATTTCTCAGAGTGGAACATGGATGTAGAGTAGAACAAGGATATAAGCAAGATAAATTGCAAATCAATGCAGAAAAATGTCTAGTTTGTTTAAGATGTTCAGCTATAAGATTATACTGCAAACCAAACAGCGCATTACATTTTGTAGAGACCAATGAGGTCCTTAAACAAAACCTGTTGTCTCCCTGAACCTTTGAAAAGCATGGATATTTAGATAACTATGTGTAGTTACCACATATACATCATCATATATTATAGACAGTGAATTTTTGACAAATTTTCTCAAATGATTTATTGGGCCTTCTAATGAAGCAGTAATCATCCTTCCGCTTGCTGAGCATTTTGTTGTACCTCAAAACATCAGTAATGTTTTTTAAAAGTCTGTTCTTTGTGTTTTGAAAGCATGTTTCATATGTAGTAATTTTTTAAAAGCCATAAGTACACTCCATAAAATTTCCCAGTAAATAAATATCATGTAGTTTTGCAAATTTATTCTGACTCATTTTCCTGTAAAAATGCTACAAATATGCTACAAATGGCAGTCTGAGATATGCTGTACTCTATTACTTTATTAGCTTACATCCTTTAAAGTAAACCCATTGATCTTACTGTAATTAAATTTAACTGTTTGGATTGTAAACAAATTCTTTCCTCTGCCAATAATAAACTAGGTCACAGCACAGGATTTCTTTTCCTTCCAAAATATCAGTAACTCATTAGTGAACATTTCATCATTTAATCGTGATTTTTTTTTCAAATATGTTTTGACTCTTGTGAGTAACACATTCTTACGGCACATTGTACTAATTTTTATTTAATATCTTCTTATTCTAAACGTATAGCGCCAAGTTATATAATCCATGGTATTTTTTCTAATATTCATCCCAAGGAGAAACCTACCATCAACACAGTCCTGCTATCAGGGGAAGAAGTATATCAAATCCTCCTGTAAGATACTGATTTCCCTTAGCATGAACAACCTGGGGAGGCTGGAGACTGGATAATGCAGCTCTGTTTCTATGAAGACCACAACACAGGACCTGAGTGCAAACAGGTAAATCAGGAGTAGGGTTGTGCAAAAAAAAAAAAAAAGGTAAATATCAGGTTTGGATTTATTGGGCCTGATTATTTTTGGCAAACCCAAAATAAGCCAAATACCATACCGGTAAATATGGGTATTCTGCTTATTTCTGGGTTTCCCAAAAAAATTAGGGCCCATTTTAGTCTATGGGGAAAAATTATTTGAAGCTCCTGCAGAGTGTTTTTCGAGTTAGAGTCGCCAAATTTGCAGGGTAGCTGCAAGGGACACTCCTTAGGCAGATGCCAAAGTTTGGTGAAGTTTGGAATAGGGGGTTCCAATTTTATGGGCCCACAAAGGGGTCATCCCCATCCTCCAAGCTTTTGTGAGAGCCAAGCTGTCCATCAGTTTTCAGGTTCAGATGGTCAGTGTTGCCGAGGACTGGTGGAAAGAGCCGATTGGCAGGCTGGTGCCTAAGAGTCTGGGGGCTCTGTTTCTTCTGGGTCGCTTTACACTATGTCTGTGCAAATTAGATTCCAAACTGAGAAAAATAAGGCACAGAAAACATTTTTTGGGTGGCAAATGACATCCTGTGAACAGTCCTTTAATATAGTCATCAAAACTCTGATTGCAAGAGATGGTCACTGTGCGGGGAAATGAAGCCAGTATTCAGGATGACCTTCAACTTGAAAGCAGGTTTTCATGGGGGTGGTGGTGATATTGGAGCCAGCCGAAGTCTCAAACATGGGGGCTGCTCTGAAGGAGATTGCTCATCTGTGCAGGTGAGGGAGTTTCCTTCGGAAGCCTGGTGGTCAGCAGCTGTTAAAGCTGGTGCTTTTAGTTGGAGGGTATATCCCTCTGGACAGGTCTGGACAGGTGAGCTCTGTCTTTTAAATGACCCTTCTGCTTTGCAGACTAGTCTTCTGTTGGGTGCTGTACCTGGAAGGTTGGTCAGACAAAGCTGGTTCTAATAACACAACCCAAACCTCAGCAGGGCCCCCTATGGGGTCCTAACAAAACTAGTCAAAGATAGAAAAATGGGGGAAGGCACAGAGCCATGCATCTGAGCAAAGGAGAAAGCCAAATCTCAAAAAAGCCTAATATTTATTCAGCTTTTCGGGAATCAGCTATTCAGGCTGATTCCCAGGTTTTTTATTTGGATGAAACGAAACCCGAATATTGCTGAAATAGCTACTTTTGGGTTTATTTTCAGTTCGGATATATCAATACGCACGACCCTAAGAAGGAGACAGCAGATTAAAAATTACAGAAGCACTTAAAAGCCGAAAAGTAAACTAATAAAAAAGGGAAGATTTCAATCTAATGCTCAAAATCAGAAATTTATTGTGATCTATAAGATGTACAATGCACTTTGAAAATAATCTTCTTCAAGGCTCAGAGAATCTAGATTTATCTTATTCCACTAGCAATGGCTATAACAGTTCCATTGGATTCTTCATACAGAAAATTCTTCAAGGCAACTGTTCTAGTTGTGGCTATCAGAATAAGATGAATCAAGTCTTTCCTGTCCCTGAACAAAATCATTTTTAATGCACTGACCATGTCACAGGTAATGAAAAATTTCCTTTCCTTGTCCTACAACTGTGTCCTGCCCCAGTCTAAGTGGCACTATCACCAGAGGCTTTTTGCTTGCTTTATGATATTTTAAGAGCAGCAGACAGAGAGGAAGAGGAATAACACACACATTACACACACACACACACACACACACACACACACACACAGAGAGAGAGAGAGAGAGAGAGAGAGAGAGAGAGAGAGAGAGAGAGAGAGAGAGAGAGAGAGAGAGAGAGAGAGAGAGAGAACGAATGAACATAGGCATAGATGGTAAAATGTAAAAACAGCTCCCATGCTACAAACTGTGGCTCTGGTGTCTATCAAGACTGAATGCTAGATTAAAAGCATATGAAATACATCCAATGTAACTGGAACAAGTTTAAAACTCTCTGAGAGCAATCCTAAACAGGTCCACTCAGAATCTTACTTGGATCTATTCAATGGGGCTTAGTTCCAAGAAAGTGTACTTTGGATTGTACTCTCTCTCATAAATTGAATTTTTTAAAAGGATGCTAGAAAAAGACAAAGCAGTCCTCACAATAATCAATTATAAAAATGGCCATCAATTATCAGGGCTTAAACACCCAGGCACATTTCTTATCACCCATATTCATTTCAAACACAATACTACTCAATGAAGGCAATTCACATATTTAGCTGAGCACCAGACTAAAAGTGCAATCCTAAGCAGAGTTGCACCTTCCAATTTCTTGAAGCAATGGGCTTGAAAGATGGTAACTCTGCTTAGAATTGCATGGCATGTCAAGTACCAGATGTACACGCATGGTTGAATCTGCCTTAGGAGGATGTCGAGAATATTATTAATCAAATAATTGTTAAATAAACCAAATACTATGGCATACAAAAGGTCATCAACTTTCTTGTAGTTCCAGCACAAAAACAAATTCTGAACAAAATTTATTTTATTTATAGCCTTGAAATTCTGTCTGAGTAGAGTGGTGTTGTAAGCAGTCAGACCCCTCCTTCCACTAAGGGGTGCCCGAAGGCATGGGGGCCAAAGACTGGCATAAGAGCAAGACACTGTTCCCTACACAATGTATGCTTCTCAAAGAATTTTGGGATGTCAAGCCTGGGCAGGAAGGTGGTTGGCTGCTGAACTTTTCCCCTGGGCCTAAGGCAGTGATGGCGAACCTTTTAGAGACCGAGTGCCCAAACTGCAACCCAAAACCCACTTATTTATCGCCGAGTGCCAATGCGACAATTTAACCTGAATACTGAGGTTTTAGTTTAGGCATTCCCACACATTTGGAATCATGCATAGTTTGGTTCAAGTCCTGCAGCACCTTAGAGACCAAAAAGATTTGCGTGGGGTGGGGTGGGAGAGAGATCTAGCCATTTATGCATGGGAGGTTTTGGCTTGGATTTGCCGCTCTCTAGATGCACATTTCCCCCATCCAAATTCTCAAAACTCAACTATAAGCTTCCATGTAGTTTTGAGAATTCAGATGGGGGAAATGTGCACCTAGAAAGAGGCAAATCCAAGGCAAAACCTCCCAGGCAAGAAAGAGCCTCTCTCTTTGGAGAGCCAGAGGACTGTTCCTCAGATACAAGCAGGAGCGGAGACCCCGAGCCCCTCTATCCCAGTCAGAAGGCGGGGAGGGGTATTGCAAAGAAGGGATGCGGGGGGGGGGACAATGCAAAATTGCCAGCAGCTTGGTTAGAGCTGGGGAGGGGGGTGGAGAGGGAGCAAGAGAGAGGGCGAGAAGAAAAGGAAAGGCCATTTATGCATGGGAGGTTTTGCCTTGGGATTTGCCGCTTTCTAGATGCACATTTTCTCCATCTGAATTCTCAAAACTCTGCTCCCCAAACGCACATTTGTCCCAGCCAAATTCTCAGAACTCAACAATAAGCCCCCGTGCAGTTTTGAGAATTCAGATGGGGAAAAATGTGCACCTTGAGAGCGGCAAATCCAAGGCAAAACCTCCTGTGCGTTTTCGCCCAGAAAGAAACGAGGAGCTTCTTCTTCCAAGGGCAAACCCCCCCTCCCAATGCATAAATATCCAAGAAGAAGTCCCAGAGAAACCCTGCAATGGAAGGAATCTCCTGGAGGGGGGGAAGCAGATGGGCTGGAAGACTCCTCTCTCCAGAGAAGGTGGGCCCCCTGATGCAAAGGAAGGGAAGGGGGCGGGAAACGAGCCCAGGAGAGACAGTTGCGGCCTCAGTGCGAGGCGCGCGAGGCGCCCGGAGTGAGTCACAGGGGTGTCGGGAACAAAAGTAAAGCGGGATGGAGCAGAAGGGCCCCTCCCCCCCGAGGGTCCCAAGCCGCACCTTTGGGGATGGGGGGAAGGGGGGCAGCCCTCAGGCCCAAAGGTGTCCCCACCCCCCACTGCTTCCAGCGGGGATCCTTTGCCCCTCCCCCCCGCCTCTCCCGGGCGCTCCTCCCGGCGGGGCAGGGGGAGACCCCCCTCTGCGGCGGCGGCGCCTCCAGGTTCCCCAGCCCGCATCTCCACAGAGGGGGGGGCGCGCAGGCGGCCAGACCCCCCCCAGGAGCACCCCGCCACCAGCAGCCAGCGCCAGCAGGCCCCCCCTCAACACGCCCCTCCACACTTGGGGGTCGCAGATGGAGGGGCAGAAAAACCCTCCCTCCCGCCCTCGTTTTGTCAGCCCACTCTGGGCTTTTAGACGCTCCTCCCCCCGCCCGCCTGGGACGAGGCGGCGGCAAGTGTGGCGTGGGGAAGCCGGCAGCCCAGAGGCCCCAGCCGCCCAACGGCGGCGGCAGAAGACGAGCGGGGCTGCCCGGCCGCTCCCCCGGGGCCGCTCTGGATGGAGAGACGCAGGGCGCGCCGGAGAGGTCCCCTGGGCGCAAGGGCGGCGGCAGCTCCGTAGCGGTCCCTTTCCTCTCCTGTAGCGCCGGCGCAGCGGTCGGGTCCCTCCTCCTGCCTGCCTGCCTGGGCGGCGGAGCGAGTGAATGGCCGGGGGGGGGGGCGCCGGAGGGGGGGGGCAGCGCTGCCGGCTGGCTCCGGCCCCTGCGCGTGCCCACAGAGAGGGCTCCGCGTGCCGGAGTCGGCACGCATGCCATAGGTTCGCCAACACGGGCCTAAGGTGTGCCTGGCTGGATAATGGGGCTAGCTAATTCCCATTGTATCACCCTAAGGTGATTTAATCAGTGCTCCAAACAGACCATTACTTAACCTATCTGCACCCATTCCAGCAATCAATCAGTATTCAAGAAAATAGTCCAGGCATTCTCTTGAGTCATAATGACTCATCAGACCTCTCCTATCTTTTTGTTCCAACCCCAGAAAAGCAATCAATACTTTGTCTCTGGCTTTCCTGCCAGGCTTACCTTATACTGCCCCAGGACCATTCTGGGGTACAAATATTGGTCCCTTGTCCATTCATAGTGTGTGTTCGGGATCCATGCATGCACCCTTACTTGCATGTGGACTCTTTCAATTACTTCTGGAAATGCTGGTCATTTACCTCTTCAGCGCTGCTTTCCCTGGATGTCCCTTCAAGACTGGTAACTATCGCCCATCCCTGAAACCCTATCCATCTTCCTCTTTTTTCTTTTAGTCAGCTGTTGTATGCTTTGTGTGAATATGTTCAATGCTTAAAATGTATTTCTTGTTTTACTATTTTTATTCTTTAATAAAACCATATTTTAATTATACAACTGCTCATTTAAGAGTTATCACCCAGGACTATCCTGGTATACATAGGTTATAGATCCCAGTTACCCCCACTCGCTGTACGTCTCCAGCTAATTTCCCCCAACTAAAGTGGAGACTGCCTACTTAGGGTAACAGAGCGCTTACTTCATGTTCACATTTTTCTGGTTGCAAAAGCTATAATTTGTCAATGTTAAATTTTAAGAACTGTTCATAGGCAGCTAAACCCACAATTAATTTGTATCATCAAAGTTCTACAGTGTAATATATTATTAACTATATGACATTTTGCTATAAACTTGGCAGGTAACAATTGATCTGGTTGTACAAATGATATGTGTTAAATGAAGCAAGATGAAAGCAAACTTAAATGTGCTATCATTTAAGGTCAGATTTTGGATGGGTGGGAAACCAAGGCCTCTGTATGTGTGTGTGGTATAACTGGTCTGAATGCCATTTGGAAAGTAGCTTTTCCATCCTTTCCTAGAATAACAGAAGTCCTAATAATAGCAGCCAGAATTGCGTAACCCTGCCAGAGAGGATCCGTGGCATTTTAATGGTCAATTATGAATACAGTTGGATCAGGTTTCCCAAAATTCTAATCACTGAGAAACTATTTATGAATTGATATTGGATTAATATCAATTGAAAAATAGTCTCTCAGCTATTAGAATTTTTGGAAACCTGATCCAAATGTATCTATCATTAAACATTAAAGTAGTGTGGAACCTTGTCTGTGTGGCAATGCTATACAATTCTGACTGAGGAACTACTGTTGAATTGATATTGGAAGTTATAGTAAAACATTTAGTGTTAATGAGGCTTGAACAAATATGACCCTTTTCATCTGTGTTTGTATACTGTCATTGGGAAAACTTTTTGTTTCACCCACTTTGGTTCCAAAAACCATGTCAAAAATTACATACATGTATTAGGAAAAATGCAGCACAAGAAAACAGAAAATGGTGTGAAAAATAAAGATGTATGGATTTAGTTCACACAAAAGAGATGTGAACCCAAAACAGGGATTTTTGAGTCAAAGTAGCAAATTTGCAATATTTAGCAGTATCACAACTTTTAGTAAAGAATTATCAATCCTCGGAGTAGGCTACATTTCTATTGATATTCATTGGAGAGAGGCCATCTCCCTATCTCTCTTTCAATCAACCAATTATGTGTTCCACACTTAATACTGCACCAATCCCCAAAAGCCCTAGCTCGTGTTTACTGGAGCCCTGAGCTTGATTCCTTGGTGCGTGGCAAAATGCAGCTTTTGGAGGTGACTTCGTTGAAAGCTGCCCTCCTTGAGCAAGAGTCTGCAGCTACTGTCTTAAATGTTTTTTTTCAGATTAATTGATTTATTTAAACCTTTATTTACTAAAGAAATCACCTCAAGCTTGAACGCTTTATACAAACGAAATTCTTGGTTTAACCACGAGTGTAGACTACTCAAACGAGCAATAACCAGGAAACATAGAGAATTCAGAAGGAACAATACTATTTCAGTATTGAAGGAATTGTTAACTATTAAAGAGAACTACAAGGACTTGGTAAACTGGAGGAAAAAAGAGGCCCTATATAAAAATTGAAGGAGCTTGATTACAGCTATAAACAGCAATGATAATTCAACCTTCTGGCGGACTGTGAATTCTTTAAGTAATGGCTATGCCAGAGTTCCCGCATGTATCCTGTCTTCGGTCTGGGTAGCTTACTTCAAGAGCCTCTTCTCCTACTCTGTGGAAAACCAGGGTCTTATACCTGTAGCACCTTCTATTTTGCTGAATTCCTGGCCAGATGTGTCTCCTAAGGAAATTAAACCGCTCATTGATCGCCTACGCTCAGGCAAAGCCCCAGGTCCTGATCTAATTCCCTACGAACTTTTTAAAGTCTACAGTGAATGGTGGGCCAAAATTCTTACTCCTGTATTCACACAAATTAATGCATCAGGAGCTATTACAAAATCTTGGAGACATACTATTATTGTCCCAATCTTTTAAAAAGGTCAGCGCTCTGACCCAAGCTGTTATCGTCCAATCAGCCTTTTGTCTTGCTTAGGCAAATTGTATTCCTCCTACTTATTAAAGAGGCTGTTGGGCTGGGTTGAGAGTAATGACATCCTTGGCTGGGAACAGATTGGCTTTAGAAGGGGTTGGTCTGTCATGGACCACTGTTTAGTGCTCTCCCATCTAGCCGAGAAATATTCCTCCCCCCCCAAATGGCACCCTTTATGCGGGTTTTATGGATCTTAAGGGAGCTTTTGATACCATCCTGAGGGAAAGGCTATGGTTGAAACTATCACATTCTACTATGGATACGAGGTTACTATGGCTTATTCAGCAATTTCATACTGACCTCACAGCTCAGGTTCGCTGTGGCAACCAAGGAGAACTAACCGAGCCTTTTGAACTGGTCAAGGGAGTTAGACAAGGTTGCCTCCTTGCTCCTCTCTTGTTTAATCTATACCTGAATGATATGGCAACCAATTTCTCAGAGTTTTCCCACCCCCCAAAGCTTGCAAGTCATCCTACCCCGATTCTACTCTATGCTACGATGCAGTTCTCCTGTCCCGCACAAGAATTGGTTTGAAAAGATCTTTGCAAACTTTTTCTGAGTACTGCTCTAGGGAAGGTCTTAAAATAAACCATCATAAATCTAAGATTATGATCTTCACTAAGAGGAGAAAAATGCCTCTTTTTCGCTGGGTATTAGATGGCTTTGAGGTTGACCAAGTCAAGGAGTTTGTTTACCTTGGCATTCTGTTTTCCCATAACCTAAATTGGAATGCCCATCAAAAAGCAGTGTCCAACAAAATTAAACCTGGGGTTGGTGCTATTGTCAATTTTTTTCACACCAAATGTGGCAAATATATTCCAGGGGCTATTCAGGGTTTTAACCTGAAAATTACCCCAATTATCCTCTTTGGTGTTGCCATCTGGATTACAGTCATCAATGAATCTATAGATCATCCACTGCTTCAGTTCTTACGAAAACTCCTAAATGCCCCTCGATGTGTTGCTGGCGTTACTCTTCGTTCCGAGTTTGGCCAAATGTCACTTGAAGCTAGGGCGTGGTTGGCCGCCTTTAAACTACACCTTAAAGTGCTTTAGCACTGAGGGGTTCCTAGCTTCTCTGAAGCATGACCCTTGCAAATCCTCATGGCAAAAAATCTTAGATAAGAAACTGGCGTTGTTGGGCTTCTCGCAGGATATGTTATCAGATCTTGAGAAAACTGAAGCTTTTGCCAAAATCAAAAAGCGCATTAAAGAGCTCGATTGTAACAGCACTACTTTTCGTGCTCGTCGCGTCTGTTCTTCAGAATACCCCCTTCACGTGGTCTGCCTGCCTATACATATTACCTGACAACTCCTCATCTCTGTAGAGCTTTTTGCTTGGCTAGATTGAATGCTAACCCTTCTATGGTAATGCAGAGCAGAATTCTGAATATACCATACTCAGACCGGATCTGCCCTTGCTCTTCTGGCTCTATTGACTCATTAGCCCATGCCCTTTTGGAATGCCACTTTTACGAGGAACTTCGATCGCACTATATTTCCCCCCTTTTAACATACAAATCCAATGCCTCTGTGACTGACATAATGCCTTTTTTACTAAGCGACAGGGACCCCAAAGCTACATTGTCAGTGGCAAGATTTGTTTCAGTCCTTATAGCCCTCCAACACTAGATATATGCTGCTCAAGATCAATTGATCAAGGAGCTTCTAAGGGATAAAAGGAAAGGAAAGGAAAGTAATGACTACAGGAGAATTACACAACTTTAAGGTTGACAATGAGGAAATTGAAATTGTTCAAGACTTTCTATTCCTTGGTTCCACCATCAACCAAAAGGGAGACTGCAGCCAAGAAATTAGAAGGAGATTGAGACTTGGAAGGGCAGCCATGAAGGAGCTAGAAAATATTTTGAAGTGTAAGGATGTGTCACTGGCCACCAAGACTAGATTAATTCATGCCATCGTATTCCTTATTACTATGTATGGGTGTGAAAGCTGGACAGTGAAGAAAGCTGATAGGAAGAAAATAGATTACTTTGAAATGTGGTGTTGGAGGAGAGTGTTACAGATTCCGTGGGCTGCCAAAAAAACAAATCAGTGGGTTATAGACCAAATCAAGCCTGAACTGACGCTAGAAGCTAAAATGACTAAACTGAGGCTGTTGTATTTTGGTCACGTCATGAGATGACAAGAGTAACTGGAAAAGACAGTCAAGCTAAGAACAGTTGAGGGCAGCAGGAAAAGAGGAAGACCCAACAAGAGATGGATTGACTCAATAAAGGAAGCCACAGCCTTCAGTTTGCAAGATCTGAGCAAGGGTGTCAAAGATAGGACATTTTGGAGGACTTTCATTCATAGGGTCGCCATGAGTCGGAAGCAGCTTGACGGCACTTAACACACACACACAGTTGAGTCCACCAGAACACCCAATGAGATGTCAGCCTGCAGTATAATTCGCCCTTGTCTCGTACTGATGTGTTGGAGTCTTCTTGCATTTCCTGCTCCTGTTTTATCAGCTCAGGCTCAGAATCAAAAGGCTGCTACTGTTCTTCAGATTCTTGCTGCACATATGCAATACCCACCTTCAGATTTAGTGGCTCTGGGTGTTGCCACCATTCAGCTTGATGCTCCACCGTTGTGAAGTGGAACACAAGGCAAATTAATTCTTTTGCTGTTCAGCCCTTGGCAGGTCTATAGAATGAAAATAAACCTTTGTTTCATTAAAAAAAATGTGGCCATTTGTAGTATTATATATCCCCTTGGAAAAGTTGCAGTAGCACCTAGAATCTCTTCCATCTATTGAACATCTAAGCCCTTGTCTCTCACTAGCTATGGACGTTTGGGGCAAGACACTTATCTCTGCTCTGGCTACTACAGATAATAATGCTCAGCCAGCTTTGCAGAAAAGTTACAAACCTGAAACACAAGATTATACTCTATTGTTATTCATAGAATTTATAGCCAAGAGGCACCATTGTGATCACTGAGTCTGACCTCCTGAGTAATGTAGACCATAAAATGTCCCTTATAATAATTCCAGTATCAGGCCCATGAAATGGAGCATCTCATTTATAAAAAGCACTGGATCTTGATAAAAAGACTTCTGAGTGACAGAAAATCAATCACTTCTTCTGTTTGGTTCCAGTGGTTAGCTGCCCCCACTCTGTTAAAAGTGTGCATAGTAAAGCATCTTTGACTTTAGGTAGCTCTAGTGTGTTTGCAGTGCTGAGCTAAAGGATAAATATCATTTATTTATTTATTTAATTTATATCCTGCCTTTCTCCCCAATGAGGACCCAAAGTGGCTCACATCATTCTCCTCTCCTCCGTTTTATCCTCACAAGAACCCTGTGAGGTGGGTTAGGCTAAGAGTGTATGACTGATCCAAGGTCACCCAGCAAGCTTACATGGCTGCGTCATGGAAAGTCTTTATTGTAAATGCTATTAATATATTCAGCAATTTGTATGGAATCGTTCTGAATGCTGGCATAGTTTTCATTCATTCATAGTCTAGTCAATGCTAAACACCAAATCACTTTCCTTACTCTGAATTGGCTTTCTTTTCCAACTGTGACACTTGATTGGTTATGCAGTATTGTAATGTCATAGCATTTTGGTCAGAATTCTGGACTTAGACCACTGACATCAAAAATCCATTTTTTTCTGTTGCAGAACTTACAGGGTCATCTTGAGTCAGTTAACCTCACCTCTTTCAACCTAAACTAACTAATAATGTTGGCAGAATAAAGGGGGAGTATCTAACTACCTAGGGAGAGACTTTAATCAAGACAGAGTTGCTCTGTCCTCCTGCTCCAGCTTCTGGAAGGATAAAAGAAAACTGTCCAATGGAAAGAAGGAAGTGACTGGATAGAGAAGGTTTGTAATCAAGATTAGAACAGTTACCAACTGTTTGGCTGCCCCTTCCCACTCTGTGGATTAGTCGCTTGATGGCAGACAGATTTGCTATTAAGCAGCCTTGGATAAAATATTTATGGTATTGTAAGCCACTCTGAACCTGCAATGAGTGTAGCAGAATGGGTTAAATAAACAAATGGACATGCTGCCTTGAGATCCTTGGAGAAAGTCAGGATAAAAATGTAATTAAAAATCAAGAAATAATTGTGATTGACTGGACATCACCCTTGTGATATTGCATTTTATCCTCTCTTCATCTCCCTGAGGTAGGAGCTCATGGCAAATGTTTCAGAAACGTCATTTATTTGTATGTCACTTCTCCAGGCCTGTTCCCTAGTAATCTTATTACATCTGAGTAGATGTAAAAGTCTGATAATGCTTAGTTACTATATGATCACAGCCTATATATCATTGGATCTATCATTGTCCTTACGCTGAATTGGCTTTGTGTCCCATCTATATGACAACTGATTATGGCCAGAGAACCTCAGTGGGTATTTTAAAGTAGCAGTCATGCAAAATGACTGTTTGATTCTGTCATATTCCAGGATGCCCTTAGATTGTTGGGAAGCTTTAGAAACCAGCCCTTTGCTGGAATTGTATTTATACCAAAAGCCTTTCAAGGTAAAATTCAAGATGCTACCCTTGGTATGCCATATATATATATATTTCAAAGGCTGTCTTGCTCCTTGTATCGTATCAAGATATATGTTGACAGAAAGGCAAGCTATCTTCAGTATGTCATGCTGTGAATCAATATCATACTGTTACAATTTATCATCTCTGTGGCGCTTTTAGTATGTTGCTGAGAACAAGACTATGAGGTAAGTCATTAATATTACCCTTCCATAAATATGGACCCTAAAGTTCAGCTATTATTTAGTGAAGGCCATCCAACAAACCCATGCATGAAGACACATTTGAGTTCCAGGACCATCAAGCCATCCTTCCTATCACACCACAATCACTTTGAATGCTCAGTTGCAGAGTTTGCTTTTAGGGAATTTTCCCTAAAATTCTGACAACCATTGGTTGTTACACTTCTTCTTTTTTCTTCTTTTTACTGAACTTGATCCCTAGGTTTAATTTTGCGGTCATTTTAAGCTTGTTTTTTTGCTTTTAAAAATATTAAAACTTTAAGCATATTTATTTGATTGAAACATGTTGTCTTCTTAGCCATCGTGAAAAAAGAGATACTTGAATACAGTGAAAGATAACATTTAAAAAATGTAAATAGGGGGCACATATAACTATAGTACTTGATCTCACAACACAATTTGCTATTCCCACATTTTTTGTTGCTAAAGGCTTGTCTCTACTTGCTGTACAGAATATTCCTTTGCTGTATTAAAAAAACCTCTTCTGCAATTGATACTGGGGAGCAGTGGCGGATCTACTATGAAACTAGTGAAGCTTAAGCTTCAGGGCCCCTAATCCCGGAGGGGCCCTGAAGCATCTTTTTTTTTAATGAGTGAATTTTTCAACAAAATCAATGGAGTTTTTTAAAGTGGTTGTTAATAAAATAAGGGTACTTAATATTGACCTTAGAATATGCTCTAATACCACATTTCATATGGCCTCAAAATGTCCCAGTAATTGGTCAAATTTCAAAATTTTCTCGGGAGCTTGCAAGTGCCCGAACCCCCAGTAGTATGGGCTTGCTGAGCTCACCAGAATCTATTCATAGCCTACGTTTTGGCAGCTGGATCCTCAGATCCTTTGTTGGTGCACGGCTTAACAGTTCTATAGCTTAGCCCTTAGGCTAGAGCCAAATGGAACCATAAAAAGATATCTAAATTCTCAATTCAGGCTGCACTCATCTCGTTTGTGCATTTCAACACCAAAAACCAGATTTTCACCTCTTTATCCTAACGAGCCCCCTTTGATGACATTCTACTCTCTATTAGAGAATGAACCAATACATCTGCCATAGAACAACCCCATTGAAGAAGATAACAGCAGTTACCCAGACCTCATTGCTGGTGGAAGGGGCTCACTATATGGCTCATTTTCAAGGACTCCATCCCGTTCTCCGCCATTTGGGCCTCAAGGTCCTTGCAAGGGGAGCAAGGCCCTTCGGACCCTCATGGATGTTGCCCTATTGTTGCTGGATATGAAGGGCCCTCCATAACTGTTCAAGCTTTAGGGTCCCAAAAATGTAGGTCCACCACTGTTGGGGAGGGTTTAGTGGTACAGCACATGCTTTGCGCTTAGAAGGATCAGAACTCAGTCCTTAATATCACCGGTTCAAGATGCTTGGAAACACCTTTTTCTACATGAGAAAGCCACAGTCAGTTTGGTACATACTGGGAAAGATGGAACAGCTCAGCAATATTTACTGTCTGGACTGGCAGTTATCAGGAGGTGGGGAGCTGGAATGTAAGCCCTGCAATCGTGTACATGTTTACTTAGAAATAATTTGTGTCAAGCCCAGTAAAGCTCCCTCTCAAGCAAATATGCACCAAACTGCAGCAGTCATGCAACTTCTAGAGTTAGGGAGAACATCCTGAGAAAATATAGCGCATATGTATGCAAGCAGACAAGCAAACACCTTGCAGAAAGTAGACTAGGGATAAAATGGAGACACTGATTTAGCAGGAGAGGAAGCAGAAACCAGGGGTGGTTGGAGGACATGGCTAAAATATAAATTAAAATGGAATGTATGTACTATTTCTTAAGAAAAAAGATTATAGTATCTATTCTTGGCATCTGCAATTAATTCCCGTCTCAGCAGTGCTGTTAAAAATCAAGCCTCTTTGTTAGGTCCCCTTTGAAAATCTGACCCATGAAATAGTGTGAAATTACATCCTGCTTTCAGTCAAGTTTCACATTTGGGTTATGAATGTATCTCTCCTTTTCTGCCATCTATCCATGCATAACATTCATTTTCTCATTCTCTTTAATTCATGGCAAACTGGTTCGCTAGTAAATAATACAGATGCAGGACCCTGTTTTTAATATGGCTGTCACTTGCTACTTTACAAATTCTACCTCAAACCAATTAGTATGCATAGGTTAAGTGAATTTAAGCCTTCTTGCCACATATGAATGCCCTAATGAAATCACATGCCTTGTGGGGAACATTGTAATTTCAATGCCACTACCTCTGACAATGTCATTTATAATCAACCTGCAAACTTAAAATAGATGCAGTGTAAGGGTGCCCAAGTATTTTTTTTTAAGCAGCTTCTTACATTGTAAATGCAAATCAATGAGGAAATGAATGTGCTTACAGAAAGAAGGTCCGTAACACACCTAACACAAGGGCTATAAGAAGCATATGACAGAGAAGAGGCACATATAAAATCAATTCAGAGTTTAATAAGGGTAAAACCATTAAGGAATAATATTGCATGTGTTTATTCATTGGGGCAACTGCCTGCTAACTGCCCAAACAGCTTCAGCTCCCTGAAATCATGTCAAAGCCCTCGGGCCAAGCAATAAAGCCGAAGGAGTGGAGCAGTAGAGTAGAAAGTATGCTTGATCAAGTAAGAGAGCATGGAAGAGTCCTCTAGGCTAGACTAATAGCCCTATCTTAAGCCCTGCCTCTGATCACTAAGCCCTCCACCAGCACAAGTGAGAGGCAGGGTGACAGAAGTGAGATATATGCCAACTTGTTTTAAGGTAATGCTATGCCCATCCATACCAGTGCCATGGTAGTACTATTCTGGTATAATCCTGGCATTGAAGTAGAAATGAGTGGCATCAGGGGTGTGGAGGGGGTGGATGAGGTTCAGTTGGCATGCTAAGTATCTGCAGATTGTTTCTCCCCTCGCCCAACCAGCAATATTACAACAGTGGTGGCGGATCTCTTAAAAACACTCTGTGTGCTGGGAATAAGCAATGACGTGTACTGTGAGAAGAAACAACATGGACAGAAGGGGAAAGTCATGTACCTTTGGTACAACTTGGTACAGTCAATTCAGTGGTCCTCTAAAAGACACCTGTACCCTGGTCAATTCTTGGTAAGGTTGCCAACTCTGGGTTGGGAAATTCCTGGAGATTTGGGGGCTGCGTCAAGGGAGGGTGGTGTTTGGGAAAGGGAGGGATCTCAGTGGGGTATAATTCCATAGATCCCATCCTCCAAAGCAGCCATTTTAACCAGGTGAACTGGTCTTTAGTCTGGAAATCAGTTGTAATTCCGGGAGATCTCCAGGCTCCACCTGGAGGTTGGCAGCCCTCCTTTTTGGACATCTATTTAACAAAGACTATTGTTCTCATCCATATAGTATGACTAGTACTGACTCTCAGAGGTCAGTTCCATTTGCCACCTATGGTTTGTATTCTGAAACATTATACTGAGGAGAAATCCCATTCACTTCTTCAAGAATTAAGGCTTGCCACAAGAAGTACAGATTTTAAAAAATGACCACTGTTATATGATGTGTGTGTTTGTATTACTGAGCTGTGTGTCAACTGAAATTAGGGTTTGAGGCTATGCCAAGTCAAAAAGGGCTGGGCTTGCCTTGCTATAGCCTGTAAGAAGGGCCATTTAATTCTGAGCATGATGTCTATTATTGGGAGCCAGAAATATAAGTTTTGACCAATTCAGAATGGGGAAATGAGACATTCTGGATGCCCTCTTGACTCTATTGCCTTCTTCCCAAGGATGAGAAGCATAAGGGACTCATACCTTTCAGTAGCCCCTGCTCCTTTATATAGATCAGTAGAGTTGGGAGAAGGTCTGATAACCAGCAAAGATTTAAGATTTCGGTTTTAGAGGAAAAATGAAGAAAAGGTTAAAAGTTGTGCCCTCCTCTGAACATTTAAACTCTCCAGTAAATTAAAAGTACCATTTTGCTTTCCATTTTCCATTGTCCCTTGTCGTGTTTTCAATAGCACTACTAGCATTCACAATCAGAGCTCGCGGAAATGCCTTTCTCTCTCTCTGAAACACTTTACAGAGGCACAATCAGATGAATTTAAACACCGAAACTCCATGCCTTTGCAATGATGAGTTTTAACATTATTCAGAGATGCCAGGAATCAGAATTCTCTTGTGCACTTCAGGTTTGTGCTACCTGCTAACTCATTGCTGTTGACAAATAATAGAGTTTCTGTGCCTATTTAATACAGAAAAGAAATGGAATGGAAAAGTAATAAATGCCATGAATGTGATATATCGCTTACCCTTTAGGCAATTCCCATAGTCCTGCTAGGTAATTACACAATGCAATCCAGATCTTTTCAGCTACAGTCAATAAAAAACTCTGAAGTAAAATTTTAGAAGAAAGCAGCAGAAAACCGTCATCACAAGACCCTCTATTTTTGATCCAGCTGCAATTGGGCTAAGATACAGGCACTTACAGAGGTGCCTATACTAGTACTCTAGTGCAATGTGATTAAAGATAATCAAACATCCTCATCGTCCTAGACATACAAACACATTTTCATTAGGCTTGCCACCTTTTATAATACCAGCCTTGCTCTTGTGCATTTAACAGCAGGCTGACAAAGAGAAATTTAGTAGGTAAAGTTAAACAAGATGATAAACAAAGTCTACTAAAGGCATGGGGGGAAAGGCTCTAGTAAAAGCCATCAAGGGCACAGATGGTATCAATCCAGTTTTCCCCACCAAACTAGGAGGTATGTGTTGAAACCTTCCTTTACAACTTGAGCAATGAGTTAGCAGCCAGCACAAACCTGAAGTGCACAAGAGAATTCTGATTCCCAACATCATCATTATCATCATCTATATAGCTAATTCCCAAGTGTGCCCTCTGTCTCTGGATACTTAAATCCACGGACAGGGGGCACATTTTCCCCAACAGGTTTTTCTTCAGACATGGGGGACCTCCTGGGTCTGCAGAAAAATCTGAAATAAAAAAACAAAACAAAACGGGGTTTAAATCCCCCCAGTTTTTGAAAGAGTGTTGAGTGCGCATGCATAGACAATGCTCTTTCAAAATGGCTGTGGCTGCTGCCAAGAGCCAGGCCTGGCTGCTGGGAAGGGGGAAGCTTTGGGCTGGTCTGGGGATTGCCGGGTCTGGCGCTCTGCAGTGGCGGCTATCCCCACCACAGAGATTCAGGTCCGGCTGGAGGCTTCCCCCCTGTGAGGAAGGGAAGCCTCAGCCTGCTCCAGAGACTGCTGGGCCCGGCTTGCAGAGGCAGTGGCCATCCTCACCACAAAGATCCAGATCCAGCTGGGGGATTCCCCCCATGAGGCGGAAAGCTTTGAGCAAGGGGGAGATAATATTCCCCCCTGCAATTTTTGTGGGCCCCCACTTGTCTTACATTCTAATAGCAAAATTGGCCAAATATTTGGATATTTAAATCTGGTGACCGGAGCTGTGAATGGACAAGATGGATCTTTCTACAAACCTGAAAGGGCCCCCAGGTTTGCACAAAAATGTGAAATAAAAAAATACATTGGGGGTTAAAATGATAAATAATTATAACTGAAAATGATGTACGGAGGGTTGCCAGATTTCAGGTAAGCACTGGAGATCACCCGGAATTACAACTGATCTCCAGATGACAGAGATCAGTTCCCCTAGAGAAAATGGCTGCTTTGGAGGGTGGAGTCTATGGCAGTATACCCAGCTGAGGTCACTTCCCAAACCTCACCCTCCCAAGCCACCACCCTCAAATCGCCAGGAATTTCCCAACCTGGAGCTGGCAACCCTAAGGGAAACTGACCACTGTAGTTGGGAGATCTGTTGTGATTTCATTAGCTATCCAGCCCCCACCAGAAGGCTGGCAACCCCAGAAGGAGAGAAGGAAGTGGGAAAGGGGGAGAGGTTATGGGGGGCATTCAGGAAAGGCAAAGAGGAAATAGTGAGGCAGGGGGAAATGAGATGCAAGTCCTTTCAGGTTTCTGCTTGTCTCTGAATAATGTTAAAACTCATCATTGCAAAGATTAATTACTGGAGGAAGGTCCAGGAGGTTGGCAATTTTCCTGTAGAAATAAAGACAGCACGGTGTCATCCTAAGCAGCTGCTTACTCTCAGAAACATGGTCTTAAGACTGCATTGTTGAACTAGCAATCTTTTGAGTTCAGCAAAGGTTGTGATGTTAGAATTGCCATGAGCAGGTCCCAATAGGGATGGAAGATTCCATTTGCTTTACTGCTTGTTTTTTAAATCTTTGTGAACGAATCTCAGTAACAGCGCATTCCTGACCGGAATGCCTGCGCCGGGTTTAGGAGGCAACGCAGCGGTGCTGCCTCCCCGCTGAAACCTCCGCCTGGCGCCAAAAAACCGTGCAAGCCCCATAGGGTGGCATATCTCGGCCGGGAAAAAAGGGGGTGTCCCAGAGCCGTAATAGCTCAGGAGGCCACCTAACGGCAGCCCCCCCAGCTGGTACCGTGACTTCCCAAGGACGCCTCCCGGGACGTCTCTGCGGCCTTTGCTGGTGTCTAGATGCCGGCGGCAGGCTCCGTCAGTGTCTGGGCCTGGTGCTGCCGCAGCAGCGTCCGGCGACCGGTGTCCAGTCCTGCACACCGACGCTGGGGTCACAAACACTGGTGTGCGCTGCCCGGATGCCGGCACTGTGGGCCCTTCACCGGCCTCCAAAGGCCTTTGGTGCGGGCTACCAGCACATCTCAGGAATGCGCTGTAAATCTAGCTCTTAACAGTACACAAATGTATCTATGTGGATTATTTCCCATTTTCCTTTTCATACTTATTTGGTTAAAAAAAGAGGTCCATAGTATACTCCTGATACCCATGTAGTTCTTGAGTTAAGTACCAAAAGACTCAGGATAAGTTCAATTCTTCAAATAAGATCCTTGATGGTCTATTTTTATGATCCGTAAACTGATTTGCCCAACCAGTTTGAGAGATGGTGAAATAAACTTCTTGATGGTGTTGTTGTTTTTTAAATTTACTAAAACATTCATTCATATCAATAATGCTACATTAAAAGATTAATGCCCAAACTAGTTCTTGGTATGGGCTACAATTCTAAGAATAGTTACTTGGAAGCAAATCCTGCTAAAAACAGACCACACAAAGGACAAGGTAAAAGCCATTTGCTGACACAGATATATACTTCCTAAGAAAAAATAATCTTGATTCTCTGGTGCATCAATATTATGAGTGCTCTCACATACTACCAGAAGTGCTGAAGCATGACACATAAGTGGATTTTATTTCCTATGTTTCACTCCTGTACTATTCCAACAGCATGACACATAAGTGGATTTTATTTCCTATGTTTCACTCCAACAAGAAACACACATGTATCTTTTTCAACACTCTTCAGAATGTGTGAAAGCACTGTGTCTTTACATGTTCATTTTTTAAAAATATATATAATCTACCCCCCCAAACCTCTCTAAAGTGCTTCCAAGTAATTTAAACCAGTAAAAATAGCAACAAACTCTAACAATTAATCTCAAATGTGAAAACCCTTTACATGGCAGCAGGAAGGAAAGTACACCCAAGTTTTTGAAACCAAATGGCTTACAGCTAGGGTTGCCAATGGCCTGGAGAAAAAGAAGTTTTGCCACTTAAACAAGGTTTAACAGGAGGTTATTTACCCAATGATATTTCTCTCTATGTTGTGGAACGTTTCAGCGGCACCATCATTCCACTCTGGGGGCTGTCATTTTAGTCCCAGAGCACAGATTCTGTTCCCTGAGTCTGTCATTCCACTCTGGGGGCTGTCATTCCAGTGCCAGAGTAGTCTATCTGGGCCAAGTGACCTTAATGGAAAATCCATTCTGCATTTTCTTTGCAACTGTTTTTGTGCTGTAGTGTACTCCAGTGGAGCCCAGGCAACTCAATTGGCCTTCCTGGCTCCCATGATCTTCAATGGGCTTTCCAGCCTCTCCCACTGTTTCCAGTGGGCAATCCTGTCATTCATTTTAGTACATGCCCTCTGCAAATGCTGGCAGCTATGTTGGGAGGGAATCTCCAGCAAACACTGAGAAGACTCAGTGAGGAAGAGAGGGGGAAATCAGCCTGCAAATGCTGGAAGCGGAGCCAGCAAACACTCACTACGGAAATAAGGCAGCTAATATTGGTTCCTGAGTATGCAAATATTCACTTCCTCCCCACCCCTTTCCTCCTTGACCCATGGCTCCCGCATTACTGGAGAAGGAGGGGGAAACTCGAAATGCCTTATGCACACAAATGGCTACAATTTTAACCGAGTTAATCTCAGAGCAAACTTTAAATCTGTGGCAAAACAGCATTGGGAAAACCCGAGAAAAGCATGGGGTCGATACGAGGTCAACTCTGAGGGACAGAAAACTCATGCATAACTCCAAGGAACAACTCAGTCAGTCCAGGGATGGACTGTACCGTGTATAAATGACCAATTGTGAGTTGGTATACAGAAGGCGGTAGCTCGTTCTCTTTTACAGTCTTCCTTGTGCATGTCTATAGCTATCTCATGGGAGGGGGGGCCTCAGGTGTTTGCAAATGAGTTTTAAGGATTTAGAGCAACCTTCCTGAGAAGCTGCTGACAAGCTTAATTGCAGATGGCATCTGTAGAGTCTCTGGCTCCTTAAAGCAAAATGTTAACCCTTGATTTCCTAACATACTAGCCAGGAATTATCCAGACTTTCACAGTACAAAATTATCTGCTTTTTGTGCAACGTGATATCTGTGATGCAATCTGTGCTAGGATGACCTAGGATAGTAAAGCTTTTTGTCTTTGATTTCAGATTAATTTGATTTCTAATAAAGTCTTCTTTGTCTGTTTCATGGGTTGGAGTGTCAACTATTAGAGCAAGTTAATAGTTTCCTAGCATAACGT